>NW_024044828.1:20931523-21550809 GCF_015852505.1 Tachyglossus aculeatus
ACGGGATTCTGGAAGGAGCCGGACTGACTGGACGGAGACGGCTCTGCTTCTGGGCCCGCTACAGCCCCTGAGCTGACCCTAGGCAGTGTCTGCCTCAGTCGCTTGACCTCAATCAATCAATGGTATTTATTGAGAACTTACTGTGCACAGAGCACTGTACTAGGTGCTTGGGAGAGGACAATGCAGCAGAATTAGCAGACATGTTCCCCGCCCGTTTCGATCTTAAAGTCTAGAGGAGGAGAAGGGAGAGGCAAATTCTCCCCTCACGCAACCTGGCGAGATGTCACTACGCCTTGATGTATACAATGACCTCATTCAGCAGTCCTCCTCCACCCCCACGCCTGCAGCAATTCTTTGGGGTCTGGCTCTGGGGCTACCACGTGCCCCTCATAGGAATTGGGAGGGGTGAATGATCTCGAGGGCCTTTCTGCTTCCTCAGTCTCTGCTTCTTTACCTCTGTGACAAAGAGGGGGAGGGATGCCATTCAGAGCGGGGCCCTAGGCTAAGGGTATCCTCTCCCAGGGCTCCATTTCTCCACCTGCCACACGGGTCAGCAGGGAGATAAATGTGGGGAGCCATGGGAAGCAATCAATCAATCAATCAATCGTATTTATTGAATGCTTAATGTGTGCAGAGCACTGTACTAAGTGCTTGGGAAGTACAAGTTGGCAACATATAGAGACGGTCCCTACCCAACAGTGGGCTCACAGTCTAGAAGGGGGAGACAGAGAACAAAACCAAACAAATTAACAAAATAAAATAAATAGGATAGATATGTACAAGTAAGATAAATAAATAGAGTAATAAATATGTACAAACATATATACATATATACAGGTGCTGTGGGGAAGGGAAGGAGGTAAGACGGGGGGGATGGAGAGGGGAAGGAGAGGGAGAGGAAGGACGGGGCTCACACTTTGGGCTTTTCAGCGGAGTGGGGCTCACATTCATTCAGTCGTATATATTGAGAGCTTACTGTGTGCAGAGCACTGTACTAAGCGCTTGGGAAGTCCAAGTTGGTAACATATAGAGACGGTCCCTACCCAATAGCGGGCTCACAGTCTAGAAGGGGGAGACAGACAACAGAACAACACATATTAACAAAATAAAATAAATAGAATGGTAAATACGTACAAGTAAAATAGAGTAATAAATCTGTACAGACATATATGCAGGTGCTGTGGGGAGGGGAAGGAGGTAGGGTGAGGGGGATGGGGAGGGGGAAGAGGGGGAGAGGAAGGAAGGGGCTCAGTCTGGGAAGGCCTCCTGGTCTGGGAATCCATCCCTCGGTGGTACTTACTGACCTCCTCTTCTGTGCAGAACACCGTACTAAGCACTTGGGGAAAGTACAGTACAGTGGAGATGATAAGACACGATCCCTGTCCACAGGGAGCTTACAGTCCAGCGGGGGAGGCAGACATTAAAATATAAATGACCGACAGGGGAAATGGGAGAGTATAGGGATGGGCACATCAGTGGTGAAGGGCAGGTGAAGATCAGATCTCAGGTCACATAGAAAGGAGGTGGCAAAATGAGGGTTTAGGGAAGGCCACTTGGAGGAGTTGTGATTTTCGGAGAAGCATCTTGGCCTAGTGTAAAAAGCATGGGCGTGAGAGTCGGAAGACCTGGGTTCCAATCCCAGCTCTGCCACCGTGTGACCATGGGCAAGCCACTTCACTTCTTTGTGCCTCAGTTTCCTCCTCCTAAAAATGTGGATCAAGACTGAGCCCCATGTGGGATAGGCACTATGTCCAACCTGATTACCTCGTATCTACCCCAGTGCTTAGAATACTGCTTGGCACAAAGTAAGCGCTTAACAAATACCACAATTATTATTATTTACTGTTATTCTCCGGGCCTCATTTTCCTCCTCTGTAAAATGGGGTTTCAATGCCTGTTCTCCCTCCTCCTTAAACTGCAAGTCCCTTGTGGGACAGGGACTGTGTCCAACCTGATAAACTTGTATCTATACCAGCACTTAGAGCAGTGTTCAACACACAGTAAGTGCTTAACAAAATACGATTACTAGGAGGACTTTAAAGGTGGGGGAAGCGGTGAGTCCTGGGGAGCCGAGGGTGGTGAGGGGGAGCCCCTTTTCCACAATTCCCTGCTCGGAGCAGGCGCACTCCTGTCGGACAGGAATGCCGAGTGATGCCAAGCAAGGGGCCGCTTTGGGGCCGTGCGGTACCTGGCATCTACACTAGTTCTGGTCACCTACAGTTGCTAGTAATCGTGGTATTGATCCAGTGCTTATTATGCGCAAAGTGTTATGGTAGATTCAAAGTGATGAGCTTGGGCGTGGTTTTTGTCTCCCCACAAGGTTTGTGATTTATTTTCTCCCCATTTTACTGAGGATACTGAGGCCCAGCGAGGTTCAGCGGCTTGCCCCAAGGTCACTCAGCTGCCCTGTGTTGGAGCTGCCTGCCTCCCAGTCGTGTTTCCTTCCCACTAGCTCATACTGACTCATTGCTGATAATAATAATTAATAATAGTAATGATAATAATTCTGTTCTTACTGTGTGCCAGGCACTGTACTAAGCACTGAGGTGGAAAGAAGCAAATCAGGTTGGGCACATTCCCGGCCCCCATGGGGCTCACACTCCTAATTCCCATTTTACAGATGAGGATACTGAGGCACAGAAGTGAACTGGTTTCCCAAAGTCACACAACAGAGCAGTGTGTGCTGTGCGATTGCTGCTTGACCCCAGCAATCATTTTGGTGGTAATAGTATGTATCAAGCGCTTCAAGCGCATGTGCAGAACTCCATACTAAGCACTGAGAGAGAATACACAGTGGGGAATTAGACACGGTCCCTTTCCCACTGGGGGCCCCCAATCTCAGAGTTGAAGTGGGGTGGAGGGATTGGAGACGGCCACTTTAGGGATGACGAAGCATCAAAAGACAACACAAACAAATGGTTCCCTTGCATTTGAGCGTGACCCAATCTGACAGGGCATTCTCCTCCACATGACCGTTCTCTGTGGGAATTCTGGGGGTGGGGATTTATTAGCTATTTGCGGTAGGAAAGCCAAAATAGCAGAACATCTCTGGCAGTAAACTGAGGTTCTGTGAGGGGCCAGCGGATACCATTGCGGGGTTTCCCACAGAATAAGGTTTGAAGCTGCCCTGCCTCATCATCGTTCGGTGCTCCGATTCGGTCCCCACGAAGGCGCCGAGTGTAGGCTTGTTCCCTGTAGACGTGGCTGTCAGTTGTCGGCTGGTGCCGGTGGCCCTAGGACACAGAAGGTAGTTTTCCCAGGTGTTCCTGCTAAGTCCCTCTTGGTTTGGGTTCTTTCAGGAGGAGGGGTCTGGCTGGATTGTGCCAGGAGAAGGCTACACCCCCGAGCCCACCGTCCGCCGGCAGCTGGCGGAAATAGACGCCAAGCTCCGCGAAGTCGGTTCGGAGACCGTCTCAGAGGTTCCCAGCTTTTCCTCAAGACTCCAGGACCACCTGGACCAGGTTTGCAGCTTGGAAGATTTGTTGCCTTAATTAGTCCCCCAGTGTGCCAGGCCCAGGGCACTGAACCCCTCCCTTCTTAGCACCCATTCCCACTCCTCAGGCCTGTCTGCTGTGGCGAGGCTCCAGAATCAGGTGGTGGATGGTCCTTCCTCTCCAGTGGTGGAAGAGGGGAAGGTGGACGGTTAATCTGATGCCTGCCCAAAGGCCTAGCCAGTTGTGAATATGGAGGTTGTGAAGGTTTTCCGTTCTGAGCATCCGGGCGCCCGGGGACTCTGAGTGTGCTTCTCCCCTCCCCACCATACCCACCATACCAGTGTCAGGTGCTGGCTGAGGAGCCGAAGGGACTGAAAGCCCCTCTGGATGGTCTTGTTTGAACAAGGCCTGGGGTCTCAGGCCTCTTTCCGGGGCCGTGCCGTCCATATCGGTGGGTGGCTAGAGCCCAGGGCACCAAGATAACCTACAGTCACTGCCTCGGTGAAACCTGCAGTCTGTTTTCATAGTGGAAACTGACCCACGTCTCCCTCCCTCAAAGAGTCTTGTGTTTTCCTCCTTTTGCGTGTGACTTTCAAATGGGCAGTTTTCCAGTCTTTGAGTGTGTTTTCCTCTGGAGGTGCGTGGTAAGGCAGGTCACCTGGAGAGGGACGTTGATCGGTGAAGATTCATCACCGCAGCCTCCCTTGCCATCATCTCCTGGCAGCGGGTCCGAGCCCATTGCCGCGGTAACGATTTCAGTGTATTCGGAATAACCCTCCTCAATAATTAAGCGAGTGCACTCGTGGGGGATTGTCCTGCATTCTGAAGGCCCTGGAAAAGTCCTAAAGGGTACCCTCAAAGAGCATACCCTCGGAGGAGGAGAGTTGTATCATTATTACTATTAGTAATAGCAGTACTGCTAGTATGCTCTCCCTTTTCGTATCCAACAGGCAATTACTTTCCTCTCCCTCCAAGCCTTATTGAAGGCACATTTTTTCCAAGAGGCCTTCTCTAAGCCCTCTTTTCCCTTCTGTGTTGCACTGTCTTGCTGCCTTTATTCACCACCCCTGCCCCCAGCCCCAGAGCGCTTATGTCCATATCCGTAATTTATTTATATTAATGTCTCCCTCCCCTCTAGACTGTAAACTCCTTGTGAGCAGGGAATGCGTCTGCTATATTGTCGTGTTGTATTCTCCCAATCCCTTAGTACAGTGCCCTGCACACCGTAAGCTCACAATAAATACTTTTGATAGTAATAGTGGTATGGTATTTAAGTGCTTATTATGTGTCAAGCACTGTTCTAAGTGGTGAGGTGTAGATACAAGTTAATTAGGTCAGACACAGTCCCTGCCCCACATAAGACTCACAGTCTGAGTAGGAGGGAGAACAAGTATTGTTCTTTGTGCAGAAACGCCCTGGGCATGTTACTCCCCTCCTCAAAAATTTCCAGTGGCTACCAATCAACCTACGCACCAGGCAAAAACTCCTCACCCTGGGCTTCAAGGCTGTCCATCCCCTCACCCCCTCCTACCTCACCTCCCTTCTCTCCTTCTCCAGCCCAGCCCGCACCCTCCGCTCCTCTGCAGCTATTTTCACCGTGCTTCGTTCTCGCCTGTCCCTCCATCGACCCCTGGCCCATGTCATCCCCCTGGCCTGGAATGCTCTCCCTCTGCACATCCGCCAAGCTAGCTCTCTTCCTCCCTTCAAAGCCCTACTGAGAGCTCACCTCCTCCAGGAGGCCTCCCAGACTGAGCCCCCTCCTTCCTCTTCCCCTCCTCCCCCTCCCCATCCCCCCGCCTTACCTCCTTCCTCTCCCCACAGCACCCGTATATATGTATATATGCTTGTACATATTTATTACTCTATTTTATTTGTACATATTTATTCTATTTATTTTATTTTGTTACTCTGTTTTGTTCTCTGTCTCCCCCTTCTAGACTGTGAGCCCACTATTGGGCAGGGACCGTCTCTCTATGTTGCCAACTTGTACTTCCCAAGCGCTTAATACAGTGCTCTGCACCCAGTAAGCGCTCAATAAATACGATCGAATGAATGAAAGTATTGAATCCTCATTTTGCAGTTGAGAAAACAGAGGCCCAGAGAAGTGAAGTGACTTGCCCGAGGTCACATAAAAGGCAGTGGCAGAGCCGGGGTTAGAACCCAGGTCCTTCTGACTCCCAGCCCAGTTATTTCTCCACTTAGTCACTCTGCTTCCCCTGTTATTAAAAGATTCAATTCGCAGGCATCAAGAATAATGAAGGATGTTGAAATTCAAAGTCCCGGCAAAGGAATTTGGAGGGCAACTGTTGGATTTTTTTTCTTGTCAAAAATCCACAAAAATTCCAGCCTTTCAGGTTGCACGGGTCCGGGGCCTGTGGGGCTTGGCTCTCCCTCTGTCCCAGCCTTTGAATCCTAGGTTCAGAAATCACTTTCCCAGCCTAGCTAAACCAGCGTGCATCCCGCTTGTGGCTGGAGAGAGCAAACCGGCCTCTTCCTGTTTGTGTTTAAAAGTCTCCGAGCCCCGACACGCTGAGAGAAGAACCAGCTGCGGGGTCGAGACTCTTCTGGCCGTGGCCCTGCGGTGCCGCGTGGCCGAAGAGGAGGAAATCCGACCCTCCTCGGGAGCAACTGAGATGGATTCTGCAGGCATCGCTCAATGGTCTCCTTGTCAGTAAGCAGTAAGCATTGACCAGTAAGCGCTCAATAAATATGATTGATTGATTGATTGTCTTCCCGGCCAACCGGCTGAAACCAGGGAGCTTTTGAGGCCAAGTCCTCGACGGCAGCGAGGCAGCCTCTTCCCCGGGCCCTCGGGGCCCTGGACCAGCGTTCTGGCCAGGCGGCCGCTGCAGTGGGAACTGTAGAAGATGCCCAGGAGGGCTCACATGCTGCTATTGCTCAGACTGGCCACCCTTCATGGTTCTTTTCTAGCCAGCCAGGTGGCCCAGAAGCAGCGCTTTTTCTGTCTCTTTCATCCTCTGGACTGATGGAGGGGCCCTGGGTAATGTGTCAGTGAATAGTGACAGGAGAATGAGCTAACAGGTGAGGGTGACCTCGGGTCGTGACTCAACTGTGCTGAGGTCAGACCCAAAGCCTCTTCTTCACTAGGTGGTCTAGGCCCCGCGCCACCCAATTCTCCCAGTTGGCCCCTTTGGCTACAGGACCCGAGTAGAAGTGGGGCTCAGCTAGTTCCGCCCCTCCCAGGGTGGACCCAAAGCAAGGGAGCAGGCTGAGGAGATAAAAGATGCATTAATTTTTTTATTTTATTTATTTTATTTTGTCAGTATGTTTGGTTTTGTTCTCTGTCTCCCCCTTTTAGACTGTGAGCCCACTGTTGGGTAGGGACTGTCTCTGTATGTTGCCAATTTGTACTTCCCAAGCGCTTAGTACAGTGCTCTGCACATAGTAAGCGCTCAATAAATACGATTGATGATGATGATTAATGCTACTGCAGTAGGGTAAATAACATCACTGGTTGTCCAGCAGCTCTTTGTTCTCCTCTTATCTTCGAGAACCAGTTAAAGCTAATTATCCTCGAGCTGTGTGGTGTGACTGTGTGGTATGACTATGTCTCCCCCTTCCAGACTGTGAGCCCACTGTTGGGTAGGGACTGCCTCTATATGTTGCCACCTTGTACTTCCCAAGCGCTTAGTACAGTGCTCTGCACACTGTAAGCGGTCAATAAATACGATTGATTGATTGACTGCTTTTTGTACCAAGCCCGCTCAGCATATTCCACTCCTTTTCATTCATTCAATCGTATTTATTGAGCGCTTACTGTGTGCAGAGCACTGTACTAACCGCTTGGGAAGTACAATTTGGCAACACATAGAGACGGTCCCTACCCAACAGTGGGCTCACAGTCTAGAAGGGGGAGAAAGAGAGCAAAGCAAAATATATTAACAGAATAAAATAGAATAAATATGTACAAGTAAAATAAATAAATAGAGTAATAAATATGTACAAACATATATACATACATACAGGTGCTGTGGGGAAGGGAAGGAGGTAAGGCAGGGGGGATGGAGAGGGGGAGGAGGAGGGGAGGAGACCTCACCCGTGCTCCCCCTCCCCACCTCCATCCAAATGGGTCAGGGGTCCATGATTGAATAATAATATTTATTATGACATTTGTTAAGCATTTACTATGTGTCAAGCATTATTCTGAGCACTGGGGTAGGTACGAGCCAGTCAGATTGGAAACTCTCCCTGTCCCATATAGAGCTCATGGTCTAGGTAGAAAGGGGAGCGGGTATTTCATCCCTAATTTAAAGATGAGGGAACTGAGGCCCAGAGAAGCCAAGCGACTTGTCCACAGGTCACACAGCAGAGCTGGGACTAGAACCCAGGTCCTCTGACTCCGTAACCCTTGCTCCTTCCACTAAGTCACGCTGCTTCTTCAGTTCCACGTGGTTCGTTGACAAGTGGCTTGGATTCCAGCCCCTCCCGGCTGAATCGGAGGGAAAGTAGAAGCTGCACCATGAAACTGTTTCTCAAAGCCATAGCAACTGGCTTTAACAAATTCCACTCCGATTTGGCTGTCAGAAAGGTGGCTAATTTATTCATCTTTCTGGCAATCCGTCCAGCTGGGTCCAGAGCGTCAACCCCCGGTGGGCTCTCGCTTGGACTCAGAAATGCTCCTCACCCACACCGCTATCGAGCAGAAGCGTTTCTTTGTTCATGCGCCAACCCCCTTAAATATTTATATGACTGTCCCCCCTAACTTGATTTATTTGGTCTTTCTGTCGGATAATGCCCCTTCAGCTGTGTAGTTTGGTGAGACAAAAGAGCAGACCAGTAGATTCCAGGACAAGGAAATTGGGTGAGAACGAGCCCGGCCTTGGGCAAGCGGAACAATTCGTTCCTGACGTCTCCTCCTCGTCTTGCACCCCGCCTCCCCCCCGACCAGTGGGAGTGCATCCCAGGCCTGGTCGGGATGGGGGAGACTGGTCCCCGGGGGCCTTGGGCCCCGACATCCGAGAGAGGAGGTGGGGCCCTTCCTTGGAAAGCTGTCTTCTATTCCCAGTTGTCCTTGGGGTCAGAAGTGAGGCCTGTTATTAGGCACAAGGGCCCTGTTGGACAGCAAAGCCTGTTTGATATAAGTCCGACCATGGTGGTGGTTTTAGGTGTAGGGAAGCCCCCCTCGCTCCCCTACACCCTGGAGTTTGCTGGATCTCCCCAGCAGTGGTTCATTCATTCATTCAATCATATTTATTGAGCACTTACTGTGTGCAGAGCACTGTACTAAGCGCTTGGGAAGTCCAAGTTGTCAAAATCTAGAGACGGTCCTTATCCAACAGTGGGCTCACAGTCTAGAAGGGGGAGACAGACAACAAAACAAAACACATTAACAAAATAAAACAGAGTAATAAATATATACAAACATATATACATATATACAGGTGCTTGTATTCTCCCATCTGTTCAGTACAGGGTTCTGCATATAGGAAGTACTCAATAAATACCATTGACTAATTGATTATAGATTAATTTAAGTGATTTCGGCTAAGTCGCTGAGTGCCCAAAGATTCATTCGTTCAAATGTATTTATTGAACGCTTACTGTGTGCAGAGCACTGTACTAAGCACTTGGGAAAGTACAACTTGCACAGCTTGGGTGGGGGGAAGGGGATGGACAGCTTTGAAGGTTTTGAGAAGCTTTTGTTTGATGTGGAGGTGGATGGGCAACCACTGGTGTTTGGAGAAAAATGATCCAGGCAGGAGAATGAAATATGGATCGGAGTGGGGAGAGATGGGAGGCTGGGAGGTTCAAATCCTATTATTGGGGTCACTGTGAAATCCTCAAAAATGGCAACAGGCCCCTTCCCCACCCTGACGCAGTGCTTACTACAACGCCTGGCATATAGTGTTTAACAAGTACCATATTAAAAAGGGTCTACTCAAGGGAGCTTTTCTCTGGTTGGGAAAGGGGTGACCGCTCCATGGCTTGGGTAGAGAAGGAATCGGGTTCCTTTTGCTTGGCTCCCCTGGCCTGAGGAGGCTTCTCCAGTCCCAGGTTTCCCCGGCGCCATCGCTTTCCCAGCTCCCCTTGGAGCGTCTAGACCAGTTATCTTTGGTCGTTTCCACAGGGACAGTGGAGCTGCGAGTGGATTTCTTCAGAGACCTGGCTTTACATCCAGATATCCCATTTCTTCTCTCTTCTCCCCCTGAGCAAAATGACACCCCAGAGTCTTGCAGCTCCTAAGACATAGCCCAGCTGGGCCTGTGAAAAATTCCAAGGAATAATGAAAGCGGATTGAAAGTTTTCATCCGCAAGGAACTTGCTTCCAAAATGAAACCAATTAACGCTGCACGGGGGCCGGGCCAGTTCCCGTTGCCTTTGGGGTCTCCGTTGAGCGCTCAGTAAATCTCATTATCACTGCAAACATCCGGGGTAACCCTCAGGCCGACAGGCTGGATGCGGCAGCAGATATGGAGGGAAAATGAGGGCCAAAATGGAGTTGAAGTGAGAGACCCCGTTATTTATTTATTTATGTTTTAATTTCCAGGGGAACCACCCAAACGAGGGGTTCCCCCCGACACTTGGCTAGCTGGAAGAGCACTGCCCTGGGAGTCAGAGGACCTGGGTTCTAATCCTCGCTCCACCACTTGCCTGCTGTGTCACCTTGAGCAAATCAACTTTTTTCTGCCTCAGTTTCCTCATCTGTAAAGTGGGGATTCAATACCTGTTCTCCCACCTACTTAGACTGTGAGCCCTGTGTGGTACCTGGTTAACTTGTATCCACCACAGTGCTTAGAAATGTTTGACACAGAGTAAGCGCTTAACAAATACCACCCATCGTTATTATTATTATGATTATTATTATTATGGCTAATGGGGGCTGAGATCCAGCGAGCAGAGCCAGATCAGGGAGAGTTTGAGGGTCACCTCCCTGGCTGGCGAGGGGATCCCCTTGGACCTTTGATGTGGGTGTCCCAGCAGAGCGCCTGGGTTATAGCGTCGATTGCCCGTCGTCCTCGGTGTTGGAAGAGGATGCCCCTGAGAGGGTGGCCCACGGGTGGCCCAGGAGCGGTCCTTTCTACCCGCGTTTGGGATTGCAGCTGCTTTGTGTATAGAGAATTCATCAAAATGGTCCTCCTGGAGTGGAAGCTCTTTGTTGGCATCTGTTGTACTTTCCCCAGCTCTCTGTACCAGGCATTTCCCTTAGTAGGTGCCCAGCAAACAGCCACGATGATGACGACTGCAAATTCCGTGCCTTAGCCGAGCGGATGATCCCTTCTCTCGGGCACGTTCTCACAGTTAGATGTCTTCCTCCCTAATCCAAGCTGCCATTGAGACCAGAGTGAGTGGTCGGGGGCTTTGTTTTGAAAGCACAATAGGTGATCTGGCTTCTAAACATTGGAGAAAGCAGAAGATGATAAATCACATCATGCGGTTTCACTGAGGATGCTCTCTGCTTCCCTTCTAATGATTAAACCAACCATCTTCCTGTTACGGTTAGACCATAGTTGACCTTTTGTTAATTTTCCGTTGCCAAATATTAATTGATTTGCTTGAGGAGCTCCAGCAGGAATGAAACAATAACAGGACTAGAAGAAGGAGAGCAAACCCATTCACCCTCACTGTGTTTTTCTCCTCTCCACCAAGTAACCTTTTCCTTCAGCCGGGAGCAATTCGTCTTGTCGCTCTGCCATTTTCCTCTCTCCAGGCTCTCGCCCAAGGTTTTAAAAGGCTCTAAATTTTGGCTTAGCGAGGCACCGTTCCAAGTACTGGGGTAGAGACGAGCTAATCGGTTTGGACACGGTCCCTGTCCCACCTGGGCCTGACAGTCTTAATCCCCATTTTACAGATGAGGTAACCGAGGCAGAGAAAAGTGCAGTGACCAGCCCAAGGTCATCCGGCAGACAAGCGGCGGAGCTGAGACTAGAACCCAGACTCCCACGCCTGGGCTCTACCCATTAGGCGACGCTGCTTCTTTTCCCAATGAAGGTGGAGGGGGCCCAGCTGATTGGGACTTACTGGGTACAATGAAGGGAATGAAACGAAGAGTGGGAGGTTTTCAAGGCGAGATTGAAAACCTCCCACTCTCCATTTCATTCCCTTCATTGAGATTCTTTTAGACTGTGAGCCCACTGTTGGGTAGGGACTGTCTCTATATGTTGCCAACTTGTACTTCCCAAGCGCTTAGTACAGTGCTCTGCACACAGTAAGCGCTCAATAAATACGAGTGATTGATTGATTGATTGAAGATCAGTTAGCCAGTGGTCTTTATTGGACACCTGACTGCGAAGCACTGCACTAAGCATTCATTCATTCAGTCGTATCTATTGAGCGCTTACTGTGTGCAGAGCACTGTACTAAGCGCTTGGGACGTACAAGTTGGCAGCATCTAGAGACGGTCCCTACCCAACAGTGGGCTCACAGTCTAGTCCGCCAAGCTAGCTCTCTTCCTCCCTTCAAGGCCCTACTGAGAGGGACTGTCTCTATATGTTGCCAACTTGTACTTCCCAAGCGCTTAGTACAGTGCTCTGCACACAGTAAGCGCTCAATAAATACGATTGATGATGATGATAATGAAGGGGGAGACAGACAACAAGACAAAACGTATTAACAAAATAAAATAAATAGAATAAATATGGACAAATAAAATATAAATAAATAGAATAATAAATCCGTATAAACATATATACAGGTGGTGTGGGGAGGGGAAGGAGGGGGCTCAGTCTGGGAAGGCCTCCTGGAGGAGGAGCACTTGGAAGAAAGGAGCAGAAGCAAGAGATATGACTCCTCCCCTCCAGGTTCTTGCACTCTAGTAGGGGAAGACAGTTTGGGCCAGTGAGCCAAGTCGGAGTTGTTGCCTGCCAAAAGATTTCGGGCAGGGGTTTGAGCCATTTTATCTGGGAAGGGCTCCGACCGGGCATCTTAGTCACAGCTGGTCCCTCGTGGTTCCACTGGAATAACAGTAGAAATCCCTTGAAAAGGCATCTGGGGGCCCCGTATCAGGGGTTCAGGATCGTGGCCTGGATTCCGACCGGCCTGGCCGAGGATCCTGAGGAACCTTGCCTTCCCAGCCCTGGGGAGCCTCTGGGGTCAGTAGTGATCGTGGGACTGTGAATGGAAGCCAGGACAAGTCAAGCCTTCAGGGCCGAGTTGATAACCTCTCCAGCTGCAGGGGCCTGGAATTGGCTTTCTCCCTTTGAGGTAATGTGGTCAAGTGGAAATAATAATAATAATAATAATAATGATGGCATGTTTTAAGCGCTTACTGTGTGCAAAGCACTGTTCTAAGCGCTGGGGAAGTTACAAGGTGATCAGGTTGTCCCATGGGGGGCTCACAGTCTCTAATCCCCATTTTACAAATGAGGTAACTGAGGCACAGAGAAGTTGTGACTTGCCCAAAGTCACACAGCTGACTGTTGGCGGAGCCGGGATTTGAACCCATGACCTTTGACTCCAAAGCCCATTTTCTTTCCACTGAGCCACGCTGGCCTGGGAGTCAGAAAGACCTGGGTTCTAATCCCAGCTCTGCCATGTATCTGCCGTGTGACCCTGGACAAGTCACTTCACTTCTCTGGGCCTCAGTTCCCTCATCTGCAAAACTGGATTCAATATCTGTTCAGCCTCCTACCTAGACTGTGAACCTTCTGTGGGTTCTGATTATCTTGTATCTACCCTAGCACTTAGTACAGTGACTGGCATGTAGTAAGTACTTAACATATACCACAATTATTATTATTATTTTTGTAAGCACTTAAATATTATTTCTATTATCATCATCGTTAAGGGACTAGGATCATGTCTAATTCCCAGGTGTGCATTCTCTCAGTGCTTAGTACTAGGATCATGTCTAATTCCCATGTGTGCATTCTTTCTCAGTGCTCAGTACAGTGCTATAAACCCAGTAGGCATTTAATAAAGACTATTAATACTATTTTTGGAACCACCATAGTGTTTCAGTGGTTGAAATAGTACGAACTCATCCAGTCTTCCTCTTCCCCCTCCACCCACTCATCCCATCTGAGCAGGACTCATAAATCTCACCCTGTTTTTAACGTGCGTCCAGCTCTTCAGTCTTGAGCTGTTTTTGGTTTTGGATGTTGTCTTAATGATGTTTTTGTCTGTACTAAAAAGAAGGGTTGCAGCTTTCCAGAATTCATCGGTATTTTCTGTCCAAAGAGAGGGATGGTTCACTCGGCCTCCTTGCCAGATGGCAGACTGGGGAGGGGCGGGAACGTCGGCCGGCTTCAGCCGGCGGGTCTGGCAGGAAATGGAGTCGTGGCCGTGCAGAGCCGGGTGGGTGACTTGCCCCCGGCAGAAAACGGGGCTACGGCCATTCGGAGCTGGATGGGTAACTTGCCTCCAGTTTTTTTAAATGATATTTGTTAAGTACTATCATCATCATCATCAATCGTATTTATTGAGCGCTTACTATGTGCAGAGCACTGTACTAAGCACTTGGGAAGTACAAATTGGCAACATATAGAGACAGTCCCTACCCAACAGTGGGCTCACTATACTAAGCACTGAGGTAGATGCAAGTTAATTATTTTGGACACAGTCCCTGTCCCACAAAAGGCTCACTGCCTTAATCCCCATTTTACAGGTGAGACAACTGAGGTCCAGGGAAGTGAAGTGACTTGGCCAAGGTCATACAGCAGACATATGGTGGAATATGGTGGTATTAGAACTCAGGTCCTTATTACTCCCAGGGCTCTATCCACTCCTGCTGAGACTTTGGAGGAAAGCCAACCCCAGGGAGGCTGAGCAGTCAAGACAGAGAGAGAGAGAGGAAGGATGGGCCTATCCTTGACTCTCTGGGTGAACTATGGTATCACTTCTGGGCCTCAGTTTCTCTGCATCTAAAATGGGAAGGAAAATCACATAGCCCTTCTTGTCCTCACAGGATGAGGGAAAATGGGGTGAAACTGTGAGAGGTGTTCTGGGTCCTTGGAAGAAGAATTCAGGGACTTCGGGCTTTTCTGTAATTGGGAGGCCCAGTTGGGAAGCTGATAATCCCAAAGTGGAGAATAAACCCAGGCGGTGTCCCAGGGCAGGCAGAGGACAGCTTGCAGGTAGCAGTCAATGGAGTTTTGTAGCTTCCGTTGTCCTTGGATCATAGCACTTTTCGTATTTATGTTGGTTACCTTCAGTTGATTTTCACACTGAGCCGGGGAGGGGGCACCTTCCTTGTCTCCATCAGTGATGGCAGGTGGAGTCGCCAAGTCCGGAGATGGAGAGCAGGAAGCCTTTTGGGAGATGGGGAGGCGGGGAAAGGCACTGGAGGTAGGATGAGGTAAGAGAGGGCAAGTTGATGGATGAGAGAGTCCTGCATGAGACCAAAGGGAAGGGTTGTGGGAGTCCTCATTGTGGGCTCGTGGTGGGCAATGCTTTTACGACAAGTCACGGTGTCATTTTCTTTTCAGCAGGGCGCCCCGACTCCGGGCATGGTTCCCAGGGACAAGGCCCTCCAGCGCAATAAAGAGGAACGGGACCAGCGAAATCGGCTGAGAGAGATAGACCGGCAGCTAAGAGCCCTGAAAGGAGACCCCGTAAGTCTTCTCTTCTTTGTAACTTGGGGAGCCGAAGGACTCAGGCCCGTACAGAGAACTCCGGGGGCGGACACCAGGCCGTTCAGGGTTTGAGAACCATCGGGGAGCAGCAGCACGAATAAGTGTCGGGGGTCAGCCATGGGACCGCCACAGCGCCGGGATCGGTGGTTTCCCCAGGGGACACTTGCCCCCGGGGCTGGTGCCAGTGCCAGCTGCGAGTTGACTGGCACTGGGGTGTCTAGACCTCCACAGTGGCTTGGCTCTTGGATGCCGGGGCTGCACGTGGGGCCGGGGGAGGTTTGCAGATTGGCAAACAGTCAGTTGAGGTGTTTGTTCTGATGCAGGCTGCTCAGTTCCCAGGCATGGAGATGTCTAGACCGCGAGCCCCAAATCAATCCAATCATTTGTATTTATTGAGCGCTTACTGTGTGCAGAGCAATAACTAAGCTCGTGTGTGTAGCAATAAGTACAACAGAGTTGGTAAACACGTTTCCTGCCCTCAAGGAGCTTATAGTGTAGCGGGAGAGACAGGTATTACTATAAATAAATTAGGGATACATACAAAAAGTGCTGTGAGTCTGAGGGTGGGGTGAATATCAAGCACTTAATGGGGGTAGATCCAAGTGTGCCAAGAAGATGCAGAATCAATCAATCATATTTATTGAGCGCTTACTGTGTGCAGAGCACTGTACTAAGCGCTTGGGAAGTCCAAGTTGGCAACATAGAGAGACAGTCCCTACCCGACAGTGGGCTCACAGTCTAGAAGAGGGAGGAGAGGAAAAGGGGACTTAATTGTGGAAGGCCTCTTGAAGAAGTGTGATTTGACACTTGTCCACATGTTTTGTTTTGTTGTCTGTCTCCCCCCTTCTAAACTGTGAGCCCGTTGTTGGGTAGGGACCGACTCCATATGTTGCCAACTTGTACTTTCCAAGCGCTTAGTCCAGTGCTCTGCACACAGTAAGTGCTCAATAAATACGATTGAATGAATTTTACTAAGGCTTTGAAGGTGGGGGGAGTCGTGATCTAGCATATATGGATGGGGAGAAGATCTGGGTCAGAGGAAGGGCGTGGGCAAGGAATCAGTGGCGAAACAGACGAGATCGAGTAACAGTGAGTAAGTGGCATTAGCGGAGCGCAGTGTGCGGATTCCTTGTAGTAGGAAATCATCAAATAAGGTAGGAGCTGCGTGCCTAGTAGGTAGAGCACGGGCCTGGAAGGTCATGAGTTCGAATCCTGGCTCCACCGCTTGTCTGCTTTGTGGCCTTGGACAAGTCACTTCAGCTCTCTGTGCCTCAGTTACCTCGTCTGTAAAATGGGGATTAAGACTGTGAGCCCCATGTGGGACAGGGATGGTGTCCAACCCAATTTGCTTGTAAGCAGCCCGACACTTAGTACAGTGCCTGGCACAGAGTAAGCACTTATCCATAATAATGATAATGATAATGATAATGATTAGCCATAATAATGATAATGAGGGGAATAGCGTATGGCGGGCTTTGGAGCCCATGGTAAAGAATTTCTCTTTGATGCGGAAGTGGATGGGTGACTGGAGGTTCTTGAGGAGTGGGGAAGATGCAGCCTGAACTTTTTTTTAATAAATTGACCCAGCAGAGTGAAGTATGGACTGGAGTTGGGGATTTAGATCGAACCCCTTGGTGATGTGTTGGGTTGTTCGGTGTGGGAGGAGACTACCGCAACTGAGCTTCATTGTAGTTTCCAACAAGGCCCTCCCTCTTTCCCTCATTCTTCCCCTTTCCTCCTCCTCCTCCTTCTCCCTCCCTCATGACGGCTCCCAAAGGAAGAGTGGGAGCCAGAGGAGTGGGGTCAGAGAGCAGCTGGCTCTCTTTCTACCTTGGCAGTGGCCAGAAAGAGGGAAGGCAGAACCCCGCTGCATCTACTCAGATTTCTGTCCCGCGGGGCACGCTAGAAAGCAGGCCGAAGGAACCTGAATGTCTGTGACTGCGAAGGTAGGAGGGTCTTCCTGGCAGAACAGTGAGGTTTTCCCCATAACCTGAAAACGGTTCGGGATGCCCAGACTGCCACTCTTCTGCCTCACACTCCGGCGAGCCGAGAGGTGATGGGAATGCCGCAACCTTGGAAAAAGCAGGCTGGCCAAGCCCACCCATCGGACCGTTCACCCTGACGGTAGCCAACAGAACATTAACTCGTCACTCCGAGACACCCAGACCTTCCGAGGTGAGGAAAAGAGGTGAGCGTAGGATTTTTGATCACCCCTAGCTCGTTGGGCTGCAACACCTTATCCACAACGCCTTGCTGACGATCGTAGACTAGCACTGACAAAGCAAAGAGTTTTGCCCCATCCACTGTGTGCCAACGGCTGCCAACCCCCGCTGGGCAAGAGCCCTTCACTGAGGGGTCTGTCCGGTCCGTGAAGAGCGGAGCTGGATTTGCCCACCGAATGTTGGTTTGATAGGCCTGGAACCCAGTTCCGGGCAGCCACTGGGAATACTGGCTTCTATGGGCCAGGCAAGGGACACAGCTGATGGGGACACCAGGGGCGAATACCAGATAATGGCAGCAGCGGGAAGCAGCAGAGAAGCAGCGTGGCTCAGTGGAAAGAGCACGGGCTTTGGTGTCAGAGGTCGTGGGTTTGAATCCCGGCTCCGCTACAGGTCAGCTGTGTGACCTTGGGCAAGTCACTTAACTTCTCAGAGCCTCAGTTAGCTCATCTGTAAAATGGGGATGATGACTGTGAGCCCCGCGCGGGACAACCTGATCAGTTTGTATCCCCCCAGGGCTTAGAACAGTGCTTTGCACATAGTAAGCACTTAACAAATGCCATTATTATTATTATTATTATTATTATTATTATAATGGCATGCTGACGGCCATGGCTCCCAGCTTCAGGGGCGCTGAAGTCTTGGTATCTGACTCCGGAGGCAGCCCGCTGCAAAATGGCAGGACCCAGGGCTGAGGAGGAAGGGGAATCTCACCTTAGCCTCTCTCTAAACCCCCGGTGTACAGCGGCCCCTGAGCTGCTTGAACCTGCTCTGCACCATCTTGGATTTCTTAGCGCTTTGAGATCCTCGGAGGGAAAGAATTCAGAGAAGCAGCGTGGCCTGGTGAAAAGAGCCCAGGCCTAGGATTCAGGAAGTCCTGAATTCCAATCCCACCTCTGCTACTTATAATAATAATAATAATAATAATAATGGCATTTATTAAGTGTTTGCTATGTGCAAAGCACTATTCTAAGCTCTGGAGAGGTTACAGGGGGATCAGGTTGTCCCACGGGGGGCTTACAGTCTCCATCCCCATTTTACAGATGAGGTAACTGAGGCCCAGAGAAGTGAAGTGACTTGCCCAAAGTCACACAGCTGACAATTGGCGGAGCCGGGATTTGAACCCATGAACTGTGACTCCAAAGCCCGGGCTCTGTCCACTGAGCCACGCTGCCTCTCCATACTTACCTGCTATGCCACCTCGGGCAAGTCATTTACCTTCTCTGGGCCTCCATTTTCTCCCCTGTACAATGGGTATTAAGTACGTGCTCTCTCCGTCCCACTCAGGCCGAGAGCCCCATTTTGGACAAGGGCTGGGCCCAATTTGTACTGAATCGTACCCCCAGCGCTCAGTACAGTCATCGGCAGAGTAAGCACTTAACAAAGATCACAGTTGAAAAGGAACCTAGGGAATCCAGTGTTGCCAGTCAGTCATCATCATCATCATCAATCGTATTTATTGAGCGCTTACTGTGTGCAGAGTACTGTACTAAGCGCTTGGGAAGTACACGTTGGCAACATATAGAGACAGTCCCTACCCAACAGTGGGCTCACAGTCGTATCTATTGAGTGCTTACAATCATCATCATCATCAATCGTATTTATTGAACGCTTACTGTGTGCAGAGCACTGTACTAAGCGCTTGGGAAGTACTAGTTGGCAACATATAGAGACAGTCCCTACCCAACAGTCGGCTCACAGTCGTATTTATTGAGTGCTTACAATGTATCGAGCACTGAGCTAAGCACTTGGGAGAGTGCAATATAACAGTATAACAGACACATTTCCTGCCCACAACAAGCTTACAGTGTAGAGGGAGAATCAGAGAATCAGCAGGACCGTGGAAGCGGGGATCCTTTGGTGCAGTCCCCAGCCTCACGGAAGGCCGATCTCCTTGGTTCAGATCTCCAGGAAAGGAGATTTTCCAAGCCCTCCTTGGACCCCTCTCCTGGGCTTGGACAAGAATATCCGTTGCACAGCGCACACACACATACACGCATACGTATACATATGTTCTGTCTGTTATAGTTGGCCGCCCCTGGTTGAACCCATTCCAGGACCAGAGGGTGGTCCGTGTCAACGCATTGAGCTGTGAAACGGATTCAGGCCCCCGTCCAGAGGTTTTGGATGCTGATGGTTTGGGGCTACGGCTTGAACAGGGAGACTGGGCAGGACTCTGGGGACTGTGGGTGGCATCTCACTCATTCCCCGGCAGCATACCAGGCATTTTTCTAGGGCTAGACCATTTACGCCCAAGACCTTATATGGAGCGAGCTCGCTCCCCTGCCTTAACGGACTGGGTTTTCTGAGGGCAGGAAGAGCCGCGGAGAAGGAAGATCTCGGCGTGGAACGGGCTCCTTGTGAAGAAGGGAGAGTTGCCTCCACATCCCAAGCTCCGGCAGAGGCCAGCTCTTTTTGAGCCGTTTAAAGGGCCCCTTCATGTTCCCTTTCAAAGGGCTTTGACCCCGACAAACATAAGATGTCCTTCATGTTTTTCCAGGTCCCACCCCCCGAGTTCTGAACAGACTAAACGCGACCAACTCCATGGTAGGGGGCCCGTTTGGGGCTGAGATCATCTCGGGAGGCGGTAGTGCGGCCCGGGACTCCTGGGCCCCAGGTCTGCCGCGGAGGTGATATTCAGGGATGTTGCTCAGACCCTGCTCCGCCACTGGCTCAGAGAACACCCCCTGGGCTTGCAGTTTTGCACTCAGCGGGGCTTCGTGTGCTTTGATTCACTTGAAGATCAGGGGCTCTCTACATGGTGACATTCCAAGTGCACCTCAGTTTCCCTCAGTGAGCTGAATTTCCTCGCTGTCCTTAAAGTCCCCGATATTGTGGAAAGTGCTAGCCAGAGCCAGCAGTCTCAGAAATGGGCTACAGCCCCCAAGGGGTGCTGCATCCTGCCCAGGACCTGATTTTCTTGGAGTCTGCCCGTCAGTCAGACCTGGTGGAGCACAGACTCTGGGTGGACGGGGGTAAAAATCCATCCTGAGAACTGGAAAAATGAACTTGGCGACCCGCTCAAGGGGCCAGCACCCCTCCTGACTCTCAGCCTCCCTGATGGCAAAAACCAGAGGGAAGCCTTGGTGTCAGGGAAGGGCCACAGTGCATGAAGGCTCAGTAATGGTCCCCGAGGGGAGCCCCAGAAGCCTGGTGAGCAAAACGCCGAGAGCAGTTCTCCGGCCACCTCCACAGCCGCGGCAGGCCAAAGCATGCGGTGAGCGATGCTGCCGCCATGCCAGTCTCCGGCCTTTGGACTTAAATGTGGTCTCAGGGCTTCCGGTTCAGTTCAGATAGCATCCCCGGGATCGCCCCCAAATGAGAAGACTCGTCCAACGGGTCTTCCCCTCCCGGACCTCAGTGTGAGCAGACACCGGGGACTAATCATCCCGGCCCCTCGGGGCTCCTCTTCGGGGCCCGCTTTGACCTCCGCCCCCTCGCTCTGCACCCAAAGCCATTGCTGCTACTGCCGTCCACATTCCTTCCCCTCCAGTTTCCTGGAAACCTCGGAGCCTCGCCTGGCTGGGCGGCCCGCACCGTCACCCCTGCGTCAGGACGGGCAGCTTCCCCAGGCCTGGTTGCCAAGCGCCGGGAGCAAGAATTTTGTGTACAAAGGATGATCCGTCTGCCGGGGGCCAGGCTGGGGCTCAGTTCTCCTCTGGAGATGGGTCTTCCACGAAGCCAGCCAGCCGGGTACAATAGCCCCCGGGCCCTGATGGGGAAAGAAGGTGGGCAGGTTTCCCCTCTTCCATGTGCGACGGCTCCCGCTTCCACGCCCTGACAGACCCATCATTAATCACAGTCGACTTCCTGTCCCGCTCAGTGTCCCGCCCCCACCATAATCCACTGCACAATTCCGTGCTGCCCCAGGGGCCGCATTTCCAATCATGGCAACCACCTGCCTATCGGCTGCTGGACCGTGCCCACCGGGTGAGGTCCGGCTCCCTGAGGCCCGGGTGGACTGGATGGCCCGAGTTGGACTCGGTTTCCTTCTCTCCTCAGAGCACCATCCGGACGCCCGATTGGCAGAACCGGCATAGCCTCTTCAATCAATCAATCAATCAATCGTATTTATTGAGCGCTTACTGTGTGCAGAGCACTGTACTAAGCGCTTGGGAAGTACAAGTTGGCAACTCTTCCTGAGAAGGGCTCTTAAAGAGACCCGGGAAAGCAGGGGTGAGAATGCTCAACCCAGTCGAGTTCCTCTAGGAAATTCAGGGAAGCATGTTAATGCATTCCCAGGCTCCAAAGCAATACAATTATGGGATCAATGAGCAATGAAAATATGTGCCAGTAATAAGCGATTTTTGTAGCAAATGGTTTTGTGGGTACCTACGTAAATACCGAATTGTCTCGTAGCCAATTCAGCTACAAGGCACCTACTCCTAACGGACTAGATACGTGCCCTTGTCTGTGCTAAATCGAGGTGGGCTTTGATCGTACTCCTCATGTCAGGGGTTGAAGAGGAGAGGAAGGGAGGTGTTTCTGAGCCAAAGTGCACTCTGTTTGCAGGGTCTCAAGGGCAGAGAGCCCCGTGAGAAGTGCCGGTGGGCAGATTTAAGAGCGCTATCAGGAAAGGATGCAGGAAGGAGAGCAGTGTAAAAGGAAAGGCGGGGACTTTTCCTCCCCTCCTTCCTCTCCCCCTCGCCCCCCTCTCCATCCTCCCCGTCTTACCTCCTTCCCTTCCCCACAGCACCTGTATATATATGTATATATGTTTGTACATATTTATTACTCTATTTATTTTACTTGTACATATCTATTCTATTTATTTTATTTTGTTAATATGTTTGGTTTTGTTCTCTGTCTCCCCCTTCTAGACTGTGAGCCCACTGTTGGGTAGGGACCGTCTCTATATGTTGCCAACTTGGACTTCCCAAGCGCTTAGTACAGTGCTCTGCACACAGTAAGCGCTCAATAAATACGATTGATTGATTGAATGATTGATTGGAGCGGGGCGGGAGCTCTCCTGGGTCTCTTTGAGGGAAAGCGACAACAGGAGCACTGGTAGTGACTTAGCTGCATCCTTCCCATCTTCCCTTGCCTCCCACCACTTTACCCCAGATCCTTGCAAAATCAGGGGTGTTGGCAGGGCCCCCCCCGAGAATGCTCCAAACGACGGCCTCAGAAGGACTCGTCCTTCACACCAAGCCTGCTTTTCCCTCTTAATAATAATGACGATGGTATTTGTTAAGCGCTTACTATGTGCAAAGCACTTTTCTAAGCACTGGGGGGATACAAGGTGATCAAGCTGCCCCACGTGGGGCTCAGTCGTAATCCCCGTTTCCCAGATGATGTAACTGAGGCACAGAGAAGTGAAGCGACTTGCCCAAAGTCACACAGCTGACAATCGGCGGAGCCGGGATTTGAACCCCTGACCTCGGACTCCAAAGCCCGGGCTCTTTCCACTGAGCCACGCTGCTTCTCTTGACCAAGAAGTGGCAGAACAGGGCTGCAGCGGGACCTCGAGCCTAATATAAGCACCGGTCCTGGCCGAGATGACTCACCGCCCAGCGAGCTAGCAGCCAAGCCAGTGGCCTTTCACGGTCTCGGACTGGCCTGCGGACTCTGGCCAAAAGCACCGGGCAAACGTGGCCGTGGAGCCTCGAAACTCATTAGGTCCATTATCAGCCCTCCGGACCCGGCTGCATCCCAGATAACGTCGACCTGGGACAGCGGGATGGGAAAGAAGGAGAGGCCAAAGAATGGGATTCTCCTTAGGAATGTTATCATTGAACTATCCGAGGAAGAGAATGTACCAGACAGAGTTTGGTCAAGAAGAAACCGATTATTTTGTCTGGGGAGGACCCTGCGCTGCATTTTGGGAAAACCCCTAAAGGGACCGATTGGCTTTGGTCCCATGAATATAAAATGTTTCAGTAGCCTCACTTGGGGGCTGTCACAGTTTGCTATAAGTGGCACAGGGGGAAGCGGCCGGGATGACCACAGAGCTGGTCCCAAAAGACGGGATTTTTTCTTTGGAGCATACAGCCATCTTTCCCTCTGGGTAAAAGGGGGCCCTTGGGTCTGTACCCCTTAACTAGTTTGGTACTTACCCCACTCCCAGGCATCCAGCACTTGTTTCCTAATCCTGACACTCTGGCACTTTCCCTAGCTGCGCACTGTCCGAGGGCAGGAATTGTTTCCCCCAACTCTATCGCGTTGTACTCCCCTGCACTCTGCACCCAGGAAGTGCTCAGTAAATAGCATTGATTGATCGATCGGGGCTACCGGGACGTGGTTTTCTCCCAGCTCGGGGGGGTCCCTGCTGGAACCCTTCTGCTGACCCCGCCTGGTGCTTTAAAGCCCTCAGTCACCTTCCCTCAACACGTCACCTCCCTGATTTTCTACTACAACCCGGCCTGCACACTTTGGTCCTCAATCTTCTCACTGTACCTCAGTCTTGTCCCTCTCACCACCAACCTCTCGCCCATGTCTTGCCTCTGTCCTGGAACACCTTCCCTCTTCATATCAGGCAGACAATCCACCTCCCTGCCTTCAAAGAAGCAGCGTGGCTCAGTGGAAAGAGCCCGGGCTTTGGACTCAGAGGTCATGGGTTCAAATCCCGGCTCTGCCAACTATCAGCTCTGTGACTTTGGGCAAGTCACTTCACTTCTCTGGGCCTCAGTTCCCTCATCTGGAAAATGGGGATTAAGATTGTGAGCCCCACCTGGGACAACCTGGTCACCTTGTATCCCCCCAGTGCTTAGAACAGTGGTTTGCACATAGTAAGTGCTTAACAAATACCATCATTATTATTATTCAAAGCCTTTTTGAAGGCACATCTTCCCCAAGAGGCCTTCCCCCAACTAGGCCCTCATTTTCTCTTCTCTCCTCCCTCCTGCATCGCCCTTGTACTTCGACCTACATCCTTTATTCACCCCTCCCTCAGCCTCACAGCTCTTAAGACCATATCCCTAATTTATTTATATTAACGTCTGTCTCCCCCTCAAGACTGTAAGCTCCGTGGTGGGCAGGGAATGTGTGTACCGACTCTCTTATGTTGTACTCTCCCAGGCACTTAGTACAGTGCTCTGCACGCAGTAAGCACTCAGTATATATGACTGAGTGATTGATTGCCCACAGAAAGCCTCCTGGGAGATTCCATGAACATCTTGGGAGAAGCTGCTACTGCTTTGCTACACGGTAACAGATGACTTTTGACCTTCTAGTTGAGAGGCTTAGTTTAGCTTTGCGCCAGTAAGGTTTCTTTCATTCCTTCATTCAGTTACATTTATTGAGCACTTACTGTTTGCAAAGCATCGTACTAAGCACTTGGGAGAGTCCACTATAATAATAACAGACACATTCCCTGCTTACAACGAGCTTCCAGTCTAGCAGGGAAGGCAGACATCAATACAAATCAATACGTGAATTACAGATGTAGACACAAGTTTCTTATCTCGTCACCCGGGTTTCAGGGAAACGTCATTTTTCCAAGTGCCCAGTTCCCAAAAGGCTTCTAAATGAGCACGCGCTCAGCCCCAGAAATGCTTTGAACAAAGAGCCGGTCCACCGGCCTGGGCCGGGGTACGGGCTTCCCGCCCGATGGGCCGCGCTCCTTGTTTACGGCCTGGCGTTCCAAGCGCTCCCTTTTAACTTTTAAGTGGCCCATGCAAGACATTTGGTTTTCGGTGAAAGTAATTGCTTCCAGGAGGAGGCCCCGCTCGTTGCCGCCTCCAATTCTCAAAGCGCCTCTGCGTGCCACGGGAAGGCGAGACCGGCCCAGAGTTGCATAACCCGACCAGAAATCTGGCAGGAGCATTCACGGCTGTTGATCAGAGCCCGATTCCCGCGGGTGGGGCGAGATGGAGGTGAGATCAAACGCGAGGCAGGAAACGGCTCACTGTCTTCGGCAAACGGAGTCTTTCTCCCCGGCTCGCTTAGCGAAGCACTAAGGGGGAGTGATGATAATCGCCCCCTCCTCAGGAACCTCTGAGCCGAAAAGGGCCTCTCTTAGGATTCCAGATGGTCCGCTCGCCTGGTATTTTGGAAAGTAATTTGAAAATAAATGGTAGCCACCTCCCGAGTGAGGGGATTATGCATCTGGAAAGCCCGTGTCCAGCCAAGCTTCAGATGCCTGTGGGCAATGTACCACTCATTGGCTGTAGCGGTGGAATTGGTATTTATTGGGCACTTAGGGCGCACAAGGCAGTGCTGGGAAAAAACTTATTTCGCATAGGAAGCTTTGGCAAATAATACCCCATCGGTGGTATTCATTGAGTGCTTACCATGTGTAGAACACTGTACTAAGCGCTTGGGAGAGTACAGTACAACAGAATTGGTAGTACGGTGTGCTCAATCAATACTCGTCCTCCGCTCCCTAGCCTTCGGGGCTCGATTTTATGGCCAAAGCCACTCATGACGCCATCGCCTAAAGCATCACATGCCACCTAATTCCTACAGAAACTGTTTGGCTTGGTCGATCTTGAATTCCACAAGTACATTAACACCGTAGTTTCCTATAGTACTTTTATTCCCAAAGGGCTCTCATCTGAACTCATTGTTACTGCAAGGTAGGTGGGAAAAGCAGGCATTACCATCCCCATTTTGCCAGTGAGGAGGTACTGAGAAGTCCCGTTCCTGTCGGTGGCTTCAAACCCGGGTCCTCCGTCCCCGAGATTGGCCCCTTGCCATTTTGCCACTCCACTTCCCCAGTCTCAGCTAATTGTTGAATTGATTTAGTCGATCATGGAACTCATTGAGGACCTACTTTGTGCAGAGCACTGTACTAACCGTCTTGGGACGGCACGCTAGATTCCACTGCATAGGGGACTGGAGGTGGCTCGGCCATGCCCGGGGGTTAAGGTGCAGCAGCCTGAGGGTCTCGGGCCCCTGGGGAGACTGAGGCTCCCAACCCTGGCCCGGGAATCAGCCCTCTCCTTTGGGCCAAGCTCAGGGCGGTGGAATTCAAGATCGACCAAGCCAAGCAATTTCTGTGGGAATTAGGTGGCTTGCGATGCTTTAAGCGATGGCATCGTTAGTGGCTTTGGCCATAAAATGGAGCCCCGAAGGCTAGGGAGAGGAGGAGGAGGAGTATTGATTGAGCGCAAACTATGTGCAGAGCGCTGTATTAGGCGCTGGGTGAGAATACACAAGTGGGAGAGGGGACCCGGTGACCCTGAGGGAATCGTGTTGGAGGAGCAGAGAGATCGGTTGTACCTAAGTGATTCACAGTAGTGATACTGTTCCTTCCCATTCCTGCACAAGAGGGCTTTGATAAAAATAAAAAGACTCATGGTGGTATTTGCGGAGCACCTACTAGGTGCCAAGTACTGTGGTAGAGACAAGATAATCAGGTCAGACACAGTCCTAGTTCCACCCGAGGCCCCTAGTCTAAGAGGGAGAGCAAGATGTGTAATCCCCATTTTACAGATGAGTACACTGAAGCCCAGCGAGGTGGAAGTGACTTGCCTGAGGTCACACACCAGGCTGGTGGTTGAACTGAGACTCGAACCTGAGTCCCCTGACTCCCAGCCCCATGCTCCATTCATCGGGCCATGCTGCCTCCTTTTTATTCCCTCTTCTGCGCCACTTTCAAGTTGGCAGCAAACCCCACTCTGCTCCCTATCCTCCGGGGTTGGGGTCCGCCCCTCCTGCTCTGACCCAGCATCTGACTGGCCGCCTCCGCTTCATTCCCTCACCCCCAAGCTGACGTAGCCTTCCTCGAGCGTGTGCACTACCCACTGTGCCCCCCAGCCTCCGGTTTCTCAGATGGACGCCTCTGCTCACGTTGTCACGTTGAGCCCCAACGGCCTGCTTCCACATCCTCTCCTGGTCTCCTCTTGTTTGGGTTTTGCGCGTGGAGCTTTCTCTTCGCTAGACACCCCCACTCCTCCCACCCCCCATACCCCAGAAGAGAACAACTTGGCTAACCCCACCTCGGCACAGCTCCCGGTTTCCGTGGGGGCTTGACGGTATTAACGATCGTCTCCTCTCAGGCCTTGGAAATATCGGGTCTGAGGCGAGCTTTCCTTACGCCCACCCTGAGCCTTCTTCTCTGGGCTCTCCCCAAAACTGGAAGGAGGTCTGTCGACTTCCTACGGCAGTTAGTTTTTCCTCTTAGGGCTGGTTGTCATGCCTAATTCCCAAGTAAAACAAGAGCTCCCAAGTGAACCATGCTGCAGGCTTTCAAGGAATTCTTCCCTTGTTTTTTGCAACGTGATCTGCTGCTGACCTCTGTTTCCCCCCCTCTGGGGGGAAAACGCGAACTCCCTGACCTGCTCTTGGCGGGCGGAACCGACAGTGACACACAGGCCACAACCCGGAGTTACATTAGCTCCCGGGAACGCCGCGAAAGCACTTTCCCCTCTGGAGTTCTGCCATCCAAAATGGTGGAGCTCTGGCACAGCCCCATCATCCCCATCAAGTTGGGGTCTCGAGCGAAGCAGCTACTGGTTCCACCGGGCCTACCCACGGCAGGGCAGACCCATCGTCGCTTGGTGCCACCCTCCTTACCATTGTTCAAATTCAGGTTGAAGCCCTGCCCTGTATTTCTCACCCTGCCAAGCACTTCCCTCCCACTCCAACCGCTTGGGCGAAGCGGAAGTGATGAAGCGGCAGGAGGGAGGGTATATGTGGTGGGGAGACGAGAGATTCATCGGGACGGGCCTCGTGGAGAGGAGATGGACTTTCAGAAAGGTGTTGAAGATGGGGAGAGCTGGAGTTGGTCAGATATGAAGGGAGAGGGAGAGACGGTAAGCTCACTGTGGGCAGGAAACGTGTCAACCGACTCGTATTGTACTCCCCCAAGCACATAGTACGGTGCTCTTGCTCGATAAATGTGATCGATTGATTGATAGATGGAAATTGATGACTGAATCCGTGCAGGAGGAGAAGTGTGAGCAGGAGGCTGGAGGAAGTTGAGCTAAAAGCGAGGCTCAGGGAATAGGTTGGCTTGAGAGGAATGAAGAATGTGAGCTGGGATGTAATAATAGTAATAATAATGGTATTTGTTAAGCGCTTACTATATGCAAAGCACTATTCTAAGTGCTGGGGAGGTTGCAAGGTGATCAGGTTGTCCCACGGGGGGCTCACAGTTTTTAATCCCCATTTTCCAGATGAGGTAACTGAGGCCCAGAGAAGTGAAGTGACTTGCCCAAAGTCAAACAGCTGACAGTTGGCAGAGCCGGGATTTGAACCCATGACCTCTGACTCCAAAGCCCGGGCTCATTCCTCTGAGCCACGCTGCTTCTCATGGGGCAGGAGCGAGGATGAGTAGCAGGGTGAGAGATAATGATGATGATGATGATGGCATTCATTAAGCGCTTACTATGTGCCAAGCACTGTTCTAAGCGCTGGGGGGATACAAGGTGATGAGGTTGTCCCACGTGGGGCTCACAGTCTTCATCCCCATTTTCCAGATGAGGGAACTGAGGCCCAGAGAAATGAAGTGACTTGCCCAAAGTCACCCAGCTGACAAGTGGTGGAGCTGGGATTTGAACCCATGACCTCTGATTCTAAAGCCCCCACGCTGCTTCTCTAATGAATGCTTAGGTGCTGGGAGAGAATACACAGTTGGGAGAGTGGGCCGGTGACCCGAAGGGAGTCGTGTTCAAGGGGTGGAGAGATAGGTTGTGCCTATGTGGTTCATGGGGCGCACCCCTCCCCTCAGTGAGGGGACCTCGGTAAAAATGAGAAGAATCGTGGCGATATTTGTTGAGCATCCACTAGGTATCAGTTCGTGTCCTAAGCACTAGTGTAGAGACCAGCTGGGTTTGTATGCCTCAGAATGGGGAGAAAACCAGAGCGCGGCCCCCGACCCTCCACCCCCAAAGCCCCCAGGAGTGGGGCTTTTCCCGTTCAGCTGCAAAGGGAGGGAGAAAAGACACGAGAAGCGGGTGCCAAAAAGTGGTGGGCCCCACCCTTTTCCCTCCCAAACAGCGTTCTTCCCATGAGCTCATCCTTGAGAACGGAAGCTCGTTGCGGGCGGGGACTGTATCCACCAACTTGGTTGCATTGCCCTCCCTAAATGCGGAGTACGGTGCTCTGCCCACAGTAAGCGCCAATAAATGCCACTGATTGATGGATGTAATTGGAATGTGGTGGCCAGGAGTTGGAAATCAAACATTTAGCGGAACCATATGCGCCGTCTTGGAAGCGGAAAAGAATCGTCTAAATGACACCTCTCGGGGTCGGCTGGGAACGGGGAAAATATTTGCGGTTCTCGGAATTCGCCATTTTTACTTAAAAACGGTGGAAACGCGTTCCATTTGGGCTGCCTTCTGTAACCCGACTCCTCCCCTCCCTCCGGGATGGGGTCGGGGGGCTCACACAGTCTTCGGGGCGGGAATTAGCAGTCTCGTTTTACAGCTGCCGGAGTCTCCGCGCGGCTGGCCGTCTTCCACGAGCACCGCGCCGGGCCTTCCCCTCCGGAGGCCCAGGAAAGGCCCTCCTTCCGACTGAGTCTTTTAGACTGTGAGCCCACTGTTGGGTAGGGACCGTCTCTATATGTTGCCAACTTGTACTTCCCAAGCGCTTAGTTTATTGAGCACACAGTAAGCGCTCAATAAATACGATTGATTGATTGATTGAGTGGGCTTCCTCCTTTGGCCGTGCGGGTCTGGGCTCTCTTTGGTTCTGACCCGGCAGCAGCCCGAGCTGACCGGTGCCCGCTCACCTCGGGAATGCCACCTCCGGAGCAGGCCAAGGGAAGGCGTTCTCCCGGTGTGGCTGGCTTTGTGGGAGAGGAGCTGGCCACCTGGCCGACGCCTGGAGAGGTTGCCCCCGGAGAAACCAGGAAGGTCACTCCTGGATCGGGCTGGGGGGTCGGCCCCGCCTGGTCCTGAGCTGTACATATTTATTACTCTATTTATTTATTTATTTTACTTGTACATATCTATTCTATTTATTGTATTTTGTTAGTATGTTAGGTTTTGTTCTCTGTCTCCCCCTTCTAGACTGTGAGCCCACTGTTGGGTAGGGACTGTCTCTATATGTTGCCAGCGTGTACTTCCCAAGCACTTAGTCCAGTGCTCTGCACACAGTAAGTGCTCAATAAATACGATTGATTGATCGGTCTGTCCTCTTGTGAACTGTGGGCTCCAAAGCGGGGTTGGCTTTTCCCAGGGCCAGTGGCCCCAGCGAGGGGGTCCAGCGCATCCTGGGGTCGGGGACGGGTTTCACCTTAATGATTGTTTTCCCTCCCCCAGCCCGAGCCAGACTGTGGGGTGGTGATATTGCTTACTGGTGGGCGTGGAGGCAGGGGAGGCCGAGTCCTCCTTGGAGGAGATGGCAGGATGATGATGATGATGATGATGGTATTTGTTAAGCGCTTGCTATGTGCAAAGCACTGTTCTAAGCGCTGGGGAGGTTACAAGGTGATCAGGTTGTCCCACGGGGGCTCACAGTTTTAATCCTCATTTTACAGATGCGGTCACTGAGGCCCAGAGAAGTGAAGTGACTTGCCCAAAGTCACACAGCTGACAGGTGGCGGAGCTGGGATTTGAACCCATGACCTCTGACTCCAAAGCCCTGGCTCTTTCCACTGAGTATATATGCTTGTACATATTTATTACTCTATTTATTTATTTATTTATTTATTTTACTTGTACATATCTATTCTATTTATTTTATTTTGTTAGTATGTTTGGTCTTGTTCTCCGTCTCCCCCTTCTAGACTGTGAGCCCACTGTTGGGTAGGGACTGTCTCTAGATGTTGCCAACTTGTACTTCCCAAGCGCTTAGTCCAGTGCTCTGCACACAGTAAGCACTCAATAAATACGATTGATGATGGTGATTACTCTATTTATTTATTTTACTTGTACATATCTATTCTATTTATTTTATTTTGTTAGTATGTTTGGTTTTGTTCTCTGTCTCCCCCTTCTAGACTGTGAGCCCACTGTTGGGTAGGGACTGTCTCTAGATGTTGCCAACTTGTACTTCCCAAGTGCTTAGTACAGTGCTCTGCATTCATTCATTCATTCAATTCAATCGTATTTATTGAGCGCTTACTGTGTGCAGAGCACTGTACTAAGCACTTGGGAAGTACAACATATAGAGACGGTCCCTACCCAACAGTGGGCTCACAGTCTAGAAGCGGGGGGAGGGGGGGGGAGTCTAGAAGGGGGAATTAGGGTTAAATGCTCAATAAATATGATTGATTGATTCTCTAATGAATGAATGCATGCATCCAGGTTTTAGTGCTGGCTGTATGACTCTGGGCCTCGGTTTTCTACTCACCAGGAGGTGGGAGGCGGTTCATTTTGCTGCCGGAAAGGCCCATTGGCACTCCCGCCCCAGCGAGCGGGCAGAACGGCCCGTGGGGCAGACCTGGGGGGTTGTTCAGAGCCAAGGAGCCCGTGGCCTTGGAGAAGCAGTTCAGACTGGGTGACAGTTCAGCGGATGTTCTGGACCCTCCCAGGGGATCCTGCTGAGGGCCAAACAGGCCACCGGCAGGAACGGTAGTGGTACATTCATTCATTCATTCATTCATTCAATCAATCGTATTTATTGAGCACTTACTGTGTGCAGAGCACTGGACTAAGCGCTTGGGAAGTCCAAGTTGGCAACACACAGAGGCGGTCCCTACCCAACAATCAATCAATCAATCAATCGTATTTATTGAGCGCTTACTGTGTGCAGAGCACTGGACTAAGCGCTTGGGAAGTCCAAGTTGGCAACACACAGAGACGGTCCCTACCCAACAATCAATCAATCAATCAATCGTATTTATTGAGTGCTTACTGTGTGCAGAGCACTGGACTAAGCACTTGGGAAGTCCAAGTTGGCAACACACAGAGACGATCCCTACCTAACAGTGGGCTCACAGTCTAGAATGGGGGGACAGACAACAAAACAAAACATAGTAACACGTGGAGCTCCCACTGGCTACGGAGCACTGTACTGGGAAAATACAACAGATGCACAATCAATCAATTGTATTTATTGAGCGCTTACTGTGTGCAGAGCACTGGACTAAGCGCTTGGGAAGTCCAAGTTGGCAACATCTAGAGACGGTCCCTACTCAACAGTGGGCTCACAGTCTAGAAGGGGGAGACAGAGAACAAAACCAAACATATTAACAAAATAAAATAAATAGAATAGATATGTACAAGTAAAATAAATAAATGGATAGAGCCAAATGGATAGTTCTAATGGATAGAGCACAAGCCTGGGTGTCAGAAGAGCCTGGGCTTTGGAGTCAGAGGTCATGGGTTCAAATTCCGGCTCCGCCACCTGTCAGCTGTGTGACTTTGGGCCAGTCACCTCACTTCTCTGGGCCTCAGTTCCCTCATCTGGAAAATGGGGATGAAGACTGTGAGCCCCCTGTGGGACAACCTGATCATCTTGTATCTCCCCCAGTGCTTAGAACAGTGCTTTGCACATAGTAAGCGCTTAATACATGCCATCATCATTATTATTATTATTATCTGGGTTCTAATCCCTGCCCCACCACTTGTCTGCCATGGGACCTGGGCCAAGTCACTTTACTTCTCTTTGCCTCGGTTACCTCATCTGTAAGATGGGGATAAGGACTGTGAGCCTCACGTGGGACAAGGACTGTGTCCAACCCGATGAGCCTGTTTCTACCCCAGCTGTTACTAGGTGCCAGGCACTCTACAAAGTACTTAACAAATGCCATTAAAACAAGTAAAGAGGGTAGAGGTAGCAGAGTCACAACGTTGTGAGTCAGCACGGTGTTGGGAGGGCCATTTCTCTCACCTCCCCCAGTAGAAGAAGCACCTTCTAATGGCCCGTGATCACAGGCCCGGACCCAAGTGAGTTGCTTCTAGTCGTCTTTTCTGCCACTTTGGTGGTTGGTGTCCTTGGCCGTTCTGGAGGTCAGATGGAGCCACCAGACCATAAAATCCAGCCGGGGAAGGGGGCTGGGGCTCAGGAAGCCACAGGATTTATTAAGGGATGTGAAACGCTATTGTTCTGCTCATGTGTTACACAATTGCAGTCCACGCATGGCCGTTAGAATGCCCGGCTTGTCATAACACGAATATGCCACTCTCTGGTTGCTCTTGGGGCGGGTGGGGGGGGAGAGTTGCCAACTTGTACTTCCCAAGAGCTTAGGACAGCGCTCTGCACACAGTAAGCGCTCAATAAATACGATTGAATGAATGAGAGAGAGCGAGAGCGAGTTTCTTAGCACTTGCCCTGCATCTAAACACGGGGCAACTCGGAGCCGCGTGGCCCCGGTGGGGCCTGGCCCTTCCGGCCGCACTGGCCGAGGGCAAAGTCGGAGGCGGGGGCCGTCTCGTCATCATCAATCGTATTTATTGAGCGCTTACTATGTGCAGAGCCAGGAGGCCCAGGTGCAAGGCCGGCTCGATGCAGGCCGCCTGGGTGCAGAGGGGCTCTTGTTCAGGGAGCCTACCCCTTCAGCCCAACTGGAATCCATCAGGAGTCAATTGAAGCGATTTAGAGGCCGGGCATACAGAAGGATCATTCTCTCAGCCCACATTAATCTTCCGGGAATTAAGTTAATCCACTCAGGCTTAATTCTGAGGCGCTAATTACACCGCCTGTACATTCTTTAACAGGAAATTATATGTGTCCTGGCTTTAATGAATCGTAAGGAGCCCCCGAATCAGAAGCCGCCACCCCTTCCTTTCGGGACACGACGTCACCCGGGAGTTTGGCCGGGGTAACCGGGAGAGGATGGGGCTGTTTCCGAGGTGGGGTCGGAGTGGGAGATAAGATGGGGTTCCTGTCTCTGGCTGGGCATTAGCAGGGGGGTCGGGACTGGCACGGTGAGGGGCTGAAAGGGAAAGGGGGTGGACTACCTCGCTCTCGCCTGTCCCGCCATCGACCCTCGGCCCACGTCATCCCCCGGGCCCGGAATGCCCTCCCTCTGCCCATCCGCCAAGCTAGCTCTCTTCCTCCCTTCAAGGCCCTGCTGAGAGCTCACCTCCTCCAGGAGGCCTTCCCAGACTGAGCCCCTTCCTTCCTCTCCCCCTCGTCCCCCTCTCCATCCCCCCCATCTTACCTCCTTCCCTTCCCCACAGCACCTGTATATATGTATATATGTTTGTGCTTATTTTTTTACTCTATTTATTTATTTATTTATTTTATTTGTACATATCTATTCTATTTATTTTATTTTGTTAGTATGTTTGGTTTTGTTCTCTGTCTCCCCCTTTTAGACTGTGAGCCCACTGTTGGGTAGGGACTGTCTCTATATGTTGCCAATTTGTACTTCCCAAGCGCTTAGTACAGTGCTCTGCACATAGTAAGCACTCAATAAATACGATTGATGATGATGATGATGACTAGAGCCGTTCAGCCCTGTGAGGAAGTTGCAGTTCATTCATTCATTCAGTCGTATTTATTGAGCGCTTACTGCATGCAGAGCACTGGACTAAGCGCTTGGGAAGTCCAAGTCGGCAAAATATAGAGACGGTCCCTACCCAACAGTGGGCTTACGGTCTAGAAGGGGGAGACAGACAACAAAACAAAGCATGTGGACGGGTGTCAAGTTGTACAGTTATGGTTGCACTGTACTCTCATTCATTCACTCATTCGTGGGCCGGCCTCCCTCCACCTGCACCCCAGAGCCGTGCCGGCTTGTGGCCAGGTTCAACTGGCCGATTGGCACCCTGCATTTCGGGCCCCGGGCCGTGCCCGAGTCCGTTCGTCCCGGAGGTGAGCCAAGAATCCCGAGGAGTTTGGGAAGGAATCATTGTTCCTGACCATCCAGCAGCGTCCTCCCTCTTTGTGTCTAATAGACCATCACGCTCCCCTTCAAACCCTTATTAAAAACACATTTCCTCTTCTCCCACTTCCTCTGTGTTCCCCCTTGCACTTGGATTTGCACCCTTTATTCACTCCTCCCACAGCCCCATAAGACCTATGGACAGAGCCGTAATTTATAGTAATGTCTCTATCAATCAATCGTATTTATTGAGCGATTATTGTGTGCAGAACACTGTACTAAGTCTCTATCCCAATCTAGACTGGAATTGGTTGTGGGCAGGGAACTTGCCTTCCAATTCTATTATATTGTACTCTCCCAAGCACTTAGTACAGCGCCGTGCACACAGTAAGCACTTAATAAATACGATTGATTGATTGATTCTGAGTGGCAGAAAGGGTCTGTACTTTCCTTCCTTGGGCCCTTAGGCCCTGTGGGCTAGGCCCGGGTCCGGGCCAGTGTTTACGGGTTCTCCCAAGCCCTGAATCCAGTGCTTGGCATGAGATTAACACTTCCTTGATTGATTGATTGATTCCTTCATTCATTCAATCGCATTTACTGAGCGCTTACTGTGTGCAGAGCACTGTACTAAGCGCTTGGCAACAAATAGAGACAGTCCTTGCCCACAACAGGCTCATAGTCTAGAAGGGGGGAGACAGCCATCAGAACAAGTAAACAGGCATCAGTAGCATCATTATAAATAAATAGAATTCCATTCATTCATTCATTCAATCATATTTATTGAGCGCTTACTGTGTGCAGAGCACTGTACTAAGCGCTTGGCAACAAATAGAGACAGTCCTTGCCCACAACGGGCTCATAGTCTAGAAGTGGGGAGTCAGCCATCAGAACAAGTAGACAGGCATCAGTAGCATCATTATAAATGAATAGAATTGCATACATTCATTCACTCAATCGTATTTATTGAGCGCTTACTGTGTGCAGAGCACTGTACTAAGCACTTGGGAAGTACAAGTTGGCAACATATAGAGACAGTCCCTACCCAACAGTGGGCTCACAGTCTAGAGTGAGCCTGGGCTTTGGAGTCAGAGGTCATGAGTTCAAATTCCGGCTCCGCCAATTGTCAGCTGTGTGACTTTGGGCAAGTCACTTAACTTCTCTGGGCCTCAGTTACCTTGACTGTAAAATGGGGATTAATACTGTGAGCCTCCTGTGGGACAACCTGATCACCGTGTAACCTCCCCAGCGCTTAGAACAGTGCTTTGCACATAGTAGGTGCTTAATAAATGCTATTATTATTATTATTATTATTATTATTTTATTATTATAGCTCGGGTTTCGGATAATCGGTTTTCCACCACTCCACTGGGCAGTGCCACCTTGTGGTGGTTTCAGTAATACCGAGTGAGGACCAAGGTGGGAAACTGGGCTTTCGCCTAAAGGAGCGTGCGGGGAATCAATCAATTAATCGTATTTATTGAGCGCTTACTGTGTGCAGAGCACTGTACTGAGCGCTTGGAAAGTACAATTTGGCAACATATAGAGACAGTCCCTACCCAACAGTGGGCTCACAGTCTAGAAGGGGGAGACAGAGACCAAAACCAAACATATTAACAAAATAAAATAAATAGAATAGGTATTTACAAGGAAGATAAATAGAGTAATAAATACGTACAAACACATATACATCTATACAGGTGCTGTGGGGAAGGGAAGGAGGTAAGGTGAAGGGGAGGAGGGGGAGAGGAAGGAGGGGGCTCAGTCTGGGAAGGCCTCCTGGAGGAGGTGAGGTCTTAGTAGGGCCTTGAAGGGAGGAAGAGAGCTAGCTTGGCGGATGGGCAAAGGGAGGGCATTCCAGGCCCGGGGGATGACGTGGGCCGGGGGTCGATGGCGGGACAGGCGAGAACGAGGTACGGTGAGGAGATTAGCGGCAGAGGAGCGGAGGGTGCGGCCTGGGCTGGAGAAGGAGCCCAAAGAAGGGATGGGCGTCCCTCACCCCAAAACATGTCCTCAGGTAGGGGCCTTCCACCCCTTTATGTCCCCTTTGACGTCAGCCCGGACGGGGACCCTCCCCAGACCTCTTTGTGCCCGGAGCAAGTTCTCGCCAAGCCACACCCGCAGCCGGTGGAATTGGAGACTACTCCAGTGGGCAGGGCAGGGATAAAGAAGTCCTAGGCATCCCGAGTTTGCCATGTGGAAGCTGTCCGGCCCAAGGGTTCGGTGTGGGTGAGCTCTGGTGCCACAACCCTTCCTAATGGCTGAAATGAGCAGGTCCCTAGGGCGGAAACGAAGGGACCCAGTCATCATCATCATCATCATCAATCATATTTATTGAGCGCTTACTGTGTGCAGAGCACTGTACTAAGCGCTTGGGAAGTACAAATTGGCAACATATAGAGACAGTCCCTACCCAGCAGTGGGCTCACAGTCAGAATCCGGTACCAAAGCCGGGGACCAGGGGATGTTGCATTGACCCACCAAGGTCAGCACCTCATTTCTCCGAGGGCCCAGGGGCTCCCAGGTCTGAGAGGGAGGGTGAGCGAGTTCTCTCCATTTTTTTTGTGGGGGCAAACTCTCCCCAGCCCCAGGTTCAGGTAGCACGTTTTGCGGGAGAAAATAGGCCGGGTGGGAAAAAACAACAACAGTAATCGTCATGCTGTTCTTCCTCCTCCTCAAGTTTCAACCCAGCTTTTCCTTGTCTGACCCCAGGAGGGATGGCCACAGCTGGACATGGTTCTCCACCCAAGGCCCACCCCCTCAGATGCTTCCAGAGCACCAGTCCCTTCTCTGGTCCCAGTGCCCGTCTCCCATCGGCCGGCCCTCTAGGCTGGGCAGTTGCTGCCCTCCATCCCTAGTCCGGATCCCGTTACTGCCAGAGCCGTTGCTCTAGTGAGAGGCATTCGAGAGCAGAGGCTCAGAGGAGGGGGGTACATCTTGTCCCTCAGGGCTCCTGACCCTGTTTGTGGCCGGAGCCATCGGGAGGCGGTGGGGTTCAGCTAGAAAACACATTTGCTCACTGGAAAACCCAGACCGACGGCGGGGGGGATGGAAAAACATTCGCCCGGCATGTCTTTGAGGCTGCCTTCCGCCCGATCAAAGGCAAACGAATGCATGGCCCTCCGTGGCTGTTCTGTAAACACCCAGGCTTTTCAGGCGGGAGACGATTTCACACTGCTGGGATTCTGGAAGCCAACCAGGAACCCGCTGGGGAGCAACGTAAATGTTTTTCCTGTCATGACTGGGATTTGTTTAGTCCACGTTCCAGAAGGACCGAGCTTCCAGAGGATCGTGGAGCCGGCCCGGGGACGTCGGCCGACCCCAGCGGCCAAGCGAGGGGGCCCAGGAATCTCTGTCGAGTGCTGGGGGTGAGGGTGGGGTGCAGGGAAGGGGCCCCCCCAGCCTCCCACCCCCTGGCCAGCCTAGGCATCCAGTGGGCTCACTTCCACTATCAGCCGTGGAAAGGTCCCTCTGAGCATGCCAGGCTGGTCGACGGGTTTGATTTCTTGGCTTGGGCTCACGCTCGGTGGTTAAGCAAATGTGTAGGGTTTTGTATTTCCAGCTAGCATATTTCGGTGAAAATATGTGGGCTTGGTTTTCAGCAGGCCGCGTTTCATTTAATGAAAATAGATGGGGTAAAATGTGTTTTTATGAGCACATCAAAATGTCAGACTATAATGATTTCAGCGATGCACTCTATTTAAAAAACATCCCCCTGCAAGTGAAGATCCATGGACCCGTAAAGGAAATGACCTGCGGGGAGCAAATGACGGGATCTGGCTTGGTGTTGCGGGGGTGGGGGAAAGAGGAAGCGAAGGGCCCGTCGTGTAGGTTTGGGACCAGAAGGAGCGGGTCCAGACAGCGAGAAGAGGGTCAGTGGTGTTGACCCATCTTGGGGAGCGTCTTCTTCACATCAATGGGACCAGTCAGGGACCGGGCCCAGAAATGGCCCATCCTCCGGAAGGTAGATCGGACATGGGCCGATTTAGCACACTGCGGGCATCCCAGCCCTGGCCTCCCTCCCTCTCTAGCCCCCTTAGACTGGAAACTCCTCAAGGGCAGGACTGACTCTTTCCTCTCCAGTTGCCCAGAGTACAGTCCTCTCCTCACAGAGGGCACCGCCAGTTGGATAAACAGGATTGAACCTTGGAGCCAAAGAACAGAGGACGGCTCAGACCCGAGACCTTTCCTTTATCTTCCTGGGTCAACAGGCAGTGGGCCTTGGGTGTCCCTCCGTGGCTCCAGACACCCCGTTGTTCTAGACACGAGGTCCGGAGGGAGTTGGGTTATCTTAGGTTCTCAGGATATGAGCTGAGCACCTCTTGAGTAACAGAGAAATAGTGTCTCACCAGATCCTTAGGGCCTACTGGATTATCCATGCGATGGACAGGCATCCTGCCCCGTTATCCGGTGTGGATGAACAGCATTGTCCAACGAAGAACTCTTGGTCCCGTGGAATTACAGCCAACATGTTTTTCAGGGTAGCAGTAGTCATCAGTCCAGGGTGGTGGGGTCACCTGGAGACTTTACAGGGGAGTCTGTTTCCTTGAGCATTTTTGCACAACTCCAAAACAGTGGTCGTTATGACTATAGCTTAAATAGCATCTCTCCTGTAATTTAAACAAAATATTCCCCAAAGTTTATTTTTCCAAGGGGAAGGGGAACGCCAATTCCTGTTTTTCAGCATTTGCGTGTTCAGAAGGTGAGGGGCTGATGGGATTTGCATGTTTGTCTTTCCCCTCCGAAAGCCAGTTTTCTGGATTATCACTAAGAGCAAACTCAAGAGGCTTGGAAAATTACTTTTTGAGCAGAGAGGAGGAATGCGCCCCAGATGATGGGGAAACGAGGCAGAACGGCCCTTCAGAGGGGGCTAATTAGGGTTTCATTTGGAAGGTGAGTAAGGCAGAGTAATTGCGCTATGCACCCCCTCCACCTCCAGCTGATGGAAAATGGATAAAGGATGCTTGTTCCAAGGAAGTGGGGAAGGAGGCACTCCAGTAAGTTGGCCCGAAAATAGTCTGTGCTTGCGGAGCACTTGGGTAACGCTCCTAGCGATGAAACTCTGCTCACCGCTGCGAGGAGATCGGGAAATGGCTGGATTCCTGAAGGGTCAGCTGGAGTGGGGAGCGCTGGAAGTCAGGAGGGAAGAGGGAACGTGTAAATACAGTCCCAGACAATGCTTCGCCCCAGCTGACTACTGAGGATCAGTTGCCGTGGGTAGACCCGCCTGGCACACTGTGGTGGAGGAAAGAGCGGCCGCCTTCAATCAATCAATCAATCAATCAATCAATCGTATTTATTGAGCGCTTACTATGTGCAGAGCACTGTACTAAGCACTTGGGAAGTACAAATTGGCAACACATAGAGACAGTCCCTACCCAACAGTGGGCTCACAGTCTAAAAGGGGGAGACAGAGAACAAAACCAAACATACCAACAAAATAAAATAAATAGGATAGATATGTACAAGCAAAATAAATAAATAAATAGAGTAATAAATATGTACAACCATATATACATATGTACAGGTGCTGTGGGGAAGGGAAGGAGGTAAGATGGGGGGGATGGAGAGGGGGATGAGGGGGAGAGGAAGGAAGGGGCTCAGTCTGGCCTTCGAGCAGAAGCCTCGTAAGGACCGTGAGTTGAGGAGGCACGAGCAGAAACAGTGCCAGGCACTGAGAACAAGAAGCGTGTCAACACAATGGAGGACGGTGTTTGTGCGGGTGTGCGTGTGTGTGCACTGTCAGGACTGGGTGTCCTGAAATGACTGTTTCAGTGGCTCCTTCACGCATGAGGAAATTGGACCATCAGTGACGCCTTCTTGGACTAGACATTCATTCAGTCAGTCGTATTTAAGGAGAGTTTACTGTGTGCAGAGCACTGTACTAAGCACTTAGACTTGACAGCCACATTCAGTCCATATGGAAGTCACATTTCCCAGAGTAAAAAAGCACTTTTCATTGCGTGAACTATCCATGCTCCTTCCCCCTTAGTCTCAGCCTGGGTTGTATTTACTTCGACGCAGCACTTAGTTCAGTGGTTGACACGTACTAGGTGCTTACCAAATACCCCAGTTAATAATAATAATGGCATTTATTAAGCACTTACTGTGTGCAAAGCACAACTATTGTCGTTCTTTTTAGTACGGGGCTGGGGGACAGGGGAAATGGAATGTTTGTTGGTCATGTGGCTGAGGGCTTCTGAGTTGCTCATTTTTGGGGTTTTTTTATGGTATTTGTTAAACGTTTACTATGTACCAGGCACTGTACTGAATGCTGGGGTAGACTCAAGATAATCAGATTGGCCTCAGCCCATGTCCCACATTCACTCATTCATTCATTCATTCATTCAATCGTATTTATTGTGCGCTTACTGTGTGCAGAGCACAGTACACTGACTGTACTGTACTGTCCCACATGGGACTCACAGCTTTAATCTCCATTTGAAAGATGAGATAACTGACGTACAGAGAAGTGAGGTGACCTGTTCCAGGTCATACAGCAGATAAGTGGTGGAGTCAGGATTAGAACACAGGTCCTTCTGACTTCCAGACTGGGGCTCTTTCCACTAGGCCACGCTGCTTTTCAATGGGCTAACGCGCCGAATCGCGTGGCCCCTGATCAGGCTTCAGACTGAGGTATCGGGCCGGGGTCTCGGGGACCACATCAGTCCTTAGCACGATGTTCCAGGCCGTAGTTGTTCCGGGAACGTCAGGTTTCCAAATCCGGGGGGAGTCGGTCGCTCCTGTGGCCCGGTACCGACAATATCCGGAAACTGCAGACTGGACCGGCCACTTGTAAGCAAACTGCCTCGAGGGCTCCTGGAAAGGAAGAACAGAAGCCCATTTCTAGTCCACTGGGGAGAGGGAAAAGCCTGAGGCCGTGGCCACAGGGAGCCCGCCCCAGGGAGCCCACGGCAGAGCCCGGGCCCAGAGCACCGCCCGGGCCCAGGGAAGAATCGGCCCATTCATCACGGATTGTTTTCCCACATGTGCAAACTGCCGCCGCTCCTCCGGACTCGGATCAGGAGTCAAAGGGATTTCCTTCCCGAGGCTCAGAAAGTAATCTGGGCGCGAAGCCTCCGGCACCTCCGTCACTCACAGGCCGTGAATGAGTGGATTCAGACCTCGGGCTGATGTGCCGCCGTGGGGGTTGCTGGGATGACAACGAGCCATGTCACCTACCGATGCGGCCCTGTCTGACCCGCCTCTGTCACTTCCTTGGCCCGCCGGATCCTCGCGTGCCGGGAACAGCTCCAACTCACTCCGGCTGAGGCTTTGCGGGGCGCGTCTTTGGGGAACTAAATGCAAATGGTGTCCGCGGCAGCATCTGACTCTCAGGGGGCTGGGGCTCCCCAGAGGGCCCGCTGTGCTTCTGGTTGTGCTCCATGCAGCGGGAGTCAAAGCACCCATCTGTGAAGCGTTCAGTGGGCTAAGGACGTTGGTTGCTGGATTGGCCCAAGGGCAGGGGGACAACCCGTCCTTTGCCGGGACCCCCCTTCAGTTTCCAGGGAATCCCACCACAGCCTCTAAACTCTGAGGACACTGTCTTTGCAGCTGCTGCTGCTGCAACCATATTTTTTTTTAGTAAGCTTCTGGGGCAGCTGCCGCCGGGGGAAGCCCGTGCCTATGGGACCCAAAGGCCAGGCGTGGGCTGGCAAATCCAGCGGCCGAGGGAGGGGCCATGCTCCATCTCATCTGGGTTCGCTTGCCTGCAGAGTTCGGTGCTGGGGAGGGGAGTGCGGGGAGGGAATCCCAATAGGGACAGACTCCCGGAGTCAAGGTAAGGGATTCCCTCTGCCCTCCTTCCACTCTGCCCATCCTGCCCTCACGTATCCTCCATGCCCCCTCATCCCTCCTAGGTTGCCATGAGAGTGAGAGAAAGCCCGTTCCCTGAGCTCAGAAATAGCCCTCAAGGGTTAATCTCTTGACCAGAGGTGGTCCAGAGATCTTGCAGCTGCCACAGGCTTGCTGTTAGCCCTCTAGACTGGAAGTTCATTAGGGGCAGGGAATATGTCTGTTGATTCTCTCCCAAGCTCTTAGAACAGTGCTCTCTGCACATAGTAAAACGCTCAATAAATGCCATTTATTGGCCCTGCACTGGGCCTCTGGCCACTGTGGCCACCTTGACAGTGGGGTTTGAGTGCTGAAAAGCTTGGGCAGAGCCGGGCCAGGCCACTGTAGCCTACGGATTTGTCCCCAAGGACTTTCTCTGGGGTGAGCTGTGGCACCCTCGGAATGTGGGAGGAGGGGAAGAATTCCACCAGGTGTTTTTCCCCACAGAGGGGGCCAGGCCCAGGGGCCTTAGGAGAGGTCAGTGAACATCCCTCCCCGCCCCTATGTCCGCCCTCCCCCGTCCACTTACCCCCCGCGCTGCTCCAGTTAATAGAAAATGCCTGAAAAGCAGTGAGCGTGCACCTCCCAGCTCAGTGAGCACGTCCGTCCCCCGGAGAGGAAATCTGGTCAGCCGGTCAGTGACTCAACATGGAGCAAAACAGTGGAAACCGAATCCGCGCCAGTAGCTCCTCGGTCGGCCGGTCGGCAGGGGACACGATTGGGCGGTCCGCAGAGCGCTGCTGGCCCGACCACCCCCTTGGGCCCTGGGAGCAGCACGGTTTGGGAGTAGGGCAGCGGGCATGATGAGCTCTGAGCAGCGGGAAGACGGCTGAGCTCCGAATGCTCCACAAAGGAGAGGACCAGCTGAGGCCCAGGCGGCCATGTCGCTGGTGCCCAGTCTTTCAGTCATCCACCTGTGTGAGAGAACCACACCCCAGGCTCGGGGCGGCACTGGGATGGTGGCGTTGGCACCAGGTTCCACTCTCCTCTAGACTGTAAGCTTGTTGTGGGCAGGGAATGTGTCTGTTATATTGTGTTTTTCTCTCCCATGCACTCTGTACAGTGCCCTGTACACAGTAAGTGCCTCAAATAATAATAATAATGGTATTTGTTAAGCTCTATACTGAATGCTGGGGTAGAAACAGGATAATTGGGTTGGACACAGTCCATTGTCCCACATAGAGTTCAGTCTTGATCCCCATGATTGAGGAAATGAGGCCAAATGAAAAAACTGAGGCCCAGAGAAGTGAGGTAGTGGACGTGTATACTCTCCCAATCGCTTAGTATAGTGTTTTGTACACAGTAAGCACTCAGTAAGTACGATTGGATGAAGGAATGACTGAATGGATGAAAAGTGACTTGCCCAAGGTCTCACAGCCGAGAAGCGACGGAGCTGGGATTAGAATCCAGGTCCTTCCGACTCCTGTGCTCTTTCCATTAGGTCACGCTGCTCCTGACCTCCTTTCTTCAGGCTCCGGGTTGGGAGTGGGTGAGGCACCTCTCAGAGAACCTTTGCTTTGATGCCTCTTATCCCACCGAGCACAATTGACCGGTTCCCATTTCACTGACGGGGCAGCAGATTCTCGATCCGTTTTAAATGCAGGTCCTCGTTCCCATTGATGTGGTGTGGGGATGACATCACAGAGATGGCAGGCTCCTCCCTTTTCCTCTCAGACTCGATTCCAGGTTCTCAATAGTCCTCCAAAGCCACCTTTTTGGAGTAAATTTTGGCTGCCCAAACTCCGCTTCGAGTTGACTCTTTTCTAAAGGGTCTCTTAAAAATCAGGCGACTCTTGCGTCGCTGAAATGGGATAAAATGGCCTCGCCGCTGTTATCTGAAGTCCCCAGAATATGCTCATTTGGATCACCGCAGCAAGATTTCCTGGCCTAGAGCCGGGAAGAACACAAGGAGCTAGGGAAAATGCGATAGAGGAATCTTGAATGATTCCTTCAGCATGCCATCAGGCGATGTGGAACTTAGAGAGGAGAACTGTCGGTTGTCCAAGGGGCTTACTGGTCGCTTCTCAACAGCTACGACAGCTCAGAGTAGAAAGAGCCAGCAGGAAAGGAGGCGAAACCCCTTTCTGATACTCTGCAATCTTCCTCCATTCGCCATTTCCCCGAGGTCTGAATAATAATAATAATAATAATAATAATAATAATAATAATGGCATTTGTTAAGCGCTTACTATGTGCAAAGCACTGTTCTAAGCGCTGGGGGGGGATGCAAGGTGATGAGGTTGTCCCACGTGGGGCTCACAGTCTTAATCCCCATTTTACAGATGAGGTAACTGAGGCGCAGAGAAGTTAAGTGACTTGCCCAAGGTCACACAGCAGACATGTGGAGGAGCTGGGATTCGAACCCGTGACCTCTGACTCCAAAGCCCGAGCTCTTTCCACTGAGCCACGCTGCTTTCCTAAATTTCTGAAACTATCCCTTAAAGCCTGGGGTTGTAGGTGTGAGCTGAGTTCAGGAGAGGCAATGGGAGGCAGGCCTGGAGTAGAGCCTGGGGCTGACGGTGCCCTGACCGACCCTCCCCGTCCTATCTCCTATCTCTTCTACATATTTACTATTCCATTTATTTCATTTTGTTAATATGCTTTGTTTTGTTCTCTGTCTCCCCCTTCTAGACTGTGAGCCTGCTGTTGGGTAGGGACCGTCTCTAGATGTTGCCAACTTGTACCTTCCAAGCGCTTAGTACAGTGCTCTGCCCACTGTAAGCGCTCAATAAATACGATTGAATGAATGAATGATTGAATCTCCCATGCCCCCTCTGGTCAAGGGAACTCTGAAAATCAAGGCAATCAGTTCCCTGGGTTCGAGGTCCATTCCTTGAGTCTGCAGCAGACCAGGGGTCACCTCCTCCTCCTCCTATGGCTCTCAGTCCCTCCCCTCTTTCACCCCACCCCCTGGATGGCTTCCAGCGGGGTCATCATCATCAATCATATTTATTGAGCGCTTACTGTGTGCAGAGCACTGTACTACAGGACCGAGATAAGGTTGGTGTGAGGGTCCGGCATGGGGGGGGGTGTCGGTGGCCGAGCAAGGATGTGGACCCGCTCAGGGGTAGGGCCTTTCCAGGCTTCCTTCTGCGGGCAGGATGCTGTGCTGGCTCCCTTCCAAACTGACCGTTTTATGGGAAACAGACGGAATGTCTGGAATTCTACTTAGAAAAGGGAATCTCTGTCCTCCCTCTCTCCCTCCCACATGGCAGGAGCGGCGGCGGCAGCCTTCCTGCTCGGTGAGGGCCCAGACTTCCGCGGCCAGGCCCCTGGAGCCCCCGGGACGCCCTCTCCCCATTCCCCCTGCAGCCAGGTTAATCCAGCTGGAGTGAAGTGCTTCCCAAGAGCTTAGTACAGTGCTCTGCACGCAGTAAGCGCTCAATAAATCCGATTGAATGAATGAATGAATGAATGAAGGGCTGCAGGGGGCCGCTGGGGGAGGAGCGGTTGACTTTCCCACATGGAACCTCGGGCCGCAGTCACGTTGAGCCCGCGTGGCGTCCAGCAGGGCCGAAGCGTCGCCTTTGCACTTCACTAGCGTTCACTCTGCAGCTTTTCCCCAGCTCGTGCTGAACAGCGCCGATGAGAGTGGCCTCCTCCCGCTGGGGCTCAGTCCGAACCGCCAGGATTGAGGCCGCCGAGTTTCGCTCTCCTCCTGCCCGCGCAGTGCTCCCCTGGCAGTGCTCCCCCAGTGGTACCCACCAATGATGGGTACCCACCTATGTTGGGTTCTGGATGGTGGATGGCATCCCTCCTACACTGTGCCCGGGGTAATGGGGAGGAGTTCTGTCCCCTCCCTGTCAAGTCCCCAGCTCAGTCACAGCGTGGCTAAGTGGAAAGAGCCCGGGCTTTGAAGTCAGCGGTCATGGTTTCAAATCCCGGCTCTGCCAACTGTCAGCTGTGTGACTTTGGGCAAGTTACTTAACTTCTCTGTGCCTCAGCTACCCCATCTGTAAAATAGAGATGAAGACTGTGAGCCCCACGTGGGAATAATCTGATCACCTTGTATCCTCCTCAGCGCTTAGAACAGTGCTTTGCATATAGTAAGCACTTAAAAAATGCCATTATTATTATGATTATTATTATTACCTGCATCGTACACCTCCACCAACAGGTCAGGGGGTGGAGGCAGGATCCAGGTTGGCAGTCGAATTGAAGGATAGTCTGGCTCGGGTACATTTTAATTGTCATTTCTTCCCTTAGCTACTCTGAAGTATGACCTCTGTGACGTCAGTATGATATGGATTAAGCATTTACTTGTCACCAAGCACTGTGCTGAGCCTTGGGGTAGATACAAGACGATCAGATCCAACAGAGCCCCTTTCTCCCCTGGGGCTGACGGATCTAAAAGAGAGGAAGAGCAGGGATGGATTCATTCATTCAATCATATTTATTGAGCGTTTACTGTGTGCAGAGCACTGTACTAAGCCCTTGGAAAGTACAATACAACAATAAAGAGAGAAAATCCCTGCCCGCAACGGGCTCCCAGTCTAGCTGGGGGGAAAACAAACATCAATACAAGGAAACAGGCATCACTATGAATAAATAGAACTATAGATATATACATATATACGTAAGTGCTGTCTCCCCCTTTTAGACTGTGAGCCCACTGTTGGGTAGGGACTGTCTCTATATGTTGCCAATTTGTACTTCCCAAGCGCTTAGTGCAGTGCTCTGCACATAGTAAGCGCTCAATAAATACGATTGATGATGATGATGAAGTGCTGTGGGGCGGGGAGGAGAGGAAGAGCGAAGGAGCGAGTCATGGCGATGCACAATGGAGTGGGAGCTGAGGAAGAATGGGATCTTCTCCCCATTTCACAGAGGAGGAAACCAAGGCCCAGAGAGGTTGGGTGACTTGCCCCAGGTCAGGGGCAGAGCTCAGGCAGGGACCCGGGCCTCCTGTCTCCCAGACACTAGGCTGTTCTGCCTCTACCAAGCTCTGAGCAGGGGCTGCTTTTTGAAACTCCACCTCTCCTGGTGAATTGTGCACATGTGTGTGTGTGTGTGTGTGTGTGTGTGTGTGTGTGTGTGTGTGTGTGTGTGTCTGTGTGTGTGCACACTCACGTGCCTCTCTCAGACCCCTCCCTCATTGGGGTGGCGCAGGCTCAGCTTCGGTCATGTCCAGCCCCCGTTTGGGATCCAGGAGTTTCCAGAAGCCAAACTGACAGGGAACAGACTGTACCCTCTGGCTGGCGTCTCATGCCAGCACACGGTCCCGAGCGGGGCCGGACGCTGGACAGGTCTGCTCCCAGGCTCCGTCCGCCTCCGTGGAATGCCCGCTTCTGTTTTCTCCATTGCCTTTCCTGGCCGGCGCATCTCGTCTCGTCTGCATCTCCTCCGCCGACTCCCCCAGCGGGTTCTCGGTTGACTTCCCGCAGGCCCCGGAGCCCCTCGCCTGACCCCCACCAAGCTCAGGCCTCTTCTGAACACAGAGACTGCTCACTGGGCCTCCCTCCGGGAGGGGCAGAGCCAGCCGAGGGGGCACCGAGGCTGGGTTCAGGAGGGGGAAAGGGCAGAGTGGGCACGCCTGGCTGGTGACGGGGCAGGTGGAGGGATGATGCAGAGGGGACACAGAGGGGAAGGGAGGGAAGGTGGGGGCTCCAGGCCTCCTGGTGAGCCAGCATATCTGGAACTCGGCCTCGGGGACCCCCGGCCACACTCGGTCCCCAGCCTCGGTTCCCCAGGTCCATCCACCAGGGAAGGGGTCGGTGACCCAGCCTTAGAGCTGCCATCTTTTCTGTTCTCTGTTGGCTTTTCCTCCCAGGGCTGGGGCCAAAAGAGGGCATCCATGGGCCACACACCATCAAAATGCATGCTTAGCTGTGGGGCAGCAGTGTGGGCAGAATGGCCGTTAGGCCTGGGGTGTCCCCTCGGAGGACTGAGGCTTTGGGCAGTTTTGTGTCTGGATTGGTGGGATCAGGGGTCCTGAACACGGCATACAGCACTGCCCGGTCACCCACTGATCTTGTCCATCCTGTGCCCGTCACCTCCTCCATGCCCACCAGTTGTCTAGGGTCTTTGCTTTAGTGGGGCCCATCTCAGTCCTCCAGGGCAACCGGCTTCAGCTCTACGCAGAGCAGGCTCTTCTAGGACAACCGCTAGCCCTGTTTAACCTTGGGATTCTTGGAACAAGAGCCTGATTGCTCAGGGAACCACTTGTCCTTGCTTTTCCCCGCTGGCCCCTTGGGGACCTGTCAGCTCAAACTGGGGAAGATCCCACTTGCTGAGGTAGTCAACCTCAGTGCCAACCATAGGGCTTGGCTCCTGCTCCTCAGAGGGCTCTTCCAGGGAGCCCGACCACCCACCTCCCTTCTCCTCCAGCTCATTTCCTTGAGAGGCCCAGGGTGGGTCTGACCGGGGAACTTGATGGCTCATGGGATGCTGAAGGATTTTAGACACGACTTTGGACTTCCAGGAGCCCAAAGTCTGTAGCCAGGAGGCACCCTCCACAGCTTCTGGGTGGCCTCAGCCTCTCCTTTCGATGATGGCCCTCATCGCTTTCCCTTCGGAGGAATGAGAGTGTGAGTTACCTCTCTTTATGCCTTGCTGCGCACACCCAACCTCAAGCAAGGTCCGGCTATGTGCAGGGGCCTCGCCTCAATCTCTGCTCCATGGCTTGGACCACAGCACGGTGCTAACTCACCCCAGCCACTGACTGGCAGTAGATTGGACACCAACCAGGGCCTCCACTGAGAGCCTCCATAAAGAGCCTCTGCGTTCCCCGGTCCTGACCAGGGCTTTGGGGACTTCCTCCTGATCTGGCCCCCAGGGACCAACAGTTCATCACCTGGGGCCTCAGAGCGGTGGCAAGATTTCTTCATCCCAAGAAGGCAGGGCAGAAACTGGCCCGGGGGCTACCCCTGCCCCCATGACTCATCCCAGAGCCAGCCGCAGGCCAGTTGGGGAGAGGTGCAGGAAAATTCTTTACTTATTCCTTCTCTTTCTGAGATCCTATGTGGTGAGGAGCTGACCAGAAGAAAGAAAGCATCAGGGAAGCCCAGTCTAGCTCTCTCCTCTCTTCTGGATTAGACTCTCTTCTCTTCTCTTCTAGACTGTGAGCCTTCTAGACTGTGAGCCCGCTGTTGGGTAGGGACCGTCTCTGTATGTTGCCAACTTGGACTTCCCAAGCGCTTAGTACAGTGCTCTGCACACAGTAAGCGCTCAATAAATACGATTGAATGAATGAATGAATGAGGAGCTGACCAGGAGAAAGAAAGTGTCAGGGAAGCCCAGTCTAGCTCTCTCCTCTCTTCTCTTCTCTTCTCTTCTAGACTGTGAGCCTTCTAGACCGTGACCCCGCTTTTGGGTAGGGACCGTCTCTATATGTTGCCAACTTGGACTTCCCAAGCGCTTAGTACAGTGCTCTGCACACAGTAAGTGCTCAATAAATACGATTGAATGAATGAATGAATGGATTGCTGGGGCCCCTTAGTAAATCCAGGTCAGACTGCTGGCTCCCTGTGGCATTCGGGGGGAGATTCTCCCTGAGCTGGTTCAGGGCCCGTTGGCGTTTGAGCCGAGGGGCCACGGTACTTTACCGTGAACCTGGAGATGGAAACGGCCTCGGGAATTTTGTCTGTGGCAGGGGTGCCGGGAGGAGACGGGTTTCAAAGAGGAAACAGGCCAGAGACCCTCCATTTGTGTCTTTCCAGCCCTGGTTGAAAACTCTCTGGTCTTGTCAGAGACAGGCCGGGAGTCTATCCGCATGACCGTTGGGGCCACCGGCCCCTTGGAGTGGGCATCTAGCTCTCTTCCTCCCTTCAAGGCCCTACTGAGAGCTCACCTCCTCCAGGAGGCCTTCCCAGACTGAGCCCCTTCCTTCCTCTCCCCCTCGTCCCCCTCTCCCTCCCCCATCTTGCCTCCTTCCCTTCCCCACAGCACCTGTATATATGTTTGTACATATTTATTACTCTATTTATTTTACCTGTACATATCTATTCTATTCATTTTATTTTGTTAGTATGTTTGGTTTTGTTCTCTGTCTCCCCCTTTTAGACTGTGAGCCCACTGTTGGGTAGGGACTGTCTCTATATGTTGCCAATTTGTACTACCCAAGCGCTTAGTACAGTGCTCTGCACATAGTAAGCGCTCAATAAATACGATTGATGATGATGATGATGATCTGGGCCTACGACTCTTTGACAGTCGAGCAGATCAGTGAATTCTCCTCAGCACCATTTTCCACCCTGCGAATCTGAGCCATCTCTCGGGAATCTCAGGAATGCAGAAGGAAAGGAAATGAAGGCTTTTTCTGGCATTATCATTCTCTCTTCAGAGTCTCGGTCAAAGAGTAGCCATTGCCTGCCATCTCAGTTGTGCAGGGGGTCTCTGGGTTCCCCATCCACCTTCAAGCTCCCGCTGCTCCTCTCTCTGCCACCACCCTGGCCGAGTGACCTCCGGGGAAGAAGCAGACCCGTGTATCTCTGTGACTTCCCCGCCTGGAAAACCGCAGCGTCTCCCGTCTCGGCAGCTGAGGCGAGTTCTGGGAAAGTTCAAGGGGAGTCACCCCGAGGTGTTTTAACTTGCAGTTAATTAAAACCCAAACCTTCCACCCTGCGTGTTTACTCGGCGAGAGGGTTTTGTAGGGCAGGCCGGGGCACGATCGTAGCCATCTTGGGGCCGGCCGGCGGGCTTTGGAGCTGTGCTGACTCTGCTCCTTGGTTCCTGCCTTTGAGAGGGCTCTTCCAGGGAGCCCGCTCACCAGCCTGGCAACATTCCCAAATGACTGTCTCCAGTCTGACTTCCTTGGCCAACTAGAAGCGCTTTCCAAAGCCCGCTTCCCAGGGCCTCGTGCTTGGCCATGGGAGTTAGGCCCGGTTGGATTCGGTGCCTCGCCTGGCGTTGATGGACCTGTCTGGCCACACCACCTTGGAGTGATCATGGAATCTCCCCTCCCCCTGGCCCTTCTTAATAATAATAATAATAATGGCATTTATTAAGCGCTTACTGTGTGCAAAGCACTGTTCTAAGCACTGGGGAGGTTACAAGGTGATCAGGTTGTCCCACGGGGGGCTCACAGTCTTCATCCCCATTTTACAGATGAGGGAACTGAGGCCCAGAGAAGTGAAGTGACTTGCCCAAAGTCACACAGCTGACAATTGACAGAGCTGGGATTTGAACCCATGACCTCTGACTCCAAAGCCCGGGCTCTTTTCCACTGAGCCACACTGCTTCTTCCTCTTCTCCTCCTCGCTTTCCCATCACAGTTGCCAACACTACCGGCAACTCATCTTCTTCCCATACCTCGTTCTCACCTCTCCCACCCACGCCGTCCCCTGTCCTGGAGCTTCCTTCTCAGATCCGACAGACCACAGCCCTCCCCACATTCTGTGCCATCCTGAATTCCCTCCTTCCACAACAAACCTTCCCCAATAAGTTTCCGGCTCCCCAAGTCCTACAAGCCCACCATCCACGGGAAGCAGCATGGCCTAGTGGATGGAGCATTTATCTGGGAGTCAGAAGGACATGGGTTGTAATTTGGCCTCCACCACTTGCCCGCTGTGTGACCTTGGGCAAGGCCCTTCACTTCTCTGTGCCTCAGTTACCTCCTCTGTCAAATGGGGATTAAGACTGTGAATCGCATGTGGGACAGGGACTCAATTTGCTTGTAAGCAACCCAGCACTTAGACTAGTACTTGAAACATAGTAAGCACTTAACAAATACCATTATTATTATTATTATCCATCTCTGGCCCTTATGCAGTCACTTATTATCGCACCCTGCCCCCCGCCCACCACTCCCAAACATTTGGGTCTTTATTTTGCTTGGCACATAGTAAGTGCTTAACAAATACCATCATTATCGTTATTATTATGTTAATAATATGTGATATAATAATATGTAATAATAACATAATAATGTGTTATTATTATGTTATTATTTGTTAGTATGTTTGGTTTTGTTCTCTGTCTCCCCCTTTTAGACTGTGAGCCCACTGTTGGGTAGGGACTGTCTCTATATGTTGCCAACTTGTACTTCCCAAGCGCTTAGTACAGTGCTCTGCACACAGTAAGTGCTCAATAAATACGATTGATGATGATATTATTTTATAGAATTATTTACCTACTGGGATTACTTGGTAACTCTTCTTATGACTGTCTCTAAACTGCAGCCCTCTAGACCATAGCTCATTGTAGGCAGGGAATGTGTCCGCCAACTCTGTTTTATTGTTGTATTGCACTCTCCCCGGCGCTTAAAACAGTGCTCTGCACACAGTAAGTTCTCAGTAAATGATTGAATGATTGATTGATTGTTTTCCCCCATTAGAGGGGACGCTCCTTATGGGCAGGAAACGTAGCACATCTCAGGTATTTTCCCAAGCTCTTAGTACAGTGCCCCACAACCAGGGGGTGTTCAGTAAATACTGTTACTCTTCCCCCCACCCCTCCCTCACTCCCTGCCCCAGCAGCCCGTGGCCTAGGCGTCTCCTCCCTGTGTTTGACTCTAGCGTCCCATCAAGCGCCTCTCAGAGAGCCTGTAGCCTTTCGAGAACATGGTTTCCCGGTTGGAAAGACCAGAGGTTTGGCGGGAGCTGTGGGGAAGTCAGTGCCATGGAGAGTTGGCTCCCTGCACGTTGGTACGGGCCTCCATTTCATGCCCCTCCAATGCCCCTTCCTCGTCTTACTACCTTCCCCCCCGGCACTGATCCATCCGAGAGAGAAAACGCCCCCACCCCAACAAGTTCATTCATTCATTTTACCGTATTTATTGAGCGCTGACTGTGTGCAGGGCACTGTACTAAGCGCTTGGAAAGTACAATTCGGCAACAGATATAGAGACAATCCCTTCCCAACAACGGGCTCACAGTCTAGAAGAGGGAGACAGACAACAAAACAAAACAAGTAGACAGGCATCAATATAATCAGAGTAAATAGAATTATAGAAACATAAGCATTATTAATTCATTCATTCTATCGTATTTATTGAGCGCTGTGTGCAGGGCACTGTACTAAGCGCGTGATGCTGATCCCTCGTTCCTCGCCCCGGAAAGCCTCCACCGGCCCAACTCGGGTCGCCCCGGTGTCCGACTGCAACCTGGGATGCCAGCACCCCGCCATCCCATCGAGAAGCAGCGTGGCTCAGTGGAAAGAGCCCGGGCTTTGGAGTCAGAGATCATGGGTTCAAATCCCGGCTCCTCCAATGGTCAGCTGTGTGACTTTGGGCAAGTCACTTCACTTCTCTGGGCCTCAGTTCCCTCATCTGGAAAATGGGGATTAAGACTGTGAGCCCCACGTAGGACAACCTATTTACCTTGTATCTACCCCAGAAATTAGAACAGTGCTTTGCACATAGTAAGTGCTTAACAAATACCAACATTATTATTATTATCCCACACTGGCGCTGGCGATTCCCGGGCAGGATTCCTCCCGCTTCCCAGTTTCTGGCTCAGAAAGAAACTGGACACAATTGCTGCCTTTATCTCTTTGCTTAGAGCACGGCCGAAACCCGATCCAACCCTCGGGCCGACCCAAAGAGATAGGAAATTCTTCTTGTCCCCAGAATGTTTGATAAGCACTAATGACCCTGGGCTCAGAAAAAGGAGGGGAGAGCGATCCCGGCCAAATAGTCCGGATTCCCGGTCTGCGGTGTGGATGGAAAGGTTCAGGTCCGGCGGGGGACCAGGGGAAGGGTGGCGGTGGGCAGGAAGGACTTCGGGAAAGGAGAGGACCCCCTGCCTCACCCAAACCCAAGCAGGAGTGGGGATTGGGACTTGGATGCTCTGCTGCGTCCCGTGGGGACGTCTGAGACTCCTAAAAGCAAGACTTGCCATCTCAGACTTGCCCTTTAGACTGTAAGCTTGTTGTGGGCAGGGAATGTGTTGTTTATTGTTTTATTGTACTCTCCCAAGTGCTTAGTATAGGGTTCTGCACATAGTTAGTGCTCAATAAATACAGTTGAATGACTGACTGGAAGAACTTGGACTGAGAGTGGGAAGAGCAGAAGCAGCCTGGCTCAGTGGAAAGAGCGTGGGCTTTGGAGTCAGAGGTCATGAGTTCAAATCCTGCCTCTGCCAATTGTCAGCTGTGTGACTTTGGGCAAGTCCCTTCACTTCTCTGTGCCTCAGTTACCTCATCTGTCAAATGGGGATTAAGACTGTGAGCCCCTCGTGGGACAACCTGATCACCTTGTATCCCCCCCCAGCGCTTAGAACAGTGCTTTGCACGTAGTAAGCGCTTAATAAATGCCGTTATTATTAAGAGTGGGAAGCAGGACTTTTCCCTGGCTGTCTTAGGGGAGGGAAAAGGGTCGCTTTTCAGAATGAGGATGGAGCATGTGCTCTTTCTCCTCTGAAACGTCCTCAAGATGGTGTGACCAGGGTGGACCATGCGTTCTTTCTCCTTTGAAGCCTCCTCAAGATGGCACTTTAACTTGTGAGCCCCATGCAGGACAGGGACTATATCTGACCCGATTAACTTGTACCTACCCTAGCGCTTAGAACAGTGTCTGACACATAGTAAGCACTTAACAAATACCATTTTAAAAGAAAGAAAAAAAATCACTGCCCCAAGTTTTGGGCTAAATCAAGTGAGTGAGCGCAGATTTCTGAGCCACTGAGCTTTCCCTGAGCCCTCGGTGAATTTGGCCGGGGCTTCCTGAATTGTGGGGAGTTGGGGGTTTGGGGAGGCTGAGGGACTGTGGAGGTGCTGGTAGACTGGAGAGGCTTGGACTCTAGTCCTGAATATTTCCTCCCTCCATGCCCAGCTGGGCAGGGCAAGCCCAGGGGGGTCCTGAGACCCTCGGCAGACCCGAGCTGTGAAACACTCCCTGCCTCACTCATCATCATCAATCATATTTATTGAGCGCTTACTGTGTGCAGAGCACTCGAATGAGGACCCATCTTGGAGAGACCCTCTGGCCCTTGGGCTGGAAGCGACCTACCTGCTGTGCAAATGGTGAGCACCCACATGTCAGCCCCCTGAGTCCTCCTACCTCCAAGCTGCCAGTGAAGTGACCTGTCAGAGACCACCCAGCAGGTCAGGGCCCACCCAGCCTGGATTGGGGCTCGCAGCTCCAGCCTCCCTGCAATCCACTGTTGATGGCAAATGAAGAATGTCTCGAGAGGCATCTTTGTGTGAGTACAGGCGAGCCCGCGGAGACGCTGGCATGCCTATGGGGAATCCCTTTCAGATGGGTCAGGCCTTTGCTGGATGCCATCGAGGATGCCGTGTTTGGGCCTCAGGCTCCTCGAGAAGTTCCTTTCCCCATGGCTGTGTCCCCTGAGGTGCGGAGGTCGTTCCTTGAATTGTCCCTGGGCTTCAGATTCCCCCCTCAAGCCGAGTTAGGCAGGATGGGGAGGGGGCAAGGGGCTGTGGTCCGCGAGGGTGAGCCTGATTCCAGCAAGGATGACGGGAGGGGAAAGGGGAGGGTTTCAAGGTTGGCCTCCATGGAGCAGCTCAGAGACGGAAGCCAATCGGTTTACCGGTGACTATTTTGCAACCTTGCCGAGGACCGAAACTTGGCCGACCTCTCTGTTTTGTGCTGAAAGGCCGTAGGGAAAACCATCTAGCCAAGTTTTCCTAAAAATCTGTTTCCCTCATAGCTCCTCTTAGCCATTTTTAGCCCTTAGGACCAGACATGCTAATTTCTGCAAGCAAACAACAGGCAAACCACCTGCGTATGAGAGAGCAGGAGTTTGACGTCCCCTTTGTCCCTGACAGAGTGAACTAATATCCAACCGCTTTCTCTCTTCCCATTATCCCCTTCTTTGGCCAGCTTACCTTATCCTAACGTTCATTGCGGAGGCTTCGTATGCCCCTCTTAGCTGCTGCGTATTATTGCTGTTATTATTTTTGTATGTAAGCACTTACCCTGTGCCTCAAATCAGGGACACTTTATATCACATCCCTGTTTTTGACTTCTCCTGGGTCTCTTTGCTCTACCCCTGCCTGCCTGTTGTCTCAGTGCACTCTGGGCCCCAGCGGGCACACGGTGGGCAGGGATGAGAGTGGGAGGCAGGCCGTGCCAGCCACCGGCTTTAGAATCAGCCCTTCTGCGTTGGGTCTCGGAGATGTGAAGCTTAAGTCTGAGGCTCCTCCACCTCTCCTGATGGCCAGTCCATAGTAGACACCCCAGGTTCCTCACCAGCCTGGCCAGCGAGCAGGAGCCACTCCTCTCCACCCAGTCGGACGGGAGGCTTGGGGAGGTGGTCTCGGTGCAGTGTGGATTTCGGGCTCTGCCCCGGCTGAAGGGAGCAGAGTAGAAAGCCCCAGGGGAACAGAGAGGACAGGATTCCCCTCCTGCTCCTCAGGTCGGCCACGGGGTCAGAAGCAGAACCCACAGGGCCGTGAGCTGACGTCTTCAGGGTCCAGACCTCCAGAGTCTCCCTCGAGCCGGGTTAAACCCTCCAGCCTCAAGCCGCCGGGAGGTCCATGGGAATGAAGCCACGGCAGCTTCCAGATTCTTGAGCCTCTGAAAGCCAATCCCACCCAGACAACAGGCCCGCTGAACGCTTTAGAGAGCGTCTTGGGAGAGCGATTCACTAAGAAGGGTTTCGGTTTGAACACTGGATCCTTCATCTTCATTACTCAGTTGACGTGGAAGGGCGAGTGTTTTTTAGCAAAAGCAAGAGGTGAATTTGGAGTGAGAAGATGAGCCGCCAACCCTAGTTGGGCCCACGTGGGGAAGTGAGGGCCAGATTCAGGGTCAAGTGGAACAAGGGAACCAATCGCCGAGGTCTGGATGGCCCATAGATAACAGAAACCTAGCCGAGATCGCTGCCTCACCAAGTGGGGCCCCAGAGGCCTCTGGAAAATGGGAGCTAGGCCCACGCACCACACCAGGATCACCTCTGCCCCCACAGAGATGCGATACGCTTCCAGCCCCTTTTCTGCCGCTTCGGGTGCTTCATGCTGCCCTGGCTGGGCTATTGCCCGCTGGGTCTGCCGTTGCCGCCATCGGATGGCTTGTGGGGAGGAGCTGTGGGCTCCCATCCAGTTATTAATTAATGACTGGTGTGGACTACTTCCCAAGCGCTTAGTACAGTGCTCTGCACACAGTAAGCACTCAATAAATACGATTGATGATGATGATGATGACTAAGACCTGCCATACTGAGCTCTTGGGAAAGCACATCGGGGATAGAAGACTGTGTGTGGTGCTTACAGTCTAAATGTGAGAACAGACACCCGCAATCTGCAGTCAATTCCAGAGAGGAGGGAATGTGCCTCGTGCTTCCGTCGTGCTTTCCTGAATGCTTAGAACAGTGTGTGGTGCCCAGCCAATGCTCAGTAAACTCCGTTACTGCTGTAGGGGGAAGAGCAACTTTACAAACCGGGCGAATGGCCCAGTCCCCGTGATCGCTCAGAGGGCACGACCCCAGGGAGAAGAAAACGTGGAAGCCCCGTTGGCAGCTTCCTCGGGGGGGTATGGCCTTGGGAGGTCATGGTGGGGGGCCGTGATACAGGAGGGAAGTGATGTGGCTGCTCTCACCTCCCCCCGGCTCAGACTTCATGCTTGAGCGGGGAGGGGAGGGCTCTCGTTTCTGGCCATTGTTGGGCAAGGGCCAAGCCAGCATCGGCCGTTTCTCAGGGCTGAGAGCAGCCCTGTCCTCGTCATGGTGGTGTGCGTGTATGTATGTGTCTGTGTGTGTGCGTGCGTGTCCATCTGTCTGCAGGGTCCTGAGGCCGAGCTTAGGTTGACAAGGTCTTCCACAGCCCAGGTTCCCCGGGGAGTTTTCTGAGTAGCCAGGCGCTTCCTCCTCCCCACCTCCCTCCAATAGGATCACTCACTGATGATCAAACTTCCTCCTTCTGCTCCTGAGAAGCGTATGTTTTAAAGATCCCTGCTTCCACCCAAGGGTTGGGCTTGATCTCATCCTCCAGCCTTCCCACATCCCACCCCTCCCGGAGCCGGGGAGCTAGGGAGTGTCCGTTCGTTGGGCGGGCGGGAGCGACTGAGCTGGAAAAGGAGTCCCCCCCAGTAGGCCCTCGGCCCTGGCCAGAAGATCATCATCATCATCAATCGTATTTATTGAGCACTTACTATGCGCAGAGCACTGTACTAAGCGCTTGGGAAGTACAAATTGGCAACATATAGATACAGTCCCTACCCAACAGTGGGCTCACAGTCTAAAAGATGGGGGATGAGGGCAGGAGGGAGGGAAGGAACCAGGGGTCCAGAGCTCATGGCCATTTAGCCTGAACCAGACAATCCGGGCTGAAGCGAAGATGTCAGCTCCTTCCAGTCCGATCCCCCCGCGATGGCTGGGCCCTGGGCCTGCCCTCCGCTCTCCGGCCCGGCCGATCCCTGAAATCCTGGATGTGGGAGGGTGGGGAGCATGAATGAAGTGCCAGGGCTGGGGTCAGCCAGAACCAACAGGACTCGGGCATGGCGAGCGGGGGGCCGAGCACGGAGCAGCAATTCTGAGCCCTGCTGGGCCTTCCTACGGTTCTGCGGGGCCTCCAGACTAGCATCCCCGGGGGCCCCAGAAATCCCAGAATGAGATCGATCAATCAATCAATCATATTTATTAAGCGCTTACTGTGTGCAGAGCATTGTACTAAGAACTTGGGAAGTACAAGCTGGCAACATATAGAGACGGTCCCTACCCAACAGTGGGCTCACAGTCTAGAAGGGGAAGACAGAGAACAAAACAGAACGTATTAACAAAATAAAATAAATAGAATAGATGAGGCTCTGTTAGTGAACAGAGGCTGTTCCTCCTCCTGCTGCTGCTGCTCAGGACTCCTCCTCAGCGGTACTTTTCATCAGTAGTATTTCTAGACTGTGAGCCCACTGTTGGGTAGGGACCGTCTCTCTATGTTGCCAACTTGGACTTCCCAAGCGCTTAGTACAGTGCTCTGCACACAGTAAGTGCTCAATAAATACGATTGATTGATTGATAGTATTTATTGAGTGCTTACTATGTGCACTTCATTCATTCATTCATTCAGTCGCACTTATTGAGCGCTTACTGTGTGCAGAGCACTGGACTAAGCACTTGGGAAGTCCAAGTTGGCAACATCTAGAGACGGTCCCTACCCAACAGCAGGCTCACGGTCTAGAAGGGGGAGACAGACAACAAAACAAAACATATTAACAAAATAAAATAAACAGAATAAATATGTACAAATAAAATAAACAAATAAATAGAGTAATGAATAGGTACAAACATATATACCTATCTACAACAGTATATATGTATATACACAGCAGTGTAGTAAGTGCTTAAGAGAGTAAAATACAACTGAGTTGACAGTCACGTTCCCTGCCCACAACAAGTTTACAGTCTAAAGGGGGAGACAGACATTAATAGAAAGGAATAATTTATAATGTAAAATTTATAGATGCATAGATATGTACATACTCCTAGCTGTGAAGCACCACACCGGGGGCTTAAAAGGAGAATAGCGGGGGACCACTCCTCCGGGGGGCTTTCTTATTCATGCAGGGGACGGGTCGATTGGAAGAGGAGGAGTTTCCAAGGCTTGTCTGGGGCTCTCCAAACTCTGAAAAGCTCCTGCTCCATCCCAGGGATGCGGATGGGGTGGGCTTTCAATCCATCAATCGTAATTTTTGAGCAGTTACTATGTGCAGAGCACTGTACTAAGCACCTGGGAGAGTCCAATATAGCAAGAGTTGCAAGACGCGCACCCTGCCCATAATGAGCTGACAGTCTAGAGAGGCAGGGGCCTGGATCAGATGAAGCTCAGGCATCACCCAGACCTGTGATTGGAGAGTCCTTTGGAAAGACGGTTTGTGAGCCAAGCCATGAAGAATTCCAAGCGGCCGGAAAGCTGGGAATGCTGCCTGTTGTCCGTCCCCGCTGTACGGATGGGAGCGGCGGACGGCAGGGGTCGGAGAGGGGGGCCGAATTGCGTAGGACTGTGTGTTTCACCTCAGGCCTGTGGGCAAGTGAGGCTTCCCCATCGGACCCGGGACACATGCACCCTGACCTCGTGGGCGTCAGGGAGCCACCGGAGCCCCGGGAGCCCCCATCTATTTCCTGCGCCGGGTCTCAAAACATGGCTTTCCTTTGGGGGAAAAAAAAAAAGCTTCCAGGTTCATTCCAGCGGCCTGGCGTGTTCTCTGTCCATCAGAGGGGACCGCACTGGAAAAGCGGGGGCGGGAAATGGTCCCGGAGTCCTTTAACGAGGCCGTTGTCACGGAGACGAGCGATGTGAGGAATGGGAGGAATGCCGTCTGCTTTTTTCCATCCGCCACCCAAGTGACTTCACCTGAACGACGGCATTGTCCTCCGAACAGCGTGCCCCGGTGCTGAGGCTCCTCGTCCTTTCAGCTGCGAGTTTCCCGAGGGCTCCGCTGGGTCTGAGCTTGACTCGGCCGATGGTTTGGGGTCCAAGCTCACCTCAAGGCCCATTTTGGGTTCGGCGACTCCCCAGCAGGGCTGAGCTGAACCAGCCCTCGGGCTCCTGATGCTGGCAGCGGGGATGGCCCGAAAGCTGCTTCTCTCCCCCCTCCCCTCAACCCCCTAGGTCCAGTTTGCCCCACAAGCCCTCTGGCACAGTCAGAACCGGATCCACAAATGCCCAGGCCTGGACCCGGCCAGGAGAGACCCGTTTGGTTCTGCAGAAAAGTGATGGGATTGGAGGCAAGATGGGTCTTGCTTCTTCTTGCAGCCGTGGGAGAGGATGGGCCCCCCACAGATGACAATGCCCGCACTCCAGGGCCTCTGCATCCCTCTGTGAGGGGCAGCTTCTAAGTTCTCTGGAGGTGAGAATCGTGTCTCCTACATATAATGTGATCAATCTACCAGTCGGTGGTGTTTAGGGATCACTTACTGTGTGCAGAGCATTGTCCTAAGCGCTTGGGAGAGTACAATACGATGGAGTTGTCTAGAGGGGGAGAGTTTCCAGAGTTTAGAAGGAGGGGAGGGACTGGTTTGTGGAAGACAATATAATAATCACAATAATAATATTGGTATTTGTTAAGTGCTTAGTATTAGAACCCAGGCCAGGGCTCTTTCCACTAAGCCACGAACCTGACCATACCAAGGCAACTGATCAATCAATCGATCGTATTTATTGAGCGCTTACTGTGTGCAGAGCACTGTACTAAGTGCTTGGGAAGTCCAAGTTGGCAACATATAGAGACGGTCCCTACCCAACAGTGGGCTTGCAGTCTAGAACTACTCATCAGAATACAACTGCTGATCTCAGCTCTTATGGAAGTTCGGGTTCAGAGCCGGTTTTACCTGGAACAGACTGGGATGGAGCCTAAGTCAATCAATCAATCAATCGTATTTATTGAGCGCTTACTGTGTGCAGAGCACTGTACTAAGCGCTTGGGAAGTACAAGTTGGCAACATATAGAGACAGTCCCTACCCAACAGTGGGCTCATAGTCTAGAAGGGGGAGACAGAGAACAAAACCAAACATATTAACAAAATAAAATAAATAGAATAGATATGTACATGTAAAATAAATAAATAAATAAATGGAGTAATAAATATGTACAAACATATATACATATACCCCTGGTCAGCTCATGGTCCAGGGCTGACTGCAGAGCGATTGATGACATCCAGTGAGTCTCCAGGGGCCCGGCCCGAAGAGCAGAGCCATCATCCTGGGCTCATTTTCCCCTTGTCCGTAGCTCACACCGAGCCCCCTCCCTCACCCTCCCGGACTCAGCTCCCGCCCTACCTGCCCCAGCCCCGGCCCTACTCTGTCGAGACCCCGGGCCCCATGCTGACCACGGGACAATCGTCAGAGCAGCCCCCCATCACCCAGAGTGAGAGCCAAATCGTTCCTCTTAAGGCTGTGCAAAGAAGGAATCAGAGCCCTCGGCTGGCACAGCCAGCCGGGCCGCGAGGTGTCATGTGAGCCCGTTGTTAGGTAGGAACCATCTCTATATGTTCCCAAGCGCTTAGTACAGCGCTCTGCACACAGCAAGCGCTCAATAAATACGACTGAATGAATGAATTCATGGTGTCCAGCACCAGGTTGCCGGCCCTCCCCATGTCGGACGGGGCCCGTGCATTTGGAGAGTGCAGAGGCCACAGTTCTGGGCTATTGTTTTTCAACAGGAAACTGTCAGATCCCTGTAGTATTGGAAAACATGGGCCGCCAGTCTCGCAGCAAGGTATAGGGTTTCTGTCCCACCCGTGAATGCAGTCCGATGCAAATTCCTGCTCCGGGGGCGGCGGAGGTGGCTCTCGGCTGTCCTCTGGGCTCCGCGGCCACGATCCGGCGGCCCCTCACCACAGAGAGAGTTAGCCTGGCCAGAGGCCCCGCCGACCTTCCCAACCATCCATCATCCAGCATACCAGTTCTGAGATTTGCTTGCTGGTTAGTTCGTTACGGTAGCAAATCTCTTTGACCGGTGTGGCGGGATCGTTTACCGTGCCCGGAAAGCCCCCCCAGGGTCTGAGATGGGCCAATATGGGGGAGGATTGATGGCCTCGGGGCTCTGGCTTTGTCATCTGATCTTCAGCCCTCCAACAGGTCAAGGTCTAGTGAGGCCTCAGTTCGAGCACATACGCCCCTCCACCCCCGAGAGCAGGCCAGGTCGGCAGTGCCACGGCGATCACCACCCATGGTGGTGCTGCTCTGTTGCAAGCTCTGCTGGCCTTGGAGGTTCCGGAGTCAAAACCATCATGATCAATCGTATTTATTGAGCGCTTACTGTGTGCAGAGCACTGTACTAAGCGCTTGGGAAGTACAAGTTGAAGTACAAGTACAAAACCACCCCCCAGGAGCCCAGGGGGCCATCGGGTCGGCTCCGGCCACCATGGCGGGGCCAGCTTTTGGGCTTGGCCGGAGCTCCAGGGTGAGAGGGGTCTCGTCTCCCAGCCCCTACCTGCCCGGGGAACGGGAACAATTTCCTCTCCCACCCACCCCATCTCCACCCGGCCCCTGGGACGGCGCTCGGCTCCTCGGCCCAACGAAGCTACGCTTCCAGACAGCAGAGCTGTTGACAGTTACCCAGTATCCCTCGCACAGATGTCTTTATTGATTTACAGAGCGCTCCACTTCCAAAGAGACAAAGTCCGTGCCAGCGAGGCTGGCAGGCATCAGCGAGGCTTAATGCGGCCCAAGTATGAAAGAAGGGAAAGGAAAACAAGAAGCTTCGTCTTCCCTGCATTTCCACTCATTAATCTGCACGTCCAGCTGCCTGGCCCTGGCCAGAATGGTTGCTTGATTTCTATGGCAGCTTTCTTCCGAGGAGCCGGGCTGACTTCCATTTGTGGTCTCTCTGACCCCCCTCACCCATGGCGGAGAAGAGCTGGCCACCCCCACGCAGCAACGGGGAGTCCCGGGGCCCGGGATCGTGGGGAGCCCTGGCCCCGGGCTGTGTGGCCCATCAGTGGTGGAGCCCGGGACCCTTGAAAATTCTGGGCTTTCGCTTCTAGGCTCCACATTGGCTTCTCCGTGGTTTCGGCATGGGGGGTGAGGGAGGTCTCGAGACCGGCACCTTCCCCCGACCAAAAGTTGCTTATCTGCAGCTTGGCATGGGGGTGTGCCTGCTGGCTGTTTGGTACGTGGGTGGGTGGCTTCTCATGCTGTAATCTTGCCTCGGCCAGCGGCTCCTGCTCAGGACGGGTCAAGGCCTGAGCGAGGCAGGAATGTGGGAATGGGAATCCCATCCCAGACCTGGGAGAGCTGGGCCGTGGGCATGTGGGGGAGATCACTTAATCGGAGCTAACCTCTGCTACATTTGTTGGGTCGGGGAAGGGCCCAAGTCTGCAGAGGAACCAGTGTGGAAGTGGGCTCGGCCCACTTGTTGGGGAAGTCACTTCACTTCTCTGTTCCTCAGTTGCCTCATCTGTAAAATGAGGATTAAGACTATGAGCCCCAAGTAGGACATGGACTGGGTCCAGTCTGATGATCTTGTAGCCACCCCAGCACTTAGTACAGTGCCTGGTACTTAGTAAGCACTTAACAAATGCCATAAAAAAAAAGAAAGTGGCCAAGGCCCTGAGGCCTTCTTCCCACCTATCTGAGGCCTGCTCTCTCACCCAGTACCTCCACTCTTCGAATCCCCTAGCTGTAGCTTCCTGAAAACGGGAACCTCCTCGGCCATTCCTGGGCATCATCAAGGAAGGCTATGCAGCAGGTGCTGTGGAAGGTCTACGGGCCCACATATCCTCTCTGTCTCATGAAGTCCGTATCCAGGAGATCGAGGGCTCCTCCTGCCCTGGTCAGGCAGGTGGACCCCTGTGAGGGCACTAAGAGAGCCCTCAATCAATCAATCAATCGTATTTATTGAACGCTTACTGTGTGCAGAGCACTGTACTAAGCACTTGGGAAGTACAAGTTGGCAACATCTAGAGACAGTCCCTACCCAACAGTGGGCTCAGGCAATATGAGTCTGGGGAGAGAGAGGTGGCTCATCACAGATGTGGGGACCAGCGGGCTCAAGGAAGCGGGCCGGCCCGCATCAATGCCATCCATAAACTGACCCATAGCAACTCTCCACCCTGTCCTTAGGAGACAGGGATCATGCAACACCCTCGCGGGCAGGCCTGGAGAGGTCTAGTCAAAAGGTCTTCCAGAAGAAGCAGATGGGGAACGGGAGGAGAGGTAATTGGGGCCTGGGAAGGGTCTTGGCTGTGTCTACGACTTCCCCCAGCCTTTGTTGGGAGAGAAGCTCTCCATCACCGCCCTGTTCCAGGAGTCATTCAACAGTAGCGTTGAGATGTTCGGGGAGCTGCTCTCCCCCAGAAGTGACCAGGCTGACGTCCCAGGCCGCCAGAGCCCACCCCTTCCCACGCTGAACCAACGGCAGGGGTGACCACGTAGACGCGGAAGGGATGTTAGCAGCTGGGTGGGACGGACACTCTGGCAGAGTGGGTAAGGCAAGGCCTAACGATAAGAGCAAGGGACTGGGCGTCAGGAGATCGGGATTCTAACCCCGGCCCCGACCACTTAGCTGCTGTGGGTGACCTTGGGCAAGTCATTTCAGTAAGCTTCAGTTTCCTCATCTGGGATGGGGGGGAGAAAATTCCTGTCCCCCCTCTTAGGCTGTGGGAGAGGGACCGATTGTATTTTCTTTATTGCAGATCCCCGATTAAACCTTCTTCTCCCGACCCCAACTCTCCATTCCTTCTGCGTAGTTTATGCACATGGATCTGTAGCCTTTGGGCACCTGGCATTCACCCCACCCTCAGCTCCAAAGCCTTTATGTACATATCTGTAATTTATTCATCATTTATTTATTTACGTTAATGCCTGTCTCCCCCTCTAGGCTGTAGCTCGTTGCCGGTAGGGAATGTGTCTACCGACTCTGTCTTATTATACTCTCCCAAGCGCTTAGTACAGTGCTCTGTACACGGTCTGGGCTCAATAGATACCACCGATATATAGCAGTGCCTGGTACTATTACTCTATTTATTTATTACTCTATTACTCTATTTTATCTGTACATATTTATTCTATTTATTTTATTTTGTTAATATGTTTTGTTTTGTTCTCTGTCTCCCCTTTCTAGACTGTGAGCCCACTGTTGGGTAGGGATTGTCTCTATATGTTGCCTACTTGGACTTCCCAAGTGCTTAGCACGGTGCTCTGCACACAGTAAGTGCTCAATAAATACGATTGAATGAATGAATGAGTGAATGGTACCTACTTGACAGATACCACAATCATTACGATTACTACTGTTGGGCAGTGGGGACCTGTTAAGGAGGCAGTGGACCCCAGCGGGGGGCTACTGGCCGGCAGCAGGGGGTTACCGGCCCGCAGCAGGGGCCGAGCAGCAGAGAATAGAGGTTTGGGGGAGATGTGGGGAGGGAGAAGCAGGAGCGAACAGTGACAGAGCTGGGGTTTCAAATCTCTGAGGCGGAGCAGAACCATGGCCCCCAGACACAGCCCTCTTTTCCTTTTAATAATAATAATAATAATGATGATGGCATTTATTAACTCCTTACTATGTGCTCTTAGCGCTGGGGAATTTACAAGGTGACCAGGTTGTCCCACGTGGGGCTCACCATCTTAATCCTCATTTTACAGAGGAGGTAACTGAGGCCCAGAGAAGTGAAGTGACTTGCCCAAAGTCACACAGCTGACAAGTGGCAGAGCCGGGATTTGAACCGATGACCTCTGACTTCAAAGCCCGGGCTCTTTCCGCTGAGCCACGCTGCTTCCCAACTTCCCAAGAGCTTAGTACAGTGCTCTGCCCACAGTAAGCGCTCCATAAATATGACGGAATGAATGAATGAATGAATGAAGCACTGTTCTAAGTGCCTTTTCTCCCACTCAATTCTGCATCACCCTTATTTGCTCACTTTCTTCATGCCCCCGCTCCAATCCCACAGCACCCATCATTTTTTGAATTTCTAATTAATGCCTGTCTCCCCGTCTAGACCGGAAGCCTGTTGCGGGCAGGGAACGTGTCTGTAATGTTTTGATGTCGTACTGTCCCAAGGGCTTAGTACAGCGGTCTGCAGGCGGTAAGACGCTCAATAAATACGATGGATTGATTGATGGCACCGCGTGTCAGCTGCACGCCGAGCTCTCCGGTCGTGCGGCGAGCATCTCCCGGCCACGCTCCCCCTTTGAGTTGGGAGGTCAGCTCCCCGTGTGTCGGCCTCCGGACCACCGCGCTCCTGGAAAGCCAGCGGCCCATTCTTCAGTGTCAGTCGAGGACGCTCACTCACCTTAACCTCCCAAACTTGAAACTCATTTGGCAGGCGTTTCTGGGAGCCGGCCAGCCACCATAATTAACTTCTCAATCGTGTCTCATTGTTCGCTTCCCAAATGCACTCGGGGGAAAGAACGACCTTCGGGAAGGGCACAGGTGGGTGTCGAGAAGGTGATGTATTGCTCAGCGTGGCATCCGACCGGGCATTTGGACTGGCGGTGCTCGTGGAGGCCGGGTGGCACCGCCCGCCCTGCCCGGGAAACAAAGGAGCTGTGTGAGCGAGCCCGGTGCCACGTCCGTCGGCCGGAGAACGGCTTTTAGACTGTGAGCCCACTGTTGGGTAGGGACTGTCTCTATATGTTGCCAACCTGGACTTCCCAAGCACTTAGTACAGTGCTCTGCACACAGTAAGCACTCAATAAATATGATTGATGATAATGATGATGGGTAACAGCCTGCGGGCTGGCTCAGGTGGGCCCTGACTGCTGCCGCCCGCCACAGGTTAACTCAGTCCCGTGATCCTGTCTGTTTCTGCAGGTGGGAAGAGGGGAAAGGGGTGTAGGTCCCCAGACCAGAGGGAACCCGGCGGGCACCCCAGACCGCCTGCCCGGGCACCTCTCCGAGGCCAGGAAAACCCTGGCACCCGCTGAGTTTTGCACCTTCTCGAGGGGCCGGTGAAAAGGGGAGAGATTTGGAGCGCATTTCGCAGGCTTAGTTTGAATGTGTTTTAGACTGTGAGCCCACTGTTGGGTCGGGACTGTCTCTATATGTTGCCAATTTGTACTTCCCAAGCGCTTAGTACAGTGCTCTGCACACAGTAAGCGCTCAATAAATACGATTGATGATGATGATGTGTAATGAGCTGGAGTGAAGATCAAGTGCTCCCAACCCCAGGTTTTGAATCCCGACTTCCACGGTTCCCGGTGGGACAGGTGGGGGCAAGCAGGGGCCCGATGGGTCACGTGACTTGTCCCGGTTCCATCACTTCAGGCGCCGTCTGATGCTAAGTCCGTCCCCTCTGCCTGGGCCCCATCCATTCCCCTGATACCCCTCCAAGGGGCCTAGGAAGCTGAGAGCTGCCATTTCTCCCCCAGATCCACCTAGGTGACTACCCTCCTTTTTTAAATGATATTTGTTTAACGCTTATCAGGTTCTGGGCACTGTACTAAGTGCTGGGGTAGATGCAAGCCAATCAGGTTGGACACAGTCCCTGTCCCACATGGAGTCTTAATCCTCAGTTCACAGATGAGGCAACTGAGGCACTGAGAAGTGAAATGACTTGCCCAGGGTCACACAGCACACAAGTGGGAGAGCCAGGATTAGAACCCAGGTCCTCTGACTCCCAGCCCACTAGGCCATGGTGCTTTTCGCTCCCTCACTCATGAAAGAACCCTCTGTCCCGAATCACTAGACCCATCCTGTTTCTGAGACTCCAGGAAAGGGAAGAGGAACTAGTAATAATCATGGTGGTAGCTGTTAAGTTCTTACTGTGTGCCAAGCACCGTGCAGAGCATTGGGTCACATTCACATCCATGAGGGCGGGCATGGTCCCTGTCCCACTTGGGGCTCAAAGACTAGGCAGGAGAACAGTGCTCTGCACACAGTAAGCGCTCAATAAATACGATTGAATGAATGAATGAATGAGAAAAGGGGTTTAATCCCCACTTTAATCAATCAGTGGTATTTGTTTAGCACGCTTACTGTGGGCGGAGCACCATCCTGTTGGCTCGGGGGAGTACAAATACAACAGCGGCGTGGCTCAGTGGAAAGAGCCCGGGCTTTGGAGTCAGAGGTCATGGGTTCAAATCTCGGCTTCGCCAATTGCCAGCTGTGTGACTTTGGGCAAGTCACTTCACTTCTCCGGGCCTCAGTTCCCTCATCTGTAAAATGGGGATTGAGACTGTGAGCCCCACGTGGGACAACCTGATCACCTTGTAACCTCCCCAGCGCTTAGAACAATGCTTTGTACATAGTAAGCGCTTAATAAAAAAAAACAAACAGGGTTGGTAGACTCGTTCCCTGTCATGAGGAAACCGAGGCCCAGAGGAGTGAAGTGACCAGCCCGGGTTCCGTCCCAGAGCAATTTGGCAAGTTGGGGTGGGTAGCGGAAGACCCTGAGAAGATGCCTCTTGATCCCAGGGAAGTCAGGGGGACCAGAGAGAGTAGTTACAAGGGTAACCCCGTCAGCCTCCTTGCCCCCAGTTCGTTTGGGAAAACAATGAACTCTCTGTTCTTGTAGGGCACCTGGGAACTGCAATTCTTAGAGGCCGGCTGGCTCCTTGTGCAAAGAATCTGTTCCCGCAGAGAGGCGTTTTATTTTGTCTCTCAAGTTCCCCAGTATGAAATTACAGTCGGGAAGGACTTTAAAGAGAGGCAGGACTGGCTTCAGTGTCACTGCCGTGGCCACAGACCAGAGCCACTTTCCAAAAGAAGACGCGTAAATATTATTTCTCCTTTTATCCTCACCTAGGCAGCGCCTTTCGCCTTTTTTTCCCTTGAGTCTCCACACTCTCTGAATCATTTGGAGAGTGACTCTTCCTCAGGAAAAGAAAAATCTGGGGCTTGCAGACCCTGGCAGGTGGGCCCATTTTGTCCCTGAGCTGCGGGTCCCAGCAGACGGGGACCCCCCCCCGCCCCCCGAGGAGAGCGGTCCCAGGTGCCCATCCCTCGGGGCCGGGAAATGGCTCAGGGGGTTGGGAAAATTGGGATGCTGTGTCCCTGGAAATCACCAGGGCTAACTAGGGGTGTCCCTCTTCCTAAAGAAAGGCAGGCTCAAGAGCTCCATTTACCTTTCTCCTTTAGTTTGTCGCTTTCTGGCCTGTGCAAGGCTGGGATGATGATGATGATGGTATTTGTTAAGCGCTTACTATGTGCAAAGCACTGTTCTAAGCGCTGGGGAGGTTACAAGGTGATCAGGTGGTCCCACGGGGGGCTCACAGTTTTAATCCTCATTTGACAGATGAGGTCACTGAGGCCCAGAAATATGACTTGCCCAAAGTCACACAGCTGACAGTTGGCGGAGCCGGGATTTGAACCCATGACCTCTAACTCCAAAGCCCGGGCTCTTTCCACTGAGCCACACTGCTTCTCGAATGAATATATGTATATATGTATATATGTTTGTACATATTTATTACTCTATTTATTTATTTATTTATTTTACTTGTGCATATCTATTCTATTTATTTTATTTTGTTAGTATGCTTGGTTTTGTTCTCTGTCTCCCCCTTTTAGACTGTGAGCCCAATGTTGGGTAGGGACTGTCTCTATATGTTGCCAATTTATACTTCCCAAGCACTTAGTCCAGTGCTCTGCACATAGTAAGCGCTCAATAAATACGATTGATGATGATGATGATGAATGAATGCGTGCATCCAGGTTTTAGTCCTGGCTGTATGACTCTGGGCCTTGGGATATTATGCACTGGTAAACCACCCAAGCAAGAGCCTCAGGCTCGTGAGCCGTGGCGGGATCGAAATCTCCTAGGAGGCCCCGGGACAGCATGCCTGGATGCCAGGAGGGAGGGGGAAGGTTTTAAGGGTTGAAGCCAGCCCCCGTCCCAAACCCCCGCATCGCCGTCCACGTGGCCCCCTTTCCAGAGCTGCCATCCACAAGGGACCCGGCCACTGGGACCACCTGTGGGTTAGTGTCCGAGGGGTGTACTCCATGCTTTTAGACTGTGAGCCCACTGCTGGGTAGGGACTGTCTCTATATGTTGCCAATTTGTACTTCCCAAGCGCTTAGTACAGTGCTCTGCACACAGTAAGCGCTCAATAAATACGATTGATGGCTGATGATGCTTTCTGCCTCTCTCAGGTTCCCGTGTCTGGACACCTTATAGGAAGAGGGGATTTGGTGGGAGCCACTGGGCTTTCGCCAGGGGCCATTTTGGAATCGCTCTGCCGAGGCTCTTTAAATCAGGGCCGCGGTGGCGCTGGAAACAGATGGTGGAAATCTGATTCACAATCCGTCCATTGAAGCCCTCAAACAACATTCCTTCAATGAAGCGCAGTGAGCGGCTTTGGCTGGAGAAGGGAATCCATCCATTACTCAGCCAATTTTATATCGTGTATTTATGTCTCACATGCACACACACACCCCTCTCCCCCAGCTCCCCCCGCCCATGATTGGTGCCCAGTTATATAGTTCTATAAATGTATGAAGTGAAGAACGGTAATTTGGGGGCGTGCCCCACGTTGGTGGTTTATTGTTTTCCCGGTCTGATTCCCCCCGCTGACGTCTTCTGGTCCGTTCAAGCGCCCGGGAAGAGTTAGCTTGAACGCCTTTTTGGGTCCAAGTCCTCGGCCCAACGGAGAGCAGTCAGTCATTACGCGGATTCCGTTTCTCGAGCTTCTTCCGCGGGCTGTGACTCTGCCCAGGGTGATGAGAGGGAAAGGGGCAGATGCGTCAGCACAGCGAGGCCTGACTTGGTATGGCCACGGCTCAAAGTCGCCAACGCTCAATTTGTCTTCTAAAAGGATCCCAGGAGCTGTGATCTCAGGCGAGTTGTTTGTTGCCGGAGGGAGAGAAGTGGTGGTACCACAAGCTAGCTCTCTTCCTCCCTTCAAGGCCCTACTGAGAGCTCACCTCCTCCAGGAGGCCTTCCCACACTGAGCCCCTTCCTTCCTCTCCCCCTCATCCCCCTCTCCATCCCCCGCATCTTCCCTCCTTCCCTTCCCCACAGCACCTGTATATATGTATATATGTTTGTACATATTTATTACTCTATTTATTTATTTTACTTGTACCTATCCTATTTATTTTATTTTGTTAGTATGTTGGGTTTTGTTCTCTGGCTCCCCCTTCTAGACTGTGAGCCCACTTGTTGGGTAGGGACTGTCTCTATATGTTGCCAGCTTGTACTTCCCAAGCGCTTAGTACAGTGCTCTGCACACAGTAAGCGCTCAATAAATACGATTGATTGATTGATTGATTGGTCCCAGCCCTGGGTGCTTCAGGCTCCTCCAGATGGGGAGGGATCATTTCCTCCCTGTTCCCTGAGAGGGGTGAACCCCCTCCTCTCCCCAGGGTGCAGAGCCGAGGGCAGCCTTCCCCTGGCCCCATTCCCCATCCCGCTCTTCCCAACCTTCTCCTCCATCCTCCTCCATCTCTGGCCTCCCTTCTCTCCCAGTTCTTTCCGACCTTCCCTTACATCCTTCCCCGCACATCTCCAGCCTCCCTTCTCCCCCAGTTTCCCCTCCTAGTCTCCGCAACCTTCTCCTACAACCCCACCTCAGCGTGGCTCGGTGGAAAGAGCCCGGGCTTGGGTGTCAGAGGATGTGGGTTCTAATCCCGGCTCTGCCACTTGTCAGCTGTGTGACTTTGGGCGAGTCACTTCACTTCTCTGGGCCTCAGTTCCCTCATCTGTAAAATGGGGATGAAGACTGTGAGCCCCCTGTGGGACAACCTGATCACCTTGTACCCCCCCCCAGCGCTTAGAACAGTGCTTTGCGTATAGTAAGCACTTAACAAATGCCATCGTTATTATTACAGTGCTTGGCATATAGGAAGCACTTAAGTACCATCAATGTCATTATTATTTATTATGATGATGATTTATTTATTATTATGATGTTTATTATTATTCCCAAGCACTTGGGACAGCACGGTTCGGGGATCTAGAAAAACCTCGAGGACGGACTACTACTTCTGCTGCCCCAAAGACTCCCCTCAGGTTATTCGCAGGTCCCCACAGCTCAGTCTCTGCTCCCTCCAGAGAACCGTGTGCATGCTTTGGAACCAGAATCTGGCTTTTTTATGGCATTTGTTAAGCACTTTCTACGGCCCAGGCACTGCCCTAAACACTGGGGTAGATACAAGCTAATCAGGTTGGATACAGTCCCTGTATCACTTGGGGCTCACCGTCTTAATCCCCATTTTACAGATGAGGGAACTGAGGTCCAAAGAAGTGAAGTGACTTGCCTGAGGTTACACAGCAGACAAGCGGCAGGGCCGAAATTAGAACCCAAGTCCTCAATAATAATAATAATAATGATAGCATTTATTAAGCGCTTACTAGGTGCAAAGCACTGTTCTAAGCGCTGGGGAGGTTACATGGTGATCAGGTTGTCCCACGGGGGGCTCACCGTCTTCATTTTACAGATGAGGGAACCGAGGCACAGAGAAGTTAAGTGACTTGCCCAAAGACACACAGCTGGCAATTGTCGGAGCCGGGATTTGAACCCATGACCTCTGACTCCAAAGCCCGGGCTCTTTCCACTGAGCCATGCTGCTTCTCAAACTTAGGCTTTTCCTTTGCGGCCTCCGGGGAGATCCGTCGTTATGGACCTTAACTGCTCTGGGGCCGTAACACTGCCCGGTCGGTGCCTGTGGAAGGATTCTTTCTTTCATTCATGTAATCATATTTATTGAGCACTTACTGTGTGCCCAGCACGGTGCTAAGCACTTGGGAGAGTACAATATAACAGTAAACAGACACATTCCCTGCTCACAACGGGCTTACAGTCTAGAGGACTAGAGCTTACGGTCTAGGGGCCGGACTGTTTCCGGCCTCCTCTTGCCCATTGTGAGGATGCCGGACAATATGGGAGGCAGGAGGCCGAGAGGTGCTTAGTAGTGGTCCCGAGATAGAGACAAATGTGGATCGACCAGTCATTCAATTGTGTTTACTGAGCGTTCACTCAGTGCCAACACCTGGGAGTGTACAGGAGTTGGGCTACCTGCCCTCAGAGAGCTTGCAATCTAGCAGGGAAAGACAAACGCTAAAATAAATTACAAGTAAGAGGAAGCAATAGAGTGTACAGATGTGGTAAGCAGCTCTCTGGTTAGGAGGCATTGGGGCAGGAAGCGGGGAGGGAGGGATATTTTGTTAATATGTTTTGTTTTGTTTTGTTCTCTGTCTCCCCCTTCTAGACTGTGAGCCCACTGTTGGGTAGGGACCGTCTCTAGATGTTGCCAACTTGGACTTCCCAAGCGCTTAGTACAGTGCTCTGCACACAGTGAGCGCTCAATAAATACAATTGATTGATTGATTGATTGATTGATTGAGAGTGGGAGTGGCTGAGGGGAGTACTGAACAGGCAGTTGGGGAGGATATAGGGTGGGGAGATGATAGATGTGATTTTAGAAGGGCTTTGAAGATGGGGAGAGTGGTGGTCTTCCGGTGGGCTTTGGAAGGAGGCTGCAGGCGGGAAGTGGGTGGGGGTGGCCTGTGAACGGGAGATTGGCGGCAGGACAGATGAGAACGAGGCCCATTGAGCGGGATATACGGATATTCCACTGGAAATGGGAAGTCGGTTAGGCTGGCATTCCTGGGGTTTGAAGGCCCCTTGGCAGCATCTAGGCCCTGGGGAATCGTCAGTCGTATTTATTGAGAGCTTACAGGGTGAGAGCACTGTGCTAAGCACTTGGAAGAGTATAATACAACAGTATAACAGACACATCCCCCTCCCACAACGAGCGTACAGTTTCGGCTCCGAGGAATAACAGGTGACCCATCCGGCAACTGAATATCTGGGCTCTGGGTGGACCAGAAGCCCACTGAATGAACGGGATGTTCGGCCCGCAAGGCTGTAGGTTCCAACCAGAATCCCTTGGCATTCCATAGTGGTGGTGGGTCCCGTCGTCCCTCAGAGACGTAGAGATGGCCACCACTTTGTCCTCTAGAGAACGTTAGCCCCTTGAAGACGGGGATTGTGTTTCTTACCTCTGTTGGATGCTCCCCAGTGCTCAGCGTGCAGCAGCAGGTGCTCGGGGAAGTCCTACTGGGAGCCGTGCTGGGGAAGGGGCCCCCACAGGCTGGAGAATGGAGTTGGGGGCTGGGGCTAGAGGGGAGGAGGAGGAGGAGTGGGGTGGGCCACTGAGGCCTGAACTTTGAATCTCCTATCTCACCTCACTACTCTCCTACTACATAATGAGAAGCAGCATGGCTCAGTGGAAAGAGCCTGGGATTTGGAGTCAGAGATCACGGGTTCAAATCCCGGCTCCACCAACTGTCAGCTGGGTGCCTTTGGGCAAGTCACTTCACTTCTCTGGGCCTCAGTTACCTCATCTGGAAAAGGGGGACTAAGACTGTGAGCCCCCCCGTGGGACAACCTGATCACCTTGTGACCTCCCCAGCGCTTAGAACAGTGCTTTGCACATAGTAAGCGCTTAATAAATGTCATTATTATTATCATTATTATTATTATTAATTGACCTGAGCCGCTGCCACTCAGCCTAGCAGAAGCAGCGGGCACAAGCTTGGACGGTGGGAATCCCTCTGGTTTCCATGGCAAACGCTGAGCGACTGGGGTACCAAGCGCTCTAGTGGTCCCCGGGGGCCCCAGGGGGCCCTTCATGATAAGCCCATTTGGCTCACTAATTAATCGCTTAGCGTAATGAACTTGTCAGAGCAGATTAAGCCAGAATTCCACCCGCCTGGCTACCTCTTGTATCTTGCTAATTACGATGGAGTCATGGAACACTCCGGCGGCTGCCGTGATGGACGGGGCAGTGAGTCAGCGAGCGGGCCGTTGCCAAAGAAGTGCTCACGTTCCTTGCAATTTATGCCCTGACGCGTCGCGCGAGGCCCTTCATCCGGGAACGCCGACTGCCCCGTCCCCGGGCTGCTCGGCCGCTGTCGCGTTGGGGACAAATGAATTTATTATGAATTTATCATCATCATCAATCGTATTTATTGAGCGCTTACTGTGCGCAGAGCACTGTACTAAGCGCTTGGGAAGTACAATAATAATAATGACAGTTGTGGTGTTCGTTATGTGGTTACCGTGTGCCCAGCACTGTACTAAGCACTGGGATAGACACCAGATAATCAGGTCCCACAGAGAACTCAGAGTCTAAGTAGGAGGAAGGACCGGGAAAGAATCCCCATTTTGAAGGCCCTCCCTCAACTTCTCTGTGCCTCAGTTCCCTCATCTGTAAAATGGGGATTAAGACTGTGAGCCCCCTGTGGGACAGCCTGATCACCTTGTAATCCCCCCAGCGCTTAGAACAGTGCTTTGCACATGGTAAGCACTTAATAAATGCCATCATTATTATTATTATATCCAGCAGGCAGTTAACTCTCCCCACCTTCGAAGCCGTATTGAAGGCACAGCTCTTCCGAGAGGCCTTCCATGATTCAGCCCCCATTCCTTCTTCTCCCACTCCCTTCTGTATCATCCTGACTTGCTCCATTTATTCATCCCCCCCGGCAGCCCCACAGCACTTATGTCCATATCTTTATTGATTTCTGTTAACGTCCTTCTCCCGCTCTAGACTCTAAGTTTGTTGTGGGCAGGGAATGTGTCTACCAACTCTGTTATTTTGTGACACTGTGCTCTCCCAAGCACTTAGTAGAGTGCTCTGCGTACAGCAAGCGCTCAATAAATATGATTGCTTGATTGATTTTTGCAGATGAGGGAAATGAGGGACAGAGAAGTGGAGTAGCTTGTCCAAGGTCACACAGCAGACAATCAATTGTATTTATTGAGTGCTTACTGTGTGCAGAGCACTGTACTAAGCGCTTGGGAAGTACAAGTAGGCAACATATAGAGACAGTCCCTACCCAACAGTGGGCTCACAGTCTAAAAGACAAGCAGACAAGTGGCGGAGTCGGTCCTCTGAACCTAGGTCCCCGAAAGAGCCAGACCCAGGCTCTTTCCATTGAATTTGCGAGTGGAGAGGTACCTTGAGGGTGTCCTTCCCCAGTGGGCTGGTGAGGGGGAGAGAGGTGTGGTTTTGGAGCCCAGGGATACCCAGTCCGGCCCAGCTTCCTGGACCATGATGTTTTATTCATGGAGGAGCGAAATCAGAGAACCGCCAGTAACTGCTCTGTCGGCCTTCTCCTCCTAGTAGTCCCAATTCTCCAAGGAGGGGGAAACCTGGGGTCATTCAGACTCGGCCACTTAGGGCCCGTGCCCCCCACTGCCATCTGGAATCCGGGTAGGCCGGGGAGGTGCCCGATCTCTGATCAAAGTATGAAAGGAGCCTGGGGAGACCCTCTGAGCGTTATAAAGTGGGGAGGGAGGAGTCAGACTCCCCACCTCACCGGCTTCCCTGTAGCCTCGGGCCCCGTGGTTCAGCCTCCGACTCGGTGGAAAAAAAGGCCTGGCCGAGGTGGGGTGCCTCCCGCCCGGGGAAGCAGAGCTGCACGTTCCGTACACACTGTAAAAGCGTAATCAGATGCACCTGCGTGGCCAAGGCAAACAGTCAGCTCAATCTACCCTGGGTCAGCGCCCGTAGCCAGCCCCGTGGGCCAGGAGGATGCTCGCGGCCCACAGATTGCCTCCTGGGTCGGCGGTCAGCGAGCCTGGGGCATTTTCCCCAAGAAGCAGGGGGCCGGTGGGTGTCGGGGGCCCGGCCCTCCGAGGCACGCTCACGTCAACGTCCGTGGGAGCCATCATCATCATCATCAATCGTATTTATTGAGCGCTTACTGCATGCAGAGCACTGGACTAAGCGCTTGGGAAGTACAAGTTGGCAACATATAGAGACAGTCCCTACCCAATAGTGGGCTCACAGTCTAAAAGGGGGAGCCATCTTGAGAACGGAGACATCAGGAGTTGGGATGTGGGCAGGAGCCGGTTTGAGAGGGAAGGCTGAGGAGGAAGTGTTGATCTGAAGTCATGCCTCTGGAACGATCAATCAGTCAGTAGTATCCGACCGAGCAGCTACTCTACCCGGAGCGCTTGTGAGAGAATGAGAGAGTTGGAAGGCGCAATTCCCAGCCTGCAGGGGCTTACGGGCCAGCGAACCAGCCAGTTGTTGAAATGGCCCAACAGCAATTCAGGACTTTCCCTGGCTCTGGGGTCCCTGAGGGGACAGTGGAGTTGGCAGCACATACGGGCTGAGTCCCGTTGACATTTAGAGGCCGTGCCCCCTGCCCAGGCCTGAAGGCCTTGTACCAACAACCACACCCAACCCCTCCCCTGCCTCAATGAGGGGCAAAGCCCCCACTCCTCACCGTGCCCACACACGACCCTCTGCTGTCCCTGGCTCCCTCCCCACTGCCACTCAGGGAATACCTGTCCTTGAGCTTCTTGCTGGGGGTGCCTGTCTCTGGGACCCTTCACAGGGGTGACAGTTTCTGGTCCACCCTTGGTGTAGCCGTCTCTGAGCCCCTCCACTGAGGTGACAGTCCCTGGGCCCCTCCCTGGGGATTCCTGTCTCCGGGCCCTATTCCTGGGGGTCCCTGTCTCTGCGCCCCTCGCCAGGGGTGCCTGTCTTTCGCTCCCTCGCTGTGGATGACCGTCTCCGGGCCCCTCCGTAGGGGTACCTGTCTCTGTGACCACACTTTGGTTTGTGCCAGTCAGCCTGCCCCAGAGAGTGTCGGTTCTGCAATGCGTCCTATCCAGGTCTCCCCCGGGCTCAGTGACACCCACAGTGGATTCCCTTGTCCCTCAGGCACAGAGTGGCCTTTCTGCACGCCCAGCCGGCGCCTCACCTCCTAATCGGCACCATCCATCGCGCCCGCAGCCTCGTTAAGCTCGGGCAGCCGGAACCGGCCCACTCCCAACGCCCCCGCCCCTCCGCCCGGCTCCGGCCCACTGAGCCTATCTCCACGCACTCGTGCCCCCTGGCAGAAACCGCCGATTGTTCTCGGCCCCGAGGCCCGGTTCTGCTCGGGATGTTCTGCCCGGGAGGTGCTCATTTGTGAATCCTTTTGTGTTTCCCCAGGTGGAGGCCCTGCCGGGCCTCTCGGAAGAACGGTTCAGGTTCCCGCTGGGCAAAGGCTGCCCGGCTTCAGGGCTGGCGAGTGGCCTGGTCCCGCCCATTCCTACGGCCGAGCCCCCCCTGCTTCCTGGCTTGGATGGACCCAGCATCCAAGGGATGGCGTCCTCTGACGAGGCCGGGATGGGGACCTTGGGCAGCCCCAGGTGCAGCCCCCCGGGATTCCCACCCACCAAAGCTCCAGCAGGGCCCTGTGGGCCAGGAGCCACAGTGGATGCAGAGGCCCCAGGCCCGCCCGGCTTGGCAGAAGAGGTGGAGGTGGCAGCCCCAGGCGATGCGGACAACAAAGGTGATGTCTTCATGATGTCAACCCTCCAGGGGGTTGGAAGTCTGGAGAACCCCTCTTTCCCAGAGGAGGTGGGGTGCCAAGCAAGCTGGACCAACGATCCTGATCCGTCAGCCGGAGCCCCACGGTCCGGCCTTCCCAGGACACCCCATGCAGGTGAGTTCTGCAGGAGGGGCCTCAAAAACAGAGCAGGGAGGAGGACAGAGTGGTCCAGGGGACTGAGCGTGGAGCTGGGAGTCAGGAGACTTGGGCTGGAATCCCAGCTTAAGGTCACAGTTCTGGGGTGACCTCAGACAAGTCACTGACCCTCCCCGGGCCTCAGTTTCCTCCTCTGAACAACGAAGACAGAGCCTTTGCTCCCACTCCATTTTAGATTGCGAACCTTATGGGGAACAGGGACTGCGTCTGGTCTGATGAGTCTGAATCTGCTCCAGCGAGTAGCACAGTGTAAGCATTGGATGACAACACCGAGATAATTATTAGACTCCTGCCTTTGCTTTGCTAGGACAAGGAGTGCCTTTGATAAATCACTAAACAATGGCAGAAACGGCCCCCCTTCCCGCCTTGGGAAGTGTGGGTCAGACCTGACCTAGGCCAAGATGGGCCCATGGGGGAGGGAGACCGGTCCCAGGGTAGATGGTCCCATCCTCACAAGACAATGTGGGGAGGGCCGGGGCCTTTGGCCATGGATCTGGCTGAGGATTTGGGGGCCTCGCTCCTGGCCCCGGTTCCAACCACCAGTTGCGGTGTCCTTGGGGTCAGGCTGGACCCGGTTTGGTTTCCCAACACCGGGTCGAGTTGAGTCTCGATCGATGCCATGGCTCAGAGCAGCCGACCCTGTAGCCGACCCCGCTCTCCGCCACAGGCGTCTTCCTGCCAGGGCCCCAGGAGTTCCCTGACACCAGCCCCACTGGCACCGTGGGCAGAAGCAAGCACGAAGCCCCAAGTTGCGGAGGCCTGGCAAAGTCCCTCCCCACAGTGCGAGCCACCCAAGGAAGCCCGTCATTAAAGTGAAACCTGTCCAAGGGCCAGAGTGCGGCTTCCCCTTTCAGTGGGGCCGAGGTCCCATGGGCGGACAGAATCACAATTAGCTAACCAGACCCAGTTAGCCTCGTCCTTGTCTTTCTGCAGCCTCCGGGGTGACCCACCGGGACCTGCTTGGAGTCTCCCTCCCCCAAGGAGCCCCCAGTTAGTGGAAGGGCCCCACCTCAGAGAGGTCACACAGAGTCTGGACACAGACACTCGCCATGCTCGGTCCCTCCGACATCCCCCAGACAACTTCCCTGCCTCCCGGGTTCCTGGTCCCCCCGACCCCCCCAGCTGCTGGGAATTGGGTTGGTTCAGCTGTCCAGCCGCCACTCTCCAGAATGATTTTACGTGTCCCCGCTCCTAAAGGCGTCTTGCAGCATCCGGTGGCTCACCGCACACATTTCAATTACATGGGTGTAGGCCGCCCTGCCCCCAAATCTCAATTTGGGACTCCGTACGACCAGGGCCGAACTGCAATTACAGCTGTCCACTTATCCAGGAACACAGCAGCGGTGACCGTCCGGTTGTGTCACCCTCCAGCTGCCGTTCCCCTCACTAGACTAGAGGGAATATGGCTGGCTAAGGAGAGGGAGAACCTCCAAAAAGGCCTATTTTTCTTCATTCACTCCGTCGAGTTTATTGAGCTCTTACTTACTGTGTGCCGAGCACTGTCCTAAGCACTTGGGAGAGGACAACGCAACAACAGACAGACACATTCCTTGCCCACAACGAGCTCACAGTCTAGACGGGGAGAGACGGAGGGTAATATCAATAAATAAATTACAGATATGGACATAAGTCCTTTGGGGCTGGGAGCGGGAAAGAACAAAGGGAGCAAGTCAGGGTGATGCAGAAGGGAGTGGGAGAAGAGGAAATAATAATAATAATAATGATGATGGCATTTATTAAGCACTTACTATGTGCCAAGCACTGTTACAAGCACTGGGGAGGTTACAAGGTGATCAGGTTGTCCCACGGGGGGCGCTCACAGTCTTCATCCCCATTTTCCAGATGAGGTAACTGAGGCCCAGAGAAGTGAAGTGACTTGCCCAAGTCACCCAGCTGACAATTGGCGGAGCCAGGGTTTGGACCCATGACTTCTGACTCCAAAGCCCGGGCTCTTTCCACTGAGCCACGCTGCTTCTCTAAGCAGCGGAGAGCAGCAGAGGAAAGTGGGGGGCTTAGTCAGGGAAGGCTCCTGCAGGAGCTGTGCCTTAAATAAGGCTTTAAAAATGGGGAGGGTAATTACATGTCCGATTTGAGGAGGGAAGGCAGCCCAGGCCAGAGGCAGGAGAGGGCAAGGGGTCGGCTTTCGTTGCCATGAGGCCAAGGGGAGCATCCTCAGATGCAACCCTTTGGCTGACCATTCTCCCAATCTGACTGAAATTAGGTGGCCGCAGGGCTTGTTGTAATAAAAAGAGCAAAGTGAGCATCTAATGTAACCTACAGGGTCTCCTGTTACCACTGTTGATCAGTGGATGGCCAGAGTTCGTTTATTTGTTTATTTGTTCGTTTATTTATACTGCATTCGTGCTACGAGCTAACCTCTCCCCGCCCTGATTTGGGTGCAGAAGGTATATTTGTCCCCTTAGAACAGTATTGTATTTTTTTAAGCACTTACTATGTGACAGGCATTTTACCTAGCACTGAGGAAGATACCAGATAACCTGGTTGGACCCAGTCCCTTGTCCCACACGGGGCTCACAGTCTAAAGGGAAGGGAGAACAGGTATTGAGTCATCATCATCATCAATTGTATTTATTGAGCGCTTACTGTGTGCAGAGCACTGTACTAAGCGCTTGGGAAGTACAAGTTGGCAACATATAGAGACAGTCCCTACCCAACAGTGGGCTCACAGTCTAAAAGGGGGAGACAGAGAACAAAACCAAACATACTAACAAAATAAAATAAATAGAATAGATATGTACAAGTAAAATAAATAAATAAATACATAGAGTAACAAATATGTACAAACATATATACATATATACAGGTGCAGTGAGTCCACATTTTAAATGAGAAAACTGAGGCACAGAGAAGTTAAGCGACTTGCCCAAGGTCACAGCATCATCATCAATGGTATAGAACAGTGCCAGTGCTTAGAACAGTGCTTGGCACATAGCAAGCGCTTAATAAATGCCAACATTATTATTATTATTATCGTGAGTGGTATTTATTGAGCCATTTATTGTACCAAGAGCTTGGGAGAGTGCAATACAATGGACACCGTTCCCTGCCCACAACGAGCTGACGGTCTAAAGGAGGAGGCAGACATTAATATAAATAAGTAATTTACAATGCATAACTTACAGATACATACATGGAGGTATGTACACAGCAGATAGGTAATAGAACTGGGATTAGAACCATTTTACAGAGGAGGATCCCGAGGGCCAGAGAGGTTAAGGGACTTATCCAGAGTCACAGAGCGGGACCAGGACCGAGCCAAGGCCATCAGTGGACTACAGGAAAAGTCCCCAGAGTGGCCTGGCTGAGCTCACATTTAAATAATGAACTCAGCAGGCTCCCTTCCCCTAATTCATTAGCTCAGGCTCGAAAGCCAGGCCTCCCGTCCGGCCAGGTCTGAGCCGTGGGCCTCGTTTGTCCATCCGTGGCCTGCCAGATGGCGGAGGTGGGGAGGGTAGAAACGCTGGGACAGGGGATCCCGGGGCCGGCTCCGAGCCGGCTCACCTTACGATTCCCAGGCGACTGTGAGGACCCTCGTCTCCCGTGGGCCAGCTGGCTCACCCCATCGACTTCGGATCAGATGACCGGCCCGCCCCGGAGCACACTGCCGTGAGCAGTTGGACGAGATGTCTAGCGTTTCCTCTGTGGGTGTGGGCCTCGTCGCTGAGCCATCTAATCCTTTCGACGAGCTCGAGGCCGGGAAGCTCCATTCCCCCTTCCTGGGCCCGCTCAGCCGGACTTGGGACAAAGCGTGGGCCCGAGCCAGCCCCAGCTGTGAGGGTGCTGGGAAGCGATGAGGAGGCTCAGTGCTGAGAAAACTGTGTTGTGCTCACACGGCTCATATTGGAGTAATGCTTGGAAGACGCGGCCAACGGATTTCCTAAGCCGGAGGTCAGACTAGCCTGTTTCCACTCTTTGGGAAGGGCTCTCGGGGGACACCGTGGCCCCGGTGTGAGGACCCGGAGACAGCAGACCTGGGGCCAGTGAAGCCCGGTGGAAGGACTACCTGAGGCCCAGTGGGAAGGGAAGGAGTGCCAAGGCCCACCTGGGTAAACCTGCCAGCCACAGGCACCACCGCTTTGTGTCCACACCCATCTCCAGCCCCACCCAGCCCCAGCGCACCCATGTCTCTTAGGCTGCAGGGGTGGCATCCTTGCAAGGCCCTGGGGCAGGCCAACTTGTACCATGACGCTCTCCTGAACCGCCGCCACCGGCACCACACCCATGCCATTCCTGGGAAGCAGCATAGCTTAGTGGATAGAGCAAGGGCCTGGGTGTCAGAAGGACCTGGATTCTAATCCCGGCTCTGCCACGTCTGCTGTGTGACCTTGGGTAGATCACCTAACTTCTCTGTGCCAAGGTGTGGGCCCCACGTGAGACAGGGAAGCAGCGTGGCTCAGTGGAAAAGAGCACAGGCTCTGGAGTCAGGGGTCATGGGTTCAAATCCCGGCTCTACCAATTGTCAGCTGTGTGACTTCACTTCTCTGGGCCTCAGTTCCCTCATCTGTAAAAGGGGGATGAAGACTGTGAGCCCCCCGTGGGACAACCTGATCACCTTGTGACCTCCCCAGTGCTGAGAACAGTGTTGCACATAGTAAGCACTTAATAAATGCCATCATTATTATTATTATTATTATTATTATTACAGGGACCGTGTCCAACCAGGTTAACTTGTATCTACTCCAGTGCTTAGAAAAGTGCTTGGCACAGAGCGTGCACGTAATAAGTACCACAAAGTGGTAGTCGGACCCGACCACCTCTGTGCCACTCCCCCTGTGATGCCTGCAGCCGGGGTCCCTGCTCCATCCAGGGCCCCCGAGTGCCAAACACCTCCCCCGGGGTCCTGGAACCCCTTCTTGTTCCCCCAGGGGCATGCCCGCTGCTGGAGGCCTACTGAAAGCCTCTCCTGTGCCCTTAGACAAAGAAACCGCATATTTGAGATAGTCATAAGGGTCCTCTCCGGCCGCCTCTCTCAATGGTCTCTTGACATCAAAGTCGTTCCTCTCGAGAAGCCCTCAAGCTGGGAAATTGGGCCAGGAAGCTCTTCAGCTGTCTGTGTTTCGGGCAGCACCCTCCTTGTACAGTGGGGCAGTTTGGACAGCAGCCTGCCTGTGTGGAGTCCCGAGTCCCCAGGAGATTCCGGCCCCAAAGAGACATACTAGAAAAGAGGAAAAAGAGAATGTCAGGGAGGCCGTGGCTGCGTTCCCCACCCCAAGCTCCCCTCAGCACCTGTGAATTGATCTAAACCCTTCCCGGGCACTTCCGGGTGTGCATTTATTTAGTTGTCCATCCTGTGATTTATTCCAACTATCCTGTTTCTGGGGAGGGGAGGTTTATGGTATTTGTTAAGCGCTTATTATGTGCTAGGCACTGCACTAAGCCCTGGTGTAGACACGGATTTATCAGTCTATGTCCCACTTACGGCTCACAGAGCAGAAGCATCTGACGGGCAGGGAATTTGTCTCTTCTTTGTCCTATGCATCCCAAATATTTAGCCCTGGGCATTGCTCCCATTGGGAGCTCAATAAATAATGCTCTGCCTGCTCCTGCCTTTCTGGGTCCGGGCGCCCCTCTGTTACCCGTTGAGGGCAGCTGGCTGGACCCAAGTCAGCAGTGGGCCTGATGACATCCACCATTCCCCTGGGTCACAAGAGGGACTCCTGGAAGATCCGGTGCTCCTGATATCACTGTTTTGCCCGGGACATCCAGAATGCCACGCTTCCAGGAACTGGGAGCCTGGAGTCTTGATGTATGGATGAACTGGTGCAGAAGATGAGCTGGGGGAGGAGAGTGGTCATAACTAGACCCAAGCAACAGTCAGGGGTTGGGAGAGTGGGCAAACTCCAGAGTGCCAACCAGGCCGATGAAGCAAGGAGGCTTGAGGGCTCGCCCGGGCCGAAGGGTCCGGGTTTCTGGATGGTTGAGGTTGGGGGACTGGGGCCCGGGAGCTCCCCACCGCACCCCTAGGCCGAGGGTTGGGCCCACAGCCTCAGGGCCATGTGGATTTAGGAAAACGAGCGTCCTCTGGGGCTCTGGGCCTCCCAAGGTGGCTCACGGAGGCCGCGTCCTTATGGGATGTTTGCCACGGTCTTCTTTCTCCTCCATGTTTTTCTTCCTGCAGAGGGGGAACGTAGGAGCTCCAGGCCCCCAGAAGGCGACACGGGCCAGAGACGTGAAGGCGGAGGGGAGGGCTGACTTCTACGCTGCTTTGCTGTCTCCCTTCATCCCCAGTGCCCGCATTCGGGTAAGCAGGAACCTGGCCTGATTCAGTCCCACACCCTGTCCCATTTCCTGCTGCCTTTCCAGAACGTAGCAAGTGCTTCCCTCAGGAGACCGTTTTAAGAAAAATCTGGACTGTCCAAGATGGTCACCTGGTCTCTTGGGTGGATTTTGTGTCCAATGCCTCACGATGGGTGGGTTGGCTTGGGGCCAGCCTCTTTCCACCACAGGCACCACGCAGACCATCACCCACCACCGTGGAGGAACTCCTGAGGGTGGCATGCAGGGTGGCATCGGTGTTCTGGGCCAGGATTCAGGAATATCGCGGGGCAATGAGTATGGCTCTGTTGGAGTGGATTCCTTGGCTGCCCTCCCGGAGGGAGTCCACGGGACAACTCACTGGGTGGACCAGCCCCCACAGGGCGCCAGCTGAGCAGAACCGCCTCAGGTGCAGACCGGGCCAGCCCGTGGCATTAGAGCCAAAAGCTTCTCCTCTTGGAGTGCCAGTACGGGCAGCATGGACTGCCAGCGGGGAACGCCTGCAGGGGAAGCCCTGTGGGTTGGGCACGGGGAGCGGGCCCAAGTGACTGCTCTATTCTGCCGGGGAGAGCTGTCTTGAGATTATCTGTCCTGCCTGCCAATCAGGGGGATGAGGTGGAGCGCGGGTGGGGAAAGGGACCAAGCCAGCTAAGGTCGAATGAAGTAGCCCCGATTGGGGTGGGAGCTGCGAGGGATTGCCATTCCTTGTACGGGAGCGCCAGCCAGTACCTGCCGCCGGTCCTTTGTCGAAAGGGGAGACTGGATTTCCCCACGGGTTCCCGGTGAGCTTCACCAGAAAGGTCACCTTCCTACAGTTCCCTTCTCTGTGGTTTGGCCCAAGCTCCTGGGAAAAAAAAGCCTGTTGGTGAACCAATCGATCAGTTATATTTATTAATCCTAACTGTGTGCAGAGCACTGTATTAAGTGCTTGGGAGAGTACACTATATTAGTGTTGGTAGACATGTCCCCTGCCCGCAGGAAGCTTACATTCTAGAGGGGAGACAGATGCTAAAATAAATTATGGATATGTACAGAAGTGCTTTGGGGCTGAGGATGGGGTGAATAAAGCGTACAAATCCAAGTACCAGGGCGATGCAGAAGGGGAAATGAAGGAAGGCTTAGTCGAGGAAGGCCTCTTGGAGGAGATGTGATTTTAATATGGCTTTGAAGTGGGGGGAGAGCGGTGGTCCGTCGGTTATGAAGGGAGAGGGACTCCCAGGCCTACAGGAGGATGCGGGCAAGGGTTCAGTGGTGAGATAGAAGGGATGGAGGTGCGGTGAGTAGGTTGTGGTTAGCGGAGAGATGTGTGCAGGCTGGGTTGTAATAGGAAGCAACGTGGCCCAGTGGCAAGAGCACGGGCTTGGGAGGACGAGAATTCTAATCCCGGCTCCACCACTTGTCTGCTCTGTGACCTTGGGCAAGTCACTGCACTTCTCTGGGCCTCAGTGACCTCACCTGGAAAATGGGGGTTAAGACTGTGAGCCCCACGGGGGGCAACCCGATCACCTCGTATCTACCCCAGGGCTTAGAACGGTGCTTGGCACGTAGTAAGCACTTAACAAATATCGTAATTATTTATTATTTATTTATGATGTAGGAAATCGGGGAGGTGAGGTAGGAGGGGGCAGCGTGAGAGGGACAGCGCTCCCTCAGAGGAGAGGAGGGGGGCGTGTGTGTGTGTGTGTGTGTGTGTGTGTGTGTGTGTGTGTGTGTGGTGTCATGCACACACGTGCGCACAGATAGGAGAGCTCTGGGTCTCAGGAAATCCCTGTCCTGAAGTTCAGTGGAGGAAGAGGTGCACAGGAGCCTTACTAAAGCCCACTGACCGCAGGGACAGTGTTCGCTCTCCTCCCCTCGGGGCCCACGGTGCCGGCCGAACCCTGCCAGGCCTAAAGCCTCCATCCCCCAGACTCTCCAGACTGGGCCTTGCTGCTCACCCAGGAAAGGGTCGTCCGGGCTGGGGGCTGAAACCAAGACACGCCCGGTCCCCTCCTCAGGTACTACCTGGGCCCAGGTGACTGCCCCAAAACCTGATGCCCAACCCCATCAGGGAGAGGGGCAAGCAGAAGCACCGATCTTTCTAGATCTTGGAGCACTGATTAATCCAAGAGCCCGGCCCCTCTGACCCTCCAAGACCACCTGGGCCTTGGTGCCATGCAGCCTGGTCTGCCTGAGGCACCCCACTGAACCCACTGCCAAGCTCTTTTCAGAGCAAATCATGTGCAGATGCGAGGGAGAAAGAAAGAAAGAGTGGAGCAGGGGACGGGGCTCGTTGCACCTCTCTATGACTGACTCTTCATTACTCCACATCCAGTCTTTCTGGCATGGCCACCTCGCCAACCCGGAGTGCTCTGCTCTCCATCGGCTCTGCCCCTTCCAGATCTGCCTCAGGGCCTCTCACCTCCATGCCCCCATCCTCTTGATGCAGATCGAGTCTGCAGGGATCCTACCCCTTTCCCCCATGGATGGCAGGGGTAGCAGCAGCAAGGAGTCACTGAGCTCCTGGGGCGGAGGCCATATGACTTAAAGAGGGCTGAAAGACCCCCACTTCACTCTCCCTCTTCATGTTCCATGTGTCTGGCCCCGGAGCAGGGCCCAGAAGAGGTGACTTAGCAGGTTCCCCATCCCGGGGAGCGGGGGGAAGGAAGAGGACTTCCCTGGGGAAGCAGCTGCCCCCCAGTCCTGGGCTCCCTTCATGCCAGGGGCCTTCCCACCGGCAAGGCGGGTGCGTGGTGCAATCTCCGGCCATCCCTGCCACTTTCCGCCACCTACTCAGGCAACCGGTCAGTTGCATTTATTGGGCACCTGCGGTGGTCGCTTGAAAGAGGACAGTAAGTAAAAAACAAAAATCCCTGCCCTCAAGGCGCTTGCAATCTAGCCGGTGGCAAGTAAACTAATTCCCATGGAGGACCCAGAAGTGCACGAGAGACAAGAAAGCTCTCCTCGTAGAGAATCCTCAGGCTGCTCTCAGGCCTCCCAAGGGTCGTCGAATCCGGGCCCCCGTGTCTGACCCCTAGCCTGGCTAGACACAAAAGCATCCATTGGAGTCCGGCACTATGGAGGTCACCTCCTCTTGGCCATTCAAACCCCCAACAGGAAACACGCATCGCCGGCTGAATTCAGCAGCAGGGGTTGGAATGACCACAGACCCGGCCACCCCCTTCCCGCTCCTGCCCTGGGCGACCTCTGGCCATGAGTGGCCGGCCAAGAGAGCACTCCGGGAGAAGATTCGACACACGCAGGCATCGATTTCCATATTGGTTTATTGTTGGTTGTGGGAAAGAGAGCCCATTGTACAGCTTACACTGCCTTAAAATGGAAAATGGTTAAAAGTGTACAAAAAGCATGTTCTTAGGAGAAAAAAAAGTATATGCTCGTAGTAAAAACTCGGGGTATGAAGCGGAAAAAAAAATCTTCAATTCAGTGTGCAAATATCTTATAAAAATAGAAATACTAACTCTACAGGTAGCATCTTCTGATAAATTATTTTAAATAGTGACTCTAAACCGTACGAGATCTATCCCAATGGTAATATGAAAAATAATTTATAAAAATAAAGCGACGGTATACAAATTGGCCGACAAAGTCACACACCTCTAAAATCAGATCAGACATCTAGCCAAAGCCACGTATGTGTTGGGTTCACACCCAAGGAATGTGTTTTAGACTATGTACAACAGCAAATGGTTAATACTACAGTAGCTTTAAAGTTCATTAAACACTTAAAAAAAACTTTCTGCTTAATACAAAGGTTTTTTTTTTCTCAGCCACACAACAAATGAGGTAATATTTGTACATAAGTTTCACCTTTGTCATTTTTTTTTCTCTTTTGGAAAAATGAAAGATACTAGGTGTAAATAAATGCCTTTCCCTCGCTCAGACTGCCTGAGCGCAGGGCTGTCGGCATTGAAGCCACTGGCCACTCAGGGCCACCTGAAAGTTCACCTGCTAGTCCACATCAAACCGCAAAAAAAAAAAAGGACCAACAAGGAATAAGACCAAAAAATGTAAAAAAAAAACAAAAACCAAGGAAAAAAAAGTAAAATCACTCACACAAAGCACAAACTGAAAAAATTCACATCCCCATTCCCACCCCTGCTTCTTTCTGCATTGTGGGGTGGGACGCACCTCAATCCAATGTCTCTTCTAAAACTAAACACATCTCAACAGACTGGTCCAAACCCAGTCTAGATTCAAGGGAGAGCCAAGCGAGTTAATAAATAATCTATATTTACAATCTTTCAGTCTACGGACTCCAGTCAATGATTAGGGGGAATCTTCTGGATGCCTCCTTCTTCCTGATTCTTGAATGGTCTTTCAGTCTCGAACACCCAGGATAGGTAGAAAATAAATATTTTACTTTTTATGGTGGGGGGGTAGGAGGGGTGCTTCTCCATCCCCTACCATCTATAGCCCCGAAAGGTGATATTCGAAAGTCCCGAAGTTAAAGAAAAAAAAAAAGAAGGAATGTTTGCATTCAGGTTGCGATCATTTGTGCCTTTGTAACCATAAGGGGCAGGCCCGAGGGGGTCCGGTACCTTTGAGGGTAGCCAGGGGCCTGCTGAGAAGGGAGGAGGGGCTGCCCAATTTTGCTGCTACATCTGTGCAAGCTACTTCTGGAACCAAACGATTCTCTCCCTCCTTGACCCGGCTGGGGCCGCCTCGCCTGGCAACCTGCCGGCTTTGTGGGGGTCCTAGTTATGGCCTGGAAAGGGGCAGAGTGCGAGGGACAGGGACAGAGGGAGAGCAGAGCCAGGAGGGCGTCCAGCAGGGTCTCGCCCTCGCAGCCGGCGGTCTCTTCCTCCGTCCTCCGGAAGCAAACTCGGTAGCAGGCCTGTGATCGTTCCCTTTTGGTCTGTCCTCGCCGGCCAGCCCCCCTGCCGGGGTACGGCGGAGAGCGGGGGGAAGGGGAGGGCCCCATTTCCCTCTTGGAGCCCATGGCAGACTGGATGCGGCGGGTCCCCGAGGAACGAGGTGCCAGGCTGGGGCGGCCAGGGCAGCTGTTATCGGGCGGACGGCCGCGGGGCCTTGCGTGGTCAAGAGGGACGAGGTTGGTTCCGGGGCCCGCCCCTTGGGTGGGCCACGCACCCACATTTTGGCAAGCAGAGGGAGAGGAGTAGGGGGAGGAGGAGTAAAGAGAGGGTCCCGTGTCTCAGAAGGGGCGGGCCGGCGTGCTCTGTCAGTCTCCTGGCCCTTGGATCGGTGATTAGGAGTCTGAGGAGAGAGGTGAGATGTTTTTTGAGCTCAGGGTGGTCTAGAGGAGTCAAGTGGTCCTCCCTCCCTGCTCAGGACTCCCAGATCCAGCCTCTAGGACCCCGGATCCAGCAGCTGTCCAAGCGGGCGGCTGCCTGGCCCCAGAGTCCATGCGCCGGGGCAGGGTCAGACCTAAGGAATGGGTTCTAAACCCGGCTCTACTGCTTGTCACTTTGTGACCTTGAGCAGGTCACTTCACTTCTCCCTCATCTGTAAAATGGGGATTGAGACTGTGAGCCCCACGTGGGACAGGGACTGCATCCAACCTGATTTGCTTGTGTCCACCCCAGTGCCTGGGATATAGTGAGCGTTCAACAAATACCATTATAATAAAAGTAATTATTATTAGTAGTAGTAGTATTATTGGAGATTGGAACTCCATTCCCAGACTTCACTCTGTGGCAAGTCAGGCAGAGCCCCAGCCTCTCTCCTTCCCTCCATCCTTCCTTCCCTCTCTCTCTCCCCGCTAATGGGGCCCACTTGCGGGCAGGGAACTTGTCTCTGCAGCCAGTGAGAGACCGGCCGGACCCCAGGATGGAGCTCCAGCCCCTGGCCGCGGGGAGAGGGGAGTCCCCCTCACCTTTGCACTCGTATTTGAGGTCGGAGAAGAAGACCATTTCTTGGGAGAAGACGAACAGCCCCAGGCGGCCCCCGGCGTAGGTCTTGTCATAGATGGCCCCGGAGTCAGCCATGATCTTCTTGCCCTCGTACATGACCACCCTGCGAGAGCCAAAGCCAATGAGTCTTGTCCCCTCCGGTGCCTCCCAGCTGTCCCCACTGACCGGCCCACCCCCTCCCCCCATCACCGGGCCGTACTGGAACCCGAACCAGAGCTGGACGTTTACCTGATGTAGCCGGTCTTGGGGCGGTGGCTGAGACGCCATCTGTAGGCAGTGAAATCTTTCCAGCCAATGTGGCGGGGGTCGTGCCACAGAGTTCGCACCTAAGACACACAGGGTGGCAACCGGGGGTGAGGACGACAGAGGGCCCACCCAGTGGAGACGCTCCACTGGACAAGCTCCAAACCAGGCCCAGAGGCATCGGGGCCGAGCTGGGAAACGCAGCCCCAGCCCAAAGGTGTGTGACCCTCCGACGACCCTCTTGCATCTCGCCCTCGACCTGACTTTGGGGGGCAAGGGGTTTAACCCGCACTCAGCACCTTCCCCCACCAAAGACCACCGGGAGTCAGCCTGGCAGCAGGCCCTGGGGCCCGCAGAATGCTGCCTCGTGTCTCGTGGGTCTCCCCGACCGCATTTCCATTTTGGTGCTTGGCTTCTCTGCCGTGCTGCTCCTAGTAGACCAGTGCTCCTGGAGGACAGGGGCTGGGTCTGCTCTTTAACCATCATAATAATAATGATGGCATTTATTAAGCGCTTACTATGTGCCAAGCACTGTTCTAAGCGCTGGGGAGGTTACAAGGGGATCAGGTTGTCCCATGAGGGGGCTCACAGTCTTAGCCCCCATTTTACAGATGAGGTAACTGAGGCCCAGAGAAGCTAAGTGACTTGCCCAAAGTCACCCAGCTGGCAATTGGCAGAGCTGGGATTCAAACAGATGACCTTTGACTAGGGAATCAGGCCCAGAGAGGCTAAGGGACTCCCTCTAGGTCACACAGCAGGCTAGCAGCAGAGATGGGATTAGGACCCAGGTGTCCCACCTCCCCACCTAGGCCCAAGCCCCCTGGGCACTCATGGGAAGCAGCATGGCCTAGTGCAAAGAATGTGGGCCTGAGAGTCGGATGTCATGGGTTCTAATCCCAATTCCACCACCTGTCAGCTGTGTGACCTTGGGCAAGTCACTTCACTTCTCCATGCCTCCATGCATCGGTAAAATGGGGATTAAGACTATGAGCCCTATGTAGTACAGGGACTGTGTCCAACCCGATTATCTTGTATCTACCCCAGCGCTTAGTACAGTACCTGGCACACAGTAAGCACTTAACAAATGCCATAATCATTATTATTATTATTATTATTATCATTAAAACCGTGTCCTACGACTTGCTGAACAACCCTTCCCGAGCCGAGGACCAGTCAGCCTGCACTCGGTGGTGAAGGGCACCCCCACAACCCAGGACCCCCCCGGGTGGGCGCGGCCCCTCCGCCCTCGCCGACACCCACCTGTCCAGTTGTGTTGCCGGTGTGCCACAGGGCGTTCCGCAAGTGCTCGCCGGGCCCGGTGGTGGAGTTGACCACCTTGACCGAGAGGCCGGAGTATCCCTGGGCGACTGTGGGGGTGCTGTCCCAGTAGGACTGGGTCACCTGCTTCCACATGACCACATAGAAGCGGCTGCTGGACTGGTACCCGAAGACGAAGCCGGCGTAGTCATCGTCCCTCTCGGTGTTGATGAAGAACGTGCCACTGAAGTCCACGGCGTCGAACTCGTCGAAACCTGGCCAGAGAGAGAAGGCAACTGGTCATTCCTCCCGGCTCCCGTGGATCTCGCCCCGGCCGATGGGATGGTCACCTGGCAAGGCGGGGAGGGCGGGCAGCCTTTGTTCACGGGGATGGGATCTTACTCACCCACGGCCAGGCCGGGATCGCAGTTGACTGTCTGGACCAGCTCCTTGCCCTGGTGACGCACCACCCAGTTGGGGTCATTCTGGGATGTGCCCTTGGGGTCAAGCGGGATCATCTGGAACCGGCGGAAGTCGGTCTCGCTGATGTCCACGTTCTCGGGACAGGCGTCGTCAATGTCAGGCACGTTGTCTTGGTCGAAGTCGTCCTTGCAAGCATCGCCACGGCCGTCGCCTGCGGGGAAACGGGGCGGGATTGAAGGACCTCGGATGTCCGGAGAGGCACAAGTTGAAAGTTGGAAGGCGTGTGGCTGGGGGTAGGTTCCAGAGGATTTGGGAAAAGCCCAAAAGGTTGGGAGGGGGGAGTCAAAATGTTGGACGGTCTGTCCTGGGTCCCTCAGGGAGAGTCAGTGGTGTTGGACGGTCAGGGCTGGCTCACTGGGGGAGAGTCGGCTGGTCCCTGTCTACCCATGAGGGTGGGGGTCCAGGAGGGCAGCCAGCACATCTTTCCTTCAAGCATTTTGGTGGCCCAGTTGGAGATGGAGTCTCAGGCTGGGCGGCACACGGTGGGGCCGAGCCAAAAATGACGCCCGATAATTGAGACCCCAGGGATGAGGGAGAAGCCACCTGGCCAGATGCCAACAGGCCACCTCAACCACGTAGGACTTCAGCCACCCTTCCCCTGGCAGGAGGGAGAGGTTCTTCCCCTCACCCAGGGGCCCACAGCCCGGCCAGGCACGTCCTAGCCCACTCACCATCTGAGTCTTTCTGGTCAGGATTGGGCACCAGCCGGCAGTTGTCCTTGCCATCGGGCACGCCGTCATTGTCGTCGTCGGGGTCGCAAGCATCCCCCTTGCCGTCCTTGTCGTGGTCCGCCTGGTTGGCATTGGGCACGTAGGGACAGTTGTCCAGGTTGTTCTGGTGGCCGTCCTCGTCGATGTCCTGATTGTTGTCGCATTTGTCGCCAATGCGGTCTGAATCAGAGTCCAGCTGGTGGGGGGAAGAAGGGGCGGGTCAGAGTCCAGCTCCCAGGCTGACCAGCCCCAAAACCATGGACATCTGGGGGGCAACGGACCCCTGGAGAGGAGGAGGGGGAGGAGGGAGTGGCTGGCTGTAAACTAGGATTCGTCTACTCAGAAACAATGACCTTGGAAGCAGCATCCCACCCGCTTCCTCACCTGTAAGGGACGGTCAGAACCTCTGCCTGGGGAAGAGCCGGGCCTATCACTCCTGTAACCGAGCTTCCCAAAGCCAGCCTGATCTGCATTTGGGCCCTGGGCCTGCCTGGTGGTCTGTTTGGACCTTCCAGCAGCTTTGATCACGTCCAGTTGCGGTGGAGAAATCGGGATGAGACCTCACTGACAGGAGAAGCGGCCCTAGAGTTTGTGTTTAACTTGCTCGGGGACACGGGCTGCCAAGCCCGCCCTTCAGGGCAGGAAAGGCCTGCTCGCTGCCCTCCCTCCGCCTAACTTGGTTCTGGGACAGAACCAGTCGAGCCGCCGGTCGGGCCCTGGGGCTCGGACCCTGCTGCCTGACTGGCCCACTGACTGGCTGACACGGGCTCCCACTGGGGTGGTCAGAAAGCTTGAAAATTAGCCATGAGGAGGCTGGGTGTCCTTGACCTTCACCTAACGGGGGCTCAGGAAGAAGCGGAGGAGGGGAAGGAGGCTGTCACCCCGCAACTTGGGACTCGGACTCTTCCCTCGCTTTTACCTTCAACCCGGCTAGGCCCAGACCTGTTCCGGCTTCCATCTGTTCCTCCCCCGCCCTGGGATGGGTGGGAGCATGCCTTGTTTCCATAGCAACACCTAAGTGACTCTCCGATGGCACCCCCCAGCGTGGACCTGTTCCCCCAAAAGCTGTCTTAGCAAGGTTCAGGGCTCCACCTGATCGGTGAGCCCCACCCCTGTGGTGGGCCGGGGCGGGGGGCGAGTCCTTGGAGAAGCCATGGCTCCCATGGGGGAGGCCAGGTGGCTGGAGGCCAGAGACCTGGGCGGGACAGGGGGAATTACCTGGTCGGGATTGTGCTCCATCGGGCAGTTGTCGCAGTGATCTCCGACCCCATCCATGTCAGAGTCCTTCTGGTCCACGTTGTACACGTACTGACAGTTGTCCCGCTCATTGAGGATGCCTGTGGGGAGGAGCGAGAGGATTGGAGGGGGTTGAGGCAGGGGGCGAGGCTCGAACCCGGTGAGTCCGAGTGCCAGCTGTGTAACAGCCGTGTGCTAGCCACATCCCAGAGCCGGGGAGGGGCGGCAGGAACTCGTACCATCCCCGTCGATGTCCACGGCACAGGCGTCCCCTTCGCCGTTGTTGTCGGTGTCGGCCTGGTCCGGGTTGGGGTTGTAGGGGCAGTTGTCGCAGCGGTCACCCACGTCGTCGCGGTCATAGTCGTACTGGGCCGGGTTGTAGTGGAAGGGGCAGTTGTCCTGAGGAAAAGGGAATGGGGCGGGTGGGATTACACTTCGGCCAGGGGCCCCGCCGGCCCCAGCCCCCGCCTGCTGCCGCAGCGGGAGGCTGCAGGAAACCAGTCGTGTTTTAACTGGAGGCGGGAAAAGGGGCCGGGTAAGTGCAACAACGACGGAATTGATTCAGGGCTCACTAGGGGCCGGGCACCAAGCCAAGCACTGTACTCTGCCCTGGCAAACAAGTGTGGTGGTCAGCCCGGGCCCAGTCCCTGGCCCCCACAGCCATGGGCTCACTGTCTAGGAGGGAAGAGCAAGGGGACCTTATCCCCCTTTTGCAGAGGAGGGAAGAGAGGCCCAGAGAAGCTAAATGACTTGCCCAAAGACACAGAGCAGGCCAGGGCGGAGGCGAGGCTAAAACCCAGTGACTCCGAGTGCCAGCTGTGTACCGGCCACGTGCTAGCCGCATCCCAGATAAGAGAGACGAGGAGTAGTGTGGATTAGCGGATAGATCCTGGCTCCGCTATTTTTCCGCTGTGTGACCTTGGGCAAGTCATTTTACTTCTCTGTGCCTCAGCTACCTTGCGAGCCCCAGGTGGGATATGAACTGGGTCCAACCTGATTAATAATAATAATAATAATAATAATAATGTTGGTATTTGTTAAGCGCTTACTATGTTCCAAGCACTGTTCTAAGCACTGTGGGGGGATACAAGGTAATCAAGGTTGTCCCACGTGGGGCTCACAGTCTTAATCCCCCTTTTACAGATGAGGGAACTGAGGCCCAGAGAAGTTAAGTGACTTGCCCAAAGTCACACAGCTGACAAGTGGCGGAGCCAGGAGTTGAACCCATGACCTCTGACTCCCAAGCCCGGGCTCTTCCCACTGAGCCACGCTGCTTCTCTGATTACCTTGCATCCATCCCAGTGCTTAGAGCAGTGCCTGGCATACAGCAGTCAGTACCATTTTAAAGAAAAAAAGAAAGAGCAAGGGGGACCTGCCGGAGTCTCGGGCCTAAGTGAACAGAGCTCCATTTATGCCTGAGGCTCGCGCCTGAGACACTTCCATTAGGAGGCTGGGCCACCTGCAAGCTCTCTACCCTCCAGCCTTCCCCTGGGCTGGGCCAGACTGGGCCGGGCCGGGCCTTATCCCGGGCTGCTGGTTCCCACCATCAAAGGCGAGGCACTCACCCGATCATCCGGGATCTTGTCGTTGTCATCGTCATTGTCGCAGGCGTCCCCGATCCCATCCCCATCGTAGTCCTCCTGGCCGGAGTTGGGGATGTTGGGGCAGTTATCCTGGAGCAGAGAGAATGAAGGCGGTCATTGCAGATGGTCACGCTGGCCCCGTTCTCCCCTCTACCTTTATTTTATTTTGTTAGTATGTTTGGTTTTGTTCTCTGTCTCCCCCTTTTAGACTGTGAGCCCACTGTTGGGTAGGGACTGTCTCTATATGTTGCCAATTTGTAGTTCCCAAGCGCTTAGTACAGTGCTCTGCACATAGTAAGCGCTCAATAAATACGATTGATGATGATGATGACGACCACGGGACAGCGGCCCCGGCCACCCGGGAAGGGGAACCTGGCTACTTCCCCCAGTTTCCAGGTTCCACCCGGGACCCCCCATCGCTGAGCAGGAGGGAGGATCGGTGGCTCCCGAGGGCCAGTCCCACGGCACGTCTGAACGGCAAGGAGACCCGCAGTCCTCACAGACGGCGGGCCGGGCTCGGCCACCACTGGAGAGTTGGACGGCCCCTTCCCCGCACGTGGGGATGGTTCTGGCCCATTACCACGGTATCAGCGGGATCCCATCGGCCGAGCGTGTAGGGGGCGAGCACTGCCACTCGGCCACCCGGTTGCAGCAGAGGCCACTCACCTTCTTGCAGTGGTACGTGGCATTGGCCACGCAGACGAGGTCCTCGTTGGGCCAGCCATCCAGGTCTGTGTCCTCCCCGCAGATGACGCCGTTGCCGGCGTAGCCCGGCCTGCACTCGCAGCGGAACATGGGGTCGCTGAAGTGGCCCAGGTAGTTGCACTTGGCGTTCTTGTTGCAGTCGTGGGTCCCGTCTGTGCACGGGTTTCGGGGCTTGCACACCTGAGGGCCGAGGAGAGCCGGGTCAGGGGTCCGGCCACAGAATCGGGGAGGCCCAGGGATCGAGTTTCCGTGGACGGAAGACTGGCTCCTTGTGGGAGGTCCCACCCTCAGGCCCCGTCCCCGATTCCTCTGTCTCCCCCTTTTAGACTGTGAGCCCACTGTTGGGTAGGGACTGTCTCTATATGTTGCCAACTTGTACTTCCCAAGCGCTTAGTACAGTGCTCTGCACACAGTAAGCGCTCAATAAATACGATTGATGATGATGGTTTCACCCTGGCTGAATTGGCACTGGGTTCTCTCTGCCCTCCAACCTGGGACCCGGGAGCCAACCGGGAACAGATGCCACCGTCGTACCGGCAGCCCCAATGGCTGGAGAGCACCTGCCCCCGCCCGCCTCCTTCCAGGGGGGATCCACGCCTGCCCAGCTCACCTGCTTGTTGGCGGTGGCATATTCGATGCTGCGTCCGAAGGGCTGTGATCCCGTGAAGCGAGGCGGGCAGGGCAGGCAGTTGTAGCCGGGGTCCGTGTTCTCGCAGCGATGCTCCCCGTTGAAGTGGAAGCAGGCGTCGGGCACCTCTAAGCACTGCAGCAGGAGCGGGCAGGGGGCCGGCCCTCAGCTTTGAGCCCACAGGCTGCCCCTGCTGCATCCTCAGCCCCCCGGAGCCTGGTCCGGCCCAGCCCGCCGCCCACGACCTCCCCCACGGGGCCACCCAGATCTGCCCACCTCGTCGATATCCTTGCACTGGATTCCGTTGCCGGTGTAGCCAGACGGGCAGGCGCCACACTTCCAGGTGCCGTCGGCGAAGCTGGTGCACTTGGAGCCGGCGAAGCAAGGGTTCGACAGGCATCCGTCTGCATCGAGGGCAGAGGCAGCGAGTCAGGCAGGGGCGGGAGCCGGGGTGGGGGGACGCGGTCCGGGCTCCCGCTCGCCGCTCGGGCTGATGGCGGGACGGTGGCACGGCCCAAGGGGAGGCCAACCTACCGATCGGGCAGTCCTGCTTGTTGCAGGTCTGGCTTCCGGTGGCATCGCCCATGCAATCCTTGCCGCCGAACTGGGGCTTGGGATCGTTGCAGAGCCTCTTGCGCTGCTGCAGGCCTCCCCCGCAGGTGACGGAACACACGTCCCACAGCGACCAGGGGCCCCAGCCGCCGTTGACTACGGGGAAACAAGACCCCGGTCAGCCCCTGCCGGGGGCCGGGGACCCAGGCCCGGTGGTGATGCCCCCTCCCCTCCGACGGTGGACACGCTCCCGGGGGCCACTCACTGGGGCAGGCGTCCTTCTGGCAGGCCTTGGTCTCCCGCGCCTCGCCCTTGCACGGCTTGCCGTTCATCTGGGGGCTGGGTGAGTTGCAGAGACGGATCCTGGTGATCACCCCGGCGCCGCACGTCACGGAACAGGTCGACCAGGGAGACCAGTGGCTCCAGCCACCATCCTGGTTGACTAGAGAGGGAAAGAGGGAGAGGGAGAGGAGCCGTCAACGGGGCCGCTCGCTCCCCGGAGCCCGTCGGGCTTCCCCATGGGCAGCTCCGGTCACACTCACATCTCTTGTCGCACTCTTGGAGGTGGCAGGTGCGGGTCTGCACGGAAGAGCCCTCGCAGCGGTTGTTGAGGCTGTCGCAGGATCGGCCGCGCTGCTGGATGCCGTTGCCACAGGTCGCCGAGCAGGTGGTCCATTCGGACCAGGGGGACCAGCCGTCCTCTGCCGAGTCGCTGGCTGGAGGGGGACACAGTGCCGTTGAGCGCAGGCCCCCCCATCCTCAAACCTGACATGCTCACGCTGGGCCCGCACTCCTGCCAGTTGCCGATATCCTTAGCCCCAACACTGAGACCCAGACAGGCAGGGGGGACGGGGTGTCTCGTGGGGCCTCTGTCAATCAATCAATCAATCAATCAATCGTATTTATTGAGCGCTTACTGTGTGCAGAGCACTGTACTAAGCGCTTGGGAAGTACAAGTTGGCAACATATAGAGACAGTCCCTACCCAACAGTTGGTTCACAGTCTCTGTCCAGGGGCCCGCTGGGACCGTGAGGGTGGCTCTGCCGTTGGAGGGATACTCACGCCAACACCGCGGGCAGCATTCGCCGTCGGGAACCGTGGCGTTGGAGCAGGGCATGAGTGGGCAGGAGACTTTCTTGCAGATGGTGACGGAGTTCTGGAGAGAAGGGGGCGGGAGGAGAGAGAGTTCGTCAAGCCCCCGGAGCCGGCGGGCACTCCCAAGAGGGGCGGGGGTGGGCCTGGAGGAGTTTGGGGGTCCCACTGAGGGAAGCTGAGCCCGGCTGGCGGGTGGCCGCTCTGCAGTTCCCTAATCGCTGGACGCTGTGGGTGGAGTGGACCGGATGCCTCTAGTCGCCCGTTCCTCGGCCCCGCCCATGCCGGGAAACAGAGACCCCGGGTGCCACTCTCCCTCACCCAGATGGGCACCAAACTGGTCCCATCAGGAAGGGCCGGTGTTTTGCAAGGTCGGTGCCAGAGATCCAGTCAGCCTTAAGCTGGGCTGGACCGCCGAGCCTTGTCGGGAACCAGGAAACCGGACTCCCCTAGTTCTTCGGCCCCCGCAGGGAAACCCAAGCCGAACCCAGCCAGGGGAGGGGTGCCGGGAGTGAGCCAGTCAGTGTGCTAAGAGGGCCCACTTAGGCGCTAGAGGGGGAGTGAGCGGGGGGCCCGGGGCCCTGCGTGGATAGAGGGGGACGGTGGCCACTGGCTGGTTCGACTCCCAACCCTGAACATTAAGGCTAATGAAGTTGGCCCCGATTCGGTGTTTATCCTGAGCTGAGACAGATAGAGGATGTTTGGCTCAGACCCAAACCCTGGCCCGCAAGGGGTTTCCGCCGGATAGGGGCAGCTGAGGCCTGGCGAGGTGCTCACCTGGCAGCGGCATTCGGTGCAGCTATCGATGGTCCACTCTTCGTTGTTCCTGTACTGAACGCCATTGTGGAAGCAGATGGGAGGCCTCTGCACCTCCCCGTTGATCAACAGTTCGTTCTCTTCCGTCTGGTGGGCAGACAGGGGAGGGGGACGCAAGGCCCGTCAGTGCCCACCCCGGCTCTCCCCGCCCGGCCCGGACCAGCCGCCGACTCGCGGGTCTCCCGGGCCCCTTACCACTTTGCGGATGCTGTCCTGCAGGCCGGTCACGATGGTGCGCAGCCCCTTCAGCTCCATGAACATGCTGGTCAGCTCGTCGCAGGAGAAGCCGCAGACGCCCTGCGTGTCCTTGGTCTTGTGGCCGATGAAATTGGTGCGGATGGCCGGGCTGGAGCCGTTCATGGGGTTGTCGAGGGTGATGACCGCACTGGTGGCTGCGGGGAGCCGGACAGTCAGAGGAGGTCTGAGGACTCCCACATCCAGTCACCCTCCTGCCTGCCCCGCTGCCCAGGAGGCTCCGCTCCAAGTGTGTGTGTGAGTGTGAGTGAAAAGAGAGAAGTTGGCCCTCGTCTCTGGATCCGCAAACCACCCCCTCACTGTCCATCAGCTATTCTGGGTCAACCACCCACCCCCTCCTTGGTCCCAAGGCCCAGCTCCACTCACCCCTCGAGCAGCCCTTGTTTCTGAGGATGTCCTCCGGGGTGGTCCCAAAGACGAACCGCACATTCTGGAGACCCCCCTACGGGCAGAGGAGAAAGACAGTGTTCAGGAGCCAGATTGGGGGATCCGGCCAGGCCCAGTGGGCTCAGCCCTCTGGCACCAGCAGGGCCATTCAAGAGGAGCCATAGTGAAACAACAGGCCACCTGCCCATCTCCGGGGCATTACTGCCCTTGCCCACCAACCCCTTTAGGCCCGCCAAGCCTCCGCGTGCATCCCCGACGGGCCCGGGGGGCCCCGGCAGGGAGTCCAATCGCTGGCCAGTCAAGGATGCCGTGCCCGAGGTCCAAGATCCCAAGGTCTCAGGCAGGAGCCCCAGAACCCACATTTCCGGAAGCTGAGGGCAGAGGGGAAACACTCCTGCCCACGCTGCTCCCAACCCAGGGCCTTGCCAGAGAGCGGCCCCTTCTCCCAGGACAGATGGGCAAGTCTGGGCCATGCGGTCCGACACCTACGCCGGCCATCCCGAGGTCCCTGGCACAGCGGGGGTGGACACTGAAGGCCGGGGCTAGCGGACCGCAGCCTGTTTCTTCACCCACCCCAGACAGGCCGCCTCTCTGCCCCTGCGACCCCGTTCCCCCCAACCCAAGCCTTCCTGGCACGCAGCGGTGGGCGAGGCGAAGGCGGGCTCACCTGGAAGTTGTCATTGACACCCCCTCTGGCTACGTAGAGCCGGGCACGGCTGGCCAGGTCCCGGGTGAAGACGCTCTGAATGGGCACGTCCAGCTCGGCGTTCTCCATCTTGTCGCAGCCCACGTAGAGCTGGGCCCGGTCCTCCTGGACGAACAGGGTGAGGCTCTTCCACTGGCCCGTGGCCAGCTGCGCCTCCTCCACTGACACAACCTGCTGCTTCCCGGGCACGGCCAGGCTCAGGTCCAGCGTGCCCGCCTTGCCGTTGGAGACCAGGCTGAAGACGTGGCCCGAGCCGTCCTTGCGCTCCACGGCCAGCAGCGTCCCTCGAGTCTTCTTCAGCTGCCTCAGGGTGGCTAGCAGGATGAAGCCCTTCTCGGCCCGCACGGCGTCCACCAGGTCCTGGAACTTGTCGTCGGGCACGGCGGGGATCAGGCCGGCGTCCTCGATGCGGTAGGCCGGGCTGGACGGGTCAGGCCCCTTCACCAGGCGGCGGCCAGGGCCCTTGCGGGACGCGCCGATCAGTTCAAAGAGGTCGAACACGCCATTGTCTCCCCCGGACCCTGTTTGGGGGGGAGCGGGGGCAGCGGGAGCCGCCAACGGTACGCTTAGTACAGTGCCTGGCACACAGTCAGCCCTTACTAGCTACCGTAATTATTGCTAGGAGGGCCGGGCCGGGGCAGCGGCGGGACCCAAGTGTCCCAGTTGAGGAGGAGCTCCTGTGCACCCTGGGGATCATCATCATCATCATCATCAATCGTTTTTATTGAGCGCTTACTGTGTGCAGAGCACTGTACTAAGCGCTTGGGAAGTCCAAGTTGGCAACATATAGAGACAGTCCCTACCCAACAGTGGGCTCATGGTCTAAAAGGGGTCCTGGCAGGTCCTGGATCCTGGCAGGGCCCCTCCAGCTAGGGAAGCCCCCTGCCCCTGGGACGGGGAGGGGAGGTCATTGACACCCCATATATATATAGTTGCCAACTTGTACTTCCCAAGCTCTCAGTACAGTGCTCTGCACACAGTCAGCGCTCATTAAATATGATTGAATGAATGAATGAATGAGGTGGGCGTCCTGGGCACCTCTGCTGGGTTGGGACGGGGGGCAACGGGCATCAGGCGGGAGGAGCGGAGCCCCCGGCCTCTTCTCCGGGCTGACCCGGGAGCCCAGAGGGACTGGACGCTCCCCAGAGTGGCTCCCTCCCCCCCGGGCTGCCCCTTCTTCCTCCTCCTCCTCCTCCTCCCTCCGGACTCTAGCCTGTGAGCCCACTTCCTAGCCTGTGAGCCCACCGTTGGGTAGGGACCTCCTCTCTATGTTGCCAAGCGCTTAGTCCAGTGCTTTGCACACAGGAAGCGCTCAATAAACACGACTGACTGGCTGACTGAATGGTCTAAGCGCTGGGGGGGACATACAATCAATCAAGCGCTTAGTCCAGTGCTCTGCACACAGGAAGCGCTCAATAAATCCGATTGATTGACTGATCAATCAGTCAATCGTATTTCCAAGGTCACCAGGTTGTCCCCCGAGGGGCTCCCGGCCTTCGTCCCCGTTTCACAGGCGCAAGTGGGGGCGGGATTCGGTCCATCCTAATAAATAGGATGGATTGATTGGTTGATCATCATCCTCATCAATCGGATTTATTGAGCGCTTCCTGTGTGCAGAGCACTGGACTAAGCGCTTGCTGATTGACTCACCTCCGACCCATTTGGCGTCCGAGCCTCCTAGAAGGGGCAGCAGCAGCAGCAGCAGCAGCAGGGCCAGTCCTCGGCGTGGGCCCATGGTGGGAAGGACAGGGGGGCGAGGGAAGGGCCCGAGGGCCAAACGGGACTCAAGGAGGGAAAAGGAAGGAGGGAAGGAAAGAAGGAAGGAGGATCAGTGGAGGAACGCAGCCTGCAGAGCAGTGCTGGGGGATGCGGCTACTGCGCGCTTTTAAAGCGCTCCTCGCATTCCTGGGGAGGTCGAGGACCAATCAGCGGCGGCCGGGCAGGAAACGGGGGGCGGGGAGGGGGGGGTGGGGGGAAGGGGAGGGAGATTTGGGGAAAGGGGGGGCCTCTCCCACCCCAACCCCCTTCCCTCCCTCCCTCCCTCCCTCCTTCCCCCCCGCAGGCCGAGCGCAACTTTCCAAGTCCAGCGAGTTTGGGAGCGCAGCTTCCGCGGCTCGGCGGCCAGAGCCCGGGTTGAAGAGTCAGCGGCCCTGGGTTCGAATCCCGCCCCCATTTGCGCCTGTGAGACGGGGGTGAAGGCCGGGAGCCCCTCGGGGGACAACCTGGTGCCCTTGGAAATACGATTGACTGATCCATCAGTCAATCAATCAATCGGATTTATTGAGCGCTTCCTGTGTGCAGAGCACTGGACTAAGCGCTTGATTGATTGTATGTCCCCCCCAGAGCTTAGACCAGTCAGTCAGTCGTATTTATTGAGCGCTTCCTGTGTGCAGAGCACTGGACTGCTGAGAGCTCACCTCCTCCAGGAGGCCTTCCCAGACTGAGCCCCTTCCCTCCTCTCCCCCTCATCATCATCGTCATCAATCGTATTTATTAAGCGCTTACTATGTGCAGAGCACTGTACTAAGCGCTTGGGAAGTACAAATTGGCAACATATAGAGACAGTCCCTACCCAACAGTGGGCTCACAGTCTAAAAGACTCGTCCCCCTCGACTCGTCCCCCTCTCCATCCCCCCATCTTACCTCCTTCCCTTCCCCCCAGCACCTGTATATATGTATAGATGTTTGTACATATTTATTACTCTATTTATTGATTTATTTTACTCGTACATATGTATTCTATTTATTTTATTTTGTTAGTATGTTTGGTTTTGTTCTCTGTCTCCCCCTTTTAGACTGTGAGCCCACTGTTGGGCAGGGACTGTCTCTATATGTTGCCAATTTGTACTTCCCAAGCGCTTAGTACAGTGCTCTGCACACAGTAAGCGCTCAATAAATATGATTGATGATGATGATGGACTAAGCGCTTAATTGATTGTATGTCCCCCCAGCGCTTAGACCATTCAGTCAGTCAGTCAGTCGTGTTTATTGAGCGCTTCCTGTGTGCCGAGCACTGGACTAAGCACTTCATCATCATCATCAATCGTATTTATTGAGCGCTTACTGTGTGCAGAGCACTGGACTAAGCGCTTGGGAAGTACAAATTGGCAACATATAGAGACAGTCCCTACCCAACAGTGGGCTCACAGTCTAAAAGGGGGAGACAAAACCAAACATACTAACAAAATAAAATAAATAGAATAGATATGGACAAGTAAAATAAATAAATTGTATGTCCCCCCCAGCGCTTAGACCATTCAGTCAGTCAGTCGTATTTATTGAGCGCTTACTATGTGCAGAGCACTGGACTAAGCGCTTGATTGATTGTATGTCCCCCCAGCACTTAGACCATTCAGTCAGTCAGTCAGTCAGTCGTGTTTATTGAGCGCTTCCTGTGTGCAGAGCACTGGACTAAGCGCTTGGGAAGTACAAGTTGGCAACGTAGAGAGATGGGCCCTACCCAACCAGGGCTCTTTCCACTGAGCCACGCTGTTTCTCTACCAAAAAGCTTAACAAATACCATCATCATCCCATCATCGTAATAGAGAAGCAGCGTGGCTCAGTGGAAAGAGCCCGGGCTTTGGAGTAAGAGGCCATGGGTTCAAATCCCGGCTCCGCACATTGTCAGCTGTGTGACGTTGGGCAAGACACTTAACTTCTCTGTGCCTCAGTTACGTCATCTGTAAAATGGGGATGAAAACTGTGAGCCCCCCATGGGACAACCTGATCACCTTGTAACCTCCCCAGTGCTTAGAACAGTGCTTTGCACATAGTAAGTGCTTAATAAATATTATTATTATTATTATTATTATCATACAGTGCAACCACGGGGCCTAACAGACAAGGCGTCTGATTCCCGATCAGAAGGTTAAGGGCTCACAGTCTAGACCAGTGCTTGGCACATAGGAAGCACTTAACAGATACATATTTACTAATTGTACATATTGTACAACAGTACTATTGTACAAGCGCTCATACATATTTACTAGTCTATTGATTTTATTTTGTTAATATGTTCTGTTTTGTTGTCCGTTGTTGGGTAGGGACTGTCTCTAGGTGTTCCAGCGCTTAGAACAGCGCTTTGCACAAAGTAAGAGCTTGACAAATGCCATCATTATTATTATTATTATTATTACGTTGCCAACTTGTACTTCCCAAGCGCTTAGTACAGTGCTCTGCACACAGTAAGCGCTCTATAAATACGATTGAATGAACAGATACCATTATTATTATTATTATTATGTTGCCAACTTGTACTTCCCAAGCGCTTAGTACAGTGCTCTGCACACAGTAAGCGCTCAATAAATACGATTGAATGAATGAACAGATATCATTATTATTATTATTATTATTATTATTATTAATTAGGGTTAAAGGGCCTTCTGGCTCCGGCCCGGGGCGGGCGGGGGCTCCAGCCTCTGGCCAAGTGACCCCCACTCCGCGCTCTCCTGACCTACCCGTCTTCCGGCCTCCCTGCGCTCCCCCGAGCGCTTAGTGCAGTGTCATTCATTCATTCATTCAATCGTAGGCCTTCCTAGACTGAGCCCCCTCCTTCCTCTCCCCCTCGTCCCCCTCTCCATCCCCCCCGTCTTACCTCCTTCCCTTCCCCACAGCACCTGTATATATGTTTGTACAGATTTATTACTCTATTTATTGATTTATTTTACTTGTACATATCTATTCTATTTATTTTATTTTGTTAATATGTTTGGTTTTGTTCTCTGTCTCCCCCTTCTAGACTGTGAGCCCACTGTTGGGTAGGGACTGTCTCTAGATGTTGCCAACTTGGACTTCCCAAGCGCTTAGTCCAGTGCTCTGCACACAATAAGTGCTCAATAAATATGATTGATTGATTGATTATTTTACTTGTACATATCTATTCTATTTATTTTATTTTGTTAATATGTTTGGTTTTGTTCTCTGTCTCCCCCTTCTAGACTGTGAGCCCACTGTTGGGTAGGGACTGTCTCTCTATGTTGCCAACTTGGACTTCCCAAGCACTTAGTCCAGTGCTCTGCACACAGTAAGCTCTCAATAAATACGATTGATTGATTGATTGAGCGCTTACTGTGTGCAGAGCACTGGACTAAGCGCTTGCGAAGTCCAAGTTGGCCACATCTAGAGACGGTCCCTACCCAACAGCGGGCTCCCAGTCTAGAAGGGGGAGACAGACAACAAGACAGAACATAGGAACAAAATGAAATAGAATGAATATGGACAAATAAAATAAATAAATAGAGTAATAAATGGGTACAAACATATATACAGGTGCTGTGGGGAGGGGAAGGAGGTATGGCGGGGGTGGGGGTGGGGAGGAGGCTTGGACAATGGTTGAGGCCACCGGCAGCCCCCCGCCCCCCGCGGTTCCCGTCATTCAGTCAATCGCATTTATTGAGCGCTTACTGTGGGCAGAGCACTGTACTGAGCGCCCACGCGGGACACTCAGCCGTGTCCCCCCGGGTCCGTCCACCGGGGGGCGATGTCGAGCCCTCCTCCCCCAGGACCGAGCCGCTGCTTCTCAGCGTGCTCCTGGGTCGGCCTGTCAATCAATCAATCAATCGTATTTATTGAGCTCTTACTGTGTGCAGAACACTGGACTAAGCGCTTGGGAAGTACAAGTCGGCAACACATAGAGACAGTCCCTACCCAACAGTCTTGGGGGGCAACTGAACGAAGGCCCCCCACCCCCGGCAGGGACTGTCACTGTTTATTGTTGTATTGTGCTTTCCCAAGCGCTTAGTGCAGTCTTCTGCCCACGGTAAGAGCTTAATAATTCCGATCGATCAATCAATCAATCAATCAATCGGATTTATTGAGCGCTTACTGTGGGCAGAGCACTGGACTAGGCGCTTGGGAAGTACAAGTCGATCGACTGGCTGAATAGTAATAGTCATAATGATGATGGCATTTAGGAAGCGCTTACTATGTGCAAAGCACTGTTCTAAGCGCTGGGGAGGTGACAAGGTGATAAGGTTGTCCCATGGGGGGGTCACAGTCTTAATCCCCATTTTCCAGATGAGGGAACTGAGGCGCAGAGAATAATAATGATAATAATGGCATTTATTAAGTGCTTACTATGTGCAAAGCACTGTTCTAAGCGCTGGGGAGGTGACAAGGTGATAAGGTTGCCCCATGGGGGTGGGGGGCTCACAGTCTTAATCCCCATTTTCCAGATGAGGGAACTGAGGCGCAGAGAATAATAATAATGATGATGGCATTTATTAAGCGCTTACTATGTGCAAAGCACTGTTCTAAGCCCTGGGATAGATACAAAGTAATCAAGTTGTCCCACGTGGGGCTCACAGACTTAATCCCCATTTTACAGAGGAGTTAACTGAGGCACAGAGAATAATAATAATAATAATAATAGCATTTATTAAGCACTTACTATGTGCAAAGCACTATTCTAAGCACTGGGGAGATTACAAGGCGATCAGGTTGTCCCACGGGGAGCTCACAGTCTTCATCCTCATTTTACAGATGAGGTAACTGAGGCACAGAGAAGTGAAGTGACTGTCCCAAAGTCACACAGCTGACAATTGGCGGAGCCGGGATACAAACCCACGCTCTCTGACTCCAAAGTCCGGGCTCTTTCCACTGAGCCACACTGCTTCTCAGTGACTGGCCCAAAGTCACACAGCTGACGGTTGGTGGAGCCGGGATTTGAACCCGCGACCTCTGACTCCAAACCCCGGGCTCTTTTTCACAGAGCCACGCTGCTTCTCATGAATGAGCCCCTCTTGGAAGGGTGCACCCCCTCGCTGCTAGCACGGGGGGGCCCGGCGTCTCCACGCTTCGGCCTCCCAGGAGCAGTCCTCGGCCAGGGTGGCCACAGCCCCCCTGGCATCCCATTCAGCCCAGCACCAGTCCGGCCCGGGCCGAGGGGGGCATCAGCTGAGCCTCGCCCCTCGGCGGCCCGATCAGGGCCCCCTTCGGGACCCAGGACACCCCCCCAGGGCCCAGTCCCGCTTCTGGGCCCAAAACACCCTCCACTTTACCCTGCCCCCCTCCCCATCTAGGGTCACCCCCTCCGGGTCCGGCCCCCTCCTCCTGCATCCAGGACGTCCCCCAGCCCCCCTTCCTGTAGGCCCTGCGGCCCCTCCTTCAATCAATCAATCAATCAATCGTATTTATTGAGCACTTACTGTGTGCAGAGCACTGTACTAAGCAAGTTGGCAACATACAGAGACGGTCCCTACCCAACAGTGGGCTCACAGCCTAGAAGGGGCCTCCTTCCAGGCCCCCCGAGAGAGCCAGGAGTCCCCGAAGAGGCGCAGGTAGCCGAGCTTTGGCCAAATAAGGGTCTAAGGAACGGACTGCGTCATCCCCCCGTCTCACACTCCCACCCCCGGCCTGACACCGGGTCAGATTCGTAACTGGGAAACTTCCCTCTCCCACGAATCCGACTGAGGATTTCACTTTGTGTGTGGGAGGGCGATGGGGACTGAGCGGAGGCGTGTGCACATATCTTTGTGCGTGACTGTTTGTGTACGCCCCTGCCTCTGAGTGTGTGTCTGTGTGAGGATGTATTTATGGGCCTGCCTGTGTGTGTGTGTGTGCCATACATGCAACGAGACACACACACACCAACTAGACACATATTTGCCATTTCAATTCCGAGCCGGAGCCTGACGCTGCCTTCCAGATGGATCTCAGATGCTCACGAGGCCAAAGCAAAACTTTCTCCAAGGGGACTGGTCACAGAAGGGAGTCACAGAAGGAAGATTGGTCTCAAAGGGAATGACGCGCCCAGGCTCCTCAGACCCGGTTGGCCGCTGGCCGGAGGGCAGACGGATTCCTGGCTCCGGTCCTCAAAGCTGGCCGGTCCAACCGTTGCTGCCCCCACACTTTCTCATGACGACTGTCGGTTCTCCGGGGAGGAGAACAGGGAAGGACTGAAGGCCTCCCCCCGATCAGGGCTGCCCGGGGGCTAATTCAGCCCCAGCCGGGGTCACCAGGGAACAACAGGGCACCCTCCTTTTCCTCTGCCTCCAGGCGGAGGTTGAAGATGATCATAATAATAATAACTATGGTAGTTGTTAATCAATCAATCAATCAATCATATTTATTGAGCGCTTACTGTGTGCAGAGCACTGTACTAAGCGCTTGGGAAGTACAAGTTGGCAACGTATAGAGATAGTCCCTACCCAACAGTGGGCTCACAGTCTAAAAGGGGGAGACAGAGAACAAAACCAAATGTACTAACAAAATAAAATAAATAGAATAGATATGTACAAGTAAAATAAATAAATAAATAAGCGCTTCCTATGTGCCAAGCACTGGTCTAGACTGTGAACCCTTAACCTTCTGATCGGGAATCAGACGCCTTGTCCGTTAAGTGCCCACTATGTGCCGAGCACTGTTCTAAGCACTGGGGTATATAAGGTAATGAGGTTGTCCCACGTGGGGCTCATGGTCTTAATCCTTATTTTACAGATGAGGTAACTGAGGCACAGAGAAGTCAAGTGACTGGCCCAAAGTCACACAGCTGATCAGTGGCGGAGCCGGGATTCAAACCCACGACCTCCGACTCCCAAGCCCGAGCTTTTTCCACTATGCGACTGGCCCAAAGTCACACAGCTGATCAGCGGTGGAGCCGGGATTCGAACCCACGACCTCTGACTCCCAAGCCCGAGCTCTTTCCCCTATGCCTGATCATCTTCCAGCCTGACAGATAACTTGGTCATCTGCAAGCTAGTTTTCCTCCCAGACTCCACTTCCCCTTGCTCGGCCATTCAACCGCCCAGCCTCCCTTGGCCTTGACTTTCCACCCAGGAAGATGGGTGGAATCAGAACCCGCCTGGGAAGAACTCTGACCTCCTGAGACACAAAGAGGAATGAGAGACTCGGGGTGGGTGGGTAGCTGGAAGAGAAGCAGTGTGGCCTAGTGGGTAGAGGACGGGCTTGGAAGTCAGAAGGACCTGGATTCCTGGGCTGTGTGATCTTGGCCAAGTCACTTCACTTCTCCAGGACTCAGTTACTCCATCTGTAAAATGGGGATTAAGACGGTGAGACCCTTGTGGGACACGGACTGCGTCCAACCTGACTAGCTTGTATCTATACCAGAACATAGTACAGTGTCTGGCACATAGGTTCAGTGGAAAGAGCATGGGCTTTGGAGTCAGAGGTCATGAGTTCGAATCTCGGCTCCGCCACGTGCCTGCTGTGTGACCTTGGGCAAGTCATTTAATTTCTCTGAGACTCAGTTACCTCATCTGTAAAATGGGGATTAAGATCGGGAGCCCCACTTGGGACAACCTGATCACCTTGTATCTCCCCACCCCAGCGCTTAGAACAGTGCTTTGCACACAGTAAGCGCTTAACAAATGCCATCATTGTTATTATTATTATTACAAATACCATAAAGAGAGAGAGGGAGTGAGAGAGAAAAGGTTAGACTGGATTCCATGAGCCTGGCAATGATCTTCAGATCAACCTGGCATGGGATTCTGCGAGGTGAGGGTGGGGCAATTAAAAATGTGAAAGCCCCGCACTGTGGGTAGCCTCTGTCATGTTCAAAAGGACCTGGAAGAGGAGACTGCTTTAAAAAAAAATGATGACATTTATTAAAGACTTACTATGTGCAAAGCACTGTTCTAAATGCTGGGGAGGTTACAAGGTGATCAGGTTATCCCACGGGGGGGCTCACAGTCTTAATCCCCATTTTACAGATGACGTCTCTGAGGCCCAGAGAAGTGAAGTGCCTTGTCCAAAGACACACAGCTGACAATCGGCGGAGCCGGGATTTAAACCCCTGACCTCTGACCCTAAAGCCTGTGCTCTTCCCACTGAGCCACGCTGCCTTAGTATTATTATCAGTATTATTTTGATATTTGTTAAACGCTTACTTTGTTTCAAGCACTGCGCTAAGTGCCGGTGTAGGTAGAAATTAATCAGATCAGACACAACACCCGTCCCACAAAGGACTCACAGGCTAAGTAGAAGGAATTCCCATTTTACAGCTGAGACTCAGTTTAGGGAAGGAAGTAGGTCAGAGGTGGCCGCAGAGCACAGTCTCTGCCTCCCCGTCCGCCCCGCTGGATCCGCCCACCTCAACCCTGACCAGGGTCCGACAACCAGCGGCAATCTGGGCGAAGGTCCTGGTCTCTCAGGCCAGCATCTTCTCTCCAAGTTCCCCCGGTTGTGGGTGGTCCCACAAGGGTCTCCAGCAGAGTCAGCTTCAAGGCCACCAACTAATCAATCAGTCGTATTTATTGAGCGCTTTTTGTGTGCACTGTACTGAGTGCTCAGGAGAGGACAGTATAGCAGAGTTGATGGATACACTCCCTGCCCACAAAAGCTTACCGTCTAGAGGGGAAGACAGGCATTAATAAAAATAAATAAATGACAGATATCATCATCATCAATTGTATTTAGTGAGCGCTTACTTTGTGCAGAGCACTGTACTAAGCGCTTGGGAAGTACAAATTGGCAACATATAGAGACAGTCCCTACCCAACAGTGGGCTCACAGTCTAAACATAAGTGCTATGGGGCTGAGGGAGGGGTGAATAATGGGAGCAAATCAGGGCGACCCAAAAGGGAGTGGGAGAAGAGGAAATGAGGGCTTGGTTGGGAAAGGCCTCTTGGAGATGTGCCTTCAATAAGGCTTTCAATGTGGGAAGCCCACTGTTGGGTAGGGACCGTCTCTATATGTTGCCAACTTGGACTTCCCAAGCGCTTAGTACAGTGCTCTGCACACAGTAAGCGCTCAATAAATACGATTGAATGAATGAGAGCGATCTGTCTGTCGGGCAAGAAGAGGGAGGGCATTCCAGGCCAGAGGTGGGATGTGGGCCCTGGGGTCCCCGGGAACATTAGCCTTCTTTTTTCTGGTGAAAATCGCCAGGGGTCCCTTAGGGAGAGATGTTTTAAATGGTTGAAAATCTCATTTCCTCAAAGATTCTCACCAGGCGTCATCGGCTAAAGCAGCAACCGGCTCCTGAGGTTCGGCTGCTCAGGTCAGTGGGCGTTCCTACCTTCGGTTCTGTTGCTGGGGTTCTTGTGTCTGCGGGCTGGAGGGGCAGGCCACAACATGGAAGGTGGGTGCCTAGGGACCCGTCGGGTATGTGGATGGGGGTGGAGCGAGCCGGCTCTGAGGTGGGGATGCCCGGAGCGGCGGCACCCGGGAGGACAGGATCAGAATCCCCCACACTGAAGGAGGGGCCGGGCAGTACCAGGGAGTGGGGGGACACGGGACCCCAAACCACACCCATCCAGAGTGGGGAATGGCTGCTGACTGACATGCTTCGTCCGCCAGGAAAAAGATCCAGGGGTCAGAGTGGCCTGCGAAGTGGGCACAAGGAGGCTGGGAGGAAAGTGGGTCCCCATTGCCGTCGGGGGCCCCGAAAGGTACAGGTCTAGAGGGCAGGGTCAAGGGTGGGCACAGAGGGAGGAGGGAGTGTGGCCAAATGGAGAGAGCCCAAACTGGAAATCAGGAGACCGGGATTCTAGTGCCAGCTGCGTCCCCAGGCTGCTGGATAACCTTGGGCAAGTCCCTGCAATCAATCAATCAATCGTATTTATTGAGCACTTACTGTGTGCAGAGCACTGTACTAAGCGCTTGGGAAGTACAAGATGGCAACATATAGAGACAGTCCCTACCCAACAGTGGGCTCACAGTCTAAGGGGCCCCATGTGAGACAAGGTCTATGTCCAAACTGATTGGCTTGTGCCCACCCCAGCACTTAGAACGATGCCTGGCCCACATGAAGAGCTTAACAAATTCCATAAAAAAAAGGCCGGGGGTGGCAGGGGGTGGGGGGGAATGGCAGAGTAAAGCGTATGTCCATAGTGGCTGGGGTGGGGTGAGTATCGGCACCTAGAACAGTGCTTGGCATACAGTAAGCACTTAACAAATACCATCATTAATATTATCAAAATGCCTGAAGGGAAGCTAGGTTTATCTTCCTAGACCTTTGGCTAACAATAAATATAGAGTAATCAATCAATCAATCAATCAATCAATCGTATTTATGGAACACTCAGCGTGTGGAGAGCACTGTACCTGCAGGCGGTCTTTCAATCGCTCTCTGACCCTCTCTGCTACAGGGCTCTTCCTCCAAGTAAATGTTCAATACATACCACTGATGGACTGAAGAGCCAGAGGAACAAGCACCCTGTTCCCTCCCCCGGAACCTGGCCACGGGGCTCAGACCACAGACTCGCTGCCTCCTTGCAGTCCTGGTCTAGGAGCAGAGCTCACCTGTCAGTTGGCATTGGGAGGCAGGAGGCCCTTTTCAGACAACGTTCGCAAAGCACCCTTACGGTCAGAAAACTGCCCAATCAATCATTCGTATTTATTGAGCCTTAACTGTGTGCAGAGCACTGTACTAAGTGCTGGGGAGAATCCTGTGGCTTTCCCCTGGGGCGGCACCGTACCCTCCGATGCCCCAAGGGGGAAATGAGCCACAGGCTCTGGCACCAGTGGGACGAGTGGGGTGGTGAGAGGGGGACCCTTTGTTTGGCCAGCCCAAAGTTCTTCCCCGATCTATGTTGTGAGGTCTGGCCCCCAGCAGGCTCCAAGGCCTGGTCCAGTGCCCTAAAGACACGGGAGATGAGCTAAGGGGCAGTGCTCCCACCAGGCCCCAGGCTGCCCTCTCGACTGCCACTCTGCCCCGAGCTTATGTTCCTAAAGAGGTGGGCAGGCCCGGGCCTGGTGAGGCTGCTTCCAGATCTTCAGGGGCCAGAGCGGAAGACCAGCAGAGGAGCCTGTGCCCATGGCCGGCCTCTCTCTCAACCCAACCCATTCCTGGGCAAAGGAGGTAATTAGTCTCTCCTCGACCCCCACTCTGGTCCCAGGGGCAGCACGATGGATGCATCGATTGCAGCGAGGTGCCCCTCCCCCAGCTCCCATTGACTCCCCACCCCCCCATGGGAGGGGGCGAAGGCCAAGGCGCATTTGGCTTTCTCCCAGCCTCTCACCTGCCCCCCTACCCTCGGGCCTCCTTATTGTTCTAGTGTACTCTCCCAAGTGCTTAGTACAGTGCTCTGCACACAGTAAGCACTCAATAAACGCATCAACCGACTGGCTGACCGAGACCCAGCCCCGATCCGGAGCAAGATGTCAGATGGCCGACAGCGCCCAGGCCTGCCCACTTCGGAAAACAGGCCGCCAGACCCTCCAAAAACAACACGTATTTCTCCGTAGTGGCTTAAGTAATAGGCCCGACCACAGACCCGGCCCAGCCGTGGAGGAGTCAGGGAGCCCAGATCACAGCAGCCGGAAAACACGGCTCCTTCCAACGGGCATGTCCGGGCAGGGCAGGGCTCTCCTGCCCGGGCGGGAGGAAGCTTGACGGCCCAGGTGCAGGAGGCTGCCGCCCGGGGCCCCCCTTAGCTGTCGGGCACATTGGCCGGGCAGCAACCACAGGGGATGGAAGTGTGCCGGGCCAGAGAGAGGCCCGATGACCGGAATGGAGCACCTCGACCCTCAAGCCGGGAAGGGCAGGGGTGGGGTTAGACGTCACCACTGGCCACCCTACCTGTCAGAATCTAGGCCTCCGCTGACCAGGGAGCCGCCTGTGTGGGGAAACAGACAAGCCAAAAACGGGAGCTAGTCCAGTCCCCTGTGGAGGGACCTCTGTGCCGCCTGTCTCCTCCAACCGGCTTCCTGCCAGGGCCACGGCCGACACCACCGTCCTCTGGGAGCGTTCCGTCCAACGCGGTGCTGGAGGCTGCCTCGTAAAACCGTGCTTAATTGGGTTTTCATTGAAGCCAAGGCGAGCGCCTCTTTCTCTCCGCTTGCCGGGCGGGAGGAGCGAGGACGTGGAGGAACTGCTCGACACGCGCACCTCCTGCCCTGGGTGGCTGGCAGACATCTCCGTCTCTAACCCGGGGGGCGTTGGCGCCGCTGGCTCCGGGGGGCCACTGGCATTGCCAGTTCCGGGCCTGGGGCGGGGTGGGGAGCTGGCACCCACCACTGGCTCCAGGCCCGGGGGTCGGGGGGGCGAGGGAGGCGGTGCTGGCACTCACTGCTGGCTCCGGGCTTGGGGGGGCACTGACATTCACCTCGACCCCGGGCCCTGGGGGATACTGGTGCTGCGGGCCCCTGGCTTGGCCCATCTCGTCCTTGTGGTTTTGCAGGTTTCGGCTTGGGTTCCGGTTGGCCAAGATGGAAGCCGGAGCAACAGGGGTGGAAACCACTCGCCCGTCTATAAGTTTGCCCGTCAGGGTTCGGGCCTCCTGCCCACCCCAACGTTGTGTCCACACCGGGTGGACTGTGAGATTAGGCAGGCCACCAGAACTGGGTTGGGAAGTGCAGCGCACAGGTGGGAATCAACGAGGAGGCCTAGCGGAAAGGGCCCGGGCCTTGGAGTCAGGCCCTGGATTCGAATCCCGGCTCCGCCATCTGCCTGACGTCAGTCAGTCAGTCAATTGTATTTATTGAGCAGTTTCTGTGTGCAAAGCACTCTACTAAATTCTTGGGGGAGCACAATAAAACAGACACGTTCCCTGTCCACATCGAGTATGCGTGACCTTGGGCACGTCATTTGTACTTCCCAAGCACTTACAGCGCACACAGTAAGCGCTCAATAAATACGATTGAATGAATGAATGAACTTCTCTGTTCCTCAATTTCCTCATTTTTAATGGGTGTTCAATGTCTGTTCTCCCTCCACCTTTGACTGGGAGCCCCATGTGGGACGGAGGTTATGTCTTACCCGATGATCTTGGATCTACCCTCGGCACTTAGTGCGGTGCTTGGCACAGAGTTAGCACTTAGCAAGTACCCCGATTACTATTATTATTACTTGCCGGTGCCTTCTAGGCTAGAAGGCCGCTCGCTGGATGCCGAGAAGCAGACAGGCTGATGAAATGGTGGCCCGGGCTGATGCGAGGGAAGGGAACAGACCCCACCATGGGGCAGATGGAGCCGACCCCCCAAACCCCCACATCCCAGCTCGCCGCCTGTCTCCCTGGGCTCTCCACTCATCCCCTCCAGTCGCCTTCTCCCCTTTGGGGCACGATCCCTACCCCGCCTAACCCCCAGTCCAGGTTCAGCCCCCTCCCAGCCTTGGGTTACCTCTCCAAGCCGGCTGGAGCCAAATTTGCAATTAGCTTTTCATGAGACAAGGGCTGATTCCCATCCAAACATCTGTGGCTCCCCCTCCCCACCTCCCTCTCCCTGCCCCCTCCTCCCTCCAGCCCACCCTCCTGACCCTCCGTCATCCTTTCCAGAAAGAGAGATGGCCATGCAGGGGAGGGGAGGTGGCCCGTCTGGGCCCCGGAGGTGTCTGGCGTTTCCGCTTTGCTCAGTTGGCTGGTTTCCTCCAGGATCTCGGAGCAGGCCTGCCGGCGGAGGCACAGGAAACACCCCTTTAGGGGCAGCAGGGCCGTCTCCCTTTCGGGAAACTCCTCAGGATCCGAGAATCCATTTAGACCATCCAGTTCTTGCCCATCTACCACCCTGGGCCCTTGGCAGCTCAGTCTGGACCCAACTTGGCACCTGCCCACCTGGGCTGCCCACTGTGAGCAGTGAAAGTGAACCCGGGCCCAGACTTGTAAGCTCATCGTGGGCAGGGAATAATAATTACGGTATTTGTTAAGCGCTTATTATGTTCCAAGCACTGGTCTATTACATCGAACTCCCCAAGCCGCCTAGTATAGTGATCTTTACACTGTAAGTGCTCAATGAATACCATTGATTGGTTGATTGATAGGCTACCAGTCCTAGTTTTGTTCATCCTGGGGGCTGAGCACTGAGCTAAACTCTGGGAAAAGTATGGGATTATCAGATCAGAAACAGTCCCTGTCCAACACGGGCTCACAGCCTAAGGGAAAGGGAGAGCAGGCATCTTTTCCCCATGTTACAGAGGAGGAAACTGAGGCCCAGAGAGATTCAATGACATGCCCAAAGTCACACAGCAGGACGGGGCAGAGCTGGCAGTAGAACCCAGGGCTCCTGACTCCCAGCCCTATACTCTGTCCAACAAACCAAACTGCCTCCTATTTGTAAATAATTTACGTCTGTCCATCTCCCATTTGGATTGTTAATGCCTGGGCAGAGAATGGGCAGAGAGTACTGTCATACTCTAATATTAAGACTAATGATGGCATTTGTTAAGCGCTTACTATGTGCCAAGCACTGTTCTAAGCACTGGGGGGGGATACAAGGTGATCACGTTGTCCCACATGGGGCTCACAGTCTTAATCCCCATCTTCCAGATGAGGTAACTGAGGCTCGGAGAAGTTGAGTGACTTGCCCAAGGTCACACGGCAGATATGTGGGGGAGCTGGGATTAGAACCCATGACCTCTGGCTCCCAAGCCCGGGCTCTTTCCACTGAGCCATGCTGCTTTCATGCTGCTAATCTCCCAAGTGCTTAGCCCAGTGTGCTGCACACAGATGCCACTAAGTAAATGTTATCAATGCAAGGATTGGTTGGGGGCTGGGAAGCAGCGTGGCTCACTGGAAAGAGCCCGGGCTTTGGAGTCAGAGGTCATGGGTTCAAATCCCAGCTGTGTGACTTTGGGCAAGTCACTTAACTTCTCTGGGCCTCAGTTCCCTCATCTGTAAAATGGGGATTAAGACTGTGAGCCCCCCGTGAGATAACCTGATCGCCTTGTAACCTCCCCAGCGCTTAGAACAGTGCTTTGCACATAGTAAGCACTTAATAACTGCCATTATTATTATTATTATTATTATTATTATTATTATTATTATTAAATGTCTGCAGGTTGACATTCCCCCAGAAGAAGTGGCTCCAGGCTTGTCACCCCACCTTCTCGGGCTCCATCTGCCCTGCCTGCCTTCACCAGCCTCGCCTGAGGCAGGGAGTCTCTGCCCGGCCCATCTCTGCCCAGCCCGCCCACCCAGGTTCCTTCCAGATAATAATAATAATAATAATGATAGCATTTATTAAGCGCTTACTATGTACAAAGCACTGTTCTAAGCGCTAGGGAGGTTACAAGGTGATCAGGTTGTCCCACGGGGGGCTCACAGTCAATCCCCATTTTACAGATGAGGTGACTGAGGCGCAGAGAAGTTAAGTGACTTGCCCAAAGTCACACAGCTAGGGTTTGAACCCATGACGTCTGACTCCAAAGCCCGGGCTCTTTCCAGTGAGCCATGCAGATCAAGCATATCGTCCTCTCCGAAGCACTTAGAACAGCGCTGTGCACAAAGAAAGGGCTCAGTATATAGCCGTTGGTGATGATGAGGTTGAGCGTTGGCTTCCTTCCTACCCTCTGTCTGCCCTGACCTCCCTGGGGGCGTCTCCCCCTTTTAGACTGTGAGCCCACTGTTGGGTAGGGACTGTCTCTATATGTTGCCAACTTGTACTTCCCAAGCGCTTAGTACAGTGCTCTGCACACAGTAAGCACTCAATAAATACGATTGATGATGATGATGATGAGACGGCTGGCTCTCTCCCATCCAGTCGGGGATGGGACACCCAGACAGCATGACCAATCAATCAATGGGGTTTATTGAGCGCTTTCTGGGTGCAGAGCACTGTGCTAAGCACTCCTGTTCTTGCTGCTGCCACCACCCATGTAATGGCTTGCGGCCCAGCTCACGGAGAGAGACAGAAAACTAAATTCAGAGCGCATCATCAGCCCCTCTGGTCAGGGGCCTCAGGGGGCTGGGAGTTGGCTGTGCCCCGCCATGAGATAGACGTTCCCCTTCGGTCTGGGGACGTGAGGGCTCACAACTGGATCTGTCCCAGTGGGGCCGGCCAGAGGAACGCTACCGGAATACACCCCTGGGTTTCGGGTGAAACGCGTCTCCGCTCGTGGGTGGGAGAAAGCCGAAAGCGAGCTTGTTTACCTTCCAGACATTCTTCCAGCTGGGAAGCCTCCCCCTCCACTCCCCCCTCCTTTCCCTACTCCCATCTCAGCAGCCCAACCCCTGCACGCGCCGGAGGGAACCGAGATGGTTCTTCCACCGAAAAATCACCCCAATTTGCCCCCGAGCCCTTGGCAGGCTCCTCTAGATCAGCCTTGCAGATAACCGAGCAGCCCACTGGGTTTGCCAGCCTGCCTGGCCGCACAAAGACCCCCCTGGAGGGTGAAATGAATGTAATCGGACTCGCCGGCCGCTTGGCCGGGTAATTTGCTCTGTGCCTCACCGTGTGTGCCCGCTGTGTGCCAAGCACGGAAATGAGCACTTGGGAGAGTACCCTGGAGCTTGTAGACCCGTTCCCTGTCCTTAAGGAGCTTATAGTCTGCTGAGCACCCGACCGAATAATAATAATGATGGCATTTGTTAAGTGCTTACTATGTGCAAAGCACTGTTCTAAGCGCTGGGGAGGATACAAGGTGATCAGGTTGTCCCACGTGGGGCTCACAGTCTTAATCCCCATTTTACGGACGAGGTAACTGAGGCCCAGAGAAGTGAAGTGACTTGCCCAAAGTCACACAGCTGACAAGCGGCAGAGCCAGGATTAGAACCCATAACCTCTGACTTCCAAACCCGTGCTCTTTCCACTGAGCCACGCTGCTTCTCTAACAATCAATCAATCAATCAGTCGTATTTATTGAGCGCTTACTGTGTGCAGAGCACTGTACCAAGCGCTTGGGAAGTACAAGTTGGCAACATATAGAGACAGTCCCTACCCAACAGTGGGCTCACAGTCTAAAAGTCTAACAAGAAGCTTAACAAATACCATCATCATAACAGTGTGACTGCGTGGCCTAATGGATAAGACGTCTGATTCCGGATCAGAAGATTGAGGGTTCGAGTCCCTTCGTGGTTGTAGTTTTTAGAGAAGCAGCATGGCTCAGTGGAAAGAGCAGGGGTTTTGGAGTCAGAATTCATGGGTTCAAATCCCAGCTCTGCTAAATGTCAGCTGTGTGACTTTGGGCAATTTACTTCACTTCTCTGGGCCTCAGTTCCCTCATCTGTAAAATGGGGATGAAGACCATGAGCCCTCCGTGGGACAACCTGATCACCTTGTAACCACCCCAGTGCTTAGAACGGTGCTTTGCACATTGTAAGCGCTTAATAAATGCCGTCATTATTATTAATCCGGGAAAGCTTGTTGGAGGAAGCAGGATTCCAGCAAGATGAGGTGGTGCCCCACAGGAACGCTGCAGGAAAGAGAGAAGGGGACCCCAATAGTGGACCCCAGCCAATACATCCATTCACTCAATTGTTCACGCATTCAATCGATTTACTGAGCACTTACTGTGTGCAGAAGATTGTACTAAGCACTTGAGAAGGTACAATCCAAGAAAGTTGGTAGATGTGGTGCCTGCCCCGAAGGGCTTCCATTTTAGAGTGGCAGAATCCAGCTGAGGAAAAGAAATTGATCCCTACCCGTTGTTGGGAAGGGACCGCCTTACCTCCTTCCCCTCCCCACAGCACCTGTATATATATGTATATATGTTTGTACGTATTTATTATCATCATCATCAATCGTATTTATTGAGCGCTTACTATGTGCAGAGCACTGTACTAAGCGCTTGGGAAGTACAAATTGGCAACGTATAGAGACAGTCCCTACCCAACAGTGGGCTCACAGTCTAAAAGGGGGCCACATGTCTACTGTAGGTCCTTGGGCAAGTCACTTCTCTTCTCTGGGCCTCAGTTCCCTCATCTGTAAAATGGGGATTAAGACCGAGAGCCCCACGTGGGAAGTAGACTGCGTCCAACCTGATGATTACTTATCTACCGCAAGTGCTCATTCTGCTGCATGGGGTTGGGGCACGGGTCTGGGAGTCATCATCATCATCATCATCAATCGTATTTATTGAGCGCTTACTGTGTGCAGAGCACTGCACTGAGCGCTTGGGAAGTACAAGTTGGCAACATCATGAGACAGTCCCTACCCAACAGTAGGCTCACAGTCTAAAAGGAGTCAGAAGGTTTGCTGCCATTTGTCTGCTGCATGGGGTTGGGGCACGGGCCTGGGAGTCACAAGGTTTGCTGCCATTTGTCTGCTGCATGGGGTTGGGGCACGGGCCTGGGAGTCATCATCATCATCATTAATTGTATTTATTGAGCACTTACTGTGTGCAGAGCACTGCACTAAGCACTTGGGAAGTCCAAGTTGGCAACATATAGAGACAGTCCCTACCCAACAGTGGGCTCACAATCTAAAAGGAGTCAGAAGGTTTGCTGCCATTTGTCTGCTGCATGGGGTTGGGGCACGAGCCTGGGAGTCACAAGGTTTGCTGCCATTTGTCTGCTGCATGGGGTAGGGCACGGGCCTGGGAGTCATCATCATCATCATCAGTTATATTTATTGAGCGCTTACTGTGTGCAGGGCACTGCACTAAACACTTGGGAAGTACAAGTTGGCAACATATAGAGACAGTCCCTACCCAACAGTGGGCTCACAGTCTAAAAGGAGTCACAAGGTTTGCTGCCATTTGTCTGCTAGATGGGGTTGGGGCACGGGCCTGGGAGTCACAAGGTTTGCTGCCATTTGTCTGCTACATGGGGTTAGGGCACGGGCCTGGGAGTCATCATCATCATCATCAATCGTATTTATTGAGCGCTTACTGTGTGCAGAGCACTGCACTAAGCGCTTGGGAAGTCCAAGTTGGCAACATATAGAGACAGTCCCTACCCAACAGTAGGCTCACAGTCTAAAAGGAGTCAGAAGGTTTGCTGCCATTTGTCTGCTGGGTGGGGTTGGGGCACAGGCCTGGGAGTCACAAGGTTTGGGGCCATTTGTCTGCTGCATGGGGTTAGGGCACGGGCCTGGGAGTCATCATCATCATCATCAGTCGTATTTATTGAGCGCTTACTGTGTGCGGAGCACTAGCACTAAGCGCTTGGGAAGCACAAGTTGGCAACGTAAAGAGACAGTCCCTACCCAACCGTAGGGTCACAGTCTAAAAGGAGTGAGAAGGTTTGTTGCCATTTGTCTGCTGCATGGGGTTGGGGCACGGGCCTGGGAGTCATCATCATCTTCATCAATCGTATTTATTGAGCGCTTTCTGTGTGCAGAGCACTGCACTAAGCTCTTGGGAACTACAAGTTGGCAACATATAGAGACAGTCCCTACCCAACAGTGGGCTCACAGTCTAAAAGGAGTCACAAGGTTTGCTGCCATTTGTCTGCTGCATGGGGTTGGGGCACGGACCTGGGAGTCATCATCATCATCATCATCAATCGTATTTATTGAGCGCTTACTGTGTGCAGAGCACTGCACTAAACGCTTGGGAAGTACAAGTTGGCAACATCTAGAGACACTCCCTACCCAACAGTAGGCTCACAGTCTAAAAGGAGTCACAAGGTTTGCTGCCATTTGTTTGCTGCATGGGGTTGGGGCACGGGCCTGGGAGTCACAAGGATTGCTGCACTTTGCTGCATGGGGTTGGGGCACGGGCCCGGGAGTCATCATCATCATCATCAATCGTATTTATTGAGCGCTTACTGTGTGCAGAGCACTGCACTAAGCGCTTGGGAAGTACAAGTTGACAACATCTTGAGACAGTCCCTACCCTACAGTAGGCTCACAGTCTAAAAGGAGTCAGAAGGTTTGCTGCCATTTGTCTGCTGCATGGGGTTGGGGCGCGTCCCTGGGAGTCACAAGGTTTGCTGCCATTTGTCTGCTGCATGGGGTTAGGGCACGGGCCTGGGAGTCGTCATCATCATCATCATCAATCGTATTTATTGAGCGCTTACTGTGTGCAGAGCACTGCACTAAGCGCTTGGGAAGTACAAGTTGGCAACATATAGAGACAGTCCCTACCCAACAGTGGGCTCACAGTCTAAAAGGGGGAGACAGAGAACAAAACCAAACATACTAACAAAATAAAATAAATAAATAAATAGTCATCATCATCAATCGTATTTATTGAGCGCTTACTGTGTGCAGAGCACTGCACTAAACGCTTGGGAAGTACAAGGTGGCAACATATAGAGACAGTCCCTACCCAACAGTAGGCTCACAGTCTAAAAGGAGTCAGAAGGTTTGCTGCCACTTGTCTGCTGCGTGGGGTTGGGGCACGGGCCTGGGAGTCATCATCATCATCAATCGCATTTATTGAGCGCTTACTGTGTGCAGAGCACTGCACTAAGTGCTTGGGAAATCCAAGTTGGCAACATCTAGAGACAGTCCCTACCCAACAGTACGCTCACAGTCTAAAAGGAGTCACAAGGTTTGCTGCCATTTGTCTGCTTGCATGGGGTTGGGGCACGGGCCTGGGAGTCACAAGGTTTGCTGCCATTTGTCTGCTGCGTGGGGTTGGGGCACGGGCCTGGGAGTCATCATCATCATCAACAATCGTATTTATTGAGCGCTTACTGTGTGCAGAGCACTGCACTAAGCGCTTGGGAAGTACAAGTTGGCAACATCTTGAGACAGTCCCTACCCAAGAGTAGGCTCACAGTCTAAAAGGAGTCAGAAGGTTTGCTGCCATTTGTCTGCTGCATGGGGTTGGGGCACGGGCCTGGGAGTCATCATCACCATCATCATCAATCGTATTTATTGAGCGCTTACTGTGTGCAGAGCACTGCACTAAGCGCTTGGGAAGTCCAAGTTGGCAACCTATAGAGACAGTCCTTACCCAACAGTGGGCTCACAGTCTAAAAGGAGTCAGAAGGTTTGCTGCCATTTGTCTGCTGCATGGGGTTGGGGCACGGGCACGGGAGTCACAAGCTTTGCTGCCATTTGTCTGCTGCATGGGGTTGGGGCACGGGCCTGGGAGTCATCATCATCATCATCATCAATCATATTTATTGAGCGCTTACTGTGTGCAGAGCACTGCACTAAACGCTTGGGAAGTACAAGTTGGCAACATGTAGGGACAGTCCCTACCCAACAGTAGGCTCACAGTAGTCTAAAAGGAGTCAGAAGGTTTGCTGCCATTTGTCTGCTGCATGGGGTTGGGGCACGGGCCTGGGAGTCATCATCATCATCATCAATCGTATTTATTGAGCGCTTACTGTGTGCAGAGAACTGCACTAAACGCTTGGGAAGTCCAAGTTGGCAACATATAGAGACAGTCCCTACCCAACAGTAGGCTCACAGTCTAAAAGGAGTCAGAAGGTTTGCTGCCATTTGTCTGCTGGGTGGGGTTGGGGCACGGGCCTGGGAGTCACAAGGTTTACTGCCATTTGTCTGCTGCATGGGGTTGGGGCACGGGCCTGGGAGTCATCATCATCATCATCAATCATATTTATTGAGCGCTTACTATGTGCAGAGCACTAGTACTCAGCGCTTGGGAAGAACAAGTTGGCAACGTATAGAGACAGTCCCTACCCAACCGTAGGGTCACAGTCTAAAAGGAGTGAGAAGGTTTGCTGCCATTTGTCTGCTGCATGGGGTTGGGGCACGGGCCTGGGAGTCATCATCATCATCATCAATCGTATTTATTGAGCGCTTTCTGTGTGCAGAGCACTGCACTAAGCTCTTGGGAACTACAAGTTGGCAACATACAGAGACAGTCCCTAGTCAACAGTGGGCTCACAGTCTAAAAGGAGTCACAAGGTTTGCTGCCATTTGTCTGCTGCATGGGGTTGGGGCACGGGCCTGGGAGTCATCATCATCATCATCATCAATCGTATTTATTGAGCGCTTACTGTGTGCAGAGCACTGCACTAAGCGCTGGGGAAGTACAGGTTGGCAACATCTTGAGACAGTCCCTACCCAACAGTAGGCTCACAGTCTAAAAGGAGTCAGAAGGTTTGCTGCCATTTGTCTGCTGCATGGGGTTGGGGCACGGGCCTGGGAGTCATCATCATCATCATCATCAATCGTATTTATTGAGCGCTTACTGTGTGCAGAGCACTGCACTAAGCGCTGGGGAAGTACAGGTTGGCAACATCTTGAGACAGTCCCTACCCAACAGTAGGCTCACAGTCTAAAAGGAGTCAGAAGGTTTGCTGCCATTTGTCTGCTGCATGGGGTTGGGGCACGGGCCTGGGAGTCATCATCATCATCATCAATCGCATTTATTGAGCGCTTACTGTGTGCAGAGCACTGCACTAAGCGCTTGGGAAGCACAAGTTGGCAACGTATAGAGACAGTCCCTACCCAACAGTGGGCTCACAGTCTAAAAGGAGTCAGAAGGTTTGCTGCCATTTGTCTGCTGCATGGGGTTGGGGCACGGGCCTGGGAGTCACAATGTTTGCTGTCATTTGTCTGCTACATGGGGTTAGGGCACGGGCCTGGGAGTCACCATCATCATCATCATCAATCGTATTTATTGAGCGCTTACTGTGTGCAGAGCACTGCACTAAGCGCTTGGGAAGTCCAAGTTGGCAACATATAGAGACAGTCCCTACGCAACAGTAGGCTCACAGTCCTAAAGGAGTCAGAAGGTTTGCTGCCATTCGTCTGCTGCATGGGGTTGGGGCACGGGCCTGGGAGTCACAAGGTTTGCTGCCATTTGTCTGCTGTATGGGGACGGGGCACGGGCCTGGCAGTCATCATCATCATCATCAATCGTATTTATTGAGCGCTTACTGTGTGCAGAGCACTGCACTAAGCGCTTGGGAAGCACAAGTTGGCAACGTATAGAGACAGTCCCTACCCAACAGTAGGCTCACAGTCTAAAAGGAGTCAGAAGGTTTGCTGCCATTTGTCTGCTGCATGGGGTTGGGGCACGGGCCTGGGAGTCGCAAGGTTTGCTGCCATTTGTCTGCTGCATGGGATTAGGGCACGGGCCTGGGAGTCATCATCATCATCATCATCGATAGTATTTGTTGAGCGCTTACTGTGTGCAGAGCACTGTACTAAGCGCTTGGCAAGTCCAAGTTGGCAACATATAGAGACAGTCCCTGCCCAACAGTGGGCTCACAGTCTAAAAGGGGGAGACAGAGAACAAAACCAAACATACTAACAAAATAAAATAAATAGAATAGATATGTACAAATGAAATAAATAAATAAATAATCATCATAATCAATCGCATTTATTGAGCACTTACTGTGTGCAGAGCACTGCACTAAGCGCTTGGGAAGCACAAGTTGGCAACATACAGAGACAGTCCCTACCCAGTAGTAGGCTCACAGTCTAAAAGGAGTGAGAAGGTTTGCTGCCATTTGTCTGCTGCATGGGGTTGGGGCACGGGCCTGGGAGTCAGAAGGTTTGCTGCCATTTGTCTGCTGCATGGGGTTGGGGCACGGGCCTGGGAGTCATCATCATCATCATCAATCGTATTTATTGAGCACTTATGGTGTGCAGAGAGCGCTTACTGTGTGCAGAGCACTGCACTAAACGCTTGGGAAGTCCAAGTTGGCAACATCTAGAGACAGTCCCTACCCAACAGTGGGCTCACAGTCTAAAAGGAGTCAGAAGGTTTGCTGCCATTTGACTGCTGCATGGGGTTGGGGCACGGGCCTGGGAGTCATCATCATCATCATCAATCGCATTTATTGAGTGCTTACTGTGTGCAGAGCACTGCACTAAGCACTTGGGAAGTACAAGTTGGCAACGTATAGAGACAGTCTCTACCCAACAGTAGGCTCACAGTCTAAAAGGAGTCAGAAGGTTTGCTGCCATTTGTCTGCTGCATGGGGTTGGGGCATGGGCCTCAGAGTCATCATCATCATCATCATCAATCGTATTTATTGAGCGCTTACTGTGTGCAGAGCACTGCACTAAGCGCTTGGGAAGCACAAGTTGGCAACATATAGAGACAGTCCCTACCCAACAGTGGGCTCACAGTCTAAAAGGAGTCAGAAGGTTTGCTGCCATTTGTCTGCTGCATGGGGTTGGGGCACGGGCCTGTGAGTCACAAGGTTTGCTGCCATTTGTCTGCTGCATGGGGTTGGGGCACGGGCCTGGGAGTCATCATCATCATCATCAATCGTATTTATTGAGCGCTTACTGTGTGCAGAGCACTGCACTAAGCGCTTGGGAAGTACAAGTTGGCAACATATAGAGACAGTCCCTACCCAACAGTGGGCTCACAGTCCAAAAGGAGTCAGAAGGTTTACTCCCATTTGTCTGCTGCATGGGGTTGGGGCACGGGTCTGGGAGTCACAAGGTTTGCTGCCATTTGTCTGCTGCATGGGGTTACGACACAGGCCTGGGAGTCATCATCATCATGATCATCAATCGTATTTATTGAGCGCTTACTGTGTGCAGAGCGCTGTACTAAGCGCTTGGGAAGTACAAATTGGCAACATATAGAGACAGTTCCTACCCAACAGTGGGCTCACAGTTTAAAAGGGGGAGACAGAGAACAAAACCAAACATACTAACAAAATAAAATAAATAGAATAGATATGTACAAATAAAATAAATAAATAAATAATCATCATCATCAATCGTATTTATTGAGCGCTTACTGTGTGCAGAGCACTGCACTAAGCGCTTGGGAAGTCCAAGTTGGCAACATATAGAGATAGTCCCTACCCAACAGTAGGCTCACAGTCTAAAAGGAGTAAGAAGGTTTGCTGCCATTTGTCTGCTGCATGGGGTTGGGGCACGGGCCTGGGAGTCACAAGGTTTGCTGCCATTTGTCTACTGCATGGGGTTGGGACACAGGCCTGGGAGTCATCATCATCATCATCAATCGTATTTATTGAGCGCTTACTGTGTGCAGAGCACTGCGCTAAGCGCTTGGGAAGCACAAGTTGGCTACGTATAGAGACAGTCCCTACCCAACAGTGGGCTCACAGTCTAAAAGGAGTCTGAAGGTTTGCTGCCATTTGTCTGCTGCATGGGGTTGGGGCACGGGCCTGGGAGTCATCATCATCATCATCAATCGTATTTATTGAGCGCTTACTGTGTGCAGAGCACTGCACTAAGCGCTTGGGAAGCACAAGTTGGCAACGTATAGAGACAGTCCCTACCCAACAGTGGGCTCACAATCTAAAAGGAGTCAGAAGGTTTGCTGCCATTTGTCTGTTGCATGAGGTTAGGGCATGGGCCTGGGAGTCATCATCATCATCATCATCAATCGCATTTATTGAGCGCTTACTGTGTGCAGAGCACTGCACTAAGTGCTTGGGAAGCACAAGTTGGCAACGTATAGAGACAGTCCCTACCCAACAGTGGGCTCACAGTCTAAAAGGAGTCAGAAGTTTTGCTGCCATTTGTCTGCTAAATGGGGTTGGGGCACGGGCCTGGGAGTCACAAGGTTTGCTGCCATTTGTCTGCTGCATGGGGTTGGGGCACGGGTCTGGGAGTCATCATCATCATCATCATCAATCGTATTTATTGAGCGCTTACTGTGTGCAGAGCACTGCACTAAGCACTTGGGAAGTACAAGTTGGCAACATATAGAGACAGTCCCTAGCCAACAGTGGGCTCACAGTCTAAAGGAGTCAGAAGGTTTGCTGCCATTTGTCTGCTGCATGGGGTTGGGGCACGGGCCTGGGAGTCACAAGGTTTGCTGCCATTTGTCTGCTGCATGGGGTTGGGGCACGGGCCTGGGAGTCATCATCATCATCATCAATCGTATTTATTGAGCGCTTACTGTGTGCAGAGCACTGCACTAAGCGCTTGGGAAGTACAAATTGGCAACATCTTGAAACAGTCCCTACCCAACAGTAGGCTCACAGTCTAAAAGGAGTCAGAAGGTTTGCTGCCATTTGCCTGCTGCATGGGGTTGGGGCACGGGCCTGGGAGTCATCATCATCATCATCAATCGTATTTATTGAGCGCTTACTGTGTGCAGAGCACTGCACTAAGCGCTTGGGAAGGACAAGTTGGCAACGTATAGAGACAGTCCCTACCCAACAGTGGACTCACAGTCTAAAAGGAGTCACAAGGTTTGCTGCCATTTGTTTGCTGCAAGGGGTTGGGGCACGGGCCTGGGAGTCATCATCATCATCATCAATCGCATTTATTGAACACTTACGGTGTGCAGAGCACTGCAGTAAGCACTTGGGAAGCACAAGTTGGCAACATATAGAGACAGTCCCTAGCCAACAGTGGGCTCACAGTCTAAAAGGAGTCAGAAGGTTTGCTGCCATTTGTCTGCTGCATGGGGTTGGGGCACGGGCCTGGGAGTCACAAGGTTTGCTGCCATTTGTCTGCTGCATGGGGTTGGGGCATGGGCCTGGGAGTCATCATCATCATCATCAATCGTATTTATTGAGAGCTTTCTGTGTGCAGAGCACTGCACTAAGCGCTTGGGAAGCACAAGTTGGCAACGTATAGAGGCAGTCCCTACCCAACAGTGGGCTCACAGTCTAAAAGGAGTCAGAAGGTTTGCTGCCATTTGTCTGCTGCATGGGGTTGGGGCACGGGCCTGGGAGTCACAAGGTTTGCTGCCATTTGTCTGCTACGTGGGGTTGGGGCACGGGCCTGGGAGTCATTATCATCATCATCATCAACCGTATTTATTGAGCGCTTACTGTGTGCAGAGCACTGCACTAAGCGCTTCTGAAGTACAAATTGGCAACATATAGAGACAGTCCCTACCCAACAGTGGGCTCACAGTCTAAAAGGGGGAGACAGAGAACAAAACCAAACATACTAACAAAATGAAATAAATAGAATAGATATGTACCAATAAATAAATAAATAATCATCATCATTAATCGTATTTATTGAGCGCTTACTGTGTGCAGAGCACTGCACTAAGCGCTTGGGAAGTCCAAGTTGGCAACATCTAGAGACAGTCCCTACCCAACAGTGGGCTCACAGTCTAAAAGGAGTCAGAAGGTTTGCTGCCATTTGTCTGCTGCATGGGGTTGGGGCACGGGCCTGGGAGTCACAAGGTTTGCTGCCATTTGTCTGCTGCATGGGGTCGGGGCACGGACCTGGGAGTCATCATCATCACCATCATCAATCGTATTTATTGAGCGCTTACTGTGTGCAGAGCACTGCACTAAGCGCTTGGGAAACACAAGTTGGCAACGTATAGAGACAGTCCCTACCCAACAGTACGCTCACAGTCTAAAAGGAGTCAGAAGGTTTGCTGCCATTTGTCTGCTGCATGGGGTTGGGGCACGGGCCTGGGAGTCACAAGGTTTGCTGCCATTTGTCTGCTGCATGGGGACGGGGCATGGGCCTGGGAGTCATCATCATCATCATCATCATCATCAATCGTATTTATTGAGCGCTTACTGTGTGCAGAGCACTGCACTAAGCGCTTGGGAAGCACAAGTTGGCAACGTATAGAGGCAGTCCCTACCCAACAGTAGGCTCACAGTCTAGAAGGAGTCAGAAGGTTTGCTGCCATTTGTCTGCTGCATGGGGTTGGGGCACGGGCCTGGGAGTCACAAGGTTTGCTGCCATTTGTCTGCAGTGTCTTAATACAGAGCACTGTACTAAGCGCTTACTACTACCTCAGGTTGCTTCCAATAGGAGCAATCGGTTCTAATCCCTCTTCATTCTTTCAATCGTATTTATTGAGCGCTTACTGTGTGCAGAGTGCTGCACCAAGTGCTTGGGAAGTGCAAGTCAGCAACATAGAGAGAGGGTCCCTACCCAACAACGGGCTCACAGTCCAGAGGGCGGAGACAGGCAACAAAACAAAACACATGGACAGGTGTGAAGTCGTCATTAACAAAATAAATAGAATACTAGATGTATACAAGTAAAATAAATAGAGTAATAAATCTGTGCAAACGTATATACAGGTGCTGTGGGGAGGGGAAGGAGGTACGGTGTGGGGGGGAGGAGGAGAGGAAAAAGGGGGCTCAGTCTGGGAAGACCTCTTGGAGGAGGTGAGCTAAATGTTTGTTGAGGTAGGGATCTCCCCCTCCTCACCTCCTTCCCCTCCTCACAGCACCTGCATATATGTATATATGTTTGTATGCATTTATTACTCTATTCAATATGTTTTGTTTTGCTGTCTGTCTCCCCCTGCCAGACTGTGAGCCCGCCGTTGGGCAGGGACCGTCGCTACATGCTGCCAACCTGGACTTCCCAAGCCCCTAGTCCAGCGCTCTGCACACAGTAAGCGCTCAATAAATACGATCGAATAAATGAATGAATCAGGCCTGCTAGGTCTCCCGTACTTCCTCAAGTACACAGGTCAGTGGAGCGCCGGGAGATCGACGGACTGACCGATCAGAACCTCAGCAGTGGATTCATCCCAGCTCCAAGCTGAGATCAGGCAGACCCTCGGCTCGCCGGAGGCAGAGAAGCCCCCAGGCCCAAGGCTGTGCAGAGGATGGAGAGCCGCCCTTGCAGCCGGAGGCAAGGATCCCCCCCGGGCCCCACATTTACCACCCTGCTTCCCCAGAATGCTTGCTTCAAGCCTACTATTACTCTATTTATTTATTTTATTTGTACATATTTATTCTACATATTTTATTTTGTTAATATGTTTGGTTTTGTTGTCTGTCTCCCCCTTCTAGACTGTGAGCCCGCTGTTGGGTAGGGACTGTCTCTAGTTGTTGCCAACTTGTCCTTCCCAAGTGCTTAGTCCAGTGCTCTGCACACAGTAAGCGCTCAATGAATACGATTGAATGAATGAATGAATGAGTGAATAAGCGCTTAATAAATGCCATCATTATGAGCAAGCGCTCAATAAATATGACTGAATGGATATATGTATAGATGTTTGTACGTATTTATTACTCTATTTATTTTATTTGTACATATTTATTCTACTTATTTTATTTTGTTAATATGTTTTGTTTTGTTGTCTGTCTCCCCCTTCTAGACTGTGAGCCCGCTGTTGGGTAGGGACCGTCTCTAGATGTTGCCAACTTGTCCTTCCCAAGCACTTAGTCCAGTGCTCTGCACACAGTAAGCGCTCAATAAATACGATTGGATGAATGAATGAATGAATGAATGACCGTCTCAGCGTGGCTCAGTGGAAAGAGCATAGGCTTTGGAGTCAGTGGTCATGGGTTCAAATCCCGACTCCGCCAATTGTCAGCTGTGTGACTTTGGGCAAGGCGCTTCACTTCCCTGGGCCTCAGTGACCTCATCTGTAAAATGGCGGTGAAGACTGTGAGCCCCCCATGGGACAACCTGATCACCTTGTAACCTCCCCAGTGCTTAGAACGGTGCTGTGCACATCGTAAGTGCTTAATAAATGCCGTCATTATTATTGTTATTAATAAATACGATTGAATGAATGAATGAAGATTCATTCCGCCTCATCCCCCCTCAATCCCCCCCGTCTTACCTCCTTCCCTTCCCCACAGTACCTGTATATATGTTTGTACATATTTATTACTCTATTTCTTTCTTCATTTATTTTAGTTGTACATATCTATTCCATTTATTTCATCTTGTTAATATATTTGGTTTTGTTCTCTGTCTCCCCCTTCTAGACTGTGAGCCCGCTGTTGGGTAGGGACCGTCTCTCTATGTTGCCAACTTGGACTTCCCAAGCGCTTAGTCCAGTGCTCTGCACACAGTAAGCGCTCAATCAATACGATTGATTGATTGATTGAATATTATTATGAGGGAACCTGATTACCTTGTATCTACGCCAGCGCTTAGAACAGGGCTTGGCACATAGTAAGCGCTTAATAAATGCCAACATTATTATTATTATTATTATTATGAGGAGGAGGGGGCGGTGACGTCACCCGGAGCCGCCCGCCCCTGCAGGAGCCCGAAGCCGCCGCGGGGGGGCGTGGCCGGGGCACGTGGCCCGGGGAGGCAGCCCCGCCCTCGCGGCTGCCCTGCGCATGCGCGCGGCCGCCAGAGAGGGGCGAGGCCTAGAGGGGTCACACCCCCAAACAATCAATCAAATCAATCGATCGATCAAACAGCAACGACCCCCCATCCCCGCCCCCCCCATGCCAAGGCCTGCACCCCAGGTAGGTACCGCTCGCCATCCTGCCCCGTTACAGCGATTACAACAGTGTTTTGTCCCTTCTAGACTGTGAGCCCACTGCTGGGTAGGGACTGTCTCTATATGTTGCCAACTTGTACTTCCCAAGCGCTTAGTACAGTGCTCTGCACACAGTAAGCGCTCAGTAAATACGATTGATGATGATGTTTTGTTTTCCCGTCTGTTGTTGTCTTTCTCCCCCTTCTAGACCGTGAGCCCGTTGTTCAATCAATCAATCGATCGTATTTATTGAGCGCTTACTGTGTGCAGAGCACTGGGCTAAGCGCTTGGAAAGTACAAGTTGGCAACACATAGAGACGGTCCCTACCCAACAGCGGGCTCACAGTCTAGAAGGGGGAGACAGACAACAAAACATATTAACAAAATAAAATAAATAGAATATGTACAAGTAAAATAAATAGAGTAATGAATACGTACAAACATATATACAGGTGGTGGGGGGAAGGGAAGGAGGTAAGGCGGGGGGATGGAGAGGGGGAGGAGGGGGAGAGGAAGGTGGGGGGGTGGGACCATCTGTACTGTGAGCCCCTAGTGGGACAACCTGATCACTTGTATCCCCCCCACACACACAAGGGCTGAGAAGCAGTGTGGCCCAGTGGAAAGAGCCCGGGCTTTGGAATCAGAGGTCAGGGGTTTGAATCCCGGCTCTGCCACATGTCTGCCATGTGACCTTGGGCAAGTCACTTCACTTCTCGGAGCCTCAGTTACCTCATCTGTAAAATGGGGATGATGACTGTGAGCCCCACGTGGGACAACCTGATCACCTTGTATCCCCCCAGCACTTAGAACAGTGCTTTGCACATAGCACTTAACAGATGCTATTATTATTATTATTGTTATATCCTGCTTCTGAGGTATTTGCTATTTATTCTTGGAGACGGTGAACCTAGATGGATAACTGTTTCACAGTTAAGAGCCTGCTTAGAGCTATCAAGAACCAAGTAGATAAAGACACCCGTAATATATAAACAGAGAAATCCTCAAGGTTGGAAGTAGTTGACAGCATCGGGGAGAGCCTCTTGGAGGAGGAGTTGACTAGCGGGGAGGCTTTTGAAGAGGGGAGGGGTGTTGCTTCGCAAATGTGATGGGGGATGGGGGTCAGGGAGGGGGAAGAGGTGGGTGGAGAGGAGAGGATGGTGTGGGAGGAGTGGGGGGGGTGCTGCTGGGGAGGAAGAGTATGGAACACGGGCTGCAATACAGTGGGAGTAAGAATAATAATAATAATTATGGTATTAAGTGCTTACTGTGTACCTGTCGCTGTACTAAGCGCTGGGTTGGATACAAGCAAATCGAGTTGGACACAGTCCCTGTTCCATGTGGAGCTCACCGTCTCAACCCATATTTTACAGATGAGGTAACAGAGGCACAGAGAAGTTAAGTGGTTTGCCCAAGGTCACACAGCAGACTCCTGGCTGAGCCGGGCTTAGAACCCAGGTCCTTCTGATTCCCAGGCCTATGCTCTATCCACTATGCCGTGCTGCTTCTCTGCATGAGTGCAGAGTGGAATGAGAGTGTGGTGAATCTGGGACTAAATCTGAGGACTCATTACTGACCGTGATCTGGTGGTTGGGCAGGAAATGTGTCTTGTAATCTTCTAAGCGCTTAGTACAGTACTCCACACACAGTGCTCAATAAATACGATCAAATGAATGAATGGATGTCTTTATGTCAACAGCTCTGGCACCCCGGGCTGATTGGGCCCCACATCAGGATCCAGTGTCCATCCTACTCGAGAGCATCCATCTGCAGCGTGGAGGAGCCTGGAAGGTAGGCGGAGTGTCCGGGCCTGGACCTTGCCTGGAGTGGCGGTGGGATGGGGGTGGTGGGATGAGATGGTGCCGTGAAGCGGATTCTGGGATTTCAGAGGGACACCTCCTCTCTTTGGCCCCCCTGGGAATGGGGACTTCAGTTGCGCCGAGGAGTAGGGGAGACCCCAAGCACTGCTGCGCCGGTGGGGCTCAGGCTTGGGGACTCGGGGCGCCCACCTGGATGGCGCCAGGGACCCCTGGTCTGCTCGGCCGCTCGCGTGGAAGGCCCCTGCGTTGCTCTCCTGGAAGGGAGTCTGGTGAGCTCTGGGCTTGGAAATCCGCCGCTTCAGGAGGTCCCTCCCTAGAGAGCTCCCCCAGAGCCCTCCACTCCCACCCCGGGGGCTTGGCTGGTCCCAACACACCAATGATGCTCTGAGACTTCAAAACTACTGATTCCTCACACTATCCTCACATGCATGACCTGTTCTTGGCAAGAGTTCTCCACAATACAATAATAATGATGATAATAATAATAATTGTGGTATTTGTTAAGTGCTTACTATGTGCCAGGCACTGTATTAAGCGCTGGGGTAGATACAAGGTAATCGGGGCGGGCACAATCCCTGACCTACATAATAATAATAGTAATAGTAGTATTTGTTAAGTGCTTATTATGTGCCAAACGCTGTTCTAAGCGTTGGGGAAGATACAAGGCAATTAGGTTGTCCAACGTGGGCTCACAGTCTTAAATCCCATTTGACAGATGAGGTAACTGAGGCACAGAGAATTTAAGTGACTTGCCCAAAGTCACACAGCTGACAAGTGGCGGAGCCGGGATTTGAACCCCCCGACCTGACTCCAAAACCTGTGCTCTTTCCACTAAGCCACGTTGACGACATGGGGTTTATAGTCTTAATCCCCATTTTACATATGAGGAAACTAAAGCACAGAGAAGTTAAATGACTTGCCCAAGGTCACACAACAGAGAGTTGGTCGAGTCAGGATTTGAACCCAGATCCTCTGACTCCCAGGCTTGTGCTCTTTCCACTAAGCCTCGCTCCTTCCCTGCTACCAACAGAGTAGGGAGATGAAATCCGTGGGCCATACATGGCAAAGAGACTGTGTCCAACCCGATTTGCTCGTGTCCGCCCCAGCAGTTAGTACAGTGCCTGGCACCTAGTAAGCGCTTAACACACACCATAATTATTATTATTATCCCTGCCCACGAGCAGCTTATATAAGGAAATATATAGAAGTGCTGTGCGGTTGAGGGTGAGGGACTTAAACGGGAGAGATCCAAGTGCATGGGTGACCGAGAAGGGAGAGGGGAAGGGGAAATGAGGATTAGTTAGGGAAAGCCGCTTGGAAGAGTTGTGGTTTTCGGCGGGCTCTGAAGGTAGGGAGAGTGGTGGTCTGTCATATGAAGGGGGAGGAAGTTCCAAGCTGGAGAGAATCAATCAATCAATCAATCAATTGTATTTATTGAGTGCTTACTGTGTGCAGAGCACTGTACTAAGCGCTTGGGAAGTACAAGTTGGTAACATATGTGGGCAGAGGGTCAGTGGTGAGACAGAGGGGAACAAGGTACAGAGCGGTTGGCGTTAGAGGAGCGAAATGTGCCGCTTCGGTTGTAGTCAGGGGCTTTTCCTCGATGCCAGGTGAGTGAGCCACCGCTGGAAGGGTTTGAGGCATGGAGAGTCATGGGGGCAAATGGCACCGCCAGTGCCCAAACCGGGAGAGACCCGGCAAGGTCGGGAGTTGGAGCTACGGCAGCGGTCTTCTGCTCCGCTGAGAAAAGACAGTGTGGACTAGTGGAAAGGCACAGGCTTGGGAGTCGGGGGACCTGGGTTCTAATTCCGGCTCCGCCGCTTGACTGCCTTTTGACCTTGGCCAAGTTGCTCACCCTCTTGGTGTTTCAGTTTTCTCATCCGAAAAATGGGGAGTCAATACCTGTTCTCCCTCCTCCTTAGATTGTGAGTCCCATGTGGGACAGGGATTGTGTCCAGCCTGATTATCTTGTATCTCCCTGAGTGCTTGCCCGGGGCGTGGCCCCTGGTAAGCACTTAAATATCCCAATTATTACTTTTATTCCTAACTCCCCTCCCTCTACCCTTCCTCCGGGGCTGCTGCTGCCGCCGCCTCTGCACCCACTTTGAGCCCCGGGGGGCCACCTCAGGTGCAAACTCATACAAATCTGGAGCAGATAGGGACAACGGAACCAGCACCCTGGGGCAGCAGCTGTCAATCAGGCCGACTCTGGTCCAATCAGTAGCCGCCTCTCGAGGAGTTCTGTCGTCGTGCCGTGCTGAGAGGCAAACTCCACTTCCGCACGGGTGTAATGTAGGCTGCTGTCTCCAAGGCAGATCATATGGTTTCCTCCCCAATGGGACAGTGGCCTCCTCCACCCATGCATGTGGTCACCATGTGAGAGACCCAGGGGACGGGCCCCCCCGCCATACACACAAACACACCATGCGGTCACTGAGCAAGAGACCCCAGGGCAGGGGATGCCATCTCGCAGTTGGGGGGCGGCTCTCCCTATCGGGGCTCCGGCCAGCTGGGCCACGGACGCTCTCACCCCGCTGCTTATCGGGTGTCCCCACGGAGCCCGCCGCGCATCTGGACCGCGCTCCTTCCTGCTGCTTCCCGCTGACTCATCCTCCCTCTCATCCAGAGAGAGTTTCTGGCCCCAAGCCATCTCCGGCCCAGGGTCTCCAGGGTCTCTTTTTGGCCCACCCCCTGCCGCCCCTCCCCTCTGACTCTCCCCCAACCCTGGGGTCTGGAGAAAGCAAGGGATCGATCTTTCAGCATGATTCTTTGCGCGGAGAGGACCGGTGGCTTTCCAGCACAGCCCAGTCTGTGAACTGGGCCTGGCCAGTTTCCTAGAAACTCCCAGTAAGACCTGGGGCCCTGCCGTGACAGTCACGGTGGGCCGGAAGCCCCGGCAAGGTTACCTCTCGGTCACGGGGGCGCCGATACCAATGAGGACACTCTGGGGTCCAAATGTCCACACCTCTGTGCCCGTCAGCTGCTGTTCTCCTTTCATTCATTCATTCATTCATTCATTCAGTCGTATTTATTGAGTGCTTACTGTGTGCAGAGCACTGTACTAAGTGCTTGGGAATTACAAGCTGGGTAGCGGTTCTGGTGGGTGAGGGTTGGGCTCAGCCTTGGGCTTGCTAGTTGCTCACCTGCTCTGGGCCTCGGTCTCTAAGGGTCGATGTGAGGAATGGTGGGATTCTCCCAGACTCTGGGGCAACGTTTGGTCTGGAAGCTGTGTCCGGGGGCATCAGTGCGGGACTGGGGGACTCAGCCGTGCGCCCCTATCCATGCCCTCGGGATCGGAGCCGCCGACTTCAACCTTTGCAGGTGGGGTTGGGAGAGGAGGAGGCAACAGAGGGCTCCGAGTCTTCCATTGCGCCTAGTCGAGGTGATGCATCCCCCCTCTAGACCGTGAGCTGGTTGTGGGCAGGGGATGTGCTGCCAACTCTGTTATAGTGTACCATCCCAGGTACTTAGCACAGTGCTCTGAACACAGTAAGTGCTCAGTAATCACTCCATCGATTGATTTTCCCACACGGTCCCCAGTGGTGGCCGTTTTTCGGTTCTGGTGGAGATTCAGCGGGGGCAAGCAGCCTTTAAGAGCCAGTGCTGGGCAGGAAGCCAGAGGGCCCTGGTTGGGGGGCATCTGTTTTGGGGGTTTTCCCGGCCCTGCCTCATTTGGTCCACTCCACCCAGCTCTTATGGCAAGTGCTTGCCCGGGACAGCACATGGCAAACCGCACACTGAGGCGCCAAGTACTATGCTCTGCACTCAGTAGACACTTGGTGCAGTGTTTCGCACGCAGCAGGCACCAGTACAGTGCTCTGCATTCAGTTGGCACCCAGCACAGTACACTCTGCCGTGCCCACAGCAGTCACCCAGTACAGCATCACGCACACAGCAGGTGCCCAGGACTGTGCCGGGCGCCCAGCACGAATGGATCCCATAGTGCTTCATTTTTCCAACAAGCGCTTGTCCCCAGCCCCTGGCTCACCCCACACGGGCTGCACCGGTGCACGAGAGGCCTGTACCCATTGTGGAGCACCACCACGGTGAGGCCTGGTGCCGGCTGGTGGTCTCCGCAGGGGCCCTACGCCCCCGCTTCTCCGCCTCAGCTAAATCTGTTTCCAATGAAGCGGGGAAGAGGCCCAGGGAGCACGTGCGTTTGTAAACAGCGCTGGGGTGTAAACAGCACCAGGGTGGCTGCGGTCTCGGCTTTCTCTCGCTGCATCGCTGGGGGCTGCTGGGAAAGTCCCAGAAAGAGCCCAGCCTGGCTCGGCGCCCGCGGAGATCTGGGTCGCCGCGGGACTCAAGGACAGACCGTCCTGGGAGTCACAGGGCCGGCCTCCCCACCGCCACTGTGGTCCTCCCACGGCCAGGTCTCTCTCCGCCCGCCTCCCGGGTGAAGATCCGCACACAGGTCCCCATGGAGGTCTTTGTGCCACTGGGCCGGAGGGCGAAATCTCGCAAGAAACACAGCTCCTGGCCAAGACTCCACTGCCGTGTGCACAGGGCTGTACTGGATGTCTGCTGTGTGCACACCACTATCCTGGGGGCCTGCTGTGTGCACAGTGCTATACTGGGTGCCTACTGTGGGCCTGGCGCTGTCAGTCAATCGTGTTTATTGATCACTTACTGTGTGCAGAGCACCGTGAGCACTTGGGAGAGTACAATATGACAGAGTTTGTAGGCACATTCTCTGCCCACAACGGGCCATCCTGGGCGCCTGCTGTTGGTACATCACTGGCATATTGGGCACCTCCCGAGTGTAGAGTTCCAGGGGAGAGGCAGCCGCCCTACTAGAGACTCATCATCATCATCATCATCATCATCATCAATCGTATTTATTGAGCGCTTACTGTGTGCAGAGCACTGTACTAAGCGCTTGGGAAGTCCAAGTTGGCAACATATAGAGACAGTCCCTACCCAACAGTGGGCTCACAGTCTAAAAGGGGGAGACAGAGAACAAAACCAAACATACTAACAAAATAAAATAAATAGAATAGATATGTACAAGTAAAATAAATAAATAAATAAATAGAGTAACAAATAAGTACAAACATATATACATATATACAGGTCGACAAGCCCACTGCCCCGTGGTGAACCCCTGCCAGCCAACTGGGACACGGGGGTGGGAGGGGGGTGATGATGGGGGGATTCAGAGAGGGGCGCAGAGGGGCAGCGGACGAGGGTCTCAGCGCAGCGCTCGGTACGGCATGTTCTGTCTGTGCGGCCGAGGGGCGGAACCTGATCCCCAGCTATTTCCTCCTCCACCCCCTGTCCCGGCCCCGAATGGAATTTCGCCCCCCAGTCCCATCCCCAAGAGCTGGCTGCTGGGGGCTCACGGGCGGGAACACTGGGGACCGGCCCGAGGGGGAGCGTAAGGGGGAAGGAGCGGCAAGTTCAGCGGCCCGGGCCCAAATCGTTGCCTCACATTTGGACTTGGAGAGATCTCTATGCACTGGCCACATGGCCTCCCCGCCAGCGGTGTACACCCCAGCCGCCCCACTCACTCTGAGGACCGATGCCTCCCCCTGCCAGGGTGTCTTTGGACCAAGGCCCCGGGAGTCAGCCAGCCCTTGTGGACTTCAGAGGCCCAGAGCTGAGTTTCTGTCCCTCCCGGGGCCTCGGGATCTGTGCACTTACTCCACCCGACCCCCAACATCCCACTGGAGATTTATTTTAGTGCTAGCTGCCCCCAATTATACTGTAAGCTCTTGAAGGGCAGGGATCATGTCTACCAACTGAACTGTACTCTCCCAGGTCCCAAGAACAGGGCTCTGCACTCGGCCGGCTCTTAGTCAATACCACTGACTGATTAAATACTCGCCTCCCCCCCACAGAGCTGGGCCCCCTCTCCCCGAGACGAAACGTTTCCCTGCTTGGGGTTTCTTTGCAAGGAAAGAAGAGGAGGCCCAGGGGAGAGTTTTTGGTACCACTCTGCTCCTGCCCTGCTGTGTGACCTCGGGCAAGTCGGCGAATATCTCTGGGCCTGGATTTCCTCATCCGTACAGTGCGGTTGGGATTGCTGCCCTCCCCGCGTCCCCCACGGTGCGTGCTGCATGGGGCAGGGATGCGGTCCGATCGGATTAACATCTCCTCAAGCGTTAGTGCGGCTTGCCGAATATGGGCCAATCAATCAATGGTATTTATTGAGCGCTCACCGTGTGCAGAGCATTGCACTAAGTGCTTGGGAGAGGACAGTGTAACAGAATTAGCGGGCCTGTTCTCTGCCCACAATGAGCTTTCAGTCTAGAAGGGGAGGCTCCTCCCCTCCGGCTGGGGCAGATTACGCTCGCAGCGGGCTACCCGCAATACCAGCTCTGGGCTTCCGACCAGTTTAGTCCCAGGACTGGGATTTGGGGAGTCTGGGGGTGGGACAGCCTGCGGGGAGGGGAAAGTTGCTCTGAATGTCCAAAATGAGAGAGTGGGCAGGGTGTGCTCAGCCGGAGAGGAACAGGGCAGTGGTCCTCGCAGGACAACCCCCCTCGGAGCTATGACAGACCATGGACATACAGACTGTCCACACACAACACAACATACACATGCCCACACACCCATGCACCCACACTATCCACATCACACAGTCCACGTCCTCCCTCCAAATACAAAGACTGTCCACACTGCGCAAATACAGACTGCCCACACCAAGTGCACGCTCACACACTTTCATTCATTCAATCGTATTTATTGTGCATTTACTGTGTGCAGAGCACTGTACTAAGCGCTTGGGAAATACAAGTCGGCAACATATAGAGACGGCCCCTACCCAACAATGGGCTCAGAGTCTAGAAGGGGGAGATAGACAACAAAACAAAACTGTCCACACTGCACACGCACAGAGTCCACGCTACATGCATGCATACACACAGACTGGCCACACCACCTGTGTGTGTGGGCACACACACATTCACTCTCACTCTCCCAGAGCAAACATAACCCCTCCTCCCCATGTTTCCCGCCTGCAGGAGAGACATTCTGGAAGGCCGGGCACAGAGAGGGCCTTGTCTCCAAGGGTTGGCGGGGAGAGGGGCATGGGGGCGGAAACCCCCTCCCCTGCCTCTGTTTACCCAACAGGGGGCCGGGGTCGGGAGGCTGCATCAGAGGACAAAGCCGGAGCCCGAGAAAGCAAACAGTCTCCCTTCCACCTGCCCTCTGGCTCACTTAAGAGCCCCACCATGGGCGGGCCAGCAGCACCCAGGCTGCCTCATGACCTGGGGTGCAGGCTGGCCCGGGCCCGGGGCTGGGCCCCGTCTGTCCTTCCCGGGGGGTGGAGGGGGCGACGCTGTGAGAGGCCTTATCTCCAAGTCTCCTGGACTGGGATCAAGCTGAGTCAGCCCTTCCTCACAAGCCCTTCCTCCGTCTAGACGGCCTCTGGATTTCCCCCCTCCCCTGCCCACGATGCCTCTGCTGAGTGGGGTCACTGGAGCATCAGGGCAGGGGCCACACGCAGGGTTGGAGTGGAATGCCCCGGGTGGGCCTCAGGACCCCCAGCCCCCGGCAGAAATCAGGGCTGTCACACCCTGCAGGCATCTGGGTTGTTTCCCGGCTCTGGGGTTTGTGACCATGATGGTGGCGGTCCGGGGAGTGCTAGGGGCCGAGCTCCATGGTCAGCACGGGGGCCGACCCAACTGGACCGTGCTGCACACTGTCCTCGCCACCCCCTTAGGGCTCACGGCCTACTCACAGGGGAGAGCAGGGATCTTATCACCGGCCTACAGAGGGGGAAACTGAGGCCCAGAGAAATTCAGTGACTTGCCCGAGGTCACCAGTGGGCCGAGGGGTCATCCGCACCGGGCCACGAACCCTGGTCTCCCGGCTTTCAGTCCGGGGCCCTTTTCCGTGGGCCATGAGGTCTCGGCCTGGACACGGAGCAGTTATGTGGGGTGACGGGGGATGGGGAGCAGAGAGCGCCCCACACCCTAAGCAGGCCCCGGGGCCCCTGGGGTTTCGGTTCCCTTTCCTCCGGGAAGCGGGGGGCCAGCTTCCCCACCCAGGGGCTGAGTGGCCAGGTTTCTGAGACATCGCCCACCTCTTACCCAACCGCTCCGTGACGGCACACGCCGGGAATCGGGACATCGAGGACATTTCTCTTCAGACCCGCCCTGATTGATCCCCCCCAAAAGGCCCCTGGGGCCGGGGCTTCATGGGCCTGGGCCTTTCCAGACATCCGTTCGGCACCACCAGACCTAACCCCGTCACTAACTCCACCCCCGTGGCCAGGCCCGCCGGGGGTCCCGGGGAAAGAGCGCGGGGGTTCCGGAGACGGGTAGACGCAGGTTCTAATCTTGGCTGTGCCCGCCATCGGGGACGGTCTCCAGCTGAGGGACCACCAGGGCACTCCACAGAGCGGACGGGCCCAGTTGGAGTCCTGTGACACGGCTGGTCGAAGTGGGCGGCGACCACTAAGGTCCCCCTTTGCCGGGTCACGTGCTTTGGCCCCGTTCCAAGGCCGTCAGTGGTCCTGCATGTGCCAACCTTTGCTATGTGCTACTCCCTCCATGCTCTGTCACTTGCCGTGCTCCAGAGCGTGGGTGCCACCCCACTGGCCACTGATGCTGGAACCAGCTCCACCGTATGGGGTCCCAGCCCAGCCCCACCACCTCGGACCGAGGCTCCCCAGCCGCTCCCAGCCGCACCCTCCATCGCCACGTGGAGGAACATGACGAGGGAGAGTGCAAGGTCCAGCCCGGCCCGTCTCCTCAAATATCTCCCGGTCTAGCGGACCCACATAATATGCATTCAGTGGAACAGAAGGAAGAACGTTGTAAGGAAAAGGTGTGAAAAAAATGAATGCTTGGCCCACGATCGATACACAAGTCCTGAGAGTGGGCACTGGTTTGACAGGCCCAGGGGTACGGGGGCTTTGAGAAGCAGCATGGTGTACTGGATAGAGCAGAGTCAGGAAGTCATGGTTTCTAATCCCAGCTCCACCATTTGTCTGCTGTGTGACCTTGGGCAAGTCATTTTACTTCTCTGGGCCTCAGTTACCTCATCTGTACAGTGGGGATTGAGACTATGAGCCCCACATGGGACAGGGACTGCATCCAACCCGATTTGCCCGTATCCACCGTAATGCTTAGAACAGTGCCTGGCACATCATAAATTCATAACAAATACCATCATTATTATTATTAAGCAGGGATGGCTTCCTGGAGGAAGGTGTGAACTGTGACGTGGCAGATGCCGCATTCCCTGCCCCGGTCGGTCCTCGCCTGGGGCAGTGGCAGCAGTGGGGCTTCAATAGGCTTCTATTTCCCTGGGGCCAGGGCAGCCCGTCCCGCCCCCCAAGACAGAGAAGGGCCCCAGCGGGCCCAGGAGTGGTGGGGGCGGTCCATCAATCAATCAATCGTATTTATTGAACGCTTACTGTGTGCAGAGCAGTGTACTAAGTGCTTGGGAAGTACAAGTTGGCAACATATATAGTCCCTACCCAACAGTGGGCTCACAGTCTAAAAGTTCGTTGAAAAATAGTCACGCCTGGGGATCGTTGCCCAACCCCCTGCCCCCCACCACCTGTGGTTTCCCAAGAACCCGGCCCCTGTGCAGGCCCCTGCGGCCCAGCCACGGTGGACACTTCCTTAAACAAGGGCCAGGGCCCCAGGGAGGTTGGGAAGGTGGGGGACCGTGATCTCCTCGCAGCTGTCTGTCTGTCCAGCACTCGATCAGCCCGTCGTTGATATTTATTGGACGCCTACAACGTGCAGAATAATGTACAGGTCATTCGACTGTGGACAGCACGACGTACTAGGTACTTACTTTGTGCTGACTGTATGCAAAACACTGTACGAGTCATCCACTACATGTAGAGTGCTATATTGAGGGCTTGGGAGAGTACAGTAGAGTTAGAAGACGTAATCCCTGCCTCCGGGAGCTTACAATCTACCTGATGCATAGCGCCGTACTGAGCACTTGGAGATTTCGATAGAACTAGAAGACATAATCCCTGCTCTCGTGAATATTACATGAGAAGAATGGCACTTCAGTCAGTCAATCAGTCAGTGATATTTATTGAGTGCTTGCAGTGTGCGGAGCACTGGACTAAGCATTTGGGAGCATATGATGTGACAGAGTCGGTAGTCACGATCCCTGGCCACAAGGAGTTCCCAGTCTGCAAGGGGAGATGGACATTAAAATCAATTACATTAAAATAAATAACCAAGAGCAGATCAGGATCCTCAGGCACTGTGAATCGCTAAATCCCACTGAATCAATCAATGGATGGTATTTTTGAGCACTTATTGTGTGCAGAGCACTGTACTAAGGGCTTTGGAGAGAACACGACAGTGGTAGACATGATCCCTGCTCACAGGGAGCTAACAATCTGGTCGGGGAGACAGGTGTTAAAATAAATTAGAGATAGGGGAAGCAGGTAGTATTAGGAGATGGACATAACTGATGTATTAGTGAGGTGACAGCTTAGGGGTACAGGAGGGGAGAATAGGTTGGGGAGGGAGAAGCAGCATGGCTTTAGTGGAAAGAGTATGTGCCTCGGAGTCAGAGAACTGGAGTTATCATCCCCACTCCACCTCTTGTCAGCCAGGTGATCTTGGGTAAGTCATTTTACTTCTCAGCGCTCCAGCTTCATCAGTCAGTTTCCTCAATCAGTCGTATTTTTTGAGTGCTTACTTTGTGCAGAGCGCTGCACTAAGCACTCGGGCGAGTACAGTATAACAGGGTTGGTAGACACGTTTCCTGCCCACGACGAGCTTGAAAGATGAGTCAAGGATAATGCCCAAATTTGGAGCTTGTGAGACAGGGAGGATGGTGGTGGTGTCTACGTTGCTGGGTTAGGACAAGGTTTGGGTGACGAGAGTAGCTCTGTTCTGGACAAGTTAAGTTTGAGGTGTCAGGGGCCCATTCAGGTGGGGTGTCCTGAAGGCAGGGGGAAATACGAACCGCAGAGAAGGAGAGAGGTCGGGGATGGAGAGATAGATGGAGTAATCATCCCCATCGAGGTGGTAGTTGAGTTCTCAAAGGGGAGTGGGTGTAGATGGAGAATAGATGGGGACCCAGAGCTGAGTAGCAGCAGTGTGGCCAATGAAAAGAGCTCTGGCCTGGAATCAGAGAACTTAAGTTCTAATCCCTGCTCCGCCACCTGCTTGCTGTATGACCTTGGGCAAGTTACCTCACTTCTCTGTGCTTCAGTTTCCGCATCTGTAAAATGTAGATTGTCCCCCCTCCTTCTTACTTAGACTGTAAGCCTCGAGTGGGTCGGGGACTGTGTCCAGCCTGATTTCCCTGTATCTACCCCAGTGTTTGGCACATTGTGCTTAATGTACCTTAAAAAAAAAACCTGAGCCTTGAGGCACCCACACAATTAGGGGGCTGTGAGGCAGAGGAGGAGCCTGCGAAAGAGACCAAGAAAGAGCAGCTTAGGGAGCTAGGAAAACTAGGAGAGACAGCATCAGTAAATCTGAAGTAAGATAAGTGTTTCCAGGAGATCAATCAAACGGTCATATTTTTTGAGTGCTTCCTGTGTGCAGAGCACTGTACTAAGTACTCGGGTGAGGTCAGAATAACTGAGTTGGTTGCCACATTCCCTGCCCACAACGAGCTTACGGTCAAGAGGGGGAGATCAAGAGGGGGAGACAGACATAAATAGAAATAGCAGAGACAGTGTTGGCGGCTGAGGGGATTAGGATGGAGAGGGTGCCGTTGGAATTGCCAAGGAGGGGGTCGTGGGTGTCTTGGAAGGGGCCATCTCCCTGGAGCGGAGAGGACATGGATCAGAGCCCGGCCGGGGCCGGGTCAGCCAGGTAACACCGGCCGGCCAGATCCGCTATTCTCCGAAGTCTTGTGAGACAATGGAAAGATTCAGATTCCATGGATGAGGTCAGGTTGGAGCCGAACCATTTTGCAACCTCCTCGGCAGTGCCGAGCAGCCCAGCATTCCAAGAGGGAGCTGTGGGGCTGGAATGCCTGCAGATTCCTTCCTTGGAGCTCAGCCGTCACTGGGATGGGAAAAGTGGACGTCCGGGAAAAGCTCCTGGACGTGGATGAGTGGGTTTGAAATCATTCCCTCGCATGTGTCAGGCCGCTGAGGCGAAATCATTCCCCACGCGATTGAGGGGAAAGAGCCGGGCGGGAGGTTGGGGGGGCGGGGGATGGGGGAGCCCGGAGCTGCACAAGGCCTGCTGAAGGCTGCTCGCTCGCTCGCTTGCCTGACAGAGGAAGAAGCGTGTTTGACTCAGGCCGCCCGTCGGAAATACCGAGAGGATCAGGGAGTTGGTATGCAGGAGAGACGTGGTGTCAGGATTGCTTGAGGTTAGAGCCGGGAAAGGATGGGGAAAATTTACACAACAACACCATGAACGCCTCCGCCCCCCACGAGCCTCCGATACCCCTGACACCCCAGGCTCAGCCTCCACCGACCCACCCTGCCCAGAGCTCGGTCCCCGGCCGGGCACCAGGGCGCTTGGAAGGACTGTGTGACCGTTGTATGGCCAGACACCTGCGTCCTCACAGGTTTTGGTGGGCCATTCGACACCCGTAACTCTCCCCTACTGACTCAGCGCGGACCACCCAACACCCCTGACTCTCTGCTCTCGATCCTCAACCCTCCCCCAGTGACCCAGCGTGGACCATTCCGTACCCCTGACTCTCCCCTCCCCATCACTGACAGTCTCCCCAGTGACCCAGCCCAGAACATCCAACCCTCCCGACTCTCCTCTCTCCATCCCTGACTCTCCCCGACTGGCCTAGCATGTACCATCTAATATCTCTGACTCTCCCCTCTCCATCCCTGCCTCTCCCTCGGTGAGCCAGTACAGACACTCACCTATGGATCGATCCAAACCCCTTCTGGACCCGCCGGTATTTCCAGCTGCACGGATCTCCTGTTTCCTGCTGTTTGTTCTGAGCCCTCTCCCTCCATCTAGCCACGGTGGGCACCCCTCATCCTGGCGAGGTGGGATATAGAGCCACAATTCCACATTCATTGCAATCTATCCCTGGCTCTATAGACTCCCACCCTGTCCCCTCCCAGCCCGCCGCTCCACGGAGTTCAGAGTTCTGACCATTAATAATGATAGTATTTATTAAGTGCTTACTCTGTGCCAAGCACCGCGGTAGATGGAAGATCATCGGGCCAGATGCAATCCCATCCAAGGCTCACAGCCAATTCTATTTGTTCTGACGACTTTGACACCTGCCTACGTGTTTTGTTTTGTTGTCTGTCCCCCCCCTTCTAGACTGTAAACCCGTTGTTGGGTAGGGACTGTCTTTATATGTTGCCAACTTGTACTTCCCAAGTGCTTAGTACAGTGCTCTGCACACAATAAGAGCTCAATAAATACGATCGAATGAATGAATGAATAAGTAGGAGGGAGAGAAGGGCTCTCATTCCTCTTTTGCAGATGGCAAAACTGAGGCCTAGAGAGGTTCAGTGACTTGCCCGAGGTCATCCAGCAGGCCAGGGGCAGAGCTCGGCCTCAGACCCGGGTCTCCCGGCTCCCAGCCCCATGTTCTCTCCCTGAGACCCCCCTCTGTCTGTCCTGGCAGAGAAGCTGACCCCTCTCCTTGAAAGTCCTGGTGGCCCCCTCCCTCAGCTTGGGTCCCCGGCTTCCAGAAGACAGGGCCAAGGAGTGTCTGGGGAGGAGACTAGGGGCCGTCTGGGGGCAACCATCCTCCCTGCTGGGCACTGTGCCCCCTCCCCAATCCTCCCCTTCCCTCCCCTGCCCTTCGAGGTGCAATTTTGTTCAGATTTATTACTCTATATTTCACTTGTACATAGTGACTATTCTATTGATTTTGTTAATGATGTGCGTCTTGTTTTATTTCTATGTATTCTCATGACTTGACACCTGTCCACATGTTTTGTTTCGTTGTCTTTCTCAATCAATCAATCAATCAATTAATCGTATTTATTGAGCGCTTACTCATCATCATCAATCGTATTTATTGAGCGCTTACTATGTGCAGAGCACTGTACTAAGCGCTTGGGAAGTACAAGTTGGCAACATCTAGAGACGGTCCCTACCCAACCCAACAGTGGGCTCACAGTCTGGAAGGGGGAGACAGAGAACAAAACCAAACGTATTAACAAAATAAAATAAAATAAATAGAATAGATATGTACAAGTAAAATAAATAGAGTAATAAATATGTACAAACATATCTACATATATACAGGTGCTGTCTCCCCCTTCTAGACTCTGAGCCCGTTGTTGGGTAGGGACCATCTCAGTGTGGCTCTGTGGAAAGAGCATAGGCTTTGGAGTCAGTGGTCATGGGTTCAAATCCCGGCTCCGCCAATTGTCAACTGTGTGACTTTGGGCAAGTCACTTCACTTCTCTGGGCCTCAGTTACCTCATCTGTAAAATGGAGATTGACTGTGAGCCCCCCGTGGGACAACCTGATCACCTTGTAACCTCCCCAGCGCTTAGAACAGTGCTTTGCACATAGTAAGCACTTAATAAATGCCATCATTATTATTATTATATGTTGCCAACTTGTACTTCCCAAGGGCTTAGTACCTCGCTCTGCACACAGTGAGCGCTCAATAAATACGATTGATTGATTGAATGAATGAATCTCGGGCTTGTGCGTATCTCCCCCAATCCTGCCCCCATCTCGCATACGAACCACCCCCTCCCCCCTGCTGGCCCGAGCCTGCCCTGTGTGGCGCAAGGCCTATCTGGGCCCGGTTGACGCGCGATGGGGCCGTATCGTGGTGGCGAGCTGGAACATCTGTCACCAGCCGCTACAGGGGAAGGAAGTGCCTGGCCTCGGCCACCGCGTGACTGGCAGGGGGTGGCCGCACGGATGGGAGCCTCTCCGCTCCCCCCCGGGGGACCTGCCCGCACCGGGCCCCCTCTGTTTCCGCCCAGATCGGCTCTGGCAACTGCCCCCCGACAGCCGGAGACGTGGCCTCGCCCGACAGGCAGGAGCCCACGTCCCCGCCTTGGCTGCAGACATGCCCGCCACTAGCCCCGGCTCTGGGTCGACTGTGGTGTCCCCCTCCGCCGCCTGGCACTGGGCTGGCTCCTGCCGCCTCCACCGTCTCCCGTCGGCCCCCTTCAGATCCACACACCTGGCTCAGGTCCGGGCAGGTGTCGGGGCCGACGGGGTTCTCCGTCATCTCGTGGCCCCTCGGTCTTCCGCCCGGCACCGGGGAGAGCAATTCATCCCAGCGGTGGGTGACGGATCCGGGAACGATGGCGCCATCGGAAGGGATGCCCAGGGCACCCCTCATAGGGACCTCCTTCCCATCCGCCCCTGCAGAAGACGCTCTTACTCCAGGTGACCCTCCCTTTCCCACACAAACACCACATAGACAAGTGGCGTGGTGTGGACGTGTGTGGGCAGAGCTGACAGGGGCCCGGGGCTCTGAGATTCCATGAGGGCCGCACATAGTTCAGTACTTTTTGTGAAACGTGCTAAATTCTCCGAGCGTGCCAGACCACAGAAATGAAAATGCGATCTTAGGGAGAGAAGAACACGCCAGGGTGATACTGCAGCACATGTGGCACACACCCTCACATGAGCATACACACACACACGCACATGCAGACACACCCACTCCTCTCAGATACAAACACACGATCATAACGTCATAATAATAATAATAACTATGGTATTTGTTCAGCACTTACGATTTTCCGGGCACTGTACTAAGTGCTGGGGTAGAGACCAGTTAATCGGGTTGGACACAGTCCCTGTCCCACATAGGGCTCACATTCTTAATCCTCATTTTACAGATGAAAGTTACAGGTAACTGAGGCCCAGAGAAGTTTAGTGACTTGCCCGAGGTCACACAGCAGACAAGAGGCACAGCAGAAATTAGAACCTAGGTCCTCTGGCTCCGAGACCCATCCTCTTACCACTAGGCCACACTGCTTCTCATGAACACACATACACACACACACATTCCCAAGGAGGGAGGTAGTGTGGTCTAATGGAAAGAGCAAGCACCTGGGAATCTAGAGCCCTGAGTTCGAGTTCTGACTCTGCCCCCATCTGCCGCATTACCTCAAGCAAGTCACTGAACCTCTCTGGGCCTCAGTTTCCCCATCTGTAAAATGAAGATGAGAGCCCCGCTCTCTTTCAGAGCCCCACTTGGGAAGGGACCCAGTTACCTGGTATCCATCACTGTGGTTGGCACATTTATACAAGGAACAACAGGCACATGCCCATCCTGCTCCATTCCACCCCACACCCTCACAACCCTGTGGGCCAATCCCCTTCCTGTGGGAATGAAGTCCCCCCCTCCCCAACCCAGCTTTCCATGCTAAGCGAACGACTGATCGATCGATCGATCGACGAAGACTCGTGCAGTCCCAGCCCCTTCCGCTCCTTTTGTTGACCGCGGTCAGGCAGTGTTGGGAGGGGGGCGGTCACCCCACAGCGCTCTGTGTAACTACCCACCGCCCCTCCTTGTGACTGGCACGTAGGCATGGGTTGAGAAGCAGCGTGGCTCAGTGGAAAGAGCACGGGCTTTGGAGTCAGAGGTCATGAGTTCAAATCCCGGCCCCGCCATTTGTCAGCTGTGTGACTTTGGGCAAGTCGCTTAAATTCTCTGTGCCTCAGTGACCTCAACTGGAAAATGGGGATTAAGACTGTGAGCCCCCCGTGGGACAACCTGATCAACTTGTTACCTCCCCAGCGCTTAGAACAGTGCTTTGCACATAGTAAGCGCTTAATAAATGCCATCATTAGTGTTACTATTATTATGGTTTCGTTCACCGCCTCCCCCCATGGCCCCAAACTAGTGTGGCCAGGTTTAGCATGGAAACCAGGCAGGAGCTTTGCCATCGTCCTCAGCTGGAACATTGGCACCCGCCCAACCAGACTCCAGGGGTGGTCTCGGGCAGCATGGGTGGGGTGCCGTCTGTTTGCAGGGCACTGAACTGGGCACCGACTAAGTGTGGCATACTGAACTGATATCTAGCCACATGCAGAGCATTCCACTGGTCATTGACTGTCTGCAGGGTACTGAACTGGGCATTCCCGTCCATCCCTCAGTGGTATTTATTGAGCGCTAACTGTGCCGAGCACCGTACTAAGCACCTGGGAGAGAATAACAACAGTAGAGTCACTGTGCTTGTTCACAGAGTACTATACTGATCATCGGCTGTGGGACAAGCACTCTTGAGGTGACCAACTGTGCCAAGCACTGTATTGGGTACCAGTTGCCCGAGGAGCATTGTACCAAGCACCTGCTACATACAGATTGCTATATTGAGTACCTACTACAAACAGAGTGGTATAGTAGTCATCTAGGAGAGTGCTGCAGAAGCCAAACTTACCCACCCTGCCTTCAAGGAGTTTGCCGCTTAATGGGGAGCACAGGCAGGCACGCATTACTAACAAGTAGCTGGAGTAGATGGAAGAACAGACAATCAACCACTGGTTTTTATTGAGCGCTTACTGTGTGCAGAGCACTGTACCAACCGCCCGGTAGAGACCAGTTCAGTAGAGTTGGTAGACCCGATCCTTGTACTAGCAAGTATCAGAGAGGATGCATCAGGATGAATCTGTCCAGGACAACAGTGAACGGTCAGATAATTTCCTGTGCCCCCGACCTGGGGCCCTGGCCGGAGGGTCCCAGAGCTCAGGGCTGCCGTCGGCTTCCGTGTTTCCTGGAAGGCTTACTGGAAGAAGGAGGCATTCCAGGAGGATGTGGAAGTTGGGGAGTGCCGGGCTTTGGTGGATTTGAGGGGCTGACGTGAGGATTTGAGAGCAAGGAATGACAGGAAGCGGAGCTCGGGAGGGCGCAGGGAGCGGTCAGCGAGCTGTCAGCCTGGGGCTCCCACCGTTCCCCCCACCCCTGGGCGCCCGCCCGAGGTGGCACATGTTGCCCGGCCCGTGGCCACAGACTACAGGGTCTCCGGCCCGGGTCGGCTCCGGGCCATCCCCCCGGGGCTGGGCCGCCACCGTGCAACCGACGGGCTGGGGGGAACCAGAAGCGGAGCTGGCTTGTCCTATTTCAGAAGTGGAGGTGGAGGTGGGGGGACGAGGAGGTGGTGGAGAAGGAGGCAGCGTGTCAGGGCTTTGGTTTGTTTCAGAGCAGACGGAGTCTGAGGAATCCGGGCCGAAGGGGGAGATGCTTCCCAGATGACTCAACCGGTGTTTTCATTCACATGTGCACAGCCCACCAGGCCTGGTGTGGGGATTTGGGGGGGCGGGTGGGGGACGGATGAGTCACGGAACCTGGGGTGAGCGTGCCCAGAGAGCACGGCTGATTAGGGCCCTCCCTGGAGCCCATGCGGCCTGCCCCAGCTGCCGGACCAGACCGTTGCCCTCCTCGGCCCAGGACGGAATGGGGGGTGGGCAGGGGGATGGATATGGGTCTCGTGAGCATGACACGGACTGCAGGACGTGTTCCCTTGAGACCACCTCCCCGCCCCTGCTCACCGGACGCCCTTGCGTAGAAGTGGAGCAGAGGACAGGGCAGGGCTGGCGAGGAGGGGACACGGTATTCAACATGTTGACATTGTGGTCTGGGGTTGGAGCGGGGGCTGGATTTCTGAACAGAGCCAAATCTTGGCCCTCTTCTAAGCCCCTCAGCCCTGTGCTCCGGGTTTATGCCTAAATGGCTTGGAGCCGTGGATGGCCCAGGTTGCTGCATTGTGCTGGCTCACGTGTGACTGGCTTCCATCCGAGGGAACCTCGCGCCTGCCCTCTTTCGGCCCCGAGTCCACCCCGAGTACCTCGTGAGCTTCTTGCACGCCGATTCCTCCTCTCCTCCCCTCTGTTAGAATCTTTGGCTGGGGTCACTGTAACATTCTGGTACCAGTGGATTCACACTGCCAACTGAGCCGTCACTTCTTGCGCACATAAACACACACGCAGGGACACGTGCACAGACACCCGGAAGCCTTTTTACTGAACAGGGCACAGAGCAGTCGTAAATCAGCCGAAAGGCTACCTCAGACAGTCGGGGCGCAAGTCTGGCTGCAGTGTCCAGTGGGGCTTCACCCCAAAGACCCCTGCTCGCCGATGTCCATTAAAGGGGTGGAGCTGTCTGTTTCCGACTTAGAGGGGGAAAGGGGGAACTCAGGCCCAGCCCGGCTTCATTCTCAAAGGGCCCCGGGGGTTATTGGGGTACAGTAAGCGCTTAGTACTAAGCGCTTAGTACAGTGCTCTGCACACAGGAAGTGCTCAATAAATACGATTGATTGATTGATTGGGATGCAGGGGGTGGGACGGATACCTAGGGAGTTCCCACTGTAGATCTCGGGTCCGCACGATCCTTGGGTGGGCCCTGGCTGGGCCTGTTTTCGGGACTCCAAATGAGGGGGAGGCAAGCCCCAGCTCTGTTGGCGGCGGTGGGGAGGGGACCCAGGGACCACAACTGCGAGCCAGCAGGTGGACACGCCTCTCGTTCCGCAGCCGCTGGGGGCCGGCGAGGGACTAAATCCCAGCATCCGAGGCCTCAGCCTTCCTCCTTTGACCCACGGCCTGAGCCAGAGCAGCTGAGCCCACTGACCTGTGCCCTCCTGGGATCATGGGCCCACCAGGCCAACCTCAAGGCTCAGCTCAGAGTGAGCCGGGAGGGAGAGAAGGAGGGAGGGAAGGAGGAGGGAAACAGGCAGAAGAAGAAGGAGACGTCCCCCTAGGGCAGGCCTCAGGGAGGCCACTCTCCGTCTGATCATCCTGCTCCGGCCTTGCCCAGAGCAAGTCTCCACTCCGTACCTCCCCCCAGCCTCAGGCCCCCCACCCCTTTGTCTTCATGGGCCCTCCCCCATGCCCCCCACCCCCGTCCCCGCCGTTGTGTTCAGACCTGATCGGGTTTGGTGTCGGAACAAGCTCTGGAGATGGGAACTGCATGTTCCCTGGCACCTGGTTCTGGGCTCCGGAGCCGCGGCGGGAGCCAGGCCTCCTCGAGGGTGGTTGAGAGAGAGGACATGGTTGGGGTGAAAGGCTGGGCTGGGGTGCATGCCTATTAGAGTGGAAGCCCCCTGAGGGCTGGGACCTCGGGATGGGCCTGTGAAGTGCTCTCCCAAGTGCTCAGTGCATTGCTAAGCACACAGAGGGCACTCAGGAGATACCGGTGATTGACGCTGGCAGGGCGAGGGAGGTGAGGAGGCACCCGCTGTGGCCCCGAAACCATTGTCTCCACCAGGCCCTCTCACCCCAGGTCTCCAGCCGGACCTGAGAGCTTCCAAGCCTGCCTGGGAAGACCCCAGATCAGGTCTCTCTCTCGCTTCATTCTCAATCGCCCTGGGGTTGTCGGGATGTGGGGTGCTGGGCCGGATCCGTAGGGAGCCCCCCTGCTGTAGGTCCCACACTCCAACCCCCCAGCCTCTGGAGTCTCTGGTCTCCAGCTGCAGCAACAGGCAGCATGCTTGTTTGGGAGAGCACATGTTCCTCTCCATTGGGAAGGGCCTGGGAAGGAGAAGGAAGGAACAGGTAGGCCCTGGAGCATCCAGAACGGGTGGAGAGCCCTCCTTTCTCACCTCCCGCTGCCCTGATCGGCTGAGGCCCTCAATCAGTCAATCAGTAGTACTTATGAAGTGCTGGATTTGGCAAAGCACCATACCCAGCTCTTGGGAAAGAGTAGCGTGGAGATTTCATTCATTCATCCATTCAGTCGTATTTATTGAGTGCTTACTGTGTGCAGAGCACTGTACTAAGTGCTTGGGAAGTACAAGTTGTCAACATGAAGAGATGGTCCCTACTCAACAACGGGGATCTGGAAGAGGAAACAGACCCAGAAATACATGGTCGGGAGGGGGACTTCTATAATCTTTAAATTGTTTTATGAATTAGTTATTTATAGTGATGTCTGTCTTGTCTGTCTCCCCCTTTAGGGTGTGAGCTTATTGCGGGCAGGGAACGTATCCAGTAATTCTGTTGTATCGCACTCTCCCAAGCTTTTAGTTCAGTGCTCTGCACATAGTAAGTGCTCAGTAAATAGTTGATTGATTGGCTCACATTAAGCCCTTAACGAATACCAGTTTGAGGTCCGCCCCGTCCCACCTCGGTGAGCTCATCTGCTGTGATGGGTGCCCCCATCACCTCCGGTCAGTGGCATCTCCGGCCACCTGAGCCCTAGCGTGGACGGAGCCAGGCCAGGGGGGTCCTGCCTCCCTTCCCAAGCCACCTCCCTCAGCTGGGACCCTCAAGTTCTCAGAGGAACAGAAGGTCCCTTTCCCCTCGCCACTCAAGGAGAAGCCAATTCAGTGCTGGGGGCCTCTGTGACTAAACAACCCAAGAAAGGGAGAAACCCAGATGGTGTTCAGAAGTGAGGGGGTGGGGGAGCCGGGGGGATGAGCGAGCAAATTTGGGGAGGTTGTCACATCGGGGTGACGAAACCTGTTCTGTCCCGTCCCGTTGGCTTCTGCTTCTCCCGAGCTCGGGGACACAGGGTCCGTGCGCACTTCCTGTGCCCATTGCGGGTGTCCCAACCCTGCCCCACACGTAACTGCGGGGCGAGTGGGCAGAAGGGCCATCGGAGGGGAGGGGTCCTGGCCCAGCCCTGACCTCCGTGCCACCCCCACCCCCCCGGCAGCCGCGGGAAACAAGAAGCCACAGCCGTTTGTAAGGAGGGGCCGTACAGGGAGCACTGGACCAGGGCAGGAGCAGGGATCGATGGGTGGGAGCCGGGGTGGGGGGTATCCTGGTGTCCTGAGCAGAAGAAGAGTGGTCTCCCAGAATCCAGTGGGCTCGCTGGCCTGGCCACCAGGCCGAGCAGGACGGCAAGTTGCCGGCCGGGCCGGGACCGTGCTTTTTTCACCAAGAAGCACCATGGGGTTTAGTTAGTGCTCCCTCTGAGCCAAGCACTGTGCTCAGTGCTGAGGAGGTAACAAGGTAACCAGCTCAGATCCAATGGGACTCACAGTCCAGGTGGAGGGGGCAGGGATTGTGCTCCCAAATGCTCCCAAGCACTTAGTACGACGCTCTGCACCCATTGAGTGCTGAGTAAATACCACTGATTGATTGAGAGCAGGGATTGTTATTATTATTATTATTGTGCTTAAGAGTTTATTATGTGTCGAGTACTCTTTTAAGTGCTGGGTTAGATGCAAGTTAATCAGATTAATAATAATAGTAATAATGGCATTTATTAAGCACTTACTATGTGCAAAGCACTGTTCTAAGTGCTGGGGGGGAATACAAGGTGATCAGGTTGTCCCACGCGGGGCTCACAGTCTTAATCCCCATTTTACAGATGAGGTAACTGAGGCTCAGAGAAGTTAAGTGACTTGCCCAAAGTCACACAGCAGACAAGTGGCAGAGGCAGGATTCGAACCCATGACCTCTGACTCCAAAGCCCGTGGTCTTTCAAAAATCCCTGTCTCACATGGGATTCACAGTCATCCCCATTCTATAGAGGAGGAAACTGAGGCTCAGAGAGGTCCACTGGTTGGCTGGGGTCACACAGCAGGCCAAGGGCCGAGTTGGGACTGGAACCCGGGTCTCCGTGCCCCGGATTCCGTCCGTGAGGCCAACCTGCCTCCAGCTGACTTTCTGAGCAGTGGGCAGGAGGAGAGGGTGGGCCAGGGAGTGGGGGTTCTGACGCCAGCACCCGATCCCACTTCCTCCCCGGAGCCGCTGCCCTCACGGAATGGGAAAGGGGGAACCCCTCTGGTCCTCTGCCCGCTTTGACTGGTTGAGCAATGAGGCTGTCATCACTCGGCCCGTGCCTGGTGGACGAGGTACCCGACGGGGGAAGGAGGAGATCTTGGCGTGACTTCCCTGCTTCCGGAGCCACAGGGGCCTCCCCTACCGGGTGAAGCAAGAGCAGCAGTGATTTGTGCGGCCAGCGGGCGATGGGCAGCGGGCAGCGGGCAGTGGTGACTGGCGAGAAAGGGGAAATGGTCTTGACCTGACCTTTGGGGACCAGATAGTTTTTAATTCTGAGTTGTGGAGCTTGACCTGGAGCCTCCCAGCCTGTGTAGCCTCCCCCAACTTGCATGGCCCAAGGCCACTCGGCCAGTCACTCTGGTCATTTGGTGGGGTGAGGGGGGTGGGGAGGTTCCAAGGGCAGCAGTGATGGTGTGTGGGGGGGGTGTCACCGATCAGTGTTTCTCCGGGTGAACTGTGTCCGTGAGCCACCCCTCCCACTGGCCCTCCCAGCTCCAACTCCCGCTCCCAGCTGGTGGACACACTCCCACTTATCTACTCCCTTCTGTCTGGCAATGCCCGCAGCGGTGCCTGGGCAGTGGCAGCAGAAGGGCTTCTTTCTCCTCTTGCGGCTGAGCCCCGGGGCCCAGGCAGGAGAGCCGCTCCATTTGGTGGGGAGGAGCAGAGAGCGTGAGCTGGGGTGAGGCAGGCGAGGAGGGCGGTGGGTTGGGTAGAGCCACCCCAGGGATGGGCCAAGGGCCCAGGGAGCAGGGCCAGGCAACGCTGGGGACCGGAGGCCCCGGGTGGCGGGCGGGCACGAGGATGTGAGGGGTGGTGGGCCCGAGCCGGGAGAACCCTGGAGTCGTATTTACAGCGTGAGCCTGTGACTCAGGAGAAACCCGGAATCTGGCTGGGAAAGCAGGACCGAGCAGCGAAAGTCGGGAGGGGTGGAGGGTCATCTCCCCCCACCCCCCCGCTGCCGGGAAGCCACTCTACCATCGGGAGTGCCCCCTCCTCTGCCTTGTCCCCTGCCCCCAGCCCTTCCCTCTACGGATGGAGGTCCTGGATCTGGCCTGATGTTTGGGCTGGACTGACAGGGGCGGGGGTGATGGCCCCATCCCAGGTCCCTGTTGGGGACGGGAGGGATGGAATCTCCTTCCAGCTGAGGGTCCTCCCTCCCATGGCAACGGCGACCTGGGGCCCGGCCTGTCCAACCTTTCCAATCTTTCCCATACCCCCCAAGAACCAGGCCCTCGGCCTCAACCTGACTGCCTTCTGTTGCAGATCTCGTGGGGGTGGGGAGTAGCCCGCTGGCTGGTCCGGCCCAAGGGGAAGAGTCCCTGGTAGCCCCATGCACATGGGTCACAGGTGGAGGGGCCACGCGGACAGCTCTCGCTGACCCTCAGCTTCCCCAAGCTCTCTGAGGGCAGGCAAGGAATGACCGTCCATCGTCCACCCTCCACAGGCCCTCCCGGGCCAGCGGGAGAGAAGCCCTTCTGGGAGCGGTTCTGGCGGCCCCGGGTTCATGTGGTGTCTGCGTCCATCCCGCCCTCGGGCCGGTGACCAGGAGGAGGGACGGTGGGCCAGGACACCCCCACCCAGAGGAGGATCCACCTACAGGAGACCGTCTCAGTCGGTTCATTAGTATAGAGCAGCAGCGTGGCTCAGTGGAAAGAGCACGGGCTTGGGAGCCAGAGGTCATGGGTTCTAATCCCCGCTCCGCCGCTTGTCAGCTGTGTGACTTTGGGCAAGTCACTTAGCTTCTCTGGGCCTCAGTTACCTCATCTGTAAAATGGGGATTAAGACTGTGAGCCCCTAGTGGGACAACCTGATCACCTTGTATCCCCCCCCACCCCCACCCCCGGTGCTGAGAAACAGCGTGGCTCAGTGGAAAGAGCACGGGCTTTGGAGTCAGAGGTCACGGGTTCAAATCCCGGCTCCGCCACATGTCTGCCATGTGACCTTGGGCAAGTCACTTCACTTCTCGGAGCCTCAGTTACCTCATCTGTAAAATGGGGATTAAGATTGTGAGCCACACGCAGGACAACCTGATCATCTTGTATCCCCCCGGCGCTTAGAACAGTGTTTTGCTCTTAGTAAGCACTTAACAAATGCCATTATTATTATTAGAACAGTGTTTCGCACAATAGTAAGTGCTTAACAAATGCCATTATTATTATTATTATTAGAACAGTGTTTTGCACATAGTAAGCGCTTAACAAATGCCATTATTATTATTATTATTATTAGAACAGTGTTTTGCACATAGTAAGCGTTTAACAAATGCTATCATTATAATTCTTATCGAGGGAACGTGAGTTCTGCAGAGCATTGTACTGAGCACCCGGGAGAATACAATAGAGAGTCTTCTGTCTTACGGACTGGTTTCAGAACCAAAGGGCAGCCCTTGGGAAGCCCTTGGGCCCCCTCCCCACCTGTGTCCCCCTTCCCAATTCCCCCTGGGCCTCCGTTTCGTTATCCCAGAGAGGTTTCTGGGTGCCCTCTCTTCTCCTGCTGGCCGCCCGGTGGCTGCCAATCAATCAATCAATCAATCAATCGTATTTATTGAGCGCTTACTGTGTGCAGAGCACTGTACTAAGCGCTTGGGAAGTACAAGTTGGCAACATATAGAGACAGTCCCTACCCAACAGTGGGCTCACAGTCCAGGCCCCTTCCTCTTTCTGGGGGTTTGGGTCTCACCACAGGACGGGACGGGACGGGACGGGACGGGCCCAGCCCACAGCCCGCCCTGCTGAATGGAGCGTGAGGTCACAGCACCACCCGGAGAGCCCCGTTCGAGGCCTACAGCATGAGAAGCAGCCTGGCCTAGTGGGAAGAGTCCGGGCCTGGGAATCAGAGGACCTGGGTTCTAATCCCAGCTCCGCCGCTTGTCTGCTAAGTGTTCCGGGCACTGTTCTGAGTGTTGGAGTAGATACGAGCTAATCAAATTGGACACGGTCCATGTCCCACCCACGTGGAGCTCACAGTTTTAATCCCCGTTTTATAGACAAGGAAACTGAGGCCCGGAGAAGAGATGTGACTTGCCCAAGGTCACACGGCAGGCAAGCGACAGAGCTGGGATCAGAACCCAGGTCCTTCTCACTCCCAGGCCCGGTCTGTATCCACTAGGCCACACTGCTTTGTAATGGCATTTTATTAAGTGCTTACTATGTTCAAAGCACTGTTCTAAGCACTGGGGAGGATACAAGGTAATCAGGTTGTCCCACGGGGGGCTCACGGTCTTCATCCCCATTTTACAGATGAGGTCACCGAGGCACAGAGAAGTGAAGTGACTTGCCCAAAGTCACACAGCTGACAATGGGCGGAGCCGGGATTTGAACCCATGACCTCTGACTCCAAAGCCCGGGCTCTTTCCGTTGAGCCACGCTGCTTCTCACTGGATCTCTTGGGGTGATCTCCCTGAGCATAGCATGGACTCAGGGAGGGCCCAGGGTTGGTTGGTTAGCGGGCGGGTTTATTGGTTGCCGAAGGCTGCGGGTGGGGCTGGCAGGAGGGGACCAGCGGGCCCACTGGGGCCTGGCAGAACTCTCCCCCGGCACCCGCAGGCCAGTGAGTCTGCTTCCACCCCAGGGTCTGAGACTCCCAGCCCCACCCTGACTTTCAGTGGCCCTGCCGTCAGATTGTCTCCCAAGGCTCACCCACCCCCAGCCTGCTTTCTCCGAAACCCGATCAGTCAATCGGTCAATCAGTCAAAGCTAATTGCTGAGCACTTGTCATCTGTGGAGCACTGGATTAAGCGCTGGGGAGAGGATTGGTAGCCACATTCCCGGCCCACCAGGAGTGAGCCCCGGCCAATCTCTTCTCTACTCTAGACCCCAGGCTAACTGGCGGGCTGGACCCTGGCCCAGGCTTGACCAGCATTTCAGCCAGGAAGCGCTGCTGGCCAATTGCTCGCTTCCCGATCTGGCCCGGGCCCCGGCTCTGGCTCCCGCTCTGGCCCCGGTTCCGGTTCCCACTCTGGCCCCAGTTCCGGCTCCCGCTCTGGCTCCAGCGCTGGTTCCCACTCTTGGCCCCGGTTCTGGCTCCCGCTCTGGCTCCGGCTCCTTCTGACTCCAGCAACGGCCCCGGTTCCGGCTCCCGCTCTGGCCCCGGTTCCGGCTCCGGCCCCAAATTGGGCACCAGCTCCTGCTCCTTTGGCTCCTACCCCCTTGCCCCTGGACCTGCCAGCGGCCGAGTGAGGCCAAGGGCCACCGGCTCATCCCTCCTGATGTCCTGGAGAGCCAGGGCCAGAGAAGAGCTGCCAGCGGGATTTGGGAGCCGCACCGGGCCAGCTGAGGTTGGGCATCAAGCACGGTGGGGCGATGAGTTGGTGCCGGCCGTGGTCCCAATTGGTGGTGGTGCTTTGTGCCCACGAGAGGGGTTGTTCTGGTCCGGCTTGTAGGGGTCACCAACCACCCTCCGGGACACCAGACACACACGCGGTCAGTCCGTTGGCCCTGCAACATCGTGTAGTGAACCAATACCACTATTATTATTATTGTGACCCAGACAATTTGTGTAAATGAACCAAACAGAGAGCGTGTTTCTGGGGGTCATCTGCCCCTCCCCATCCCGGATCGCTCCAAAGCCAGGCACCTCTTGCGGGAACCCGGAAACACGGGTGCCGTGTCCAAGCCGCCACACAGGTAGGCTGAGCGCCAGAAATCAAAACAGTCAACAGGCAGGAGTCCGCTGCTCTGCTCGTGCTGGACGGGGGATAGAGCAGAAGGACACCGGACGGTCACCGTGGGGGCAAGCCGGACATTTGGCTGCCCTCATCCGGCCTGAGGGGGCCACCAAAGTTGAAGTGCTGTACTGGGTGCCTACTATGAGCAGAGTGCTGTATGGGGTGTTTTCTGTATCAGGCAACTGCTGTTTACAGACTGCTCTGCAGGGTACTTTCTGGGTGCAGAGCGCCGTACTGGACATCCGCTTTGTGCAAAGTGCTGTATGGTGTGCTTTCTATGTGCAGAGCGCCGTAGCGGATGCCCTCTGGGGTCTGCCCCCGGCAGGCGGTCAGTGCCTGTGGGGCCGTGGCCCTAGGGCTCCTGCCCTAGCCCAGCCGGCGTTGTTTCAGTTCCCCTTTCCTGATGGGTGATGCCCTCCCCTGTGGTGGCCCGACGGGTCGTGGGGCTGGTCGGTGCCTCCGGTGGCCCTCATCCTGGCCCGGCCTGGCCCGGCAGTGAGGGCCGGGGCCTGGGCATCTGGAAACACTTAAGGGACCCGACGGGCCCGGGAGGAGGTGAGGAATGAGCTCGCTGCTGTTGCTCAGCCTCGAAAAATGCCGGGTGGTTCCAGATGGAGCAATCGCCGGACCCCTGGGCCTCGCCCCAGGAATCGGGAGGAAATCAGAGCTGGGGGAGGGTGGGAGGCCCCAGGGAGGAGGGGCAAGATCTTGCCCAGAAAACCACCAGACTGAGACCCGCTGTGTAATTTGTTGATTTCTATTATTGTCTGTCTCCCCCTCTAGACTGTAAGCCCACTGTGGCCAGGGAAGGTGTCTGTTTGTTGTTGTATTGGACTCTCCCAAGTGCTTCGTGTAGTGCTGCACACACAGTAAGAGCTCAATAAATACGACTGAATCAATCCCCTGCCCACAACGAGTTCACAGTCCAGAGGAGGAGACAGACATCAAAATAAATAAATAAATAAATAAATAGATAAATAAATAAATAAATAGATAGATAAATAAATAGCAGATATATGCAGATTTATACATATGTGCTGTGGGGAAGGGAGGGAGGAGTAGTATAAATAAATAGAAAAACAAAGATATACACAGATCTATACATATGTGCTGTGGGGAAGGGAGGGAGGAGTAATATAAATAAATAGAAAAATACAGATATACACAGATCTATACATATGTGCTGTGGGGAAGGGAGGGAGGAGTAATATAAATAAATAGAAAAATACAGATATACACAGATCTATCCATATGTGCTGTGGGGAAGGAAGGGAGGAGTAATATAAATAGAAAAATACAGACATACACAGATCTATACATATGTGCTCTGGGGAGGGGAGGGAGGAGTAATATAAATTGATAAATAAATTGCAGATATACACAGATCTGTACATATGTGCTGTGGTGAAGGGAGGGAGGATGAATGAAGGAGCAAGTATGCAAGGAGCGAGCAATAATAATTATTATTATTACCATAAAAAAATATGGAGTGAGTGTTGGCAACATGGTCAAATCCCGAGTCGTTAGGGACCTGAGCGCCACAACCGCCTGGCAGCGAGGGTCGGAGCATCGGGGTGGGCGTGGATAATAATAATCATAATGATGGTGGTATTTGTTAAGCGCTTACTATGTGCCAAGCACTATACTAACCGTAATGATGATGGTACTTCTTAAGAACTCACTATGTGCTGAGCACTGTTCTAAGCGCCGGGGTAAATACAAGGTCATCAGGCTGTCCCACGTGGGGCTTACAGTCCTGATCCCCATTTGACGGATGAAGGGACCGAGGCCCAGAAAAGTGAAGTGATTTTCCCAAGGTCACACAACAGACACGTGGCAGAGCCGGGATTAGAATCCACATCCTCCGATCCCAAGCCCGGGCTCCTGCCACTAAGCTGTGCCCCCCACCCCTCCCTCCGGCCCCAGCTCTCGCCCCCCTAGCCAGTCTGGCGACCGATGATAGTCGGGGCCTGTTTCCCGGGGCCAGAGGGGGTTCCCTGGGGGCTGGAGGGCGGAGGGCCGGTTGAGCAAGACTTATTTTGGTCCGGGAGTTGTTTGTAACCGAGCCTATTTTGGTTGGGGCCGCCGGGCTGGGCAGGCCTTCCCTGGCCATCCCACGGCCTGGCGCCATCCTTGGCCGTTGTCCGGCAGCCGGCCAGACACTCAATAGTTTTGCTGTGAATTGGCCGGTGGTGCTCAACCCCCGAGACCCCCGTCCCCCTCGCTCCCGGGGGCTGGGCCCAGCCACGGCTGAGAATACGAGCCGGTCCAGTCCGATCCTGCCCTGGGCCCTTTCCCTAAACGCGGCGCCGACCCCCGGAGCCCCCTCCACCCCAAACCCCTGGGGACAGTGGCCCGGGCCTTGGAGTCAGAAGGTCATGGGTTCTAATCCCGGCTCCGCCACTTGTCTGCTGTGTGACCTTGGGCAAGTCACTTCAGCTCTCTAGATTTCGGCGACCTCATCTGGAAAATGAGGATTGAGACTGTGAGCCCCATGTGGGACAGATTTGCTTGTAGGCACCCCAGCAGTTAGTACAGTGCCTGGCACATAGTAAGCACTCAACAAATACCATAATTATTACTATTATTATTATGCAACCTCAGGGCTGGTAGCATGGTGGGGTGCATGGCAGCATCCTGGGCGCAGGGGGGGCGGGGAGGGCAGCAACCTAGGAACAAGATTGGAGGGGCGGCGTTCCAGAGGCGGCAGAGTCCAGGGATGTGGGGGGAGGGGAAGGCAGTATCCCGGGGAGAGGGTGGGGGGAACGGTGTCCCCCCGGGCGGGACACTGAGGATCCTCAGCTCCTGAGGATCTGCCACCAGCGGAGTCTGTTTTGCCCTCCAGTTCCGGCCGCCACCTCCCCATTGCTGCACCCCGTCCATCCATCCATCAGTCCTTCCGTCTGTCCATCCATCCAGCTGCCCGCGACGGAGAGCCAACCCGAGGCAGGATGGCCCAGTGCATTCCTTTCCAAGGGGTCCATGAGGGAGGTGTGGCTTCCTGACTCTTCATGTCTCTGGGAGCATCTCTTTCTGTTGCTCTTCCTGCCTCCCCATCTCTCCCTATCTCTCTTGGCAGGGCTCTCTAGTGTGTGTATGTGGGCGAGGGTGTGTGTGTGTGCGTCTGCGTATCTCCCTGGCCCTGTGGGTTTCTCTCTCCCTCTCTCGCTTCCCCCAAACATCTGACCACAGACATATGTCCACAGCTGTTCCGAGGACCGGGCAGCACCTGCCGGGCACCCGGTCACACCCCGGGACTGGAGGGGCCCACCCCAGATGCCCATGTCCTGCCCAGCTGCTGCCCTCTCGGTGGGCTCCTCTCCTCGGTGGGTCCTGCTCCTTGGTGGTGGCGGCGGCAGCGGCGGCCCAAGTTGGCTATCTAGAGCTAGAGGGGAGGAGCCGGGAGTGTCTGAAGCTGTGGCTGGTGACGGCCTGCGTCCCACTCCCAACTCCACGACTTTGTCGTCGTCGACATGACTGTCGTCGTCGTCGACTGTCCTGCAGCCTTGTGCTCTGCGTCTGCACAAGTTCTGCTCTGTGGACCAACTCTGCCCCCACCAGGGAGGTTTCCGGGGGAGCAGAGCAGTGCCCCTGCCAGGGCCACATCCGTCCATCCGCCCGCACTCCTTTCCTCTCGGCAGGAGGGGAGCGTCGACCTCCAGAAAAGAGTAGTCCCTCTTGGGTCCCAACCCCCATCCCACACCAGCCTGCCTCAGGATCCCCAATTCTTCCACCAGAACAGCTTCCGGGTCCCCTTCCCCCTCTGCTAGCTGAGCCCAGACCCTTCTCCCCGCTACGGCCCAGGCATTGCCACGGCCTCCTCTTGACCTTATTATTATTTATTTATTTTACTTGTACATATTTATTCTATTTATTTTATTTTGTTAGTATGTTTGGTTTTGTTCTCTGTCTCCCCCTTTTAGACTGTGAGCCCACTGTTGGGTAGGGACGGTCTCTATATGTTGCCAACTTGTACTTCCCAAGCTCTTAGTACAGTGCTGTGCACACAGTAAGCGCTCAATAAATACGATTGATGATGATGATGACCTCCCTGCCTCCAACCTGTCCCCTCCCGCCACCCCCCCCCCAACCCCCCCCGGCACTGAGAACCATCTTCCCTTCTTTTCATTCAGGAGCATTTATTGACGTGGTGCCATTCATTCATTCATTCAGTCGTATTTATTGAGCGCTTACTGTGTGCAGAGCACTGTACTAAGCGCTTGGGAAGTACAAGTTGGCAACATATAGAGACAGTCCCTACCCAACAGTGGGCGCACAGTCTCAAAGGGAGAGACAGAGAACTAAACAAAACATATTAACAAAATAAAATAAGTAGAATAAAAATGTACAAGTAAAATAAATAAATAAATAAATAGAGTAATAAATACGTACAAACATATATACATATATACAGGTGCTGTGGGGAAGGGAAGGGGGTAAGGCGGGGGGAATGGAGGGGGGAAGAGGGGGAGAGGAAGGAGGGGGCTCAGTGTGGGAAGGCCTCCTGGAGGAGGTGAGCTCTCAGTAGGGCCTTGAAGGGAGGAAGAGAGCTAGCTTGGAGGATGTTGGGAGGGAGGGCATTCCGGGCCAGGGGGATGACATGGGCCGGGGTTCGATGGCGGGACAGGCGAGAACGAGGCCTGGTGAGGAGATAGTTGCAGAGGAGCAGAGAGTGCGGGCTGGGCTGGAGAAGGAGAGAAGGGAGGTGAGGTAGAAGGGGCCGAGGTGATGGAGATCATCATCACTGTCATCAGGGGACAGTGGATGAGCACTGCCAGGCTCACAGACACCCCGGGATTGGGGGTCAGTGGGGGGTTCTGGAGGGGCCCTGCTTGGGCTTGGACACATTGGGACCTGGACCCCCGACAGATACAGCGGGACCCTGTCTGCCCAGGACCCGTGGTCATGGCAAGAGGCCAGCCTCCGAGGGTCAGTCAGTCAATCATATTTATTGAGCGCTCACTTTGTACAGAGCACTGTACTGCCTGCTTGGGAGAGTGTACAGTATAATAATAATGATGGGATTTATTAAGCGCTCACTATCTGCAAAGCACTGTTCTGAGTATGACATTATAACATACATGTTCCCTGCCCAGAATGAGTGTATAGTCTAGAAGGAAGCACAGCTCAGCGTGGAGGGTGGAGAGGAGCTAGTGGGAGGGGACTTGGGATGGGCAGACCTGCTGCAGTGGGCTCACTGGAGAGAGCACCCCAATTTGGGGGCCCTTCAGCCCTGCCCAGAGCTCTCTGGTCTGGGCAGAGCCCTGGGATGTGCCCGGCTGGTACAGCCCCCAGCCCCAACCCCAACAGCTGAGGGACACTGAAGGAGCTCGGAGGGATAGGGGTCCGACTCCCAGCCTCAGCACCGGAGCCTGCCCGAGTGTGAACCCATCCTACCCGTGGAACACATCAAACCCGATGGCTGCCACACCAGAGGCTGTCCCAGTGTGGACACGTCATAGCCAACGCCTGTCGCCCTGGAGGCTGCCCGAACGTGGATTCGTCATAGCCAACAGCTGCTGCGCCGGAGGTCCCCAGAGCGTGGAACCGTCATATCCAACAGCTGCCGCACCGGAGGCCACCCCAGCGTGGACACGTCATATCCGACAGCTGCCGTACTGGAGGCCGCCCAAGCTTGGACATATCATACCCAATAGCGGCCACACCAGAGTTTTTGTGGATAGCCAATGTCACGCCTGTGCATGAAAGCGTTCCATATGTGACCGGGTGAATTAGAGACCAGAATCTCAGAAACCAACGTGTGGAGAGAGCCAAATCCCAGTATTGCCGTTCCCCAAGTCGCACTCAAACGGGGCGAGAGGCCCCCGCCGGAGCCAGAGAGCAAACTCCAGGATACACTTCTTTCCCCCAGCGGAGGGTGAGCACGGGACCATGGTTCCCGCTGGAAGGCATGCAGTCGGAAAAACCAGCAGAGCCAGAGGGGTTTGGGCAGATCCATGGGTGAACCTCTGTGCTTGGTCACTGGGAGAGTCAGGGATGCAGAAGGGAGAGTCAAGCGTGTGGAGTGGTCCGTGCTGGGCCACTGGAGGAAGAGTCAGAGATGGAGAGGAGAGAGTCCGGTGTGGGTTGGCCTGTACTTGGTTATCGGAGGGAGATTCAGGAACAAAGAGTGGAGAGTCAGAGATGTTGGATGGTCCCTGCTGGGTCATTTTGGGAATGTTAGGGATGTTGGATGGTTCGTGCTGGGTCACTGGGAAGAAGCAGGGTTGGAGAGGGGAGAGTCAGGGAGATTAGATGATCCATGTTGGATCACTGGACGGAAAGTCAGGGACGGAGACGGGAGGGTCACAGGTGCCGGATGGTCTGTGCTGTGTCATTGAGGGATGGCGAGGGGAGAGTTGAGGGTGGGATGGTCTGGTCTGGGCCAGTGACAAGAGTCAAGTTTGGAGAAGGGAATCAGCGGTGTCGGATGTTCCATGTTGGGTCACTGGGGAAGGGTCACAGATGGGGTAGGGAGAGCCAGGAGCATTCTCCATGTAGAGTGTCGGTGAGCCCACCGCCCCTGCTTGACTGGTGCTCCCCTCCCCATGTCTGCAGCCCATGTCAATCCACAGGCCCCCTGGAGCTGGAGCCACGCACACTAGGCCTTCAAACCTCTTTCTCTGCCCATCCCGCTGGTGGCCGTAGACCTTGAGTCTGGGGTTCAGGTCTGAGCCGTGCTGGTTTGCCTCCCCAAGACACTCGGGGGCTCTTCCCTGGAACCGGTCTCTGGGCGGCTTTCTGGGAACCGTGCGCCTTGGGGCAGAATCTGGGGCGAACTGCAGAAACACACGACTCTAGGTAAGCCAGAATCACAACAGTGCCATCCTCTTTCCTCTGCTCCCCCACATGCCCATCAGCCATGCTCACAGTGGGCACCCGGGACACAGGGTCTGAATCTTTATGTGCGATGTCGGCGGGGTTGGGGGGCGGGTGAACTTAGGGGTGTGAGATCGTCTGTCTGTGTCTACCGTTGTGTCGGCATTTCTATGTGCTGTGCCTGTGTTGGTAGGTGTCACTGCCCTGGTAATAATAGTAATAATAGTAATGATGGCATTTGTTAAGTGCTTACGATGTGCCAAGCACTGTTCTAAGCACTGGGGGGGATACAAGGTGATCAGGTTGTCCAAAGAGGGGCTCACAGTCTTAATCCCCATTTTACAGATGAGGTAACTGAGGCCCAGAGAAGTGAAGTGACTTGCCCAAAGTCACACAGCTGACAAGTGGCGGAGGTGGGATTAGAGCCCATGACCTGTGGCTCCCAAGCCCGGGCTCTCCCCACTGAGCCACACTGGTACCGTCCTGGTGCTCCGTGGGCCCACAGCAGCGGCGCACACCAAAGTGGGCGGTGGGGACCAGCACCCCGAGGCCATATTTCACGGCTGGGGAAACTGAGGCCCGGAGCGGCCAGGGGGCTTTCTCCAGGTCACCGGGACTGACCGGGCAGATCTGGGCCCGGGGCCCAGGTCTCCTGACTTTGGAGCTGTAACCACTAAAGTATGCAGTGCTATTTGGCTTGGCAGCGGCCTCTGACAGTGAGTGGGGCGGTGGAAAGACCTGAGCCTCAGAGGCCCAAGGCCCAGGAGCCCAAGGTTCAGGGGCCTGAGGCTCAAGGGCCCAAGGCTTAGAAACCCGAGGTTTGGGGGCCCAAGACAGCAAGTGGCAGGACCCGGGTTCCCCTCCCCACCGAAGTGCCCCACTGGCTCATTCCCAGAGGAACCAACCCCTGGGCTGAGCTCCCCCTAGCTCTCCTGGAAACCCCATTCTCCATTCGGAGGGGCTTTGAGCCCCGGGCACGCAATGGGAATATCAGTGAGGTCAAGTTAGTTGTGGTGGTTGTCGCCACCCCCGCCATCATCCCACCCCACCATCCTCATCGTCCATACCGCCAGAGCCGCCGCTCCCCTCCCCACTGTCCCAATCAACAAGAGAAGCAGCGTGGCTTAGTGGAAAGAGCTCAGGCTTGGGAATCAGAGGTCGTGGGTTCTAATCCCAACTTGGCCAGTTGTCTGCTGTGTGACCTGGGGCAAGTCACTTAACTTCTCTGTGCCTCATCTGTAGAATGGGAATGAAGACTGTGAGCCCCACGTGGGACAACCTGATCACCTTGTATCTACCCCAGCGCTTAGAAAAGGGCTTGGCACACAGTAAGCGCTTAACAAATACCAACATTATTATTATTACCAAGGCTGCCATCTTCACCACCATCTAGGCCACCATCTATGCCGCCAGCTTTGTCGCCGCCGTTGTTGTCGCCGTCCTCCATCGGTGGGGTTTGCTGAGCTCCGTGCTCAGCAGTTGGGAGGGTCCAGGAGAGGGAAGAGACACACAGTCCCTCCCCTCGAGGAGTTTGGGGTCCCATGTGTTCTGCGGCTCGGAGCCCCTCCGGGCCCGGGGCAGGGACTTGTCCCAAAGACCCCTGAGTGGGAAGGAAGGCAGGGATGGGGAGTCACTCGGGAAGCTTCACCCCATCTCCAGCTGACTGCGGACCCCCCTTCCCTTGCCCCCCACCCCTCCCCCGCCTCTAGGGACTCCTGGCTGTCACCTGCCGTGAGGCTGAGGTCACCTAATCCCTCTGTTTGAATATCGATCTGGCTTTCCAGCACCAATACCGACCCTTTCCGCCCTCTGCCCGCTCCCGCATTCCTGTGGCTTCTCTCTTCCTTCTCCTGCAGGAGAAGCTCAGGGAGCCTCACGTCCACTCTCTCTCCCGGCCAGGTGACTCTCCAGACAGTTTCGGTGGGGATGAAAATGCCAAGTCCAAAGGGATCATGGAAAAGACTCTGTGCCCCCCAAGCTCAAGAGGTCAGCAGTGCACCCCCCCCAGATTCTATCTCAGGGCAGCTGGGCTCCCCGCAATCTGGTTGTATACCGATTCTCCCTTCTCTTGAGCCTCCTGTGGACAGGGAATGCGTGGACCTGATTAACTTGCGTCTCCCTCTCTGGGACCATGGGGCAGGAAATGGAGGTCCACAGGGGTTAAGCGACTTGCCCGAGGTCCCGCAGGAGACCAGGGGCAGAGCGGGCACGGGAACGCAGGACTCTGGCCTCCCAGTCCCGGGCTGTCTCCGCCAGGCCAAACTGTCCTTCCCAGAAGCCCGAGTCCTAATGTGCAGCCAGAGCTCCACTCCATCCCGGAAATTCCAGCAAGGAACAGCGCTGCGGTGCCATGCCGGTGGACACTCCAAACATCCCAACTATGGGCCGCAGAGACTTGGGGCGGGGGGGGTGGTGGTAGAGGGGGGAGGCGGCAGCTGAGAGAGAGAGAGATGCACTGGGAAAGGGAAGGGGGAGCGGGAGGAGCGCTAGCTAGTTCCTATGGTGGCATGGGCTGCGGTAGTGAGACCCTCACAACTGCAGCGATTCCTTCTCCTTAACTCTTTGTGGTCTCGAAGGTGGATGGCAACAAGACTCAGCTACACAGCTGGAGCCTCCAGCCTCCACCCCCTCCGGCTTCCCAGAGCAGGCCCCTCCAGGGGTCATCGGGTCCGGGCCCCTGTCTTGGAGCCGAATGGCCCCAAACAGCCTGGGGCCCAGAGAGGTCTTTCCGGAAGGGACTCTTGGGGCACTGAGACCCTTCCTCACCCTTGGGTTCTGTGGGCTCCTCCTGTCTTCCCTGGGAGGGGAGGAATGTCCCAGGCAGCCAGATCCACCCCGCCACTTCCTCCGCCGTCTGCTCGGCTAATCCTGCCCCCACCTCTCTACCTGCTCCCTCACCCCACCCCACCCCACTTTCCATGGGGCTGGCTCAGGAGCTCCGGCCACGTGGGGGTCGGGGACACTTGGCCACATGGGAGCCAATTTCTCCTAGAAAACAATGACCTCACCTTGGTCAGGGCCTGCTTGGGGGGGGTGTATGCATGGGGGTGGGGGGCGGAGCAAGAGCCTGCCTTCCTGCCAGGTCCGGCTGAGCCACGCAGGCCGAGATCGCCTTCTGTTTGCTCAGTGCACCGTGGGCCTCCCCGCCTCCTCCCAGCCTCACCATTCCCTGTCTCCCAGCCTCCTCCCTACCCACCTGCCCTCTTCCTGCCTCACCATTCCTCTGCCTCCCTGCCTCCTCACCTCCTTGCTTCCCCATCTCCTCCCCACCTCTGTACCTCTCTGCTTCCCTAGCCACTCCCTGCCTCCCCATCTCTACCCTGCCCCTGCATCTCCCCACCTCCTCGCCTCTCCAACTCTCCTGGGACTGAAGGACTTCTGGGAGAGGCATTGGGGGTTCAGTAGCCCGGGACCTGCTGAGACCTGCTAGGACCTGGTGCCCTTTGCTCCCTTTCCCTGATGATGAAAGCCCCAAAGTTGAGGGACATGGGTGTGGACTCGGGCCTCAGAGCTGTGGGGACGGACTCAGGGCCGTGGGCGTGGGCTGGGAGCTGTACAGGTGGGCTTGCGACCGTGGGGACGGACTTGGCACTCGGAGCTTAGGGCCGTGGAGGGCAGGCAGGCCATCAGGGTGGCTTCAGTCACCAGTCGGTCAGTAACCATGTCGGCGTTACCATGGTCGGTCTCTGCTGGTGGCCCCCCAAGGAGTTTTAAACAGGGCCGGGGCAGTGGGGGACAGTGCCGTGGGGGACAGTGCCATGGTTGCTGGGGGCAGGGAGGTGGGGGGGGATGTGTCTCAAGCCCAGGGAGAGGCTAACCTCCGTGTGATTTCAGTTCTAGATGCTCCTCCCAGGGAATTGTTTCCCTGCCCTAGAATCGCACTTACTGGCTAGTTTGTAACTCTGGCATCTTGGGTTGTAAAGCCCCTGAGGGCAGGGCCCACTTCTCTTATCCTGGTGCAACTCTTTACAGTGCTGTGCACACGCTAGGTGCCCAGTACAGCGCTTTGCATGCAGCAGGCACCTGGTGTACTGTATATATATAGAGAGAAAAGTAATCAATGGATATTGTGCAACTTCAGAAAAGTCGTTTCTGTGGAACAGGTCTACATTCAGCATGGAGAATTCTGTGCTGTCTGTAGTGCTCTCCACATGCTACGCTCTCTGCAGTGTTCTCTCTAAGGTGCTCGCTCGGCAGTGCTCTCTCACTATTGCTCTCTTGGCAGTGCTCTAAGCAGAGTGTCAGTACTTCTGCTGGTCCACTAGAAGCACCCCTCCAGCCAGCTCTGGGCCCTCCATGACCCCCCAGGGAAGGTGCTTTCCTCCACTGTCCCCAGAGAACCAGGCCGGACCGGACCAGGTGTGCAGGCCCCATCGCTTCTCTCCAGCCGAGGTGGGCTGGGTGGGGGGCAGGGTTGGATCTTGGGGTGAAATTCCTCTGCCCAAGAGTGGGGCATGTTGGAGCCCACCGGCCTGGCACAGCCACCCATTCTGCTCGGCCCCCTGCATGGACTCTGTGTGGCATGATGGGGGTCTGGCATTCTGGAAACATAGGTGGTCCCGGAGGGCCCAGGGGGACCAGGAGGCCGAGGAGTCAGGAGACCATGTCTTCTGCCACCCATTAGGGTTGGGGGAAAGACTGATACTTGGGTGGTTAAATCCTTAAATAACATCCAGTATGATTCTCCTGCACCTACCCTGGCACATAGCTGGTGTTCGGCCCAGAGAAGAATCATGGTGTTTATTAGGTGCTTACTCTGTGCCAAGCACTGTACTAAGCACTGGGCTAGACGCAAGATCATCAGGTCCCTCCCGGGGTTCACATTCTAAGTAGGAGGGAGAACGGGTGTCAAATCCCCCTTTTGCAGATGAGGGAACTGAGAAGTGAAGTGACCTGCCCACAGTCACCCAGCAGACAAGCGGCAGAGCTGGGATTAGAACCCAGGGCCTCTGATTCCCAGGCCCGGGCGCTTTCCACTAGGCCATGCTGCTTCCCAGAGCGAGAGCTTAATTAGTACCGTAACACCGATACTACTCACAGTAATGGTACTTTGGCCCAGTGAAAAGAGTCCTCCAGTTCTAGTCCCTGTCCTGCTACTGGCCCGCTGTGTGAACTTGAGTCAGTCAGTCAGTTGTATTTACTGAGTGCTTACAGTCCTCAGAAGCTCTTGGGACAGTACAGTATAACAATATCAGACACATTCCCTGCCCACAATGAGTTTACAATCCAGCGGGTGAAAACAAGCATGAATATAAGTAAGTAAATCACACTTCACCTTGCTGAGCCTCAATCATTTTTCTCCTCTGTACACTGGGGATAAGTTCCCTGCTCTTCCTTCCTCATAGACTCTGTGGAAAAAGACCAGTGGCCAGTTTGGGCCTCTCACATCTCCCCTGCTCCCGGCGGCACTCAGCACAGAGTAAGCACTTGATGAATATGTGGCAAATAGTAACAGTAGCAACAGGAGCGGTAACTAATGGTGACTGAGCGGTAACAGAGCGTCCGCCCTGCCCCGACCCCTCCCCAGCCCCGGTCCTGCACAGCAGCAGCGAGGGCAGTGGTGGCAGTGGCTGTGCCCTCTGGACCAGATTCCTCCTAGGAAACGCAGCAAACAGAGCAGAGTTTGTTCTCCTGGGCCTCGCTGGTCTCTGTCCAGCTGCCGTTCCCGGGATTAAGGCCCATGGGACGTTCCTAGGAGGTGCTCAAGCTGAGGGCTGGGGGCAGGGTGTGTCGGGGGCCATGCTTGCCATCTCTGCCGACTGCTTGGGATGAGAGAGAGAGAGAGAGAGAGAAAGACAGACTGCCTCCAGCCATCCGCCGGGAGAACCCGGGCTGCTCCCGCCACCCCAGCTGCCTCTAGATGCCCCCATAGACAGCCTCAGGGACCCCTCCATGAGACCTCCCCCCACAAACTGCCACCAAGGATCCCCCAGATCTCCCTAGAAACCCCACCTGAAACTGCCCTCCAGGGATCACCTGAGACTTCCTCCCCCCCACCCCAACAGACTGCCCCAGGGCCTACCCCCAAGGCTGCTGCCAGGGGCCTCTCCAGTAATGCCTCCCCTAGAAAACCCCCCAGGGATCTGACCCCGAGACCTCCTCCAAGATGCCTCCAGAGTTCCCCCCCGAGATGGTCCCAAGGACCCCACCAGGCACCATGGTGCAGGCCTGGTCCAGGAGGCCAGAGCCCACTTAGACCCAAATCCCCCTCCACCCCTACGCTGCGGGAGCAGTCAGAGCCGGGATGGGGGGCGCAGGAGGGGTGAACTGGGATGGGGAGGGGCAGATGCCACACTGTGGTGGGGTGAGCCACGTGGTGCCACCGTGCAACTACGGGGACAGGGACTCCGCTACCTCCAGGGGACTGATCCTGGGGAAACAGGGGCCATGGGGAGCAGGGCCATAGGGTTAGAAGGCTTCTCTCCCATCTTCTTCCACTGGCCCCCTCCCCGGGCCGTCCTGGGCCCAATGTCCTGCTAGAAGCACCAGTGCCCCTGAAGCTGTGGCCCCGGGGGTATGAGTCGGGGGTGGCCGAAGCAGCCTCAGGCCGAGTTTTGGGGAGCGCTAAGGGGCTCAGGCTTCCCCCCGGAGCTCTCTTGGGGGCCAAGGGGCCAGCTGCATACCCGGGGGGGAGGGCATCCATGTGGACGGCCTGGGTGAGCGTCCTCCCACTTAATTGTCCCACTGCCTTGGGAAGAGAAGTCCGGGCCGCCTGCCAAGAGGAGCGAGCCCCCTCAGAGAGTGAGATAAGTTTGCCCGGCTCTTCCTCGGGCCGTGCCTGCCCTCTTCCTGCCAGCGGCATGGACGCACCCAGCCTGGGTGCCTTTGGTCACCGGCCTTCCTGGGCAGGGTGTCCACAGGAGAGCAGTCTTACATCCGGGAAGCCCGGGGCTCCGGCCCCATCACCCTCACAGCCGAGACCCCGGGGCTAGGGACTCCAGGGGCCCCTTTCCCATCCCACCATCACCCCGGGTGACCGGACGGGTCCATCCTCTCCTGAGGACTCCAAGGCCCAGCAAGGTCAGTAACTTGCCTGAGGTCCCCCAGCAGGCCAGGAGCCCAGCCGGGACTGGAACCCATGTCTCCGCTGCCCCATCCCCTAGAGGCTCCGTCGGGGTCTCCTCTGGGAGGTCAGGCAGGGATCCAAGTGACGCCGAGGCCCATCGGGCGGCGTTTCCCCACGACCCACTGACCTCCGTCAGTGCGGCGGAGACCAGCGCTCTCCGTCCCTCCCCCCTGCCCCAACTGTCTGGCGACCTCTGACCCCCTGGAGCAGGCCCCCCGTCCCCGTGAAGTCTGCGCTCATCTGTTTAGTCTGTGTAGGAGTGGCTGTGGATGGAGATGGTCCCGGCCAACCGCCAGGCCCGGGCGTCCCTGAGGGCATGGGTGGAGGGACCCGAGCCCTGACCCTTGCATGTTGGTAGGCTGAGGTAGGGGCAGCAGGGGGTGCGTAGGAGTGGGACCAGTGCCAGAACCGGCCAAGGACGGTGATGCCCAGTGGGGCCTGGCTCTGGGAATGAGAACAGAGCATGGAGTGCACCCCCCACCCCTCGCCCTACCCAATGTCCCGCTTCGGACAGGAGCCCCAGCCACACTGTCCTCAGATCCCCGCCAGGCCATAGGAGGCTCCCGAGGCAGTCTGGGAGGGCATGGCGTAGTGGGTAGAGCATAGTCCTGGGAGTCAGGAGGTCATGGGTTCCAACCCACAACTCTGCCACTTGCCTACCATGTGGCCTTGGGTAAGTCACTTCACTTCTCTGTTACCTCATCTGTAAAATAGGGAGTGAGACTGTGAACCCCATATGTTCCACCCTGAAGCTGCCCCTACGTCCAAGTCTTGCCAGGGGTCACCCTGCCCACAGAGCTATGAGGTGGCGGCATCCCCTCAGCTGGGAGCCGGTCTCTGGGGGGATGAGGGGGAAAAATGGGGGCGGCGCAATTAGTGACACGATGAGAACCACAAGGCTGCCCAATCAATCAGTCATATTTATTGAGTGCTTACTTTGGGCAGAGCACCATACTAAGCGCTTGGGAAGGACAGTATCACAGAGTTGGTAGACAGGTTCCCCGCCTATGAGCTTACAGTCTAGAGGGGGAGATTAATGTTGAGAAATAAAAATAAATTCCGGCCATGTACATAAGTGCTGTTGGTCTGAGGTAGGGCTAAATAAAGGGAGCAACTCCAAGTGCATGGGTGATGCAGAAGGGAGTGGGAGAAGGGGAAGTGAGGGCTTAGTCAGGGAAGGCCTCTTGGAGGAGATGGGCCTTCATTAAGCCTTTGAAGCGGGGGAGAGTGGTGATCTGTTGGATACGAAACAGGGAGGGCATTCCAGGCCACAGGCAGGACGTGGGTGAGAAGTCGACACGGTGTCTTCCCTGCCACGTGACACGGTGGTGTCTGGATCCCCGTGCTCCTCCTGGCCCCTGCAGACCCCTGGGATCCCCAACCTTCTCCGTAACCCCCAGGCCCAGATCCCCCCCGCCCCCTGCAGTGGCCAGGCCCCCATAGACTTGGGAGCGACTGCCCAAGGCCTCTGGTTTGTGCCCCCACTGGCACCTGAGGGTGCCCAGCCCAACTCGGGCTAATAATGGTGCCTGCCTCTGGGCCCGGGGAGTGGTGCACGGCTGGGTTTGGGGGGAGGAAACGGGGATGCTGCCTTGTTTATCTCAGCCGGATTCACTGCCGCCCCACCCCGTCCACCCTGCTGCCCGCGAAATTTGATCCAAATGGCGGCAGGCAAGAACGCGGCCACGTTCCGGAGTCTGGAGGAGACATTCCGATCCCAATCCCGATCCTCGTCCCGGTCTGTGGTGCTCAGCAGGAAGCCCAGCTGGGGCCAAGGGCTCCGCCAGGCTGCAGCCTCGGGCCAAGGGCCTACCCCCGGGCCGAGGGCGGGCTGGACGGGGGCGGCAAGGCTGTGGGCAAGAACGCTGGCTGATGATCACGTCGACGGAGGAGGAGCAGGAGGAGGAGGAATAATAGTAGTAGTACTAGTAATGGAAGGATTTCTTAGGCCCTGACCACTGTGGGGCAGAGGACCGTACTGAGTGCTGGGGAAGAGTACGCAGGGAGAAATTAGACTCGTGCTGTCATCTTGGATTTTGGAAGAGTGAGGGATGGGCAGTGGCGTCTCCACACACCCCACATCGGAAGCAGATGGAGAGGCGGCAGGCTGCTTCCACTGGGGATCAGGTCACCCGGAGCTCCCCCGAGTCCCTACCTCAGCCTACTGGAGACCCCTACTCTGCGGCTCTTTCTCTGTGGCCGTGAGCCAGAGAGGGGCACGCAGGCAGATAGACTTCCAGACCCATTTCCAGCACCCCTCTTCTGGATTCACTGGGGTCCGAGTCTCCCCTCTGGGTTCCCCAGTTTTCCACAGCCCAGCCATCCAAACGTCCGGGGACACCAGCGGTGGGTCATGGGGATGACTGGGGCAGACTGGGGCATGGGGGCCGCCCGCTGGCCCTGGGGCAAAGGTCACCTCGGTGAACGGGTGGAGAGAATTATCAGTGCCAAGTTTCTGGGCCGGACCCAGCCCTGGAACACTTGCTAAGCTGCCAGCCGGGGCTCGAGAGCCAAGCGTTTGAGCTGGCCGGGATAGGCAGGCGGGCCCTGGGTTCGCTGGGAGAGGGGTCTGTACCACAATGAGGTGGGTAGGGGCCAAGCCACGGTTCCGGGAGGCCAGGCTGCGGTGGAAGGGCGGGGGTTCAGGTCAGTGGGGAGGCTGGGCCACAGTGCAAGCGTTGGGAACAGGCCTTGGTGGAAGGGAGGATTGAGGGCATCGGTCTGGGGGCAGGCTATGGTGGAAGTGGAGGGGTTCAGGGATGTGGGAGTCGGGGGGGGAGGGTCGACGCCAGTGTCAGCAGGGGTGGTTTTCCAGTGGAAGCTGCCCCTGCATCATCTCCCAGAGGCTCTTGCGCAGAGGCGCTGATGGGACTGAGCCAGAGTAGCTCCCACAGCAGCCGCTGACCTGCCCAGGCCGAGCCAGGCTGGGAGAGGCTGCCGAAGGCCCCGGCCGATGAAGTGGATCGTCTGGTCAGCCGCTCAGTCAGTAGCCCTGCCTCAGCCCTCGGGAGAATTCGGTACGATGGGTAGACCAGGCTCCTGTCCTCCCAGTAAGGGAGCTGTCTACCCTGAGTGCTGGTACAGTAGGCACACATGACCCCTGCCCTCGGGGGGGTGACCAGTGCCCAGCCCGCAGTGACCGCCTGACACAATGCCTTGCCCATAGTGACCGCCCAGTGCAGTGCCCTGCCCATGGTGACCACCTACCACAGCACCCTGCCCACAGTGACCGCCTGGCACAGTGTCCTGCCCACCATGAGCCCCAGCCCATTGACTGTCCCGTGCAGTGCCCTGCCAGTAGTGTGTCTGCCTGGCATAGCACCCTGCCCGCAGTGACCTCCAGGCACAGTGTGCCGCCCGCGGTGATCATCCAGGATGATGCCCTGCTCAAGGTGTCCAGCCGGCACAGTGCCCTGCCCGCAGTGACCACCCGGCACAGCGCCCTGCCTGCAGTGACCGCCCGGCACAGCGCCCTGCCCGCAGTGACCACCCGGCACAGCGCCCTGCCTGCAGTGACCGCCCGGCACAGCGCCCTGCCCTCTGTGACCTCCCGGTGAATACTCAATGTTCTGGTATTGGCATGTGGAATTGGTCACAGTGGTGCTGGCAAAGCCCCATGGACTCTGAGTGTCTGGGCCGGACAGGTCTGTGGGCCAGGGCCAGTGAGGGCAGGGAGGAGCTAGCCGTTCAGTGGCCCGAGGCTGGGGGCTTTTTCTTCCTATGCTCGCCTGCTCCAACCTGGCTAACGGGGTCAGAGCTCTGCCGTCCCCCACACCGCTCAGCTGGGTAAATATTGACTTCCCCTTCCTCTGTGCCAGGAAAATGAGGCTTTCAGAGGGCGGCTGGGGCCATGGGCATTGCCGACCGTTGCGTTGGTGGACAGTTCCTGCCTGGCCGTTGCGGGACTGTGACCCAGCCCTGCCCTCGGACGACGAGGGAGAGGAGGAGAAGGAGGAGGGAGAAAGAGGAGCCCACTCTGGGTTTGCATTTTCTGTAAGAAAAAGGGAAGGAAGGCCGGGGTTCAGAGGAGCTGGTGGGCCTGTCTAGGGAAGATGCTGAAGAATGTTCCCTATCCTAGAGAAACTGCAGTTGCCTGCAGACCAATGGCTAGTCAGTGTGTCCTGCGGGGCTGGGCATTGTCTCCCGTCGGCTGGTCATTGTATCCCGTGAGGCCAGCATGTTCCCCGTTGGTTGGTCAGTGTGTCTCGGGGTCCAGAGTCGGTCCCATTCTGCCTGTTATCAATTGGGGTGAGGTGTCGACGGGGGGCGGGGGGGGGCGCCGAGGGAGTGGAAGTGGGTTTCCGAGGTGCGGGTGCCCAGGAGGAGGAGAAGGGAATGTTGATGGGTGGGGGCTGGCCGTAAACGGGGCCTTAGCGCCCTTCGCGCGTGGCCGGCCAAGGGAGGCTCTGGAATCGGCTCTGAATAACACCATTCATCCCCGGGTTTTTCTTTGGCAAGGCCGCGCTGGTCTTCCATTCTCCTGGGCCAGACTGGGCCAAGCCGGGGGCTGGGGTTGGGGGGCTGGGACTGGGGTCAGCAGACCTGGCTTCTGGTATCGACTCCACATTCCCTCGGGCAAGTCCCTGACCCTCTCTGGGCCTCGGTTTCTTCCTCTACATTGGGGGTTCTTGTGCCTCCTTCTCCCCTTTTTCTCCTTTCCTGCTCATTCCTCCCTCCCTCTCCTCCTCCTCCCTTCCTCCCCAGAGGTTTTCGGGGATGAAATGATTCTGTTGATCAAAAAGAGTTTTGAAGAGAGAAGAGTGGCCGTTGAAAGCGCCCAAGCCAAAACAGCCCGAGGCCCAAACTGGCGTCGTCCAGCCACGAGTCCGGCGGTCACCCCAGGCTCGGCTGCCCAGCATGAGAGCCAGCAGCCGATGGGCTGAAAAGACACTTTGTGGTAGTGGCTGTTTGCTCAGGGAACCGTGGGGTTAGGGATTGCCTGGGGCTCTGGTCACACCCCCTTGCTGGATTCCTCGAAACTTCGAAGAAGCTTCCTCCTCCTCCTCCTCCACTCCCCAGAGTGTGTCTGGCTTCCCTATGGATTGATTGATCATTCATTAGATCAGCCCACCACTCCTGGTTTCTGGAGTCCGAGCTGGGGCCCAAGGAGGAGCAGGCTGGAGGAGTCGGGGTGGAGGTGGGGGGACGGTGCGTTGTTATGGGAGACGTTCAGGGGAAAGAGGGTGGGGAGGGGTCCCGTGAAGCCGGGCAGGGGCTGGGCCAAGCACCGAGAAGGGGAGGGTCCCGTGCGGCACTCACCGTTTGTCCTGCCGGTGGCAGAAGTCCAGTGTGACCGACACGCTGTTCCTCGGGGGTTTGCGGGAAAGTTGGATTTTTTTGTTTGTTTATGGCATTTGTTAAATGCTTACTGTGTGCCAGGCACATAGTAAGTACATACAAGGTAATCAGGTTGAACACAGTTCAGGTCCCACATGGGACTCACAGTCTTAATCCCCATTTGACAGATGACGTAACTGAAGCACAGAGAAGTGAAGTAACTAGCCCAGGGTCACCTGGCAGACAAGTGATGGAACCAGGATGAGAACCCATGTCCTTCTTACTCCCAGGCCTGTGCTCTCTCCATTAGGCAGCCCTGCCAGGCAACTCCTTGTGATACCAGCCACTGTTTTCTGACCCCCCCGCAGGGTCCTTTCAGTCTCTGGGGCCTCTGCTCCAGGAGACCAATCCCTCTCCCACCCTCCAATCGCAGGGCTGTCTCCCGCTCCCTCTCTAGACACTAAGTTCGTTGTGGGCAGCAAATGTGTCTGTTATATTGTTCTACTGGATTCAACCAAGTGCTTAGTATACAGAAAGTACTCAGTAAATACTGTTGACTGACTGACCAACTGCTGCTGCTGCCCCTGCTGTGGTTTTCCAGCGAACTGTCCCTCGGAAAGTCGCAGCATTTGAATGGAAGCCCTTTGCGGGCAGGGACTCCGGGTTTTCCTTCTGGCATAGCTTCCCAAACACTGTGTTCAGCTTTCAGTGCCCAGAATAGGGCTGGGTGTCCAGATTGGGGCTTGACAGTCTGTAGGCCTACAGTAGATGCCATTGATTTATTATTATTATTAATAATAATAATAATAATGAATAATAATGAAAATAAATACAACTGTGGTATTTGTTAAACTCTTAGTATGTGCCAAGCACTGTACTAAGCATTGGGGTGAATACAAGCAAATTGGGTTGGACACAGTCTCTATCCTACATGGGGCCCAGTCTTAATCTTCGTTTTACAGGTGAGGTATCTGAGGCCCAAAGAAGTGAAGTGACTTGCCCAGGGTCATACAGCAGACAAGTGGCAGACCTGGAAATAGAACCCAGGACCTTCTGACTTCCAAGCCCGTGTTCAAGCACTTACCGTGTGCAGAGCACTGTACTAAGCCCTTGGAGAGGATGTACAGCAGAGTTAGAAGATGCGTTCCCTGCCCACATGAATTGGCTCCTGTCAGGAGCTGGGTCAGGCCCTGGCCCAGGCCCAAGCCCAAACCCAGCCCCAAGCCCTCACCCTCCCTTCTGTGAACCCGTCCTGCCTGTCCCCCCCATCCCCACTGCTGAGCAGCAGCTCCCCGACAGCCGGCAGCGCCCTGAGCCCCAGCGGGAGCCGCGGGTGGGCCGGACCCTGCCACCGTCCAGCCAGCTGGCCGCCCTCCTCCCTCACCTCACCACCGGCTGATGGTGGCCACCGGGGCCGGGAGCTGCGGCGACATTGGCTGCTCCCCCTTCCCTCCCTCCCTCCATCCCTCTCTCGGTCCATCCTTCCCTCCCGGAGCGCCCCTCCAACCGTCCATCCTCCCTCCCGCCCACCCCTCTGCCCTCCCCTCCGTCAGCTGTGCCCCAGCGCACCGGGCTTTTGGCGTGTGGCTCAGGCCCGGAATCTGCAATAACAGGAAAGAGAAGGCCAGCGCCATCTCTCCGGCCGGCCCTGGCGCGGGCCCCGCGGTGGGGGGTTGGGGAAGGTCTGTCTGGAAGGATCAGATTGCCTGTCCTGGACAGAGGAGCATTGTCCTGTCAGCCGGGTGGCCCTCACGGGGTGGACTGTGGCGTGCGGGGCAGGGTCACCCCCCCATCCCCCTCCCCCAGGCCTTTCCCAGCCGCTTGGCCGCCTAGCCCCAGTCCACCACCCGGTCTACCTTGATGCATCTCGGTCTGCTCCTGCCTTCCTTCCCTCTGGAGACTTCGGTCCCTGCTTGGCCCCCAGGGTCAGTCAGGGCCACGCGGGCACCAGTGACCCAGCCACTGGACGCTGGGCATGACCACCTGGGTACTAGTGGTCTGGCCGGCCCTGGTTTGCATGGGGCCGATTATGCAGTTTATAGGTGATCTCAGTCAGGTGACACCCCGCCCCCTGACCCCCACCCCCCCTTCACCAGCTGCCCCCAACTCTCCACTGGATGGACTGTTCCGGGCATGGGTGGCCGCAGGGAGAGAATGTGGAAAATCAGTCAGCCAAGGTGACTACTAAATGGCTAGCAGCGCCTGGGAAAACTTGGGCGTAGGGGAACACGGATGGGGCTCCTCCGAGTGGCACGGTGGTGAGGGGGTCCCCCCTGACTTTACCAGGGGGTGGGTGGCAGTGGCTGAGAACAGTGTGTGAGGGCATCCTTCAGGGGATGAGTGCTTGCCCAGGAGTCCCCGGTCTTTCCAGTGCTTAGAACAGTGCTTTGCACATAGTAAGCGCTTAATAAATGCCGTCATTATTATTATTCTCTCTGCCCATACGCTCGCACCCTCCAGGAATTGGAGAGGAAAATCCGGCCTTTCCCTTGGCCTCCTGGATGGAGAAAGGAGCATGAGGCTCCTCCTTCTTGTGGACCTGAGGAGCAGAAGGCCTGCCTCCAGGCCCTTACCAGGGGTCCCCCGCTGCCCTCCCCCCGGCCCCGTTCTTGCCTCCTGTGCTCACAGGGAAGTCCCCAGGCAAGCTGCATTCCCCTTTCGGGGTAGAGGGGTGGGTTCTGCGCAGGCTTCCCGAAAAATATCTTGGATGAGGTCAGAAACCGGTTTGGGAAACCGGTTTCCAGAGTGCGTCAACCCCCGCGGGGCTTTGGCCTCCTGCATCGAGGCTCTCTAACAGCGACCTTGGGGGATGCGGCCAGGCCCCAGCCCCCAGCCTCAGCCCCTGGCCTGCTCCCAGCCCCAAGGCCTCTACGCCTCCCCCCTCCCCCCGACTCAGCTCTCGGCCCTAGCCCCCTCTCCAAGTCCCCAGCCCACCTCTGGCCTCGAAGCTCCTGGAGCCCTGGGGCTTCCGGGTGGGTGGGACTCAGGGCTGTTCGGGGGTCTCGTTCCATCCCCCCTCCAGGGCAGGTAGCAGGAACATAGTGGTGGGGGTGGACGGTCAATGATCAATGCCTAGCCACCTGTTGTTTTCATCAAAACACACGTCTTGGGTATCCACCCAGCCTATCTGCCACCGACCATTGAGGAGTGGGGGCCGGGAGACACCTCCGCATAAACACACACACACACACACACACACAGAGGAAAGGGGGGATTTCCCCCCCTCCAACGCCCCACAGCCTTCTCCACCCCCCATAGGACTTGGTAGGTCCGACCTTTGTCCTTGCCTCCCTAAGAGAGCTCCAGGACCGGTGCGTTTGGGATTCTCAATGGGATAAGGTCTTTAGGGGAATGGGAACCTGACTTCCTTCCACTGCCTGCCGCCTCCAGACCCTGATGGTGGCTCTTGCCCAGGCCAAGCCACCCACACTTTCCATCGCCCGACGGCACTGGGCCCAGGGCTGGCACACCCTGCCTTTGTGTCCTTTCCCGCTCCCCTGCCTTCCACTGGTGCGGGTGAGCGAGAGGCAGTGGCACATGGGCTCTGCCAGCTCCAGCCGGCCCTCCCTTTCGGGCAGAGATGGCAGCTGGCAGGCCTGGGACCGGGTGGAGGGCAGAGTTCTGGCCACCAGGGCCACCTGAGGACAGGAGCCAGGGTGGCCTGGGGTGGGGACCTGGCGGGGGTCTTGTGGAATCATCTTGTCCAACCCCCTGGCTCCGGGCCACAGGGGCCCTACTGGCAGTGGCTATCTCACATCCTAGAAGCAGCATGGCTCAATGGAAAGAGCCCGGGCTTTGGAGTCAGTGGTCCTGGGTTCATATCCCACCTCCGCCAATTGCCAGCTGTGTGACGTTAGGCAAGTCACTTAACTTCTCTGTGCCTCAGTTCCCTCATCTGGAAAATGGGGATTAAGTCTGTGAGCCCCACGTGGGACAACTTGATTGCCTTGTATCTACCCCAGCGCTTAGAACAGTGCTTTGCACATAGTAAACGCTTAATAAATGCCATCATCATCATCATCGTAACGCCAAGGTTACCGGCTTATGAGACAGGGAGGATGGTAGTGATGAGAGAGTCAAGGGCAGGGCAGGGTTTGGGCGGGAAGATGAGGAGTCATGCTTTGGACCTGTTAAGTCGGAGGTGTCATTGGGTCACCCAAATAGAGATGTCCTGTATAAATAATAATAATGATGGCATTTATTAAGTGCTTACTATGTTCAAAGCACTGTTCTAAGCACTGGGAAGGTAACAAGGTGATCAGGTCGTCATTCATTCATTCAGTCGTATTTATTGAGCGCTTCCTGTGTGCGGAGCGCTGTACTAAGCGCTTGTACTAAGGTTGCCCCACAGCAGGCTCACAGTCTTAATCCCCATTTTACAGATGAGGTAACTTAGGCCCAGAGCAGTGAAGTGACTTGCCCAAAGTCACACAGCTGACAACTGGGGGAGCTGGGATTTGAACCCATGGCCTCTGACTCCAAAGCCCGGGCTCTTTCCACTGAGCCACGCTGCTTCTCAGCTGTACGCCAGTGGAAATGTGAGAGTGTAGAGGGAGAGGAAGAGGCAGCGGGGGTCGGTGCCCGGGCTGGCCAACCAGGGGGTCAGAGCAGCCTGGCAGAGTTGGGTGAGTTCCTCAGCTTCTCGGGGCTGAAGCCGGAGCCAGGGTGATCCATTCCTGCAGATGGAAAAACAGGACTGAGCCCCTTGGGAAGGAGCCTGGGGAGACAGAGCCAGTGTGTGTGCATGTCTATGTGTGTGTGTGTGTGTGTAGGGGGGGCGGTGTGTATAGGTGTATAGGGACAACAGCGTTTGGACATTTGTGTGTGTATCAATGAACCCTTGTGCTGAGGTGTGTGGCAGGGCGGGGACAGTGACCTGTATAGGGATTTGTGTGTTGGGACATTTGCAGGTGCATCAGTGGACAGTTGTGTTGGTGTGTGTGTGTGTGTCTGTTAGTATGTTTATGTTATGTTTAGTGTGTTTATTTTGTTAGTATGTTTGGTTTTGTTCTCTGTCTCCCCCTTCTAGACTGTGAGCCCGCTGTTGGGCAGGGACTGTCTCTATGTGTTGCCGACTTGTACTTCCCAAGTGCTTAGTCCAGTGCTCTGCATACAGTAAGCGCTCAATAAATACGATTGATTGATTGATTGATTGATTGTGCGTCCCCCACACTGCTCTGCCCGGCCTCAGCTCCAGGGGTGAACCCGGAAAGGGGATGTTGGAGAAGGCCCCGGCCGGCCCTGCCCCAATAATAATAATGATGGTATTCGTTAAGGGTTTACTATATGCCAGGCACTGTACTAGCGCTGGGGTGAATACAAGAAAATTGGGTTGGATACAGTCCCTGTCCCACGTGGGGCTCAGTCTCAAATCCTCATGTTGCAGATGAGGTACCTGAGGCCCAGACAAGCGAAGTGACTTGCCGAAGGTCACACAGCAGACAAGATCGCTCCGCAGCCTGGAACTCCCTCTGTCCCTACCCCACCCCCCCACTTTGAAGCCTCCTGAACCCCCATCCTCCAGGAAGCCTTCCCTTCTGGCACCCCGGGCCCCCTCAGTCTGCCCAGTGGGGGGTCCTCGCTTCCCCAAACCCCGTGGTTTGTCCTCACTGTGCGCTCTGCATCCTGTGCCCAGGCCAGGGCGAGGGGGAGCCGGGGCAGAGCTTCCTGCCAGAGCCGTCAGCCAGCGGAACAGACAGTTTTTGCGGGCCAGGACCTCCCCGTGCCCGTCCCCCGTGCCGGCCCAACGTGCTGGAGGGCCGGGGGGCCGGAGGGTTCCCCCACTTTCCACCCCACCTGGCGGGAGCACGTGGGCCGCCCTGAGGAGGCTATTTATAGCTATGGCCTAGGGCCCCTGTTTTCTTCCAGCGTCCAGCTCGCTCGGATTTCTCAGCTTCACAACTTGGTTTCCTACAGTTGGTCCGTTGGAAGCCCCCCCTCCCGGCCGCCTGCCCACCGCATTCTTGGAAATCCTCTGTCTGCAGCACCAGCACAGGGTGGCTGCCTGTAACTGGCCGGCCACCTGCTCCCAACCGCCCTCCCTCCATCTCTGCCCACCTCCCTTCCTTTCCGCCTCCTTCCCTCCCTTTCTGCCTCTCCTCCTCCCTCCCTCCCTCTCTCCCTTCTGTCCTCTCTGCCTCCCTTCCTGCCTCCTTCCCTCCCGCACCGTGAGGCTGGGAGCCTGCGGGGTCAGGGGCCAGGGGCCAGGACCCCACGTGGAGGAGCCAGTTTTGGCACCGCCCTCGCTCTCTGGTCCTGCCCACCAGGTGCCCGCTGAGCCCAGAGTGCGGCTGGACAATAGGCAAGTGGGGTGCAGTGTGGGCGCCCACCCAAATGCACCCCCGCCCTTCCATGGGCCCGCCCCTACCCCACTCTCACCTCCGGGCCTAGGCACCGCGTCCCACAGACCCACCCTGGACCCCTGCACCACTTCCTGCCAACCACCGGCTCCCCCATAATCCATCACCCTCCTCGGGCACGGGGAGACAGCCGGCTCTGCCTCGGGTCCGCTGGGTGACCACGGACAGCCACCGAACCTCTCTGGGCCTCAATTTCCCCACCTCTAACAGGGGGACCGGACCCCTGCTTGCCCACCCTCTTAGAACGTAAACCCCAAAGGGAACAGGCTCTTCCCGGGCACTGAGCACAGCATTTGGCACAGAGTAAGGGCTTAACCTGTGCCGTCGTTCATTATCCCAAAATCAGACATGGGACCGGCCCTGGTCCAGGAGCCAACACTCTCCCAGCTCTCCCGATCCTGTTTTCTGAGAGCTTTCCAGGCGGGACTGCCCTGGGACCGGGCAGGCTGGTTGCGGGGGTGGGCTGGTGCCCTCCCCGGTCTGCCCCCGACATTCGGCCGTCGGGTTTCCCTTCTGACCCTCGGCCGCCGGGCCCCGCCACATTCCTGTGTCCACTGCCGCTTCCCGTCGATGGCGTGTGAGCAGGTCAGTGAGCCGATCCCTGTGGCCTGGCACGTGGGAACAGATTTGTTTCCTCGCAACTCATCCGCTTCCGGTAATTGCCCCCCCTCCCATCCCACCCCCGACGCCCCCAATTCCCATCCCAGTCGCTGGGTCGGCCAGCTTCTCTTCTCCCTCCTGTTGTAAACAGCTTTGTTTGTGTCTGACCATCCGTCTGTCTCCCGTGCGAGACTGTCACCTCCTCAAGGGCAGGGATCTTGCTCTACAGTGGGTGCCCAGTACGGTACTCTGCACCCAATAGACTTTAAACTCCTGTAGGACAAGCATCGGGTCTACTAACTCTATTGGACTCCCCTGAGTGCTCAGTACAGTGCTCTACACACAAGAGAATCTAAACTCCTCGAGGGCAGGGATCCTACCTACTTTCTGGTTCCCTCTGTCACCGCTGACCTGCTCGGATAACAGGACCGCCCCTGCCCCTCAAAGGGTAACCATGACCAGGGGATCGTGAACCGGGATCATGCTCATAATTGGTCAACCAATCGTATTTATTGAGCTCTTACTGTGTGTAGAGCACTGTACTGAGCACTTGGGAGAATACAGTGTAACAGAGTTGGTAGACACATTCCTTTCCTACAACGAACTTACAGCCTAGAGGGGAAGACAGACATTAATCTAAATAAATACATTATCCATTCATTCATTCAATCGTATTTATTGAGCGCTTACTGTGTGCAGAGCACTGTACTAAGCGCTTGGGAAGTACAAGTTGGCAACATATAGAGACGGTCCCTACCCAACGGTGGGCTCACAGTCTTGAAGGGGGAGACAGACAACAAAACAAAACATATTAACAAAATAAAATAAATAGAATAAATATGTACAAATAAAATAAATAAATAGAGTAATAAATATGTACAAACATATTCATTCATTCAATCGTATTTATTGAGTGCTTACTGTGTGCAGAGCACTGTATTATGCTCTTGGGAAGTACAAGTTGGCAACATAGAGAGACGGTCCCTACCCAACAGCGGGCTCACAGTCTAGAAGGGGGAGACAGACAACAAAACAAAGCATATTAACAAAATAAAATAAATATGTACAAATAAAATAAATTGAGTAATAAATATGTACAAACATATGTACATATATACAGGTGGTGTGGGGAGGGAAAGGAGGTAAGGCGGGGGGATGGGGAGGAGGGGGAGAGAGGGCGAGAGGGGGAGATTGATCATAAATATCAATCAGTCTTTTTCTGAGCACTTACTGTGTGCAGAGCACTGTCCTTAGTCCTTGGGAGAGAACAGTGGCCCAGCATCTTCAGGTTGATGCATCTTTGGATTTGCGGCAAAGGCACGCATTGCCTTTTGTAGCTAAAGAGATCCACTCCAATCAATCAATCAATCAATCAATCAATCGTATTTATTGAGCACTTACTGTGTGCAGAGCACTGTACTAAGCACTTGGGAAGTACAAGTTGGCAACATATAGAGACAGTCCCTACCCAACAGTGGGCTCACAGTCTAGAAGGGGGAGACGGAGAACAAAACCAAACATATTAACAAAATGAAATAAATAGAATAGATATGTACAAGTAAAATAAATAGAGTAATAAATATGTACAAACATATATACAGGTGCTGTGGGGAAGGGAAGGAGGTAGGATGGGGGGGAGGGAGAGGGGGATGAGGGGGAGAGGAAGGAATACTTCCCAGACCCCTCCCCTTCCATCCAAGAGCCGTGCGTGTTTTCGTGTGTACTAAGCGAGTTCTTCCTTCCTTTAGATGAATGAGGGGGTGCGGGAACACGCAGGAATTCTCCGGCAGAGGAAATTCCTCTCGTGATGAGGTAAGCAACGCCGATTCCTCCGTCTTTTGATGATGGTGTGTCCAGGAAACCCTGTCCAAGAGAGAGCTCCGGGTGTTGACGCTGGAAAACGCTGGGACTTTTCCCCGAGTAGTTCCGCAGGTGACCACATTGTCCACCCTGGACCGACAGTGATTATAATTATAGTAATAATAACAACTGTACTGGTTAAGCGCTTACATTGTGCCAAGCACTATCCTAAGCACCAGGGTAGGGACAAGTTGGTCAAGTTGGACACAGTCCCTGTCCCATATAGGGCTCACTGTCTAAGAAGTATTTAATCCCCATTTACAGATGAGGAAACTGAGGCCCAGAGAAGTGAAGTGACTTGCCGAGCTCACACAGCAGACAAGTGGCGGAGACGGGATTAGAATCCAGGTCTTCTGGCTTCCAGGCCGGTGCTCTTCTTAGAGAAGCAGCGCGGCTCAGTGGAAAGAACAGGGGCTCTGGAGTCAGAGGTCATGGGTTCAAATGCCGGCTCCGCCAATTGTCAGCTGTGTGACTTTGGGCAAGTCGCTTCACTTCTCTGGGCCTTAGTTACCTCATCTGTAAAACGGGGATTAAGACTGTGAGCCCCCCCGTGGGACAGCCTGATTACCTTGTAACCTCCCCAGCGCTTAGAACAGTGCTTTGCACATAGTAAGCGCTTAATAAATTCCATTATTATTATTATTATTATTATTATTGTTATTATTATAATTATTCCCACTGGGCTACACATGCAGTCTCAGAGCTGGTGTCTTCCTGCTATTATTTTGCGGTGGGCAAACAGGTGCCCAGGAGTCCCCAGGACCATTAATAACAATAATAATAATAATAATAGCATTTGTTAAGCACTTACTATGTGCAAAGCACTGTTCTAAGCGCTGGGGGAATCCAAGGTGATCAGGCTGTCCCGCGTGGGGCTCACAGTCATCATCCCCATTTTACAGGTGAGGTAACTGAGGCTCCGAGAAGCAAAGTGCCTTGCCCAAGGTCACAGGGCAGATATGTTTAGTTTTGTTCTCTGTCTCCCCCTTCTATCATCATCATCATCATCATCAATCGTATCTATTGAGCGCTTATTATGTGCAGAGCACTGTACTAAGCGCTTGGGAAGTACAAATTGGCACCATATAGAGACAGTCCCTACCCAACAGTGGGCTCACAGTCTAAAAGGGGGAGACAGAGAACAAAACCAAACATACTAACAAAATAAAATAGAATAGATATGTACAAATAAAATAAATAAATAGAGTAAAAAATATGTACAAACATATATATATACAGGTGCTGTGGGGAAGGGAAGGAGGTAAGATGTGGGGGATTCTAGACTGTGGGCCCACTGTTGGGTAGGGACTGTCTGTATATGTTGCCAACTTGTACTTCCCAAGCGTTTAGTACAGTGCTCTGCACACAGTAAGCGCTCAATAAATACGATTGATTGATTGCTGTGGCGGAGCTGGGATTCGAACTCAGGACCTCTGACTCCAAAGCCCGGGCTCTTTCCACTGAGCCACGCTGCTTGGGGAGAAGGGAGGGAGGGAGTAGGGGAAAAGGGGGAAGAGGGGAGACGGAGCACTGGCAGCACTCCTGAGGAGTCAGGGCGGAGCTGTGGGCACAGGAAGTGCCCAGTCCAGCACTGGGTACGTGGTAGATGCCCAGTCCAGCACTGTGTACGTGGTAGATGCCCAGCCCAGTGCCCTGCTCCCGGTGGCATTTAGGGGCCACTGGAGCTGATTTCCTGGGCTGGGAGCGCCCCCTCGTGGCCGCCTCAAGGAGGGCCGGCGAGGCCGTGCTGCCCCAAGTTGAGCGGGTCTCAATCAATCAATCAATCAATCAATCAATCAATCAATCAATCGTATTTATTGAGCGCTTACTGTGTGCAGAGCACTGTACTAAGCGCTTGGGAAGTACAAGTTGGCGACACATTAGAGACAGTCCCTACCCAACAGTGGGCTCACAGTCTAGAAGGGGGAGACCAACCAATCAATAATAATAATAATAATAATGGCATTTGTTAAGCGCCTACTATGTGCAAAGCACTGTTCTAAGCGCTGGGGGGGGATACAAGATGATCAAGTTGTCCCACGTAGGGCTCACAGTCTTAATCCCCGTTTTACAGGTGAGGTAACTGAGGCTCAGAGAAGTGAAGTGACTTGCCCACGGTCACACAGCAGACATGTGGCAGAGCCGGGTTTTGAACCCACGACCTCTGACTCCAAAGCCCGGGCTTTTTCCACTGAGCCACGCTCAATCAATCGTATTTATTGAGCGCTTACTATGTGCAGAGCACTGGACTGAGCGCTTGGGAAATACAAGTTGGCAACATATAGAGACAGTCCCTACCCAACACTGGGCTCACAGTCTAGAAGGGGGAAATAGAGAACAAAACCAAACATATTAACACAATAAAATAAATGGAATATATATATATAATATAAATATAGATATAAATAGAAGAGAAGAGAAGCAGCGTGGCTCAGTGGAAAGAGCCCGGGCTTTGGAGTCAGAGGTCATGGGTTCAAATCCCGGCTCCGCCACTTGTCAGCTGTGTGACTTTGGGCAAGTCACTTCACTTCTCTGAGCCTCAGTTGCCTCATCTGTAAAATGGGGATTAAGACTGTGAGCCCCCAGTGGGGCAACCTGATCACCTTGTAACCTCCCCGGCGCTTAGAACAGTGCTTTGCACATAGTAAGCGCTTAATAAATGCCATCATTATTATTATTATTATTATTATCATTATCATTATTATTATTATTAATGACCAGCACAGAGGCCAGGGAGTCAGAAGGACCTGGATTCTAATCCCAGTCTCTACCACTTGTCTGCCATGTGATCTCGGGCAAGTCACTTCACTTTTCTGCACCTCAGTTGCCTCATCTGCAAAATGGGGATAAAGACAAAGAGCCCCAGGTGGGACAGGGACTGAGCTCAACCTGATTAGCTTGTACCTTCCCCAGGGTTTAATACAGTGCTTGGCACATAGTCAGCGCTTAACAAATACTATAAAATGCACTTTCCGTAGAGGCCAGGGGCTCCGGGAGAGATTCTCGGTGGTTAGGTGTCTCCCCCACTGCTCGGGCCCTTGGTCGGGCCTGTGACCACCTTGGTCCGGCCTGTGACCATATCATCATCATCATCATCATCAATTGTATTTATTGAGTGCTTACTGTGTGCAGAGCACTGTACTAAGAGCTTGGGAAGTACTTATATAAGTATTATTATTATTATTACAAGTTGGCAACACATAGAGACAGTCCCTACCCAACAATGGGCTCACAGTCTAAAAGGGGGAGACAGAGAACAAAACCAAACATACTAACGAAATAAAATAAATAGAATAGATATGTACAAGTAAAATAAATAAATAAATTCTCAGGCTCCCTGGGTGGAAGGGAGCCTGAGCCTTCTAGACTGTGAGCCCACTGTTGGGCAGGGACTGTCTCTATATGTTGCCAACTTGGACTTCCCAAGCGCTTAGTCCAGTGCTCTGCACACAGTAAGCGCTCAATAAATACGATTGATTGATTGATTGATTGATTGAAGGGGTCAAGGAGGTGTGAGCCACCAAAGACCTATTCCTCGTCTGCCTGCCCGTCCACCAGCCCATTTCCTCTCCCTGCCCACCGTTGTCAGACATGGCCTGGTCCTTTCTTCTTCCTCAACCCCTGTCCTCCCTGCGGAAGACAGGGAATGGGTCCCCCCCTGATTATCTCGTCTCTACCCCAGCACTTGGAACAGTGTTTGATGCCAAGCGTAGTGGAGAATGGAGACGCAGCAGAGCCCAGTGAGTCAGTAGGACTTGGGTTCTCATTCCGGCTCCACCACTCGTCTGCAGTGTGACCTTGGGCAAGTCACCTCACTTCTCTGGGCCTCGGTTCCCTCATCTGTAAAACTGGGATTTAATCAATCAATCAATCGTATTTGTTGAGCGCTTACTGTGTGCAGAGCACTGTACTAAGCGCCTGGGAAGTCCAAGTTGGCAACACATAGAGACAGTCCCTACCCAACAGTGGGCTTACAGTCCACAGACTTTGAGCCCCACATAATAATAATGGTATTTATTAAGCGCTTACTAAGTGTAAAGCACTGTTCTAAGCGCTGGGGAGGTTACAAGGTGATAAAGTTGTCCCACAGGGGGCTCACAGTCTTAATCCCCATTTTACAGATGAGGAAACTGAGGCCCAGAGAAGTTAAGTGACTTGCCCAAAGTCACACAGCTGACAATTGGCAGAGCTGGGACTTAGTAGGCGCTTAACAAATACCATAAAAAAGTACACATTGAACAATCAGTCGAGGCCTTCCCTAAGCCCTCCTTTCCTCTTCTCCCACTCCCTTCTGCATCCCCCTGACTTGCCCCCTTTATTCATCCCCCTCCCAGCCCCACAGCACTTATGAACATATCTGTAATTTGTCCATTTATGTTAATGTCTGTCTCCCCCTCTAGACTGTAAGCTCACTGTGGACAGGGAATGTGTGTCTGTTAATTGTAATTTTGTACTCTCCCAAGCGCTTAGTACAGTGCTCTGCACACAGTAAGCACTCAGTAAATACAATTGACTGCCCAACTGACTGGCATTTACCCGGGAGTGGAAGTGGGAAGGCAGGGAGGGAAACTTTCCAGGAGAACAAGAGCTTGAGGGGTTTATGCAAGAGGAAGTTGTAGTTTATTTTATTAGTAATAATAATAATGGCATTTATTAAGCACTTACTATATGCAAAGCACTGTTCTAAGTGACGGGGAGGGTACAAGGTGATCAGGTCGTCCCATGTGGGGCTCACAGTCTTAATCCCCATTTTACAGATGAGGGAACTGAGGCACAGAGAAGTGAAGTGACTTACCCAAAGTCACACAGCTGACAATTGGCGGAGCCAGGATTTCAACCCCTGACCTCTGACTCCAAAGCCCGGGCTCTTTCCACTAAGCCACGCTGCTTCTTTAATGTAAGTCTCTCCCAGTAAGCTCCTTACAATAATAGTAATTAGGGTATTTGTTAAGTGCTTACTATGTGCCAGGAACTGTACTGGGCCCTGGGGTGGATTCAAGCAAATCAGGTTGGATATGGTCCCTGTACTGCATACTGCTCACAGTCTTAATCCCCACTTTACAGATGAAGGAACTGAGGCCCAGAGAAGTGAAGTGATTTGTTTTGCACTCTCCCAAGCACTTAGTACAGTGCTCCGCACACAGTAAGTGCTCACTGAATATGATTGAATGAATGAATGGCCCCGATACTTATGACACTCAGGCCTGGGGTCTGTCCACTAGACCATGCTGCTTCTTGTCCAGTTTCAGTCCCCCCCGGCAGCTGAAAGGCCTGAGGTGGGGGGAAGAGGAAGGGAGGGTGGGGTGTGTGTGTGTGTTTGTCCATCTGTCCATCCCAGTATCATTCATTCATTCATTCAGTCGTATTTATTGAGCACTCACTGTGTACAGAGCACTGTATCTGCGTCCATCCTGGCTTCCCCATCAGCCCAAGCTTCCTACCCCGTGCCCAGCCCGGCCGTGCCTCCGGTTGGCACCCGGGGTGGACAGGCTGCCCTGTGAGGCTGCTCCCCGACCCCTGGCACTGCCCGGTCCCTGGAGGGGTGGGGTGGATGCCCCTCAAGGCCCCGTTGGCCCCTCACTTCGTCCGCCTCGAGGCTCCGTTGGCCTCTCGCTTCGTCCAGGCAGTGGGGCGACCAGCATCAGAGTCCCCATCCTTCCCCAAGGGTCTGCTCTGGTCCGGCCGGGCACTGATTCCCCCTGGCCCTGCACCTCTTCTGGGGGGAGTTTCAAGGCTCCTCCTGCCCCTCGGGTGAGTTTCAAGACTCCCCAGTGCCGTTTCTCCCCAGGCCTCTCCTCCAGTGATCGTTTCACTGCTCCCAGCGCCCCTCTGCCCCTTACCCCTTGTGCCCCTCTTGGATGAGAGTTTCAGGGCTCCCCATCCCTCGAACCTGATGATGGGGGTCTGGCACCGAGGGTCACAGGGGCCTTGGCAAGGGGTTCCGGCAGGCCAGTGCCCCCTTGACTGGGCATGGCAGGGCAGAACAAGGGGTGTGGGGCCGAGGGCGGGCCCTGGTCCCTGAAGCGACCCGGGTGGGACCGGGCCAGGATGAGCCACATGAAAGGGGCCGGGTGGGGCTTGGAGGCGCCCATCCTGTCTCCCGCCCAAGTAGAGAGCCACATTCGAACTCGGGGCCCCGGGGAGGGGGGAGCGACAGTCTGCCACCCCAGCGGCTCATTTTGTTTTTAAAATGGTATTTGTTAAGACCTTACCATGTGCCAGGCAGTGTACTAATAATAATAACAATAATGGTATTTGTTAAGCGCTCACTATGTGCCAAGCACTGTTCTAAGTGTTGGGCGAAACAAGGTGATCAGGTTGGCCCATGTGGGGCTCACAGTCTTCATCCCCATTTTACAGATGAGGGAACTGAGGCACAGAGAAGTGAAGTGACTTGCCCAGTCACCCAGCTGACAAGTGGCGGAGCCAGGATTGGAACCCACGACCTCTGACTCCCAAGCCTGGGCTCTTTCTGCTGAGCCATGCCGAATGAAAGTAGTGGGTAGAATATGGGCCTTAGAGCCAGAATTCTGACTTGGACACTTATCTGCTGTGTGACATTTGGAGAAGCAGCGTGGCTCAGTGGAAAGAGCCCGGGCTTTGGAGTCAGAGGTCATGAGTTCAAATCCCGGCTCCGCCAATTGTCAGCTGGGTGACTTTGGGCAAGTCACTTCACTTCTCTGTGCCTCAGTTATCTCATCTGTAAAATGGGGACTAAGACTGTAAGCCCCCCGTGGGACAACCTGATCACCTTGTAACCTCCCCGGCGCTTAGAACACTAGTGCTTTGCACATAGTAAGCACTTAATAAATGCCATTATTATTATTATTGTTAAGTCACTTCACTTCCCTGGGCCTCAGTTACCTCATCTGTAGAATGGGGATTGAGACTATAAGCTCAGGTGCTGATGAGGCGCTCTCGGGTCCCCCCAGTCTCAGCCTGGCCCCCAAGTCGGTCTCCCTGGCCAGGCTAGGGGCAGAAGGAGAAGGAAAAAAGCTGAGAAGAAGCTTACGGTCCTCTAGACTGGAAGCTTATTGTGGGCATATATATGTACATAAATGTATATATATATGTATATATGTCCTGTATATGTGTATATATGTTTGTACATATTTATTACTCTATTTACTTTACTTGTACATATCTATTCTATTTATTTTATTTTGTTAGTGTGTTTGGTTTTGTTCTCTGTCTCCCCCATTTAGACTGTGAGCCCACTGTTGGGTAGGGACTGTCTCTATATGTTGCCAACTTGTACTTCCCAAGCGCTTAGTCCAGTGCTCTGCACACAGTAAGCGCTCAATAAATACGATGGATGGATGGATGGCAGGGGATATGTCTATTTATTGTTACATTGTACTGTCCCAAACGCTTAGTATTTCATTCATTCAATCGTATTTATTGAGCGCTTTATGCAGTTCATTGTACTAAGTGCTTGGAAGAGTACTAAACAACAACAAACACAGTCCCTGCCCACAATAAGCTTACAATCTGCACCCAGTAAGCACACTAAGCGCTCAATAAGTACAATTGAATGAATGAATTAATGACTGGAGTGATGAAGGAGAGGAGATGGGGGGTCTGTGGGGCAGTGGGCAGCAGGGGAGGGGCGCGCAGCCCCTATCGGGGCTCCCAGCTGGCAGCACAGGAAGCGGCAGCCCCGGCCCGGTGCCAAGGAGAACCGTGGTGAAGTCCTAGTCTGCCCGTGGCGGAGCTGGGATATGGCAGCGGCGGGCTCGGAGCCCTGACGGGCCTCGGGGAGGGCAGGAAAGGGGCTGGGGTGGAATAGGAGCCCACCCTTCCAGGGGGGAGCACCAAAGGGTCAGAACAGGGAGGGGCCACTGGTAAGAGAAGCAGTCACCTTCCTTATAATAACAATAATGTTGGTATTCATTAAGCGCTTACTGTGTGCCAGGCACTGTACTATATGCTGGGGTGGATACAAGCAAATTGAGTTGGCCACAGTCCCTGTCCCATATTTGACTCAATGTCGTAATCCCTGTTTTACAGATGAGGTAACTGAGGCACAGAAAAGTGAAGAGACTTGCCCAAGGTCACACAGCAGGTACGCATGTGGAAGACTCCCGACTCCTAGGCCTGTGCCCTATCCATTAGGCCGTGCTGCTTCCTCTAAGTGCTGTGGGGCTGAGGTAGGGGTGAATAAAGGGAGCAAATCTGAGAGCACAAGGGGGACGCAGAAGGTAGTGGGAGAAGAAATGAGGGCTTAGTCAGGGAAGGCCTCTTGGAAGGCTTTGAAGGATAGGAGCAGTGTGGTTCAGTGGAAAGAGCCCGGGATTTGGAGTCAGAGGTCATGGGTTCAAATTCCAGCTCCACCAATTGTCAGCTGTGTGACTTTGGGCAAGTCACTTCACTTCTCTGGGCCTCAGTTCCCTCATCCGGAAAATGGGGATTAAGACTGTGAGCCCCCCGTGGGACAACCTGATCACCTTGTAACCTCCCCAGTGCTTAGAACAGTGCTTTGCACATAGTAAGCGCTTAATAAATACCATCATTATTATTATTATAGGAGTCCAGAATCCCCAGTTCGGCCCTCTGCCCAGGACCCCCACCTGCAAAGTCAGGCCCTCTCCCCCAGGCCCTCAAACTGGAGCCCAGCACAAGTGGAGGAGGCGGGGCGGGGCCACCTGCCCAGAATCTAATCATAATCTTCAGCTCAGCCACTCAGACAAGAAAGTGAAAGGGATTTGGCTGGGGGCGGGGCACTCAGGGACAGGAGAGGCAACAGCAGCCCTGGGCCTGTGCCCCCTCGCCTCCCCACCTTCGCCATTCTGGGGGGGGCACCCTGGGGGCATCAGACCACACTGCCCACCTACTTGCCCTCTGACTTTTCTCCAAAATCAATCTCCCAGCCCTGCTCCATCTTCAACCCCAGTGTGCTATACTGTCTCCCCCTTCTAGACTGTGAGCCCATTGTTGGGTGGGGACCGTCTCTATATGTTGCCGACTTGGACTTCCCAAGTGCTTAGCACTGTGCTCTGCAACAGAAAGCACTCAGTAAATATGAATGAATGAATGAATGAATATTGAATGCTTACTGTGTGCGGAGCACTGTGGGCCTGGGAATCAGAAGGACCTGGGTTCTAATCCCTGGTGTAGCCACTTGTCAGTTGTGTGACCTTGGGCAAGTCATTTTACTGCTCTAGGCTTCAGTTCCTTCATCTGTAAAGTGGGGAGTAACACTGTGAGCCCCATTTGGGTCAGGGACTGTGTCTGACCCTGTATATATGTATATATGTTTATGCATATTTTTTACTCTATTTATTTTACTTGTACATATCTATTCTATTTATTTTATTTTGTTAATATGTTTGGTTTTGTTCTTTATCTCCCCCTTCTAGACTGTGAGCCCACTGTTGGGTAGGGACTGTCTCTACATGTCGCCAACTTGTACCTCCCAAGCACTTAGCACAGTGTTCTGCACACAGTAAGCGCTCAATAAATACGATCGATTGATTGATTGATTGACCCGATTATCTCGTTGTCCACCCCAGCATTCAGAACACTGCCTGGCACATAGTAAGCGCTTAACAAACATCACCATTAGGTTAGATTAGATTACCATAGAACAGAGTTGGTAGACACGTTCCCTGACCACAAGGAGCTGAAAGTCTAGGGGCGGAGACAGATTTTAAAATAAATCTGGATATAATATAATAATAATGGTATTTGTTAAGCGCTTACTATGTGCCAGGCAGTGTTCTAAGCACTGGGGGGGATACAAGGTGATCAGGTTGTCCCATGGGGGGCTCACAGTCTTAATCCCCATTTGACAGATGAGGGAACTGAGGCTCAGAGAAGTTAAGTGACTTGCCCAAGGTCACATAGCAGACATGTGGCGGAGCCGGGATTCGAACCCATGAGCTCTGGCTCCAAAGCCCGGGCTCTTTCCACTGAGCCATGCTGCTTCTCTAATGTACATTAAGGGCAGAGGGGCTGAAGGATAAAGGGAGCAAATCCAAGTGCGAGGGTTAGGGAGTGGGAGAAGAGGAATTGAGGGCTTTGGGAAGGCCTCTAGGAGGAGATGTGCCTTCAAAAAGAATTTGAAGTGTGCAGTAGCAGGAAGGCTGTGTCTGGGGGGGTGGTTGGGGGGTGTTCCTGGCCTCACCCTGTTGAGGGCCCCGGAAACTGGGGGCCAGGGAGGGGATCAAGGGAGAGGGGGAGGAGGCGTTGGCGGCCTGCAGGGCTGAGCTCCCAGGTACCCCGCAAGGTTTCAGAGTGGCTCGGCCCAGGGAGAGCAAGTGCTTCCTCTGGCAACCGCAACCGGGCGTCTGCGAGCGGCTGCGTGTGTGAGTTCGAGAGTGTGGATGTGTGTGTGTGTGTGTGTGCGCCTGTATGTGTGCCTGTCCGTGTGCGCGGCCCGGTGTCTTTTCGTGGGCGCCCAAGTGTTCGTTACCACATGTACAAGACAGAATGCAGGTCGCTAAATATATATATGTTTGTGTGTATATATCTATATGTGCGTGTGTGTGTGTGAAGTGCAGGTGTCACTGCCTTCATTCATTCATTTATTCATTTATTCTTATTTATTGAGTACTTACTGGATGCAGAAAGCTGGGGAGAGGACAATATTCATTCATTCAATCGTATTTATTGAGCGCTTACTGTGTGCAAAGCGCTTGGGAAGTCCAAGTTGGCAACGTATAGAGACGGGCCCTACCCAACAGCGGGCTCACAGTCTAGAAGGGGGAGACAGACAACAAAACAAAATATATTAGCAAAATAAAATAAATAGAATAGTAAATATGTACAAGTAAAATAGAGTAATAAATATGTACAAACATATATACAGGTGCTGTGGGGAGGGGAAGGAGGTAAGGCAGGGGGAATGGGGAAGGGGAGGAGGGGGAGAGGAAGGAGGGGGCTCGGTGTGGGAAGGCCTCCTGGAGGAGGTGAGCTCTCAGTAGGGCTTTGAAGGGAGGAAGAGAGCTAGCTTGGTGGGTGTGCGGAGGGAGGGCGTTCCAGGCCAGGGGGAGGACGTGGGCCGGGGGTCGACGGCGGGACGGGCGAGAACGAGGCCCAGTGAGGAGGTGAGCGGCCGAGGAGCGGAGGGTGCAGGCTGGACTGTAGAAGGAAAGAAGGGAGGTGAGGTAGGAGGGGGCGAGGGGATGGACAGCCTTGAAGCCCAGGGTGAGGATGTGTAGGTTGAACAGATATGTTCCCTGCCCACAACGAACTTACAGTCTGGGGTGTGGGGGGGACAAACATTAATAGAAATCAATAAATGACAGATCTGGACATAACTGCTGTGGAGCTGGGAACGTGGCGGAGTGGGGATGAATGAAGGGAGCAAGTCAGGGCGATGCAGGAAGGGAGAGGGAGAAGAGGAAAGGAGGGCCTAGTCAGGGAAGGCCTCTTGGAGGAGATGGGCCTTCAAGTAAGGCTTTGAAGGGGAAGAGAGTAATAGTCTGTTGGAGAGGAGGAGGGAGAGCATTCCAGGCCAGAGAAGGTCATCATTAGAAGAGCAAAGCGTTCGGGCTGAGTTGGAGTAGGAGAGTATGGAGGTGAGGTAGGAGAAGGCAAGGGGGTGGACTGCTTTAAAACCGATGAGGAGTTTTTGTTTTATGTGGAGGTGCAACCACTGGAATTTCTTGAGTGGGGAAACATGGTCTGAACGTTTTCGTAGAAAAATGATCCGGGCAGCAGAGTGAAGTCTAGACTGGAGTATGGACTGGAGTGAGGGGAGACGAGTTAGGAAGGTCAGCAAGAAGGCCGAGACGTGTGTGCCCATATGCGTGTGGGCATCTGGGGTTTATAATAATAATGTCTCGTATTTGTTAAGCGCTTACTATGTTCAAGGCACTGTACTAAGTGCTGGAGCGAAGACAAGCAAATGGTCTGGACACAGTCCCCGTCCCCCGTGGAGCTCCCAGGCTTAGTCCCCATTTGGCAGATGAGGTCACTGAGGCCTAGAGAGGCGAAGTGACTTGCCCAGGGTCTCCCAGCGGACAAGTGGGGGCGGCGGGATTAGAACCCAGGTCCCCCGGACTGTATGGGAAGGAGCCCGCCCCGCTCCGTTGTTTCCTTGCAAAGCCTGCGGGGCCGGGCGGGGCCTGGGGCTGGGGGTGGGGTCTTGGGGCTGGGGGCGGGGTCTTGGGGCTGGGGGTGGAGGAGGAGGCGGCGGTGGCGATGCCCCCGCACCCAGGCCGCGGGAGCCGGGCCGCCCATGGGGACAGTGGGGAAGGCGGGGGACCCGCCACGGTGAGTGTGGGGGCGCGGGGGGCGGCGGGGACGGGAAGGAAAGTGGGCCCGGGCCACCCCATCCCCACAGACACACACACTCACACCCCAATCCTTCCAGTCTCCCCGACTCAGAGCACCCCTTTCCCCTTCGCCGTCCCAGCCTGGTAGGGGGGTTCACGCAGCTCCCAATCCCACCCCCCCCCCCACCACCGGGCCCTTTTTACTTGCCAATCTATCAATGGTATCTAGTAATAATTATGGTATTTGTTAAGTGCGTACTATGTGCCAAGCACTGCCTGAGCACTGGGGAAGATACAGGGTAATCAGTTTGTCCCACGTGGGGCTCACAGTCTTAATCCCCATTTTATAGATGAGGGAATTGAGGCACAGAGAAGTTCAGATACAAGGTAATCAATTTGTCCCACGTGGGGCTCACAGTCTTAATCCCCGTTTTACAGATGAGGGAATTGAGGCACAGAGAAGTTCAGATACAAGGTAATCAATTTGTCCCACGTGGGGCTCACAGTCTTAATCCCCATTTTACAGATGAGGGAATTGAGGCACAGAGAAGTTAAGATACAAGGTAATCAGTTTGTCCCACGTGGGGCTCACAGTCTTAATCCCCGTTTTATAGATGAGAGAATTGAGGCACGGAGAAGTTAAGTGGCTTGCCCAGTGTCACGCCGCAGACAAGTGGTGGGGTCGGGATTAGAACCCACGTCCTCCAACTCCCAAGCCCGTGCTTTTCCAAGAAGCCACAGTGCTTCCCAATATGTTGAGCACTTATCGTGTACTGAGCACTTGGGAGAATACAGTACAGTAGAGTAGGTGGACACGAGCCCCTCTCTCCAATGAGTCTAGAGGGGGAGGAAGACATTAAAATAAATTGCAGATGGGTATGGCCATAACTGCTGTGGGGCTGGGGGTGGTGTGATTATCAAAACGCTTAAGGGGTTCAGATCCAAATACATGGCGAATTGGGTGGGGGAGTAGGGGCCCGGCCTGGGTCTGAGCAGAGAGGGGGATCCCCAGGTTTGGCCCAGGTCTTGAGGGAGGGTGAAGATCCAGGACCCCAGAGAAGCGAGGCTCCAGCCCCCCTCAGAGAGGTAGAAGTGCAAGGTATCCCGGATGGAGATGGTATTAGATCCAGGGAAAGGCGGTTTAACCTGAATTTGCTTTAGTTGTTAATATATTAGGGACATTTTAAATATTGTGACGATCTCAGATCTTGGCGTCTGCCCACTGTGGGGGCTGGGGGAGAAGCTCAGTGCGGGGGGGATACGGGGCCCAAAGCCCTTAAGTCCCCTGGCCAGCATCCCCCTCTTTCAATCAATCAATCAATCGTATTTATTGAGCGCTTACTATGTGCGGAGCACTGTACTAAGCGCTTGGGAAGTACAAGTTGGCAACATATAGAGACAGTCCCTACCCAGCAGTGGGCTCACAGTCTAAAAGGGGGACAAGCAGGACCAGAAAGGTTCAGCCACCAGCGTGGGGTCACATAGCACATTCTAGGCAGGAACCCAACTCTGACACGGCCAAGCTCGCACCTGGGGCTTTGTAGAATTTGAACTCAGAACACTGGTGCCTCCCAGGGCCTGGCTTAGCTCCAGGGGTGCCGGGGGGTGGCGGGGGTGAAGCATCTTCTGCCTCTGAGCATTTTAGGGCTTCCCCAGTCCCCTGTTTATGTGCAGCCCCCTCCCTCACCCCCCAGTCTACAGCTCCGGGCTGCTACTGGTGGGACTGGTCTCCTTTGGACTGCAGGCTTGGGAAGCCCCGTCAATCCCAGAGGGCCCCTGCAGCCCACAGCTCCTCCCCATAAGCCCTCAACACAAAAGTGCCAACCAGCCGGGAATGGGCAGGGCTCCTTTGGGGCCCATGCCCGCGGTGCCCTCAGCCTCGGGGCAGCACAGCTGGGGACGGGCAGGGGGAGGGAGATCTGAAGGGGTCCGTGGGTTGGGGTGTTGCAGACTGGAAGGGGGTGGGATTGGGGTCCGCAGAGCCTTGGAGGTCAACCTGACAAATACAGAAGTGTCCTTCCGCAGATTTCACCCCACTCGCCAACAGACACACACACACCCACACCCAACTCCCCAGGGCCTGGGCGCTCACAGGACTGATCAGACGGAGAAATGAGGGCTTAGTCAGGGAAGACTTCTTGGAGGAGATGTGATTTTAGGTGGGCTTTGAAGGTGGGGAGAGCGGTGTTCCGTTGGTTATGAAGGGGGGAGCGTGCCCCAGGCCAGAGCCAGGACGTGGGCGACAGGTCGGCGGCGAGATAGACGAGATCGAACTATACAGTGAGTAGACTGACATTAAAGGAGTGAAGTGTGCATGCTGGGTTGTAGTAGGAGAGTAGCGAGGTGAGGTGGGAGGAGGCAAGGGGGTCGAGGTCTTTAAATAATAATTGTGGTATTTGTTAAGCCAGCGGTGAGGAGTTTCTGCTTGATGCAGAGGTGGATGGGCAACCACTGGAGGTTCCTGAGGATTGGGGAAATGTGGACCGAATGTTTTTGGAGAAAAATGATCCGGGCAGCAGAGTGAAACCTAGACTGGAGTGCGGAGAGACAGGAGGCAGGGAGGTCAGCGAGGGGGCCCGGTGGGATACGATGAGTGTTTGGAGCAGCTTGGATGAAAGGCAGAGGCCGAATTTAGCCACGTCGGGAAGGTCGAACAGACAGGATTTGGTGGCCAACAGACTGATTAGAAGATACGTCGGGGGCCAGCCCAGACTGGATGGGAGTGGGTTGAGGGAGCCGAGGGAGGCTGGATCAAGGGGAGCGGTGTGTTCTGTTCCCCCATTGCCCACTGTGAAGACTGGTGACTCCTCAGCTCCCCCCACCCCTTGCGTAAAAGTCAAAACTGAAACAAGTCAGCAGGCACAGCTCCCAGCCCTGGAAATGGGCCTAACCCTGACCCTGTTCAAACCCCATTCGACTCCTAACTGTGACCCAGCCCGCCCTGACTCCAGCCCACCCCCAGTCCCCGATTATCTCGATCTTCCCGGTCCCCTAGGGTCCCCCAGCCCCCCATGGCCCGGATGCAGCCTGGGACCAGGACTCCCCACAACCACCAAGGGCTGTGTGCGCCCTGTGTGTCTGTTCTCTTCCGTCCCCTGCCCTGGCCACTTTCGACTGGCCTGTCTCTCTCTCTCTCTGCCTGTGTCGCTCTCTTGCTGTCTGAGTCTCTGTGTCCCTGCCTGTGTCTCTGCTGACTGAGTTACCGTGGGCCCAGTCCCCTCCCGGTGCCTGTCCCCCGACACTGAGTGACTCTGTTCTCTGTCTCTCCCTCCTCCCCACTTCCTGCAGGAAGCCCCCCGGCGACGGCGGTGGTGGTGGAGGGGGCAGCGGGGGCGAGGCCGTCCCTAGGGCTGGTCCGGAGGTGAGGCTGGCAGAGCCGGTCCCCTCCCGGCCCGCTCCGGGCCAGCCCCCTCACGGTCGGTCCGGGGCCAAGGCAGCCGTGGCCCTGGGGCCCCTGGCCAAGGGAGCCAGCCTGGACCAGCTCATCGACACCTGCGTCCAGGCCTTTGGTGAGTGAGGGGCCGGGCCAGCCCGGGATGAGGGGCGGGCTGGGGGGCAGGTTGGCCAGGCCGTGTGGGCATGTGTTCGAGTGTCTGTGTGCGTGTGCACCTGGGGGAGAGGTTGCTTATGGCGTGTGAGTGCTTTTCCACCATCAGTATCCGAGAGGCCACACCCAGTGGAGGGAGGGAGGGCCCCCCTGCTTCCCTTTCTTTCCCTTGTCCCCCTTTTCTCCCCGCACCTGCTTTCCTCCCTCTGCCCCCGACCCGTTTTCCCCTTTCTTTCTCCTGACGTTGATATCCCCAATCAGTCGTATTTATTGAGCGCTTACAGTGTGCAGAGCACTGTACTAAGCGCTTGAAGCCTCGTTCACTTGTGTCACCCAGAGCGCTTTCTCCAGGCAGGACGGGTAGGAGGAAGGAGGCATCCAGGTGAGGGCCAAGGCCCAGAGAGGTAGAAAGACTCGCTCGAGGTTCCCCAGCAAGCTGGCGGCAGAGCTGGGACGACCCCCAGGCCCGCACGCATTTCCTGCGGAAGACTGGCCTGGGGTCCCCTCCGTGGCTCAGTGGAAAGAGCACGGGCTTTGGACTCACAGGTCATGGGTTCAAATCCCGCCTCCGCCAACTATCAGCTGTGTGACTTTGGGCAAGTCACTTCTCTGGGCCTCAGTTACCTCATCTGTAAAATGGGGATTAAAACTGTGAGCCCCCCATGGGACAACCTGATCATCTTGTAACCTCCCCAGTGCTTAGAACAGTGCTTTGCCCATAGTAAGCGCTTAACAAATACCAACACTATCATTATTATTATTATTATTATTCAGCAGGGGTGAGGAGAAATGGCCGGGAGCCGGGGGCCGGGGTCAGAGTTCCTCAGGAGAAGCCGCTGGCCAGGCGTCAGGCGAGATAGCTGCCTGTGGCAGAGAGCAATGGTAGATCGAATCCTTGTCACCCTCTGGCTTGCAGTTCTGGAGCGGGGTGGGAGGCGGGGGGCTGGGGGCAGGGGGAGATGGGGTGGGATCAATCAATCAATCAATCGTATTTATTGAGCGCCTACTGTGTGCAGAGCACTGTACTAAGCACTTGGGAAGTCCAAGTTGGCAACATATAGAGACGGTCCCGACCCAACAGTGGGCTCACAGTCTAGAAGGGGGAGACAGAGAACAAAACAAAACACATTAATAAAATAAAATAAATAGAATAAATATGTACAAAGAAATAAATAGGGTAATAAATACGTACAAACATATGTACATATATACAGGTGCTGTGGGGAGGGGAAGAGGGGGGATGGAGAGGGGGAGGAGGGGGAGAGGAAGGAGAGGGCTCAGTGTGGGAAGGCCTCCTGGAGGAGGTGAGCTCTCAATAGGGCCTTGAAGGGAGGAAGAGAGCTAGCTTGGCGGATGTGTGGAGGGAGGGCATTCCAGGCCAGGGGGAGGACCTGGGCCGGGGGTCGACGGCGGGACAGGCGGGTCCAGCTGGGAGATCCAGGCTCGGCCACAGCTGCCCTCTTTGACCTCAACTGGCAACTCTGTGCTCACCCCGGGTGACCCTGGCAACCGCCCCAGCCCCCAACCTTGTAACCGCCACCATCTAGCAATCAGTCAATGGTAGAGGGACTAGTGGCGAGAGCCCGGTCCTGGGAGTCAGAAGGACCTGGGTTCTAATCCCGCCTCCACCACTTGTCCGCCGGGTGACCTCGGGTAAGTCACTTCACTTCTCTGGGCCTCAGTTACTTCTTCAGTAAATTGGAGATTGACTGTGAGTGTCATGTGGGACATGGACTGCGTCCATCCTGATTATCTTGTATCTACCCCAGTGCTTAATGCAGTGACTAGCACATAGTAAGCTCTTCATAAATACCATTAAGAAAAAAAAAAAAGAAAATACCTCACTATGTGCGGGGCACCGTACTGAGCACTTGGGACAGCACGATTCCATAGAGTTCGTAGGCACTATCCCTGCCCTGAAGGAGCCTCCGATCCAGTGGGAGAGACGGACCCTCAAATAAGTCAGAGAGGGGGAAATGGCAGGGGGGACGGAGATGTATGTAAGTGCTCCAGGACTGAGGTTGTGGGGAATATTAAGAGATTAAAGGGTACAGAGCCTCGTGCAGAAGAGACACCGAGGAAAACGAGGGCTTAGGGGAAGGCTTCTTGGGGGAGATGTGATTTTAGGAGGATGTTGTAGTTGGAGAGAGCGAGAGACCACTGGATATGAGTGGATAGGGAGTTCCAGACTGGAAGGAGGGATGTGCCTTCTGTGAGCAGGGCACTGTACTGGCCACCCACAGGGCGCTGTATTAGGCGTCTGCCAGGTGTGGAATGGCGCACGCTGCTTAGGGACGTCACAAGAAGTCGATGCTCAGTCCTCGGCCCTCTGGGAGCTCACCGGTCCCCACCCCCTCACCCTTTAACCCTGGGCCTCGCCGTCCTTGTCTCCCCCTCCACCAACCTCCTGCTCACACCCTCCCTCCCCCCTCACATTATTATTGTTATTATTATTGTATTGGTCACACCTTTATTATATGTCCAGCGCTATAATAAACACTAGGGAAAGATGTAGGTTAATCAGATCTCTGTCCCACATGAAGCTCACGGTCTGAGTAGAAGAGAGAACCGGCATTGAATCCCCATTTTACAGATGTGGAAACTGCAGCCCAGAGAAGTGAAGGGACTCAACCATGGTCACACGGGTGGCAAGTGGCAGAACTCGGATTAGAACCCAAGTCCCCTGACTCTCAGGCCCGGGCTTTTCCCATTAGGCTATGCTGCTGTCCCCATCTTCAAAGCCTTTCTGAATCCCTTCTCCTCCAGGAAGCTTTCCTCGACTAACCTCTCATCCCCCCTCCTATTCCCCTCCAACTGCCATTTCAGCACTTCCTCACCACCCAAGTACGTAAATACCCCCAACCCCCAGGAACACATGGGACCGTCTCTATATGTTGCCAACTTGTACTTCCCAAGCACTTAGTACAGTGCCCTACACACAGTAAGCACTCAATACAATTGAATGAATGAATTGCACACCACATTTTTAAGCACGTGTACATGTCCATCTTTTTTCCTTCTCTCCCGTCTGTAAGCTTTCTGTCGTTCTCCCCATTAGACTGTGAGCTCCAGAGGGCGGGGTTCACGTTCACTAACTCTGTTGCCCTTTCCCAAGTGCTCAGTAAAGGGCTCTACACCCATTGGGTGCTCAGTACCCCCCAACTGAGTGGTGGTTGATTGGGAGAGAGGGAGCTGGGTTGGAGGGTGTGTGGGGACGAGGAGGTTTGGAGCAGAGAGGGAGAGAGACTGCCGACTGTGAGGACGAATCATAACCCTTTTGGGAGGACAAGAGGGGCTTGTTGAAAAGAGGTGTCACTTGTGGGGATTGAGGCCCATGCAGATCACCAGGTGGTCCACCCCTGTGCGCCTTGGGGCCAAATTTTGGGGTGAGTCCCATCAGGAGCTCGGGGGCCGGGCACAGTCTCCCTCGGGCGACACTCCGACCCGCATGATCCGCCCTTCCACCCGGCCCCCGAGGTGTTGGGGAACACCACCGTGCTGCCCGATCCAGGCAGGCCCACAGGCTGAGCCAGGGAATCCCCCTCAGCTGTGTAGACCGCAAGTCCCAAGCTGCCCCACCCAAGCCCTCGGCTGGTCGGCAGCGTAATAACAGTAATAGTCATGATGATGGTATTTGTGAAGCGCTTACTTTGTGGCCAGCACTGGTCTAAGCGCTGGGGTAGATACAAGGTAATCAGGTTGTCCCACGTGGAGCTCACAGTCTTAATCCCCTTTTTACAGATGAGGTCACTGAGGCACAGAGAAGTTAAGGGACTTGCCCAAAGTCACACAGCCGATAAGTGGTGGAGCCAGGATTAGATCCCACGACCTCTGACTCCCAAACCTGTGCTCTTTTCACTAAGCCACGCCGCGCCCGCCCGCTTCCTCAGAGGCCGGTCTCGGGTGGCCGGCGGCCCGAAGGGGCCCCGGCTCAGGTCAGCGGTGGGATCTGGGCCCCTTACTGGCAGGCCCATGGGGCCGGCAACCGCGACAGAGGCACCCAGCCCGCCCCCGCTTCTTTCTCTCGTTCTCTCTGTGTGTCTCTGGCTCACTCTCGCTCGCTCCGGCACTGTGGTTTGCCTCGCGGTGGGGAGGCGGAAGCAAGAACAGGCCCCCAGGGCCGGCGGAGCTTGGGGCCGGGGGTTGCTGGGGATTGATTGGCAGAGGGTGGGGATGGATACCCAGGCGAGGGCGCGAGGCCGCTGTGTGACCTGGGGCAAGTGACTGCGCCTCTCTGGGCCTTGTTGTCCATCTCTGGAAAATGTTGTCCATCCCCCCCCATCTTACCTCCTTCCCTTCCCCACAGCACCTGTATATATGTATATATTTTTGTACAAATTTATTACTCTATTTATTTTACCTGTACATATCTATTCTATTTATTTTATTTTGTCAGTATGTTTGGTTTTGTTCTCTGTCTCCCCCTTCTAGACTGTGAGCCCGCTGTTGGGTAGGGACTGTCTCTATGTGTTGCCGACCTGTACTTCCCAAGCGCTTAGTCCAGTGCTCTGCACACAGTAAGCACTCAATAAATACGATTGATTGATTGTGTGTAGGGTGTGTGTGTGTATGTGTTTTGGGGGGGAGAGGGCGAGGGGCTTCCTCCTTCTCTCCGTCCCTCCCGGGGGCCGCTGTGAGGATGAACTGAGACAGCGGATGTCGGCGGGCTCGGGGGGCTCTGCTCCCCTTTACCAGAGTTAGTTACCGTTGGCATTGCTCTTTTTTGTTGTTGTCTGGGCTGACAGACGGGTTGACACCCTGTAAACCAGAACACACCTGCCCCTCCCCTGCCCGGTGCCCTCCTCTGTGCTCTGTTTGCTCTTCCCCTTCCTGTCCTCCCCGCTCCCCCACTCACCACCCCAGCCATCTAGAGATTAGGATCTTTTATCCAAGAAACTAGGTCGCGCCATACAGAGCATAGCAGGCTTCAAAAGAGCGGGGTGGGGCTCACCCTGCTAGAGCGGGGCACAAGAATCCCACCAGGGATTCCAGTTCCAGTTTCGCTACCGACTTGCTGTGTGACCTTGTACCGTTTATTTATCCTTAGAGAGGCAGCGTGGCGCAGTGGAAAGAGCCCGGGCTTTGGAGTCAGAGGTCATGGGTTCAAATCCCAGCTCTGCCACTTGTCAGCTGTGTGACTTTGGGCAAGTCACTTCACTTCTCTGGGCCTCAGTTGCCTCATCTGTAAAATGGGGATTAAGACTGTGAGCCCCCCCGAGGTCATGGGTTCAAATCCCATGACCAATTGTCTGCCAATTGTCAATCAATCAATCAATTGTATTTATTGAGCGCTTACTGTGTGCAGAGCACTGTACTAAGCGCTTGGGATATACAAGTTGGCAACATATAGAGACGGTCCCTACCCAACAGTGGGCTCACAGTCTAGAAGGGAGAGACAGAGAACAAAACCAAACATTAACAAAATAAAATAAATAGAAATGGAGAGAGAGAAACACAGAGGGGGGCAGAGAAACAGACAGAGAAAGAGAGGAAGAAATAGAGAAATGGAGAGAGAGAGAGAGAGAGAAACAGAGAGGGGGCAGAGAAACAGAGAAAGAGAGGAAGAAATAGAGAAATGGAGAGAGAGAGAGAGGGCAGAGAAGCAGACAGAGAGAGAGACAAACAGGCAGAGACAGAAAGAGAAACAGAGATTGTCAGCTGTGTGACTTCGGGCAAGTCACTTCACTTCTCTGGGCCTCAGTTCCCTCATCTGGAAAATGGGGATTAAGACTGTGAGACCCCCCGTGGGACAACCTGATCACCTTGTAACCTCCCCAGCGCTTAGAACAGTGCTTTGCACATAGTAAGTGCTTAATAAATGCCATCATCATTATTATTGTTATTTTTATCCTCTCTGGGCCCCGGGACCCAGCCCTGAAGGAGCAGGGGCAGCCTGGCCTGGCATCTCCCCTCCCTCCATTGCAGCCCTGGAGCAGATCTCAGGGCGCCCCAGCACAGGGGCGAGGGGGCCCTCTCTTCCTCCCTGCCTCCAGCCCTACTCTGGGGGTTAGGGCCCTGCCGTCCCCCTCCGCCTGCCCCATGGGGAGGGGCCTGGGTATTTTTGGCACAGCCCACGCCAGTGAACAGCTTTCACACCTCTCAGCGGGGGCGGTTGAAGGGAGCAACAGGCTCTGTTATTGCTCAGGTTCCCTCATGCCCTGACCGGAGGGTGGAGGGGGTCGGCAGTCCGTGCCCCAGGGTGTCCTGAAGCCCACCCTGCTGCTGATAATAATAATAATAATGGCATTTATTAAGCACTTACTACGTGCAAAGCACTGTTCTAAGTGCTGGGGAGGTTACAAGGTGATCAGGTTGTCCCACGGGGGGCTCACAGTCGTTGGATAGGGACTGTCTCTATATGTTGCCAACTTGTACTTCCCAAGCGCTTAGTACAGTGCTCTGCAGACAGTAAGCGCTCAATAAATATGATTGACTGATTGATTAATCCCCATTTTACAGATGAGGAAACTGAGGCACAGAGAAGGTAAGTGACTTGCCCAAAGTCACACAGCTGACAGTTGGCAGAGCCGGGATTTGAACCCGTGACCTCTGACTCCAAAGCCCGTGCTCTTTCCACTGAGCCGTCCTGCTTCTTTAGCCACACTGATCCTACCCCCCAACACGGCCCGAGTCACCTGCTCTCTCCTCCTTCCCTCCCTACCCTTTTTTCCTCCTTCCTCATCCCCCCACTTGTCCTGTTTCTCCCAGAAGCATCTCCCACGGTGTGTTCTGAGTGCCTACTGTTTGCAGAGCGCTGTGCTGGCTGTCTGCTGTGCGCGCTCGGAGTGAGCCATGCTGGGTGCCTGTTGTGTGTGGAACGCGGGCCGGTCACCGACTTGCGGGTCGGGCACTGTGCCGGATGCTGATTGTGTGCGGAGCACTGTGCCCGGGGCTTGGGAGCTGGCACGGAGGAGCAAGCAGCCAGTGAGTGGCGGGGGGAGCTCCAGGCCATCGCTCCTGCATGGAGGCCATGGTCTCCCCCCTCCAGGGGCAGTGGGCACAGTGAGCAGGAGGGAAACTGGGCGGGTGGTGTCTCTGACGGAGGCACCCCTCACTCCCCCCCAGCAGATGCTAACGGGAGCCCGAGCAGCAGCAGCAGTCCCCTGCTCCAGGCCACACTGGCCATGCACCGCATCGTACTGCCCTCCGCCGACCTCCTCCACAGACTCGCCACTCGATATCCTTTGCCCATGTGGGATGGGGAGGAGCCGGGCCACGGGGGCGGAGGGGAGACCCGTGGCCCATATCCCTGGGGTTCGGGCGGGGCCTCGGCTCCCCATCCTGGCTCCAGGGCCTCGGTGGAGATTGCAGCGGCCCCCCAAGGTACCGGCCCAAGCCGATGCCTTCCAGGTGAACCCCGGCCTCCTCTTCCCCTAGCCCCAGGGGGGCCGCAGCAGGGCTGGGATGGGGGTGCCTGCTGTGTCTTGATTGGCCCAGGTGGGCGTGGGGATCCTGGGGAGACTGGAAGAGGCGGTGGCAGTTGATAGATGTGCCCAGGGGTGGTGGGGTGGTTCCTCAGTACCTGTATATATGTATATATGTTTGTACATATTTATTACTCTATTTATTTATTTATTTTACTTGTACATATCTATTCTATTTATTTTATTTTGTTAGTATGTTTGGTTTTGTTCTCTGTCTCCCCCTTTTAGACTGTGAGCCCGCTGTTGGGTAGGGACTGTCTCTATATGTTGCCAACTTGTGCTTCCCAAGCGCTTAGTCCAGTGCTCTGCACACAGTAAGCGCTCAATAAATACGATTGATGATGATGAGGCAGCCCAGAGGATCCCGGCTTGGGGGAGGGGAGGCCGGCCCCCGGTGCCGGGAGACCTCGCTGCCCCGTGGCAGCTCCACCAGGAAGTGCTGTGGGCTCTTCATCCCACCTCAGCTTCCAGGAAACCCAGCCACCCCAGGGCCATCCTGGGGCCTTCCTGGGGCTGGGGGAGCCAGTGGCCCCTGGGGCCCTGGTTCCTCCACGTTGCCCCCGCGGCTCGTCTTCCCCAGGGGCCTCACGCCCAGCATGTTCACTTCCCTCCCCACCCATCTGCCTTAGGTCCAAGACCCCTATCGGGAGATTAGGACAGTGTAGACACTACCCCCAGCGTGTGTATGGTGGCCCTGTGCTGGCAGGACCTCAGTGGGGATGGATGGAAGGACAGACAGCCCCACCCGCCCCCGCTCCCACCTGGAGTCTTCCCAGAGACGGGGCCAACGTCAGCTTGGATTGGGGGCCGCCTCGGGGGGCCGGGGCCAGCCATCTCCTGGTTTCCTTGACCGCCGGGCACATACCAGGAGGCGTTGGCCAAGGACTCGGCTGAGATTTGCCTGCAGGTCTGCTACTTTATCTGGTGAGAGGCTTCGCCAGGGCAGTGGGGGCCCGGTCCGTGGTCACATGACCACCACAGCCCCACGGGTGTACTCAGTGGGGGCGTCTGCTCATCCTCTGGGTCCACGCCCAGGGGAGAAGCAGCCCCACCCGTGAATCCGCATCCACAGGGCTCTGCTCGCCCGCGGCGTCCCCACCCTGGGGACTGGCGGCACCTGGCGTGCCTGCCACCATGGGCAGAGGCCACCATCCGGCCTCATGGCCGCCGAACCCCGCAGGTACTGGATCACCGAGTTCTGGATCACGTTCAAAACAGACCCGGAGCTGGCTCTGGCCCTGGACCGCTTCCAGGCCTTGGTGAAGGCAGCAGGCCAGGAGGCCCATGCCCGCCTCGTCGACACGGCGCAGATGTGAGCCCGGTGTCCCGCGCCCCCTCCTCGTCAGCCCCCTGCCCCGGGCAGATCCTCGGGCCCGTGGCTTCTCCCAGCTCCCCCTCTGGCCCTGTCAGGTCCCATTGTCCAAGCCCAGACCCCAGGGGAAGCCAGGCCGGGGTCCAGCCGGGAGAGCCTGTGTGGGAACCACGGCTCTGCCCCTCCAGCCGGGATCCGGCCCCAGCGGGGGGCAGGAAGGGACAGAGGGAGGGAGAGCAGGGCATCTCGCTGGTCAATCAATCAATCAATCGTATTTATTGAGCGCTTACTATGTGCAGAGCACTGTACTAAGCGCTTGGGAAGTACAAATTGGCAACACATAGAGACAGTCCCTACCCAACAGTGGGCTCACAGTCTAGAAGGGGAAGACAGAGAACAGAACCAAACATACCAACAAAATAAAATAAATAGGATAGAAGTGTACAAGTAAGATAAATAAATAAATAAATAGAGTAATAAATATGTGGTCCACTCCACTCTATCGGGTGTCAGGATACTGAGGGTCCCAGTCCCCGTGCTGACCCCCGGCCTCTAACCCACCCAACCCTGGTGGGTGTGACCGGCAGACTCGGCACAAGAGTGACCCTGGGCTGAGCTGGGAGGCTCCCAAGCCAGAGCCGTGACACTTGTCTCTCTTGTCTCTCTGTCTGTCTCTACCCCCACCCCCAGCCACGCCCGAGACTGGTCTCAGAAGCTGACGCACAGAGTCCAGCCCAACACCAGCAAAAAGCGCAAAGTCTCGCTCCTGTTTGACAACCTGCAGCCCCAGGAGTTGTCGGACCACCTGACCTACCTGGAGTTCAAGTCCTTCTGCCGGATCTCGGTGGGGGCTCGCTCGGCGGGGGGCGAGTGGGGAGGGGGCGGTGGCGGGGGAGATACCTCTGCTCTTGATAGACTGGGTTCCCGGAACGGCCCCCAGGCTGCCCCCCTACCCCGCCCCACAACTGCCCGGTTAGAGTCGCCCGCCGCCCCAGCCCGTCCCACTTCCCGTCGGGGTCGCCGTGTGCTGACGGCTCTGCGTGTGTGTCGCGGCACCTAGTTCTGTGACTATCAGAACTACATCGTGAGCAGCTGCGTGCGGGACAGCCCGACCATGGAGCGGTCCATCGCCCTGTGCAACGGCGTGTCGCAGTGGGTGCAGCTTATGGTGCTCAGCCGGCCCACGCCACAGCTGCGGGCCCAGGTCTTCGTCAAATTCATCCACGTGGCACAGGTCAGATTCCCCGGGGCGAGGCTGTGGCCGGAGAACGGATGGGAGGGAGGTTGCGGGGGAGGCCCTGGATCCGGGCCGGCCGGCGGGGAGGGCCCCTGGTCCGTCTGGGCGCTGCCACCGGGTCCTCTGGGTCCGGCCCCACAGGGGCTCTACAAGCTGCAGAACTTCAACACGCTGATGGCCGTGGTCGGGGCCCTGAGCCACAGTGCCGTCTCTCGGCTCAAGGAGACCAGCGCCCACGTGCCCCCCGAAGCCAGCAAGGTGGGGGTCGCCCCCACCAATGCGATTGCCAGAGGGAGGGGTGGGACGGTTCTCCGGGCCGGCGGGGTGACCCCGGTTCCGCCGCCCCACAGACGTTGGGCGAGCTGACGGAGCTGTTGTCGTCGTGCCGGAACTACGACAGCTACCGGCGGGCGTTCGGCAGCTGCGGCGCCTTTCGCCTCCCCATCCTGGGCGTCCACCTCAAGGACCTGCTGGCCCTGCACGAGGCCCTGCCCACCTACCTGGACGGGGCCCGGGTCAACGTCCACAAGCTGCTCACCCTGCACGGACACATCAGCGAGCTGGTCCGCCTGCAGGACACCCCGCCGCCTCTCGAGGCCAACAAAGACCTGGTGCACCTGCTCACTGTGAGTGCCGCCCTGGAGGGGCCGGGGTCGGGGGCAGGGGCTGGGGGCATGAGCGGGCCAGACGGGCCCGATGCCCGGCCGCAGGGCAAACCGGGATCCTGAGATGGGACTTGGTTCCGGAGAGGGGAAGGGACTTGCCCCGGTCCGCTGTCGGGCGGGTGGCATTCATTCAATCGTATTTATTGAACGCTTACTGTGTGCTGAGCACTGTACTAAGCGCTTGGGAAGTACAAATCGGTAACATATAGAGACTGTCCCTACCCAACAGCAGGCTCACAGTCTAGAAGGGGGAGGTAGACAATGAAACAAAACATGTGGACAGGTGTCATCATCAGAATAAATAGAAGTAAAGCTAGATGCACATCATTAATAGAATAGTAAATATGTACAAGTAAAATAGAGTAATAAATCTGTACAAACATATATACAGGTGCTGTGGGGAGGGGAAGGAGGTAGGGCGGGGGGGGGGGTGACGGGGAGGAGGAGAGGGAAAAGGGGGCTCAGTCTGGGAAGGCCTCCGTGGTAGAGAGGGGTCTGGGCTGGGGTCCCCGGGCTCCTTCCCCCTCCCGCGGTGGCTGACGCCCGCCCTGCTGCCAGCTGTCGCTGGACCTATACTACACGGAGGATGAGATCTACGAGCTGTCGTACGCCCGCGAGCCCCGGACCCACCGTGCCCAGGCAGGTGCCTCCAACCCGGGCCCCGGGGGAGCAGGGAAGGAGCGGGGCCGGGCCGCGCCGCCCAGACTGCGCGGGAACCAGGGCCGGGGACTCGGGCCTGATCCCCCCTCACTGCCCTGGGCTTTCGAGCCCAGAGGTTCTGGGGCAGGGGGTGGACGGAGGAGGTGAAAGGCGCTTCTCCGGCCCTCCGCAGCCCCTGACGCCCTCCAAACCCCCCGTGGTGGCCGACTGGGCCTCGGGCATCTCCCCGAAACCCGACCCCAAGACCATTAGCAAACACGTGCAGAGGATGGTGGACGTGAGTACAGGCGGAGCGATATGGGGGTCTCGGTGGGGGAGAGGGAGAGAGTCCGTTGCCGGCCGCTGGGACCCCCAGCTTCTTGTCCTCTGTTCCGCCCCCGCCCTGTTGACCTCCAGAGTCGGGTGAGACACTGGACCTCTCTGAGCCTCAGAGTCTTCACCTGTCAAATGGGGGTGAGGGACCTTCTCGGCTGGGAGTGAGCTGGGAGAGGCACTGGGGGGGATTTAAATTTGAGGGCACAAGGAACTTATCAGGGTACCAACAAGGCAGGGAGATAATGATGATATTTGTTAAGCATTATGAGCCCAAAACCTGAAGCATGGGGGTCAGCCTGAACAGCTGCTCCGTCCCTGCCCCCCACCCGGGGACCCCTCCCCTCCAAGCCTCTTCACGCCCCCCCTCCCTTTGCCATCCCCAGTCCGTGTTCAAGAACTATGACCACGATCAGGACGGCTACATCTCGCAGGAAGAGTTTGAGAAGATTGCTGCCAGTTTCCCCTTCTCCTTCTGCGTGATGGACAAGGACAGGTGAGCCGGGGCGGGAGCCAGACCCGGGCCACAGAGCCCGCCCACCCACCCATCCACCCCCTGCCTTGGGGTAAGTCAGGTTCCAGAGAAGGAAACCCACCCTCCCTCAAGGGAAGTTCTTCCTTGCGTCGCTGATATTTATTGAGCACTTACCACGTCTACGGTGCTGTACTAAGCGCTTGGGAGAGTACACTACGACAGAGTCGGTAGACATGATCCCTGTCTGTGACAAGCTAACAGTCTAGACAAACCTAGCCCTTCCGGACCCCCGAGGAGCCCTCCAGCTTCAGGACCAGCAGGGACAGGGCCGGGGAAGGGGCGGGTACAGGGGGGCGACTTTCCAATGCCCCTCCCGCAGCTCCCTGCCTTCCCTGATCCTGGTGCCACAGCGGCCCCCACTCCTCCCCACTGATGGGCTTCGATGTGTGTGCAGGGAGGGGCTGGTCAGCCGGGAGGAGATCACGGCCTATTTCATGCGCGCCAGCTCCATCTACTCCAAGCTGGGCCTGGGCTTCTCCCACAACTTCCAGGAGACCACATACCTCAAGCCCACTTTCTGTGACAACTGTGCCGGATTCGTAAGCCCGGGCCCTGGGGCAGGGTGGTGGGGAAGCCGGCAAGAGAGACAGTGCCCTGCCTGGGTGTGGCAGAGTGGGGCGAGGGCGGGGCAGGCGGGGGCCCAGCTAACACATCACCGCTTTGTCTTGCAGCTCTGGGGTGTGATCAAACAGGGCTACCGCTGCAGAGGTAAGGAAGCCCAAGGAGGGCAGCCCCGAGGCCGGGGGTGGACCTCCTTTGCCCCTCTACCCACCCCCCACACACACCTGACGGTCAGCTGCAGGGGCGCGGCAGGGGGGTGGGCGCTGAGCCAGCCCTCTGGCCCCCAGACTGCGGGATGAACTGCCACAAGCAGTGCAAGGATCTGGTGGTGTTTGAGTGCAAGCGGAGGGGGCAAGGGCCAGCCGGCCCCACGGAGACCAACCCCCGGCCCGGCCTGGCACCCAACCTTGGCAGCCAAGAGCCGCTCCCCGGTGAGTCTTGGAGCACCCCTCCTCCTCCCCTTCCCTCTCATTCCCTCATCCCGCTGCGAGCACCAAGCTGGGACTTGGGAACCTTGGTCTCCTTATCTGGGACAAGAGGAGGACGGGCCCTGCTTCTAAGCATTGTCAGGGAGCAGGAGACTGCGGGGGGCCGGGGGTGGGGGGCGCTTTCCCAGGACCCTCTGGGCTCGGCAGGGGTCCAGTGACCACCCCGTGTCCCCCACTCCCAGGAGCCGAGGAGGGGCCGTTCCCCAACGGACTGGAGGAGGGCAGCCGAGACAGGACCATTATGCTCATGGGAGTGTCGGCCCAGAAGATCTCTGTGCGCCTCAAGCCAACTGTGGCCCACCGGGGCACGCAGACCAACCCAGGCGGCCCCGAGGTCCCGGGCAGGCCACTCGCCCCCTCGTCCCCCTCCCCACCTTCCCTCTCCTCTTCCCCTTCCCCGCAGAGGTCACCCCTGGAGACGCTTTGCCTACCGCCCAGTCCTCCCTCGCCACGCCCTCCGTCCCCGTCTCCATCCCCAGGACTTAGCCGTCACCGCCGGGCCTTCGCCAAGTGGGACAACAAGGCAGTGGTGGCCAGGGCCAAGGAGGAGCTGCGGCAGCTCAGGTTCCCCAGCTACCGGGAACTGGAGCAGGTGGGACCCCCAGCCTCCGCTCCCATTCCCCTTTCCTTCTCTTGGGGCTGGGGTGGGGGAAAGGGCAGGACTTCCCCTGCAGCAGTGTGGGCTCTGTCCTGCAGGAGAACCACGCGCTCAAGGCAGACAACGAAGCCCTGCGGTTCCAGCTGAGACAGGCCCAGCACAAAATGGATGCCCTCTTACTCTCCCACGGCCCACAGCCCCTCGACCCCGGGGGCGGGCAGCTCGCGGGTGAGCTAGATGGACGCAATGTCCAGGCGCCCTAGCCCTGGGGCCGCCCGCTCCAGGCTGGACTAGATGGACAGATTTGGCTGGCACCGAGGACAGAGACGGCACCCGCGTGCCTCTGCCGCCGGGGTTGGCTGATAGGTGGGCCCAGCCCAGGCCCCGTTGTGGTCACCTTCTGGAAGGTTCTGGCCATGCTTGATCACTGCGACCGGCCGCCCCCTCCCCTGAGGAGTTGAACCATGGGACCGTAGTGGAGGATGTTGCCTATTTATGGGATAAAAGGATCCAAGCCCAACCCCTGCGTCCGCCTCTCGTGTGCCTTCACGCTCTACCCGCCGCGTGCCCGGCCCCGGTAAGGCCAGCCTCCCCGAGCTTGTCTCTCTGCGTCCCACCGCACCCCTGGCACCGGGCCCAGGGGTCGGGGCTGTGATCGGCCTCCGCACCGCCACAGAGGAGGACAGAGGCCAGCTGGTTCTCCACCCACCCCTCTGGAGCCAGGTCAGTGCGGGGCTCCGGCCCCACCCCTCTCCCGGGCAGCCAGCTCCCTCACCAGCTTTCAGGACCCCTGTTGCCCATTTGCGGGAGACGTAGATGTACAGGCCTCCCACCCCGCCACCGGTCAATGCTAGCCTGGCAGTGCCGGCGGTGTCTCCGGCTGCGCCTCCTCCTTCCGTTGGCTCCGCGCCGCATCACCAACACGAAGCTCCTGAGGAGAGCTCTCCCCTGCTCCGCTGCCCCTCACACAGACGCCCACAGCGAGGGGAAACCGAGAGGACGGGGGTCACTGAAGGTGCACAGAATGCCCCCTTCCCGTTTTAGCTGACAGCCCCTCCAACGGCAGAGGGGGAGGCTCCCCCTACTCCAGTGCCCTAGGGCTGGGGGTGGCCCAAGAACCAATGGGACAGGGAATCCGATGGGAAGGAGTGGATTTGGGGTCTGGTGGTAAGAAATTTTTACTGGTCTACAAATTCATTTTTATTCGCTTTTCTGCTTTTTCTTTAAAAATCCAGGCTGCTCCAAGGACACACAAGGAAGGGGCGGGGGTGACCCACAAGGGGCCCTAACTCAGTGTCTACACAAAAGACCAGCTTTGCGTCACAGACAGACAGCAGGCACAGTCCAGCGGTGGCGGCCTCAGCCGCTCCCTCCTCCTCAATAACGCCGGTAGCCCCCTCCTCCGCCTCCATAAGGATCTCCGTAGCCCCCCCCGCGCCCACCGTAGTTCCCTCCACGCCCGCCACCGTAGCCTCCCCTACCCCCAAAGCCTCCACCTCCGCCCCCACCGCCCCAGCCTCCACCTCCACCTCCGCCCCCCCCACCCCAGCCTCCACCCCCACCGCCCCAGCCTCCACCTCCTCGCCCGCCCCCACCTCGCCCACCACCCCCTCGCCCACCCCAGCCCCCTCTGCCTCCACCTTCCTGTCTTTTCTGCCATGGGGGCATTTCTGGTGGCGGGGGCTCGATCTCCGTGGGCCGCCCACCCCGGTCAGGCACCCTTCCCATCAGCACCTGTGGCGAGAGAGCGCCGCTTGGCTAGCCCTGGGCACAGAGTCCCATGCCATGGGCATATCTGCCGCCCCCCAGGCAGCCCGCAGCTCCCTCTGGAAGCCCCCAGAGAGCTTCCTTCGGGGCAGCAGACAGCCCTCGTGGGGGGTGGTGGGGGAGGAGGAAGCATGCAGAGAGGTGGCACAGTAACCTCCCGAAGGCGGCCGTGAGGGGAAGCACCCACCTTATTGATGGGGCAGGCGGTCTTGTCGCGGGAGGAGCCGCTGCTGGTGCGGACGATCTTGGACAGGTCGGCGCGGGCGGCTAGGAGGTGGGCCACGCTGACGGTGGGCTTGGGGGACAACGCATAGCGCTTGGGCTGGTAAACCCTGGCGATGTCGTCCGTCTTCACCTGATCGCACAACCAAACGCCCGCGTCACCCCTGCAGCCGGGGAGCTCCAAGGGGGACGGCCCAAACATGGGTGAGCTGAGCCAGCGCCCCCGTACCTCGGTGGGAAACACCCACCCACAGCTCCGGAGTTAGGCCTAGCGGCCCCCAGTCAGAAAAATCATGACAGAAGGCGGGAGGGGAGAGTGCCCACTCCACGGAGGCCGGCTCTTCCCTCAAACCCGGCAGACGGTGCCTCGCAAATGCCCGTGAAGGGTGGCCTGTGAGAGGTTCCAGGGTAGGCCAAAACTAAGAACTCTCCACGTTCACTGTGACAACGTGTGGGGCCTCGCCACGGCCCCCACCCCGGGGCTCAGAGGGGCCGGGAGAAGCCGGAGTGCTGGGAGTTGTCTGGGCATCCTGACCTTGGCTCTCTCGGACCAGCCGAACGACTGCACGGTGACGTCCAGCCGCTTCATCAGCATCCGCCGGCGACATTCGTACTCGCTGGTGAGGGCCTTGTTGATGGCTTCCAGCCGTTCCTACGGCACAGACAGAACTGAGGTCCGGCGCCGCTCCCCGGGAACCCCCATTCCTCTCCGCTTGCTCCACCCCACCAGGGCCTTCTCAGAGTGGGGATGGGGCAGTGGCTGCAGTTGGGACCCAGTGCCTCGCTGCCCTGCTCCTGTTCCTCTATGTCTGCGACCGGGAGGTTTTCTTGCCCGGTGTCCTGTGTCTGCCACCCATCCCCCTTTGCCCCCCGCCGGTCTTAGGTCGTCGGCACCAGCTTGGGGACCAGCGACTGTGTCTACTTCCACCTGGGCCCTTTTTTCCCAGTGCCTAAAGCAGTGTTTTGAACGAAGTAGGCGTTCAACAGAAGGCCCTGCTGCTACTATTACTTAAAGGCATGGGAGGGGAACAGAACAGGGCTGGCCCCCTACTCTGGAATGGGTGGGGCCACCAGACCCTTTCCTGATTCCCAGCTCCTAGAGGAGGATTAGTCAGCAGAGACCACTTGCCCAGCAGGCTGCAAGATGGTCAGGGACAGGGCTTGGGGCTGAAAGTCCAGGCTCCTCCCCAGCTCGCTGTAGAGTGTCCAGCAAGTCCCTGACTCTCTCTGGGCTTCCTCCTGCCCTCCCTCCTAGGAGCCCGGGATGGGGCCCGGCTCCCTTGCAGCAGGGGCCCACCACAGCACATGCTTAGTCCCGAGCCAACTGCTACAGAAGCGGTCTCCCGGCAACCCCCGCGACTGGGGAAGTCTTACCGCCTGGCCGGGATTCAAGGCCGTCTGCAGCAGTGGCTTTCCCACGTGGTCACTGTGAACCTTGGAGAGGATGTCTTGCACCTGAAATCCCAAATACGGCAGCAGGGTCAGGGGCCGGCTGATCTCCCACCTCCGGGCAAGGCCCGGTCAGCCACAGCCTTGCCTCCGGCTCCGTCACTGGGGCTGCCTGCCGTGAGTTAGGGCAGGGGCCCCGTCCCAGGAGGAAGCAGAAACGGAGACATGGACAGACCCACCCTATGTGTGCACACCCCAGTGAGACCCCACGCCGGCCCCGCCTGCCCTTCTTGGTTATTCTGGTCCACCATGGGCCCGGGCTGGGGGGTCGGGGGGCATTCCTCAAGCCCGGCCGCAGCATGGGGGGTTGGGGGGCGGCTTGGAACCCTCTGGTCCCTTTTCAGGCAGGGTTCTGGGCAGGATGGAGGAAGGGAGTCAGAGGGCAAGGGGTGGGGTGAGACAGCCTTGAATGCACCACCCGTTAGGCACCTTGGCCTCCACGCTGTGCAGGAGGAGGGGGACGTCAGGAGCGGCCAACTCGGGCACGCCCAGCGTGTCACACACGGCCCGGACTTCGCGGTACATCTCCCCTTTCTTGTCGGCCCGCGCGCCGGCCAGCTGCTTCCTCTGCGTGATCTGCAGGGCCTGCAGCTCCGAGCTCAGAAACACTACAGAGAGGAAGACAGAAAATGGGGCCTGGAGCCCGGCACCTCCACCTTCTGCAGAAACCAACATTGGACCCGCCACCGACCACAACGGCAACGCTGACACGCCAGCCTCCCCGCCGGCTCGGGCAGGAAGCTGCCGGCACAATGGGAAAGCCCCGGCCGCTCCGCTGACAGCCACAGATGGGATGGGGGCCCAAACTGGTCATCTCCTCTGGGTGACACCAGGAGCGTTTTGCGGGCCAGGAAGCAGTGGGGGAGTTGGGAGCACCTACCCGACTCTATGAGCCTGCCCGATTTGGGCCTATTTCTATTTCCTTTCCCCGAAGCCGTCAAAAACGAACCACTCGCCATCTCCCTTGAAGCGTCCCTTCTCCTCGCTGTGACCTTCCCATGTCAGGTGATGACACCACCACCGCCCCCCAACCCGCCCCCTGCCTCCTTCTCTCTCGTCAAATCCTGCCGGCTCTTTCTAACCCACCCACCGCCTCCCGGTTCGGCCCCTTCCTCGCCACCAAACGGCGGTGATGGCTGTGGTGGGGGTTCTGGGCCAGCGGGTCTCCCCGCCTTGGGCCTCGCCCTGCTCCCCTCTACTGCACACATCAAAGCCTTCCGCTGTCACTGGGTGCTCACCCCTTCTCAAAACCCTGCGCTGGCTGCCCGGGTCCCTCCGCACCAAGCGGAGACTCCTCGGGGTCGGCTTCCAGGCTCTCTGCCAACACACCCCATCTTCCCTATCTGCTCTGTTCTCCTGTCGCCCCCAGCTCTCTCTCCGCATGCCTCCCGGGCCCACCTTTAAGCAGCGCCTTGCTCTCGACTCTCCCGTCCGTCCGTCCCCTCATTCATACCGTTCCCCCTCCCTCCCCAAATCCGGCACACCGCGGTGCTCCCCGCATTTGAAGAGTCAAACTACCTTGATAATTCTGTAAATACGTCCCTCTCCCCCATTAAAATGGGAGCTCCCCGTGGGCAGGGATTGTGTCATTTCTTTTTCTTATGCTTCCCAAGCGCCCGGTATAGTGCCCTGCGCCCCGGGAGCGGGCCCACCATTATGACTGTTCCTCCGGCGCCAGACCCAAGGGTCTCACACGACCCGAAGGTGGCAACCGAGACTCCTGAGATTCAATTCTCAGGGTTCTGCTCTGCTCTCTGGCCTCGACGTTCACCCCCTGGTCAGTTCTGGACAGTCCGGTTGTGCCCTGCTGCCACAACGGCAACGGACAGGCGCTCCCCAGTGCTGGAAGGAAAGGGGCAGGTTTGGGCGCCGTTTCTACTGACCAGCTGCACCATGTACAGCCTGCAGCTTCTGGCGGCCTGCCGGCTCCCTCCCTCGTGGGCCCCGGCGGCCCCACCGAGAGCCACTGCCGCCCCCGTCAAATCACCCTCCGGCTTATCCCAGGCCTGTGCCAGACCTGTACCCGTAGGGAGGGTTGGGAGAAGGCGCCCGGGCAGGGTGATGGCAGGAGTAGAAGGGTGACTTACAGAGGAGTTTCAAGCAGTCGTCCTTCTTCCGTAGCCGGTCTTTGATCTCGCCGGAGACCAGAGCTGCGTAGGGGCAGGCCATTTCCTTCAGGAACCCGCTCACTTCCAGCTGGAAGCTCTCTATGTCTTCTCCACCTTAAAAAACAATCACCTGTATTGTCATCATCATCACCACCACCGCCGCCGTCATCACTGGCACACCTGGGTGTGGTGCCCGGGGGAGTCTAGCGGGCCCGAGCACCAGGGCCCTCTCTGGCCCTCAAGGAGCTTCCACTGCACCATGGGGGAGTGGGGCAGGGGTCGGTTATTTACAAAGAGTGGGAGCGGTGACTCCAGGCCAGGCGGAAGCTCCTAGTAGGTAGGGAGTGAGTCTTTCCCAAGCAGCCGGAGCAGTGTAACGGGTGCTCAGGAAATGGCCCTGGCCAGGATGATGATGATGAGGGGAGGACGAGCCTGCCCCACCCAACCTGCTGCAGGTCCTGATGGGGAGGATGATGATGGCGGGGCCCGGGCCCAACCCCGACGCCCACCCCGGGGCAGGGAGTACCTGCTGCGGAGGTGATGCTCTCTTCCAAGTGGCCCAGCGGCTTGATCTGGGCGCCAAGCCAGATGCAGAGCTCAGAGAACGCTGGGCTGGACAGCCCGCTCTCCACCGCCGCCACCAGAGCCTGCTCCTCCAGCAGAGGCCCCTGGTACCTGGGACCGGGACGGACACAAGGACAGACACGGGGCAACACAGCACGTGAGCCTCCTGGATACTGACACTTCCCCTGTGCCGCGCTAAGCCCACCACTTCTCTCCACTCGGGGATCGGTGACAGGCCCCCAGAAGACAGTTTTGTTGGCAGGCACGGTTCCTTTCCACGGAATGGCCTCTCCCCACTCCATTCAAACTTGGGTTTGCCCGTGAACTCCTCGAGGGCCGCAGGGGCAGGGGCAGGGGGGTGAGTGGCGGGTCTTTTTTCTGGCCCGGGCTCTCCCTAGCCCCCAGTCCGGCACTCGGCTCACAGTGGCCACTCAAGGACTACTACCGATCGGTCATTTGATCAATCGTCTATCGCCCCTACCCCCCATCTCCCCTTTGCAACTGGCAGGGCGGAGGCACCAGCGTGGCTCGGTGGAAAGGGCACGGGTTTTGGAGTCAGAGGTCATGGGTTCAAGTCCCGGCTTCGCCAATTGTCAGCTGCGTGACTTTGGGCAAGTCACTTCACTTCTCTGGGCCTCAGTTCCCTCATCTGTATAGTGGGGATTAAGACTGTGAGCCCAACACGGGACAACCTGATCACCCTGTAACCTCCCCAATGCTTAGAACAGTGCTTTGCACATAGTAAGGGCTCAATAAATGCCATCATCATCACAGCGAACCGGTGAGTGGTGGCCCAAGGGGCCGTTCCTCCTGCCACCCCCAAACTCTGCCACTTTCCCAGGAGCACTTCAGTCCACCCACCAATCAATCAGTCGATCCACGGTATCGACTGCATTCACGTTACGTATCTTTAAATTACAAAATATAAATTACTTATTTATCCATATTAATGTACGTCTCCCCCTCTAGGCCGTAAGCTCACTAAGGGCAGGGAATGTGGCTGCTAATTCTGTTGCACCGTTCTTTCCCAAGCTCTTAGTACCGTGCTCGTCATGTAGTAAGCGCTAAATAAATACCACTGATCGGTTGATGGACTGAGGGCAGAGCAATGGAGCAAGTCACTGGGAGGATCCAGTAGGGATGGTGGCCACGATCCCTGCCCTCAAAAGCCTCCCCGTTTAGCGGTGTAGACGGACATTTAATTTTGGATGAGGAAGGAGGAAAAGGGCACCTGTACGTGAGTTAGTGTCCAAGTGAAAGGGTGTGAGAGACATCTTGTCTACACAGTGCATAGGTGGTGCCTGATAATAATAATACTAATAATAATGGCATTTATTAAGCGCTTACTATGTGCAAAGCACTGTTCTAAGCGCAGGGGAGGTTACAAGGTGATCAGGTTGTCCCTCGGGGGGCTCACAGTCTTAATCCCCATTTTGCAGATGAGGGAACTGAGGCCCAGAGAAGTTAAGTGACTTGCCCAGAGTCCCACAGCTGACAGTTGGCGGAGCCGGGATTTGAACCCATGACCTCTGACTCCAAAGCCCGGGCTCTTTTCCACTGAGCCACGCTGCTTCTCTACCACAACTAACTACTGGGCCCAGGGCACCAAGCTGGGAGCACACGCTAATGGCTCACTGGAAAGGGCATGGGCTTGGGAATCAGAGGTCATGGGTTCTAATCCTGGCTTCGCCACTTGTCAGCTGTGTGACTTTGGGTAAGTAACTTAACTTCTCTGTGCCTTAGTTCCCTCACCTGTAAAATGGGGATCAAGACTGAGAGCTCCAAGTGGGGCAACCTGATTACCTTGTTCTCCCCCCTGCCTCCCCAATGCTTAGAACAGTGCTTGGCACATAGTAAGTGCTTAACCCATACCATCATTATTATTATGATGATTATTATGGTCTCTGCCCCTGAGGAGCCCCTATCTAATGGGGGTGAGAGTCACAACCACGTTATTTACATAGACCAGGAGCAAAGATACGGATTAACAGGTAGAAGCAGGAGTATGGAAAAACGGAGACATAAATGGAGCTCGCCAATCTGTTACGGGTCTAAAGCGCTAAGAGTGGCTGTGGGACGATCTCCGCCAGGAAGCCTGCCCTGATTCCTCCCCAACCCCGTCACCTCAATCAATCAATCAATTGTATTTATTGAGCGCTTACTATGTGCAGAGCACTGTACTAAGCGCTTGGGAAGTACAAATTGGCAACATATAGAGACAGTCCCTACCCAACAGTGGGCTCACAGTCTAAAAGAGTCCTCAGCCCTTGGACACTCACCCCCATCCCTCCCCAAAGCACTTCTCTCTATTGTTCCCTCCTGCCGGTCACTGATTTTGGTTCCTGTCCCCCTCTCTGTTCCCTGGATTGACTGAAACCTCCTTAAGGACAGGGATTGTGTCTATGGAGTCTATTGGACTTTCCCAGTGTTCAGCACACAGTGGACCACAAGGTCCCTAAGGGCATGGGTCCATGTCTACTAATTCTACTGGACTCTCCCATGTGCTCAGTACAGCGCTCTGCACAAAGGAGACTGGGAGTTCCTTGAGGGCAGGGATCGTGTCTACCAACTCTTCCGAGCGCTTGGTACAATGCTCTGCCCAGAGTGGGTGCTCAATAAATAATAATAATAAAGGAGGTAAAGTGGGGATGGGGAGAGGAAGGAGGGGGCTCAGTCTGGGAAGGCCGAATCACCTTGTAACCTCCCCAGCGCTTAGAACGGTGCTTGGCACATAGTAAGCGCTTAACAAATGCCGTCATTATTACCAACTTGTACTTCCCAAGCGCTTAGTCCAGTGCTCTGCGCACAGAAACTGCTCACTACGATTGAATGAATGAATGAATGAATCCCCCTGGCCTGGAATGCCCTCCTTCCGCACATCCGCCAACTTGTACTTCCCAAGCGCTTAGTACAGTGCTCTGCACAGAGTAAGCGCTCAATAAATACGATTGATTGATTGATTGATCCGCCAAGCTGGCTCTCTTCCTCCCTTCAAGGCCCTACTGAGAGCTCACCTCCTCCAGGAGGCCTTCCCACACTCAGCCCCCTCCTTCCTCTCCCCCTCGCCCCCCTCCATCCCCCGTCTTACCTCCTTCCTTTTCCCACAGCACCTGTATATATGTATATATGTTTGTACATATTTATTACTCTATTTCCCTTACTTGTACATATCTATTCTATTTATTTTATTTTGTTAATACGTTTGGTTTTGTTCTCTGTCTCCCCCTTCTAGACTGTGAGCCCGCTGTTGGGTAGGGACCGTCTCTAGATGTTGCCAGCTTGTACTTCCCAAGCGCTTAGTCCAGTGCTCTGCACACAGTAAGCGCTCAATAAATACGATTGCTTGATTGATTGTCTCTATAAGTTGCCAACTTGCACTTCCCAAGCGCTTACTACAGTGCTCTGCACACAGTAAGCGCTCAATAAATACGATTGATTGAATGATTGAATGAATGAACAAATACCATTATTATTATTAGATAATTATTATTATTAATAATATAATAATAATTATTATTATTAGAGAAGCAGCGTGGCTCAGTGGAAAGAGCCCGGGCTTTGGAGCCAGGGGTCATGGGTTCGAATCCCGCCTCTGCCACATGTCCGCTGTGTGACCTTGGGCAAGTCACTTCACTTCTCTGAGCCTCAGTGACCTCATCTGTAAATCAATCAATCGTATTTATTGAGCGCTTACTGTGTGCAGAGCACTGTACCTGTAAAATGGGGATGAAGACTGGGAGCCCCACGTGGGACAACTTGATCCCCTTGCATCCCCGCCAGCGCTTAGAACAGTGCTCTGCACATAGCAAGCGCTTAATAAATGCCATTATTATTATTATTATCATCATCATCATCATCAATCGTATTTATTGAGCGCTTACTGTGTGCAGAGCACTGTACCTGTAAAATGGGGATGAAGACTGGGAGCCCCACGTGGGACAACTTGATCCCCTTGCATCCCCCCCAGCGCTTAGAACAGTGCTCTGCACATAGCAAGCGCTTAATAAATGCCATTATTATTATTATTATCATCATCATCATCATCAATCGTATTTATTGAGCGCTTACTGTGTGCAGAGCACTGTACCTGTAAAATGGGGATGAAGACTGGGAGCCCCACGTGGGACAACTTGATCCCCTTGCATCCCCCCCAGCGCTTAGAACAGTGCTCTGCACATAGCAAGCGCTTAATAAATGCCATTATTATTATTATTATCATCATCATCATCATCAATCGTATTTATTGAGCGCTTACTGTGTGCAGAGCACTGTACCTGTAAAATGGGGATGAAGACTGGGAGCCCCACGTGGGACAACTTGATCCCCTTGCATCCCCCCCAGCGCTTAGAACAGTGTTCTGCACATAGCAAGCGCTTAATAAATGCCATTATTATTATTATCATCATCATCATCATCATCCATCGTATTTATTGAGCGCTTACTGTGTGCAGAGCACTGTACTAAGCGCTTGGGAAGGACAAATTGGCAACATCTAGAGACGGTCCCTACCCAACAGTGGGCTCACAGTCTAGAAGGGGGATTGGGTGGGGACTGTCTCTATGTGTTGCCAATTTGTATTTCCCAAGCGCTCAGTACAGTGCTCTGCACATAGTAAGCGCTCAATAAATACGATTGATGATGATGATGCTGATTATTAAAACGCGACCCCTGTCGGCGGGAGGAGACATGACGGACTGGGGGGGGGGGGTGTCACGTGATGAGAACGGTGGGGGGGGAGGGGAAGAGACAGACGGGGGTCGGGGGGGGCGGGGTCGCGCGGCCTGTCAGGCTCACCCCAGCGCCTCCAGGGCGTCCAGTACGTCCCCCTCCATGGGTCCCGGGGGCCGGGGGTCGGGCAGGGGCTGCGGGCGAGGCCCTGTCATGCTCCGGCGGTGCGCCCCCAAAACCCTCCGCACGGAAACGCGCGCCCCCGCACTCGCGTTCCCGCCCCCCCCAACGTGCGCGCGCGCCCCCCCCTCCCACCAGCCGCGCATGCGCCCGCGCGCTCCCCCACCAGCCGCGCATGCGCCCGCGCGCTCCCCACCAGCGGCCGCGCATGCGCGCCCCGCGTCTCCATGGGAACGGCGCCCCGACCCAGGGGAGACAATCATCATTCATTCATTCATTCATTCAATCCTATTTATTGAGCGCTTCCTGTGTGCAGAGCACTGTACTAAGCGCTTGGGAAGTCCAAGTCGGCAACATCTAGAGACGGTCCCTACCCAACAGTGGGCTCGCAGTCTAGAAGGGGGAGACAGACAACGAAACAAAACATATTAACAAAATAAAATAGAATCAATATGGACAAGTGAAATAAATAGAGTAATAAATATGTACAAGACGGTCCCTACCCAACAGTGGGCTCACAGTCTAGAAGGGGGAGACAGACAACGAAACAAAACATATTAACAAAATAAAATAGAATCAATATGGACAAGTGAAATAAATAGAGTAATAAATATGTACAAGACGGTCCCTACCCAACAGTGGGCTCACAGTCTAGAAGGGGGAGACAGACAACGAAACAAAACATATTAACAAAATAAAATAGAATCAATATGGACAAGTGAAATAAATAGAGTAATAAATATGTACAAGACGGTCCCTACCCAACAGTGGGCTCACAGTCTAGAAGGGGGAGACAGACAACAAACCAAACATATTAACAAAATAAAATAGAATCAATATGGACAAGTGAAATAGAGTAATAAATATGTACAAGACGGTCCCTACCCAACAGTGGGCTCACAGTCTAGAAGGGGGAGACAGACAACGAAACAAAACATATTAACAAAATAAAATAGAATCAATATGGACAAGTGAAATAAATAGAGTAATAAATCTGTACAAACATCTATACAGGTGCTGTGGGGAGGGGAAGGAGGTAAGGTGGGGGGATGGGGAGGGGGAGGAGGGGGAGAAGAAGGAGGGGGCTCATGGGTTCTAATCCCGGCTCCGCCACTTATCTGACGTGTGACTTTGGGCAAGTCACTTAACTTCTCTGTGCCTCAGTTCCCTCATCTGTCAAATAGGGATTAATACTGGTTATGATTAATATAATTAATAATTAGATTATTACTGATTATGATTAATAATCATAATCAATCGTATTTATCGAGCGCTTACTGTGTGCAGAGCACCGCACTAAGCGCTTGGGAAGGACAAGTTGGCAACCTATTGAGACGGTCCCTACCCGACAGTGGGCTCGCAGTCTAGAAGGGGGAGATAGCATCATCATCATCAATCGTATTTATTGAGCGCTTACTGTGTGCGGAGCACTGGACTAAGCGCTTGGGAAGTCCAAGTTGGCAACATCTAGAGACAGGCCCTACCCAACAGTGGGCTCACAGTCTAAAAGGGGGAGACAAAACCAAACATACTAACAAAATAAAATAAATAGAATAGATATGTACAAGTAAAATAAATAAATAGAGTAATAAATATGTATAAAACATATATACAGGCGTCAGTCTGTAAATACCATGTATGTGCGCCTGTGTAGAGATAAGTACTGTAAAATGTAAATAAAATGGTGTGTATAAGTGTCTGCATAAAGTAAAAGGATATAAATGTACAGCCGTATTTTAAGCGCTTAGTACAGCGCTCTGCACACAGTAAGCGCTCAATAAATACGATTGATTGATTCGAAGGTGGGTTATCTTCCCACTTTTTTCTTCCAATCATATTTATTGAGCGCTTACTGTGTGCGGAGCACTGGACTAAGCGCTTGGGAAGTCCAAGTTGGCAACACATAGAGACAGTCCCTACCCACCAGTGGGCTCACAGTCTAAAAGGGGGAGACAAAACCAAACATACTAACAAAATAAATAGAATAGATATGTACAAGTAAAATAAATAAATAAATAGAGTAATAAATATGTATAAAACATATATACAGGCGTCAGTCTGTAAATACCATGTATGTGCGCCTGTGTAGAGATAAGTACTGTAAAATGTAAATAAAATGGTGTGTATAAGTGTCTGCATAAAGTAAAAGGATATAAACGTACAGCCGTATTTTAAGCGCTTAGTACAGCGCTCTGCACACAGTAAGCGCTCAATAAATACGATTGATTGATTCGAAGGTGGGTTATCTTCCCACTTTTTTCTTCCAATCATATTTATTGAGCGCTTACTGTGGGCAGAGCACTGTAGTAAGTGCTTGGTTAGAGAAGCAGCGTGGCTCAGTGGAAAGAGCCCGGGCTTTGGAGCCAGAGGTCATGGGTTCGAATCCTTGGCTCCGCCACAGGTCTGCTGTGTGACCTTGGGCAAGTTGCTTCATCATCATCAATCATCAATCGTATTTATTGAGCGCTTACTGTGTGCAGAGCACTGTACTAAGCGCTTGGGAAGGACAAGTTGGCAACATATTGAGACGGTCCCTACCCGACAGTGGGCTCACAGTCTAGAAGGGGGAGATATGTTGGTGTTTGTTAAGCGCCTACGATGTGCCAAGCACTGTTCGAAGCGCCGGGGTAGATACAAGATAATCAGGTTGTCCCACGTGGGGCTCACAGTCTTCGTCCCCATTTTCCAGATGAGGGAACTGAGGCCCAGAGAAGTTAAGTGACTTGCCCAAGGTCACACAGCGCGCCCCCCCGTCTCCATGGGAACGGCGCCCCGCCCCCGGGGAGGCAATCATCATCATCATCATCATCATCATCATAATAATGTTGGTATTTGTTAAGCGCTTACTATGTGCCAAGCACTGTTCTAAGCACCGGGGTAGATACAAGATAATCAGGTTGTCCCACGTGGGGCTCACGGTCTTCGTCCCCATTTTCCGGATGAGGGAACTGAGGCCCAGAGAAGTTAAGTGACTTGCCCAAGGTCACACAGCGCGCGCCCCCCCCAACCAGCCGCGCCTGCGCGCCCCGCGTCTCCGTGGGATCGGCGCCCCGCCCCCGGGAGATAATAATAATAATTATAATTATAATAATGTTGGTATTTGTTAAGCGCTCACTATGTGCCAAGCACCTTCTAAGCGCTGGGGAGGATACAGGGTGATCAGGTTGTCCCACCTGGGGCGCACAGTCTTCATCCCCATTTGACTGATGAGGGGACTGAGGCACAGAGAAGTGAAGTGACTTCATAATAATAATAATAATAATGATGGCATTTATTAAGCGCTTACTATGTGTCAAACACCTTCTAAGCACTGGGGGGAATACAAGGTGATCAGGTTGTCCCAAGTGGGGCGCACAGTCTTCATCCCCATTTGACTGATGAGGGAACTGAGGCACAGAGAAGTGAAGTGACTTAATAATAATAATAATAATAATAATAATAATGGCATTTATTAAGCTCTTACTATGTGCCAAGCACCATTCTAAGCACTGGGGGGGATGCAAGGTGATCAGGTTGTCCCACGTGGGGTGCACAGTCTTGAGCCCCCTCCTTCCTCTCCCCCTCCTCCCCCTCCACATCCCCCCCCAGCCTTACCTCCTTCCCCTCCCCACAGTACCTGTATATATTTATATATCTTTGCATGTATTTATTACTCTATTTTATTTGTACATATTTATTCTATTTCTTTTATTTTATTAATATGTTTTGTTGTCTTTCTCCCCCTTCTAAACTGTGAGCCCGCTGTTGGGTAGGGACCGTCTCTATATGTTGCCAACTTGTACTTCCCAAGCACTTAGTACTGTGTGCAGAGCACTGTAAGTACTCAATAAATACGACTGAATGAATGAATCCCCATTTGACAGATGAGGGAACTGAGGCACAGAGAAGTGAAGCGACTTCATAATAATAATAATAATAATGGCATTTATTAAGCACTTACTAGGTGCAAAGCACTGTTCTAAGTGCTGGGGAGGATACAAGGCGATCAGGTTGTCCTACGTGCGGCTCACAGTCTTCATCCCCATTTGACAGATGAGGGAACTGAGGCACAGAAAAGTGAAGTGACTTGCCCAAGGATACACAGCTAAGTGAAGCAGCGTGGCTCAGTGGAAAGAGCCCGGGCTTTGGAGTCAGTGGTCATGGGGTCAAATCCCGGCTCCGCCAATTGTCAGCTGTGTGACTTGGGGCAAGTCACTGTGAGCTCACGTGGGACAACCTGATCACCTTGTATCCTCCCCAGCGCTTAGAACAGTGCTTTGCACATAGCAAGCGCTTAATAAATGTCATCATTATTATTATTAAGTCACTTCACTTCTCTGTGCCTCAGTTCCCTCATCTGTAAAATGGGGATTAAGACTTAGAGCCCCCCCGTGGGACAACCTGATCACCTTGTTACCTCCCCAGCGCTTAGAACAGTGCTTTGCACATAGTGAGCGCTTAATAAATGCCATCATTATTATTATTATTAAGTGGCAGAGCTGGGATTAGAACCCATGACCTCTGACTCCCAAGCCCGGGCTCTTTCCACTGAGCCACGCTGCTTCACCTGCCTGTGCCAAGCACTGTTCTAAGCACTGGGAGGATACAAGGTGATCAGGTTGCCCCACATGAGCTCACAGAAGCAGCGTGGCTCAGTGGAAAAAGCCCGGGCTTTGGAGTCAGAGGTCATGGGTTCCAATCCCGGCTCCTCCAATTGTCAGCTGGGTGACTTTAGGCAAGTCACTTCACTTCTCTGGTCCTCAGTTACCTCATCTGTAAAATGGGGATTAAGACTGTGAGCCCCACGTGGGACAACCTCATCACCTTGTAACCTCCCCAGCTCTTGGAACAGTGCTTTGCATATAATGAGCGCTTAATAAATGCCATTATTATTATTATTATTCATCCCCATTTTACAGAGGAAGGAACTGAGGCCCAGAGAAGTGAAGTGCCTTACCCAAAGTCACACAGCTGACACGTGGCGGAGCCGGGATTAGAACCCATGAACTCTGACTCCCAAGCCCTGGCTGTTTCCACTGAGCCATGCTGCTTTAAGCACTTAGTAAGAGTTTAACAAATACCCCCCTGCCTTACCTCCTTCCCCTCCCCACAGCACCTGTATATATTTGTACAGATTTATTACTCTATTTATTTTACTTGTACATACTTACTATTCTATTTATTTTGTTAATGACGTGCATATAGCTATAATTCTATTTGCTCTGACGATTTTGACACCTGCCTACATGTTCTGTCTTCTTGTCTGTCTCCCACTTCTAGACTGTGAGCCCACTGTTGGGTAGGGACCGTCTCTATATGTTGCCGACTTGTACTTCCCAAGCGCTTAGTGCAGTGCTCTGCACACAGTAAGCGCTCAATAAATACGATTGATTGAATGAATGAATGAAATACCATCATCATTATTATTATATATTATTATTATGATATGTCTATCTCCCCCTCTAGACTGTGAGCTCGTTGTTGGGTAGGGATCTTCCCAGACTGAGCCCCTTCCTTCCTCTCCCCTTCGTCCCCCCTCCATCCCCCCCATCTTACCTCCTTCCCTTCCCCACAGCACCTGTATATATGTATATATGTTTGTACATATTTATTACTCTATTTATTTTACTTGTACATATCTATTCTATTTATTTTATTTAGTATGTTTTGTTTTGTTTTGTTCTCTGTCTCCCCCTTTTGGACTGTGAGCCCACTGTTGGGTAGGGACTGTCTCTATATGTTGCCAACTTGTACTTCCCAAGCGCTTAGTACAGTGCTCTGCACACAGTAAGCGCTCAATAAATACGATTGATTGATTGATTGACCGTCTCTATATGTTTCCAACTTGTACTTCCCAAGCGCTTAGTACAGTGCTCCGCACACAGTAAGCGCTCAATAAATACGAGTGAATGAATGACTCCCCACAGCACATATGTATCTATCTGTATATATCTGTAATTGATTGTTTTATCTATTTGTATTAATGTCTGTCTCCCCCTCTAGACCGTGAGCTCGTTGTTGGGTAGGGACCATCTCTATATGTTGCCAACTTGTACTTCCCAAGCGCTTAGTACAGTGCTCCGCACACAGTAAGTGCTCAATATGACTGACTGAATGAATGAATAAATATCATTATTGTACCTTCCACTGCCATCCCATTGGCCAGTGGGCTCCTAGCCAGTGTGTTAGTATGCATAGCTCTAATACTGGAGCACTTAGTACGGTGCCCTCCACACACAGTAAAGCTTTGACTTCAGAGTTGTGCATCCCCTCGCCCCCTCCCACCTCACCTCCCTCCTCTCCTTCTCCATCCCAGCCGGCACCCTCCGCTCCTCTGGTGCTAACCGTCCCAATGGGCCTCGTTCTCGCCTGTCCCGCAGTTGATCCCTGACCCACATCCTACTCCTGGCCTGGAATGCCCTCCCTCCACACAAAAGTAGCTCTCTTCCTCCCTTCAAAGCCCTACTGAGAGCTCACCTCCTCCCGGAGGCCTTCCCACACTGAGCCTCCCCTTTCCTCTGCTCCTCCTCCCCTCCCCGTCGCCCCCACTCCCTCCCTCTGCCCTACCCCCTTTCCCTCCTCACAGCACTTGTGTATATTTGTACATATTTATTACTCTATTTTATTAATGATGTGTATAAACTATAATTCTATTTATTTTAATGGTATTGACACCTGTCTTCTTTTGTTTTGTTGTCTGTCTCCACCCCCTTCTAGACTGAGCCAGTTGGGTAGGGACTGTATCTGTTGCCGAATTATACTTTCCAAGCGCTTAGTAAAGTGCCCTGCACATAGGAATCGCTCAAGTAATACGATTGAATGAATGAACAATAAGCTCTCCATCAATACGTTTGATTGATTAATGGATCGTGTTCCTCCCTAAGAACCCCTATTGGACTGTCTCCAGCGCTCAGTACAGAGCTCTGCCCACAGGGGGCGCTCAGTCCCCACTATTGAGTGATTGACGACCTCCGGAGAGTCAGTCAATCCTATTTATTAATAATGATAATAACAATAATGGCATTCATTAAGCGCTTACTATGTGCAAAGCACTGTTCTAAGCGCTGGGGAGGTTACAAGGTGATCAGATTGTCCCGCAGGCGGCTCACAGTCTTAATCCCCATTTTACAGATGAGGTAACTGAGGCACAGAGAAGTTAAGTGACTTACCCAAAGTCACACAGCTGACAGTTGGCAGAGCCGGGATTTGAACCCGTGACCTCTGACTCCAAAGCCCGTGCTCTTTCCACTGAGCCACGGTGCTTCTCATTATTGAGCGCTTACTGTGTGCAGAGCACTGTACTAACCTCTCGGGAGAGGACAATATAACAATAAACAGACTCATCCCCGGCCCACACGAGATTACAGTGTAGAGCGGGAGGCAGACATTAATAGAAATGAATAAATTACAGATGTGGATATAAGCGCTGTGGGGCTGGAAGGGGGCACGGAATAAAGGGAGCGAGTCAGGGCGATGCAGAAGGGATCGGGAGAGGAGGAAAGGAGAGCTTAGTCGGGGAAGGCCTCTTGGAGGAGATGGGCCTTCAATAAGGTTTTCAAGGCAGGGAGAGTAATTCTCTGTTAGATATGAGGTGGAAGGGCTTTCCAGGCCCAGAGCAGGATGTGGGCAAGAGGTTGGTGGCAAAATAGGTGAGATCTATTTCTCAGTGAGAAAGTTGCCATCAGAGGAGCAAATTGTGCGGACTGGTCTGTAGTAGGAGAGTAGAGAGGTGAGGAAGGAGGGGGCAAGGTGATGAAGTACTTTAAAACCGATGGTGAGGAGTTTCTCTTTGATGCAGAGGTGGATGGGCAAACACTGGAGTTTCTTGAAGAGTGGGGAAACACGGACTGACCGTTTTTATAGAAAAATGATTCAGGCAGCAGAGTGAAGTATGGACTGGAGTGGGGAAAGACAAGAGACACGGAGGTCAGCAAAGACGCTGATACAGTAATCAAGGTGGGATAGGATAAATGATTGGATTAACGTGATAGCAGTAGAAATCAGTTTAAATCTCCAGGCCTCAGATTCCCCATCTGGAAAATAAGATTCCCTCTCAGACCCTGAGCCCCATGGCAAATGGACTGAGTTGGCTCTGATTAACTTGTGTCTTCCCCTAAACTTGGTCACCTTAAGTGCCTTTTAAATGAATACGACAGTGTCGAGAGCATGATAACAATTATAATAATCATAGTTATTATTATACGAGGAGGGTCCATCTCGGAGGCCCAGAGTCGCGGCTCTGGAGGGAGGCGCGCTCGCTCACGGACCCGGCAGCCCCCTTGGCCAGCGGTCAGTGAGGCAGGACATCATCCACTTCCAAGGCGAGGCACGTGGCCAGGAGCTGGCGTAGCTCGAAGAGGGCAGTGCGGCTCAGTAGGCAGGGCAGCAGGTCGGAGGGCAGGTCGGGGTTGATGTAGCACAGGTGGAAGGCGGCATAGGCCAGGACAGTCCAGAAACCCAGCATCAGAAGGAACAGGCAGCGGAGAGCCCTGCCCGGGGATCGGGGTGGAGGGATGCTCCTCATGAGCCCCTTCCCCGGCTCTGTCAGTCTTTCTGACCCTCTTCCCACTGCCCAGGGTCTGTGGGAATCTGCCCTGAATCCGGCTACCTCCCCCTTCCACCACCCCCCCCACCAGCCTGGCTGGCTGGCAACCTTCTTCCCCCTAAGAGCGAGGGCTGGGGACCAAAAAAAGACCCCACGGAAGGGGCTCCCATCTGAACTCCCAACCAGCGTGCAGCCAAGATTCCCAGTGACCTCCAAACTGTGCCCCCACCTGCTCCAGAAGTATCTTCTCTTGTTCCTCACAATGGTCCACTCCTGTGGGGAGGGGAAAAGGAAGGGGTTACCAGAGGGGGCCACTGGGAGGTGGGGGCAGGACTGGGGCTCCTCTTTCAGGGGGAAACGGTCAGATTTGGGGAATCACTCTGGCTGGTATCCTGGGGGAGGGGTCATATTTCTCAACTGCCTCAGCCTCGGCCCCAGAGGAGAGGGGGAAAAATCAGCTGCAGGGGACGGTGTATGGGTGAAGGTAGGGAAATGCCCCTTGGGTGAAGGAGAGGCTATGCCATAGGTGAGGGAGAGAACACCCCCCTGGGTGAAGTAGGGCGGCTGTCTCTTGGGTGAAGGAGGTGATACCCTTGAGTGAAAGAGGGGCTGTCCCCTTGGTGAGGGAAAGAACCCCTCCCCACCCTGGGTGAAGAAGGGGCTATTCCCTAGGTGAGCTGGTGTGGTTGGGGGAGGTTGGGGGTAAGGAATATCCCCTGGGTTCATGGCTCCAGAAGTCCCTACCACCAAGCTGGGAAGTTGGGCAGGGGGAAGTGGGGCCCACTCACCATGCTGCGCTGGATGTCCTCCACCAAAATGGACCCCGGGGTCACTGACTGGGCAAACATGCTCTGGACCTTCAGGCTAGGGAGCCAACAACAGGTGGGTCAGTCAATAAGTACATAAATCAATCATTTATTGAATGGTTACTGCATGCCGAGCACAGTCCTGAGCACTTGGGAGTATACAGTATAACAGAGTTGGCAGGCATAGTCTAGAGTGGGAGACAGACATTTAATATAAATAAACTCCGGCTATGTACATAAGCGCTGTGAGGTTAAGGGTGGGGTGAATAAAGGGTGCAAATCCAAGTGAAAGGGTGATGCAGAAGGGAAAGTGAGAGGAGGAAATGAGGGCTTAGTCAGGGGAGGCTTCTTAGAGGAGATGGGATTTGAAGGCAGGGAGAGTGATGGTTGTTGGATATGATAAGGGAGGGAGTTCCAGGACAGAGGTAGGAAGTGGGTGAGGGTTTGGCGGTCAGACAGATGAGATCGAGGGGCAGTGAGGAGATCATCTCAGCCACTGGCTGGTCAAGCCCTGGGGGTGCCCACTCCCTTCCTGTGCTGGACACAGCCCAGATTGGGAGGGCAGGGGTTGGCGTGGAAAGGGTCCCCGCTTCAGTCCCCTGACCCCAGGCCCGCACCAACGTCTTTATGGGAGGAGCTAAACTCACACTTCCATTTCGAGGAGCCAAGTTTCCTCTTCCTCCTCCATCCACCGCAAGACTTCCTGGTATTTCTTCCGGAGGGAGGACCAGAGAACTGGGTGGTTGGGGCCACTCCAGGGCATTCCCTCTATCCCCCCACCTCGTGTCCCGCCCCTGCCACGCGCTATTCCCACTCTGGCACTGGGGGAGGGGTCCTCCTCAGGGGCAGAAGACAGAAGCTGGAGAGAGGGAGAAGCGGGAGAGGGGGATACCCTCCAGGATCTTCTGTCCTGGGCTGGATCACTTTCCAAGGGAGCTGCCCCCAGAATAAAACTATCCTACCCATACACCTCGGGGACTCAACCACCGCAAGATGGGCCCTGCAGGAAGGCGTCTGAGACTGAGGTGGGCGTGAAGTTTATACTGGAGGCCCCATGAGGGCAGGGACCGGCTCTCCTACTTTCTGTACTCTCCCAAGCACGCAGGGAACTGCTCCTTTGGCAGTATCCATGACAGGGATGGTGGTCACTAGTGGCAGGTGGTGGTGATGGTGGTAATAATAATAATGATGGCATTTATTAAGCGCTTATTATGTGCAAAGCACTGTTCTAAGTGCTAGGGAGGTTACAAGGTGATCAGGTTGTCCCACGGGGGGCTCACAATCTTAATCCCCATTTTACAGATGAGGTAACTGAGGCACAGAGAAGTCACACAGCTGACAACTGGCGGAGCCAGGATTTGAACCCATGACCTCTGACTCCAAAGCCCGTGCTCTTTCCACTGAGCCACGCTGCTTCTCTAGTAGTGGTAGTGATGATGATGGTGGCGGTAGTGGTGATGGTGGAGACGGTGATGGAGATCGGGGGTGACAATGGTAGTGGTGGTGAGGGTTCTTGGGGAAGGGGCTGTGGTTGGGAGGGAGGACGGGAGACTACCTGGATGATGCGTGCCTGTTCCTCGCACTGCCGCTGAATAACATGGTACTCATCTGTCACCTAGAAAACCAAGCACAGGGTCTCTGGGGCTGGGGGTTGGGGAGAGAATGGATCCTGGGTGTCCCTCAGCCTGTCTCACTGAGCGTGGGACAGCTGGCTTCCAGGACAGCCCAGTCGGTGGCCCAAGGGAAACCAGGGGTCACCACCCAGCCTGGCTCGAGGGACCGGGGAAGGAGGGTTGATCAGTGGGTCATCCAGGTGGGAGCTGCACAGAGGAGCAGAGCTCAGGGGCTGGGGGACTTGGGAGGGGCCTCAATCTGAGACTCGGGGGTGGGACCAGACCACGCCAGTGAGGGTCTGTTCCCCGAGCTGTCCCGGCCCCTGCCAAGGGGCCCAAACGGCTACCTTCTGGATCTCGTGGTCCTGCTGGCCGTGGAGAGCCTTGGCCTCCTGCAGTTTGGCCTCCGTCAGAGCTGCCATGTCCCCCAGCCTCTCTGGCTCTGACTCCAGCCGGGCGGATGTTTTCTGCGAGATCTGCAGCCCCCATCCCAAGTCAGCCAGACCTGCGGAAGCCAGGAGGGTATCCCCCCCACCGCCACCTGCCCAGAGCCCCTGGGAGACTCAGCACATGGCAGTTGATTTTTCTTTTCGGAAAGGGCTGGAGGAGGCCCTGCCTTCTCCTCAGAGAGTCAGCCCCTCCACCCCATCAGCCCTCCAACCTGAGCCATCCCTACGGCCTCAAAGTCTGAGCCAGTCTAGGCTCCGGGCCTACTCCAGAATCGGCTTCAGTCCGCTGGAGTCACTTCAGGGGGCGGGGGCAAGGGCAGGGGAGCAGTTTCAGGCTCTCACTTTCCTCTTCAGGTCTGCCAGCTTCCTCCTGAGAGCCTTGTTCTTCTTCTCCTGAGAAGAGAGCAGGGGAGGGGCTGAGGCTCTACCTCCCTGGGCCCCCTCCCTGGCCCCTGCCCCCTTCATTCATTCATTCATTCAATCGTATTTATTGAGCGCTTACTGTGTGCAGAGCACTGTACTAAGCGCTTGGGAAGTACAAGTTGGCAACATATAGAGATGGTCCCTACCCAACAGTGGGCTCTCAGTCTAGAAGGGGGAGACAGAGAACAAAACAAAACATATTAATAAAATAAATAGAATAAATATGTACAAATAAAATAAATAGAGTAATAAATACATACAGACATATATACATATATACAGGTGCTGTGGGGAGGGGAAAGGTGCTGTGGGGAGGGAAAGGTGCTGTGGGGAGGGGAACCCTTCACAGGGTTAACGCTCACAGTGCCAGCTGCCCCCTCTGCCCAGACCTGTCACGCTGGGCAGGCCATCCAGCCATCCATCCATCACCCCGGGGACACACAGGGTGAGGGGGTCTGGTGGGTTGTGGGGAGAACTGACATAGTCGAGGAGAAGGGCAACAAGGTGAGGGACGGGAGGCCTGGGTTCTAGTCCCGGCTCTGCCCCTGGCCTGCTCTATGACCTCTGAACCTTTCTGTTCCTCAATTTCCCCATTAGCCAAATAGAGCCAAGAGCCTCGCTCTCCCTCGCTCTCAGCCAAGGAGCCCCCGGTGGGCCAAGAATCAGGCCCAATCTGATTGTGTGGCACCCGGATCGGCCCCAAGCGAGGGCTAAGAGCACTGTTGGCTTTGTCGGTGGCCTGTCCCGTCGCCACTCACCAGCCTGGCGTTCTCCAGGTGCAGGGTGCCCAGGGCTTCTGCCCGCTCAGCCCTGGCGCCGTCCTCTTCATCCTTCCTCTCCGCCAGGACCAAGGCTTGGGCCATCTCCTGCTCCAGCCTGCGCGAAGCCCCGACCCGGCGCCTCCGGACCCCCGGCCCGGCCCAAGGGGAGGGGGAGTCGGAGGAACGAAACGTGAGCTCAACCCGGGGTCACGCCCTCTTCCTGCCAGGCCAGATTTGAACCACTCTGGGGCTGGGGGCCCTGAGACACCCCCCCAGAGTCCCTCCCACCCATGCTCCAACCTCCCCCTGCTTCACTCCCAAACCTCTGGGGACCCCATCCTGAGCCACAACCTGCCGGGGCACGGGTCCCCAGTTCTTCATTCGGGGTCCAGCCTCCTCCCACCATCCCTCCCAGGCGGGGCCAGCCCCCTCGCCGGGCCCCAACCTCTTTCTCTGTTGGTCTTCCTCCTGGATCTGGGCGATGAGGACCTGGTTTTCCAAGTCCAGACGCTCCAGGTCGTTTTCCAGTTCACTGTTCAGACGGTCCAGGTTGTTCTTCAACTGCTGCAGTCTACAGAGCTCCCCGTCCAGGGGCCTACGGCCGCCACCGCCCTATCCTCAGATGCCGGGCAGTGCCAGTGTGGTCCCAGGGCCTCCGGGGGGGGCGGGGGTCATCCGGTCCAGGCCTCTGCCTCCCACACTATTCCCAGCAGAGAAATCTCCCTTCCTTCCCACCACAAACTACTCTTGGAGAGCCACCCCCGAGCAAGTCAGCAGAGGATTTGGGGCAGTCTTTGGCTCTGACCTCCCCACTCGGCCAGGGGTGACGCTCTTTGAGCTCTCCCCTCTCCAAGAACAAGGCCGGCTGGCCCACGGAAGACCAGATCCCCTCACCTCCGAATTGGCTCCGTCAGTCACTCACCCGCTGGTCTTGGCCTCTTCTCCTTCCTCCGTCATTGTCACTTCCTGGGGCCCGTTCAGGCATCTGCTCACGGGCTGGGGGCCGGGCTGACATGGAGGGTCCAGTCCCCGACCCCCGTGGGCCTGCAGGACCCTGCTTCTCAGAGCCTGCCCCAGCCCCTGGCCTGGCCAGGCCTCCAGATCCACAATCAACTGACCCAGAGGAGACCCAAACTGGAGCCCTCCAGGCTTCCACTCAGCCCAAACCTCCCAAAGTCACCAGGATCATGCTAATAAATGTGGGATTTGCTAAATGCCTACAAGGGATAGTTGCAATACACACTTCACTTTGAATGCTAACCTTCTCACTGTACTTCAATCTCCTCTATCTCACCACCGACCCCTAACCAACGTCCTGCCTTTGGCCTTGAACATCCTCCCTCCTCCTATCCGGCAATGACTCTTCCCACCTTCAAACCCTTATTGAAGGTATATCTCCTCCAGGAGGCCTTCCCTGACAAAGCCCTCTTCTCCCTCTCCCTTCTGAGTCGCCCTATCCGGCACCCTTGATTCATCCTCCCTCCCAGCCCCACAGCACTTATGTACCTATCTGTAATTCATTTATTTCTGCTAATGTCTGTCTCCCCTTCTAGGCTGTAAACTCGTTGTTGGCAGGGAATTTATCTGTTTATTGTTATTTTGTACTCTGCCACGCTTTTAGTATGCTGCACTGCAGGTAAGCGCTCAATAAATATGAACAAATGACTATAGTCCCTGTCTCTCACCAGGCGGGGTGGGGGGCACAGTCTAAGGGGAAGGGAGGACAAGTGTTTAATCCCTGTTTAACAGATGAGGAAACAGAGGCACAGAGAAGTGAGGGTCTCGGGTCACACAGCAGCAGACAAGTGGCAGAGGAGGATTAGGACCTGCATAATTTCCATAGGCTCAACTGGCTTTCTTTTCACCCCACTTGCCCTAATATTTATTAGCCACATTGTACTCTCTGAGAAGCAGCGTGGCTCAGTGGAAAGAGCGTGGGCTTGGGAGTCACAGGCCATGGGTTCAAGTCCTGCCTCCCCCACATGTCTGCTGTGTGACCTTGGGCAAGTCACTTCACTTCTCTGTGCCTCAGTTCCCTCATCTGTGAAATGGGGATTGAGACTGTGAGCCCCACATGGGACAACCTCATCTCCTTGTATTCCCCCCAGTGCTTAGAACAGTGCTTTGCACATAGTAAGCGCTTAACAAATATTATTATTATTATTATTATTATTATTATTATTATTATTATTAATGGCCAGCTGGGTCTCGCGTAAACCCTAGCCAGGGGAAACCCTGAACGTCCATAGCCCCCAGGGGACTGAGGCAAAATAAGTTTCTGCCTGGTCTCTGCCCACTCGTTTGTTTGTTGTTGGTTTTTGTTTTTTCAAAATGGCATTTGTTAAGTGCTGACTGTGTGCCAAACACTGTTCTACGTACTGGGTAGATCCAGATAAATCAGATCAGACAGTCCCTGTTCCACATGGGGCTCACAGTCTAAGGAGGAGGGAGAACAGGTATTCAATTCCCATTTTACAGTCGAGGAAACTGAGGCACAGAAGAGTTAAGTAACATGCCCGAAGTCACGCCACAAGCAATTGGCAGAGCCAGGAATAGAACTCAGGTCCTCTGACTTCCAAGTCTGTGCTCTTTCCACTAGGCTACACTGATTCCCTCTCCCTGTCTCCCCTTCCCTCCTCCCCTCCATCCCCCTCTACCTCCAAATACGAGTCCACTGAGTCCACTGCCTCATACCGTCGGGCTCTGGGGCCCACCAGCCCCCCTCACCCAATAGAACTCAGATCCTTCGGCCCCCTGGGCGGGGCCCCAGGTCACAGTGGGCAGTTCACAGGGCCCTTCCACGGGGTAGAGTCCGGCTACCAACTCTCTCCTGCCAGTCCCTGCCTGAGCCCTCTGAGGGGTTGCCAGCTCGGGGGTCTGTAGTCTTCCCCAGGGCGAGGTCAAAGGGCACGGGGCAAATTGTCATTTCATGACTCTCCTGAAGTCAGAGGTCCCCAGGGGCATCCAGGGGTTCTACACCCCCCCCCCCCCCCCCCGTCCCGCCCTCCCACACACATACCTCTTGACTGTAAGCTCGTTGTGGGCAGGGAATGTGTCTGCCACATTGTACTCTCCCAAGTGCTCTGCACATGGTAAGCGCTCAGTAAATACGATCGACCAACCGGCCGTCTGACTGGAAGCACATGTATGGCGCAGTTCATCCGCTCTCCAATTCGGCCTCCTGACCCTGGGCCTCCGTCTCAAGGGCCTCTGCTGACCCGGCTCTACGGAAAATGGACAGAACATGGCCACCCCTGGTCTGGGTGACTCGTGGGCCTTGGCTTCCAGGCTCTCCCCAGCTCTCTCCTCCTTAGTCAGTGCTCTTCCCAGCGAACCATCTCCCTGGCCTTGCTCTTGCCCCTCCCCTCCCTTCCCACTCCTCCCCAATGGCCCCTGGCCCTAGAGCTCCCAAGCCACACCCTACTTTATGAGCGGGTCACAGTTCTCCACAGGGATCAACTCTTTGGTGACTCCTTCCTGCCCAAAGAACCCCCCCAACCCACTTACTAAGAGACCTTGGGCAAGTCATTCAATAATCAGTCATATTTACTGGGCACTTACTATGTGTGCAGGACCAATACTAAGCGCTTGGTAGTGTACAACAGAATAAGCAGACAAGTCCCCTGTCCATAATGAGCTTACGGTCTACAGGTACTACTTAATTTCACTTAATTTCCCCCAGTACAATGGCCTAGGGGACGTGTCCAGCTACAAATCTCCAAGGTCAAAGATCCTCAGTGACAGCAGCCCCAAGCAGTCCAGCCTGCCTGGCCGTGGCGGGGTCCCCATGTAGCTACTGGGTTTCTATCAATTAATCAATCAATGGCATTTATTAATAATAATAATGATGGCATTTATTAAGCACTATGTGCAAAGCACTGTTCTATTTATTGAGTGCTTACCGCATGCACAGCACTGTACTAAGCACTTAGTACGGTGAAATATGAGAGTTGGAAGAGCTGCTCCCTGCCCATAGGTTTCACATTTTAATACATCACTGTGTTCAAAGTTCCAAACCCTAAATTCTGCTCTGCTCTCTACCCGACTACAGACCATTCTGCTGAACCCCAAAACAGCACGGGGAGAATGGGGAAGGAGAGAGAGGAAGAAACCCCTTTAATTTCAAGAGAGTTTTAATCAGGTAATTTGCAGGAAAGAAACATTAAAGCCAACTGTTGTATGACAGTATCGGACATGTCCAATCACACGGCCGAGGTGCAACGAAACAGTTACAAACTCACAGAAGTCTTTTCCATCCGCCCAAGTGATCGGGCCAACGCTGTATGGAAAGGGAAACAGCGAGCGCGGGGCAGGCGTTCAACCAAATCGGACGTCGCTCGTTACGGAGAAAAGCGGGAGCGATTTGGAATGGAAAATACTATACAAGTCAGGCACTTCTCAAGGTCATCAGAGTGGGTGCGGAAGGCCAAGCGAAAGAGGCGGCGTGTTTGCGAAGGATCACGTACCAAGCTGACGGCAGCTTCGGACAACAAAGGGTCTCCCCGACTAGGTAAGGTCGTCGGAGGCCTCGTGAGGGACCACAGGAGACAAAAGCTCAACAGCCATCGGTGCCCAAAGCAACTGGGAGTCTGGGACTACCCCTCCCATGGGGCTGTGAGCCCACGGGGGCCGGTCTTTGCCACTAAGGGGGTCCGCCCAACCTCCCCTCCGGGTTCCCGCTTGCAGAGCTGGACCCAGAATGGTTTCATGTCCAATTTCTCCCTGGTAAAAGTGCTACCGTTGACTCTATGATTCCCGGTGTGTCCCTGTTCCCTCCCCACCACCAGACACAAGAGGAAAAATCACCCCCAAGGCAGTTGAAACCCCTGCCGATTTTTAGGGGTGGGGGAGGTGGGACCCTGCTGGGACTACTTGATCGTGCACCCCAAAATGAGGCAAGGAGGAGGTTTTCTGCGCTGTTTACTTGGGGAATGGGCCCCTAGCTGACTGTTTTGTGAGCTCCTTTTTGTCCTTTCTCTGCTCCGGGTGCTGATCTATAATAAAACAACTTGCTCTGGGCCAGCCTAAGTAAAGTGCATTCGGCTGTGCCCAAACTCCAAAGGCTAGCTGTAGGCACCTCTCGATAACCAATCATAATAGGTAGTTACATTTTTTTCTCCTCTAAATCATACCCCCTCAGAATCACCACCTCACAGAAACACACACCCAAAAACACACAAACACACACATGCTCTCTCACTCTTCCCCCACACAGCTCCTATCCCTTTATACATCCAAGCACAACAACAAGCCACTTGAAGACTTCTCGACAAGTCAACCCAAGCACGGATCTGTGGTTAGGGCTTTGCGTCTTAGGTGTGGATGAACCATTTCACGTGCTTTTTCAGATCCCAACTGGTGAGGTCCATTACTCTCTGAACATCATCAATGGGCTGTTACCTAATTAAAACCACTTGACTGCTTCCTCCAGCTCTGGACACTCCACTAAGGTAAACTGGGAGGCAGTGAGTCTGGGTGGAAAGAGGGGGCGGCTCAGCCAGGAGACCCAGGTTCTAATCCCAGCTCTCCCGCTTTGTCTGGTGAGTGATGTTGGGCAGGTCACTTCATCTCCCTGGGCCTATTTCGTCATTTGAAAAATGGGGATAGGCTCTTCCTGCCCTCCCTCTATGCCAGACTGAGCCTCCGGAGGGATAAGGGACCATGTTCGGTCTATAATCCTGTATCTAGCCCAGAGCTTAGTTCAAAGCTTGGCACAAAGTGGTAAGTAAATACCATCACGATCATCATTATTATCATTCTCCCCCTCTAGACTGTACGCTCATTGTGGACAGGAAACATGTCTATCAACTGTTATATTCTATTCCCCTAAGCGCTCAGTATAGTGATCTGCATACAGTAAGCGCTCAATAAATACCGTTTCTTGATATTATTGGGGAGGAAAGGAGCCTGATTGACCGGATCGGCTACGAGGGGGCCACAGAGGCTGCTACAGAGCACATGCCAGCAGCCCTTAACCCCCCTGGCCAATGCCACGGGCACAGGGGAAAACCAAGCCCAGTCTGAACATGCAAACTGGGAAACAAGGCCGGTGGACGTCTTAGCCACCAGCGAGGCACGACAAGAGCGGCCTCTGGTTTTCAAACCCTGCTTAGATGCTTCTTCCTCTAAGGCCCTGGCGCCGTTCTGGAGGCCGGACTGGGCTGGGCCAGGCCGGTAGTGGGGAGAAGAGCCGCTCGTGCCACTCCTGAACCATCTTGGATCTTGGTATAGGCACCGATGGTGGTCCCCTGTACCATTCTCCTTTTCTCTTCTGTAAAACAGGGATTAAGACTGTGAGCCCCATGTGGGACAGGGACTGTGCCCACCTTGTATCTACCCCAGGCTCTTAGAACAGTGCTTGACACATAGTAAGCGCTAAACAAATATATTATTATTATTATTATTATTCTGCCCCACACCACACCAAACTTTTTCTGTCTGGAGGCCCTACTGGGAATTCAGGGGTTGGGGAGGCGGGGGCAGTCGTAGCAGTTGGATGGCAAAGCCTCCTTCTCTTCCTGCTGGCCTGCTTGCCTCCCTCCCTCCCTCTCTCACACACACACTCTTCCACACCCCCTTCACCACACACACGAGGGAAAAAAAAAAGAGGCAACAAAAACCAAAATCCTACTGGCCCAGTAGTTACACTAGATTCCCCATCTCCTTCCAAAACCACACCCAAGCCCCCAAGAACTTCTCAGAGAAAGAATGACTCAGAAGCACTAAACGGTAGGTAACAGGGTAGGTTCCTAGAATGGATATGGGAGTTTGTGGGAGTGTCAGTGTGCCCTGGTGTGTGTGTGTGTGTCTATCATCTCTGCATCTGCTGCTACAGGATTGTGCATTGGTAAGGATTCAGGTAAAGCGCATCTGTGAGCGGGGCTGAAAACCAAAATTTCTCCTGGTCCTTGGCCGTGGGGACAAGGGTCACTCGCGTTCTCCAGATTCATTTGAAAGTTCTGAAAATCGGGTGAGACGACTAGAAAAGACCCAGGGTGAATCCTTTAGGGGGTGTGTACCGTCTACATTGTCATCATTTCAGCTATTTGCATGTTTTAGAGAGTAAAGATGGGGGTGGGGGCCTGGGCGAGGGAAGAGCGCCAAAAGATTAGCAGCAAAGTGGTTAAACACAAATCTGAAAATATTAATGCACAAGTTCATTAAAAATATTAAAGCATATATGTTGCATATAAAATACAGTACGGGAGCAAGAGATGCACTTTTATCCATTAGTGCCCAAAAGAGGAATAGGTTAAACGGTTTTCTTTTCAGAATTATATCCACAGTCCATTAACACAAAGTTTTCCTACCCAGCCAGCTTGCTCTGTCCTCCTGTCGGTGCACACCTTGCTCGGATCGGAAGCGAAAACCAAGCCCTCCATTTATCAGATTTCATTCCCCAGAAAGACAAGACCGGCGGGGAGGGGAGGAAGGGTAATTTGTTGTTGTTCTTCTCGTGAAGTTTAACAGTCTTATTCTAGGCAACCGAGTGGCGCCGTGAGCAAGTGTCACCCGAATCACCCAGGGCGACAGCTTCGAACCCATCCACGATCAAAACCGGGGTCGGCTGGAGGGGGCGGCTGCTGGAGCCAGCATCTCGGAACTAGGCCTCCGAACCGTTTTCCCCCCATACAAAACTAGAAAGAAGCTCTTGGCCATAACTTCTAGAGTTATCAATATATACTGTGTCTTCTTTTCAATGTGAAATAATACTTCGGGATGATCTATGTACACGACGTCGTCAGGTCAAGCGGCCATATAAATATAAATGCTTTCTTTAAAAAAAGAAAAAAGTATTTTACAGACAGATAGTGTTATTTCTGTACATTTGTTCGGTCTCACTGTGGGGCGACCGAGCGGCGCCAGAAGAAGAAAAGCGGGCACGGGACCGGAACGGATGCCCAGAAAAGACGACTGTCCAAGGTAGTGTGATTTTCATTTTTGTCACCTAGGACCCTTCTGAGGGCAATCAAAATTAAAACAGGAACACCATTCCTTCTCCCTCCACAAAAAATCCAGAGCCAAGACTTTCTTCTCTCCATCCCCCAGCCGCTCCTCAGAAAAACCCTGACTCGGTTGGTGTTTGAACACAGCGCAAAGAACTGGCCTGAGGCGCTCGGCTTCACCTACGCCGAGGGTCGTCCACAGAAACCCTTGTTCAACCGGTTCAGGTGAGAAACATCCATAATGGTGGTGTCCCCTCTGCGGCCGCTTGCCTTGGTGTCCAGAGCATCTGGTCCAGCCCCCGGAAGATTCCCGGTGCCGGGTCCGTCTGTCATCTTGGTTACGAGCGATCCGTCGTGCCGCTCCAGCCGGCCGGGAACACCGCGGCACTGGAATGCAGATGCCAACCAGGGTGGTGGTGGTGGTGGTGCCATCCAGCGTGGCATCCAGTTGCGACAACGCGGTCAGCTGCCCAGATCGGACCGCCTCGGGAGAAGGTGACACCCTGGAGGAGATGCACAAACCCTGGTCTTGGCTTCTTCTCTTCTGCTCAAACATGGCAACCCAAGTCTCTGCTCTGTATAAAAATAAGCGTCAGGCTCCTGTCGGAACACCAAGCCATGGTCAGTTCCATCTGTGCTTCAAAAAAGTTGGTCACTCGGCGCGATCGGGAGGGATATTTTCAAGCTCTCCTTTGTTTGAAGACTGCCAGAATGTACAGATGCAACTCGATACAAACTATAGTAGGCAAGGGGAGACGAGGGGGAGAAAATCGATGTGCTCGGTCCGCAAAGAAAGCGGGACGCGCTACCAGCTGGACCAGTTAGTTATGCTGCAGTGGAATGTGACAGCGGTGACTGGAGGTGGAAGGAGATGGAAGGGGGGGGGCGGCGGCAGCCCTGGGGGTGAAGCCGCTAGATGTGGAATAACTCGTACCTTTGACATTTTCATACAAATGCCCCCAGCCCCTTACGGACAGTGCCTGGGGGCATACGCGTGGCTACGATCACTGCCCGGTGGCCCTCAGGATGCTCAGACCTCCCAGAGGGGGGACCCGCCTCCGTTGCAGCGGTTTGACTGGTCCCAGCGTCCTCTGCGTCGCGCCCCCCAGCCCGCCCACATATCGGGTCCCATCCGGACCCCGGCACTCTCGTGGACCAGACCGCCTCCGCGGCTCCTGGTCGAGAGGGCGGGGACCACCCCACGTCTGCCCTTCCTGATGGCCGGGCGGGGAGGGGCGGAGGGAAAGAGAGGGCACTAAAGAGTCAGGCGTGGCCAGCTCCCGGCCTTGGGGGCAACGGGAGCGTCTCCACCCCCGGTCCGGTCGTCCGGCTCCCGGGAACCCAGATTTCAAGACCCGGCATGGCCCGGCGCCCGCCTCAGCCGGCAGCCTTGTGCTTGCCTCCGCAGCAGCCGCCCGCCTCCCCGCAGCGGTGGCAGAGGCGCAGGGGCCCGTAGCAGCACATGCACGGGGCCAGCAGGGACAGGGCCACCAGTGCCAGCCAGCGCAGGCAGAAGCTGCCGTCGCCGGGGTCGCAGGAGCAGGGGTCGGAGAAGTCCCCCTCGGAGTCGGACATGCAGTGGTAGAGCATGCTCTCGGCGCACAGCATGCAGCTGACTTGGTAGATGCAGCGCCTGACAGGGTCCGGGGCGTCCTGGCAGCGGCCCCGCCCGTTTTCCTCCAGGTTGAAGCGCTCCTGGCAGTAGACGCAGCGGGACCGCTCGCCGTCCTCTTTCCGCCGCTTGGCCTTCTTGGCCTTCAGCGGGGCGGGCTGGGTCCTCAGGACCGCCCCCGGTCCCTTGGCGTCCTTGAGGGCCCCCGGCTTCGTCCCGTCCCCGCCCGAGAAGCCCAGGTCAGACTTTTTGCCATCTGGCTTGGCCGGCTGGATGCCGGGGTCCGGGCCCTCGCCATCCCCATCCGTCTTCCAGCCATCGGGGTGCCGGTAGTCAGCGTAGCGCCGGATGAGGATGTCACGGGGGTTGATCCTGACGATCTCATCCTCGTCTTGAAAGCTCACATGCCTGATGGGTTTCAAGGGCACCTGTGCAGGGGGATTAGGGGAAGGGAGGGGGACGAAGACAAGGCCGGTGAGCGCAGGGGTGGTGGGCCGCCCGCCACCGATGAGAAACCTCTCGGCTTCTGTAAGTCACCGGGGCAGCTGGCCCTCGGAGACGGGTGCCTCTTCTCAAGTGGAGAAATGGCCAGGTCCACCACCCGCCCCAGGGACCATCCATCAGAACCGGGCCGAATGCTCCCCGGAGAATATGTAACCCCCGCCTGCCATTTTGAAGGGGGTCCCTGTGGCCCTCGACCCCGTTGAGCCAAGGGCAAGGCCTCTGGGATGGAGATGAAGAAATGGAGGAATCTCTCTGATTCCCCCTGATGGAGTGAGGGAGCCTGGGTTCTGCCAAAGTGGGTGATATCACCCCCTCGCAAAGAATCATGACCTCTGGCATTTGCTCCAGACTCCTGGGACTTGTTGCTGAGAAGCCTCTTGTTTTGGAACTTGTCATGTCCTTAGTACGGACAGGCACCACACTCCCATTCTCACCCTATTCTGAGGGCTGAGACACAGGTTCTGCGGGGGGAAAGAAGTGCCACTTCTCTCTCTATCCCGGGTTGGGGGCAGCATCGGAGCACTGCTGGGGGAAGCCGGCATGAATACCCAAGGTGGGAAGGGGCTGCGGGGCAGTTGTGATTGGCAGAGAGGCAGGAGACAATCAGGATGCCAAAATGGCTAACGGGGTGGGAGGGGCTGACTCCATGGGAGAATTGGGGAGGTTAGTAGTCCCAACTTAAGGAGATGAGGTAACAGAGCTGGGCCCGGAAGGGGGCCTGGGTGCTCGGTGAAGAGGGGCCAAGCCACGACAATGATAATGGTTCCTGACAGATGATTGGTTTTGGTGCCGGTGATCAGCGTGGCCCAACTCGCAGCCTCCGGCCCTGACCAGTGGGTTCCTGCTGGGGCCTGGCGGCCAGCTCCCTGCCACCCGGGGGCCAGACAGAAGAGGGCTTGCTCAGGGGAGCTGTTCCTGCCATGAGGCAGGCCAAGCTCCCTGCAGCCCGGTGGGTATGTCTGTGCAGACAGCAATCCTGAAACGCGAGCCTGGGGGGCAGAGCTCTGGGGCCACTCCACTCTGTACCTGCCAATCTGGGAGGCAAGATGCCACCCAGGGGCGGCCACTTGCCTGTCTGTGGGATGTGGTGGTGCCAACCGCCCCCCCCGCCCCCACCCCAACCTGTGGCTCCTGGCCATCGCCACGCTGTCCCCCAACCCAAGAGCAGATCCTGCTCCATCCGCCTTGGCAATCCAGCAAGGACACCTACCCGACTGTGGGACTTGAGGCTTCCACAGTCCTTGGCTACCGGGCGCTGGGTAGAGTCACCGGGTCTGCCCTGGAGGGGGGCGTCCACGCTCGTTTGGCTGTACACCACCTACGTGGATCCAAAGTCCTCCGTCAATGCAAAGGGAGCAGGTGTGGGGGGCTGGGGTGGGGCTCATCATCATCATCATCAATCGTATTTATTGAGCGCTTACTATGTGCAGAGCACTGTACTAAGTGCTTGGGAAGTACAAATTGGCAACATATAGAGACAGTCCCTACCCAACAGTGGGCTCACGGTCTAAAACACTGTGGGCTCATTAACAGGAAGAGTACAGTTGGGACGTTTTGAATTGACCTGGCCAACGTCCTCGGGCGGCATTCTTCAGAGGTCCCGAAAGCCTGATTCTCTTCCCTAACATGCACCTCCAGGTGCCCCTTTTACGATCTGGCTCATGGATGCCCAGTAAACCAATTCCCCTGCTTCCCGCTGCTCACATTTTGGTGCTTTTCCCAGGAGCCCCATCTCCCAGGAGAGAAGCAGCTACATGGGTGACAGTCAAACTTCCTACCGAAATATTGTGAAGCAGCGTGGCTCAGTGGAAAGAGCAGGGGCTTTGGAGTTAGAGGTCATGGGTTCGAATCCCGGCTCTGCCACATGTCTGCTGTGTGACCTTGGGCAAGTCACTTCACATCTCTGAGCCTCAGTTACCTCATTTGTAAAATGGGGACTAAGACTGTGAGCCCCATGTGGGACAACCTGATCACCTTGTATCCCCCCAGCCTTAGAACAGTGCTTCGCACATAGTAAGTGCTTAACAAATGCCAACATTATTATTATTAACACCTGGAGCAGAGGGAGCGGTGAATCTCAGCTAAAAACGAGGTTCCTGGATTTACTGGGAGAATTCTCTCATCTACACGGTCCCTCGTTACACAGCCTAATTGATGGGTCAATATCTACTTCAATGTCGTTTCCCTCTGAAAGGAGAGGTGTGTGTAATCTGTTTAGAGTTGCCTACAATCCTGGGTTCTCCTGTATCGTAGGTCCCAGGACGCTGCAGGAACCGAACTGACCGGGCTCTGGGCCAAACACGGAAGGTCAAGCATGGACAGTGAGAAACAGCGGAAGCTGGCACGAGGTCGGTAGCCCAATTTGGCGGGCACAGATCTAATTCTGAGACACTGGTCTGCTGAGCTAAGGCTGCCCAGAGAGCTTGTCAAACTAGGACTTTGAGCCACCACCCCCTACTCCTAGCACAAGATGCTAATAATAATAATAACTACGGTATTGGTTAAGCATTGTACTAAGCCCTGGAGTAGTTACAAAATAATCGGGTCCAACACAGTCCCTGTCCCACATGGGGCTCACAGTCTAGGTAGGAGGGAGAACAGGAACTGAACTCCTGTTTTGCAGATGAAACCGAGGCACCCAGAAGTCGAGTGACCTGCCCAAGGCGGAGCTGGGATTAAAACCCTGGTCCTCCAATTTCTAAGCCCGGGTTCTTTCCCCTAGGCCACGCCATTGTCCTAAGATGATAAACTCCCAGATCCAACATTCTTTCCCTACCTGGTTGGATTGGCCGTGCAAGTAGGCTCTTCTGGAACTCAGCTCTTCGAATGGTGAGACCCGGGTACCGGCGCTGCGGTAAGGCTCACTGGTCACCACTGTTTCTTGCTGGAAGATGCGCTCTTTTCTGAGAGAACTGGAAATATTCTCTTCTGCTGCCTACGGAAGACCAACACAATCCAATTTATGGTTAAATGCAACGTGAGCAATTAACATTCAAACGTTGAAGATGGGGCGACGGGGTCTCTAATTCGCTACTGAGTGCTTTTTCCAGGGGGCAGTGCACGTTTTCAAGACATGCCACGTGGCCAAAGGGTGGTGGTACTGGTTGACTTTTATGCAGAATACAGTGGGCCCTCTGAGACATCGCAGTTTCCTTTCCAAACATCCTCGTGCTCCAATCAATTGGTTGAGCAATCACTCAATCATATTTATTGAGCACTTATGTGCAGGGCACTGTACTAAGCCCTTGGGAGAATACAACACAACAATATAACACACACATTCGCTGCCCACAACGAGTTTACGATCTAGCCCCACGGGTCATCACCCCAGCCCAGACTGCCTCTTCCGCCGCCTACCACCAGAAGGGCTTAGAGCGATGCCCACCATGCCTTGGTCTGAGCCAGCCGGGTGGGCTTTGCCACCCACCTCGACGCTGAGGACCGGACCACCATAGTAAGGAGGCAACCCGACCACCCTGCACCCAAATTCTGGCCGTCTCTCCTTCCGACAACCGGGAAGGGCCCAAGCCTGCAGCGCCAGTTTGAAAGGCAGGTCCCAGGAAACCCTCCTGAGAATGGGCGGAGCCTGCATCCTCCCCCAGCCTGGTCCAGAGGGTGGCAGTGGGGGCAGCACGGCTACTGGGGCCTGCCCCCACTTCCCTGTTGTGCCACTGGCAGTGGCAAAGGCTGTCAAAAGCAGGGGAGGCTCCAGAGAAACCAAGAGCCCTTCCAAAATCCTCAATTCTGGGCCATCCGCATAAAAACTGGGTATCCAGCCCCAATCAGAAAACTTTCCCCCACCTAGGCCACCGTTCCCAAGGGAAAATTGGTTTCAACTTTGGGACCGATCGTAGAGTGACTGGTGTTTGCTGGACTGGGCCCCCTTCAACAATTGCCAGACTGTCCCCTTTGAATCTCTCGCCCGTCTGAATGCCTCTGATGCAACTTGGTCTTCCCCAAGGCGTCCCCATTTTACAGATGAGAAAGCCGGGGGCCAGAGAGGTTAGGTGATTTGACCGAAGTCACACAGCAGACCTTAGCAGAGTTGGGACTAGAATCCAGGTCTGACTCTCAGACCCACAAGCTTTCCAGAAGATTACATCTGCTTCTCCCACTCATCCCCCTCCTTGTCCTGATATTCCCCAAGTTCCCCTGATATTGCAACCTCCCCCTAACCCACCTCACTACTTCTCTCTCCACATTGCCTCTCAGTTTACTTTAGAGGAAAGTAGGGGGGCTACCTAGTTGAAATCACATTTCCACTACAGTCTGTGTGGGAAGCCCACCCACCCAAATCCCAATGGAAATATTTAAACAGGGCTCAAGCCCACGATCTCTGGTCCAGGTTTTAAATTATTTTCTGCTTTGGATCCTCACTCTGAAGCATGATCCAAGGTGTCACAAAATTTCCAAGGCTATGGAGGAATTACCATCAAAAAAACAAAACAAAAAAACCCGCTCCACACGTACTTGTGATTCACGTTTTGTTTGTGCCTGAGAGCAGTTTCCCGCCTCTCTCCAGATGAAATAATGTTTGAAGGTTCAAGAAAAAACAAAAACACTGGATTCTTAAGATGGAAATAGATTTATGGAACCACTAACTTTGGCCTGAGAATTCAGAGAGTCGCCTTTTAAGTCACTGCAGTTTATTTTTTCTTTATAAAATAGCCAAACGATTAGGTCACTTTCTGTTATGACGTACCGATTTTCATTGTAAAAAAAAAAAAAAATCAAGCTTTTTTTTTTGAGGTCGACAGAGCAGAGAAGAAAGTCAGGCCAATCTTTTTTTTTTTTTTACTGTAAATCCATAAATTTAAAAATAACCAAAACAATTTTATTGAATCTGGAGGAAAAGACCCCACCACCGTAATTGCCAAGAGTGAGTCCAATGTTTTTTTTTTTCCTTTTTTACGGTCAGCTTCTAAACACCTTAGAACTGTGTATATCATGGAAATGCTGACATAACCTGGATAAGAAGCTCTTACAGTGGATGGACTTCCTAATAGAGTGGGAAAATAAACCCCTTAGAAATGAAAAGCCAAAACACACAATCCTCTGTAATGGCAAAAACTTGCTACATAATATGTGCGTGTATGTGTCTTTGTGTGCGCGTGTATATGTTTACAGAGAGATAGTGTGTACACACACACACACATAACATAACCAAATGCCCACATTCCCTTCTTCAAGGGTCCAAGCCAATTACCCACCGCCCACGTTCAATATCTTTAAACCACATCCCACAAAGCCCAGGGCTAGCCTGGGCTAGTGAGAAGCATCTATAAAGTAACCAACGCCAGTTTTTAATGCACAACGGAAATCTGGTTTGCTCTCAGCTGCTGGTATCATAATTACGGTTCTATGGTTGCTAAGAGATTCTTGGACTTTTTTTTTTTTCCAAGACGACTAGAACATCTCTGTGTGCAGAGGCTAGAGGATGCTGGGTAAAGCAATAAAATGACTCCAGCTGTAGCTCCCCGACAGAACTCAGAGCCAAATGGCAGCTGGAGAGAAAATGAAAACCACCCTGAGCACTTTTCCCCCCCTTCCTCCATCTCTCCCTCTCTCTCAACGCTTCTCCCTTCAGTTTTCTCCTTTCCCCTGTTGGGTCAGAGCTGAGCCCAGGGCAAAATTCAGCACTGTTGTGCAAACTCTTGGGCCAGGTTCCGCTCTCCCGGAGGAGAAGAGGAGGAAGAAAGATGCAGAGACCCACAAATTTTTCCAGAAGACTCCACGCTCACAGTGGCTTCCCTGGAGGCCGGAGATGGGATTGTTTGGTTTATCCCCAGGAATCGAAGCTTTCTTTAAAAAGGATTTTTTCTTTTCAGCAAATGGTAGAGGCCCGAGGCGGTTCCTGAGACATTTAGAGGAGCCGCCGTCGCCATTGGGTCTAGCTGTTCTCAAGCTAGATGGTTCCCCTTCCATGGTGATCCAGGCCTGCGATCAGTCAATGAGATGACGAGTTCCCTCTCCCACTTACTCTGTGTCATTTGGGGAGATTTGAGGAAAAATAAACATTTACCTAGTAGATTTTTTTGGCCCCCTGGACAAACCACTGGCTAAGACTCCTGGAGAGAGAGGGTTGTTCTGAATAGAGAAATCAATAGTATTCACTGAGTCCTTTCTATGTGCAGGGCACTGTACTAAGCATTTGGCAGAGTAAAAATAATATTAATTGTGGTATTTGTTAGGTGCTTACTATATACCAAGCATTGTATTAAGCACTAATGCAGATACAAGACCCACATGGGGCTCACAGTGTCCAACATAATTAACTTGTACCTACCCCAGTACTTAGAATCATGTTTGCATATAGGAAGCGCTTAAATATGAGACACAGAGAGAGAGAGAGAGAGAGAGAGAGAGAGAGAGAAAAAGAGAGAGAGAGAAGGTATTGAATTCCCATTTTGCAAATGAGGGAACACAGAGAAGTTAAGTGACTTGCTCAATCTCACACGACAAGTCGGTGGAAGAACCAGGATTGGAAGCCAGGTCCTCTGATTCCCAGGCCCGGGATCTTTCCACTAGGCCATGCTGCTTCTCTACATTACAACAGGGTTTCCCTGCTCACGGTGAGCTTAGCGAGTGGGAGACACACCGGGGAGACACACCACAACCTCTCCAGGCCCTGGGAAAACCTACAGAAAGAGTCGTGCTGATTGTTCAGTGAAAACAACAAATGAAAAAGATTCCATCAAATGGGCCAATGAGAACAGAATGGCCAGTGATCCCTTCATGCTGACTGGGGCCAGGCAGAGCTATAATCAAAAGTTGGAACTCAGACTTCTCTATTGCAAATAGCCCCTGCTTTGATAACACCTGGCTAGCTAACACAAATGTAAACCTCCCTGAAACTGGCAACAATTACCACGGGCCTCTCAATCCCCGGTGCAGCCTCTTGACAGAAAAGTGCTGGGCTGGAGCAGCCTGCGGACAATCCATCCCCCCGCCAGCCTCGGACCCCAGAATGGGGAATTTCCACAAACTCGCCCAGGCGAGATGTGGCCCTGCAAAAGTCTGCCATGGCCTAAACTGACACTTCTCAGTGACAAGTTTCTGGGACATCTCCAGTCAAGTACACGGCACTTACATTCATATCTGTCATTTATTTATTTCTATTAATACCTGAACCCCCTCTACAGTGTAAGCTCGTTGTGGGCAGGGAATGTGTCTGTTATATTGTACTCGCCCAAGTGTGTAGTATGGTGCTCTGCATGCAATAAGCACTCAATAAATATGACTGACTAAAGGTAGTCTGTTAATGGACCAGGCCTAGGGCTCCATCCATGGCTAGCTTCCATTCCACTTTGGCCGACATTCATTCATTCAATCGTATTTATTGAGCGCTTACTGTGTGCAGAGCACCGTACTAAGCGCTTGGGAAGTAGAAGCTGGCAACATATAGAGACGGTCCCTACCCAACAACGGGCTCAAAGTCTAGAAGGGGGAGACAGACAACAAAACATGTAGACAGGTGTCAAAATAGTCAGAACAAATAGAATTAAAGCTATATGCACATCATTAACAAAATAGTAAATATGTACAACTAAAATAGAGTAATAAATCTGTACAAATATATATATATATACAGGTGCTGTGGGGAGGGGAAGGAGGTAGGGTGGGGGGATGGGGAGGAGGAGAGGAAAAATGGGGCTCAGTCTGGGAAGGTCTCCTGGAGGAGGTGAGCTCTCAGTAGGGCTTTGAAGGGAGGAAGAGAGCTAGCTTGGCGGATGTGTGAAGGGAGGGCATTTCAGGCCAGGGGAAGGACGTGGGTTGGGGGTCGACGGCGGGACAGGCGAGAACGAGGTACAGTGAGGAGGTTAGCAAAAGAGGAGCGGAGGGTGCAGGCTGGGCTGTAGAAGGCGAGAAGGGAGGTGAGGTAGGAGGGGGCGAGGGGATGGAGAGAAACCCAACAACAGTATTGTTTTTTGCCTGAGGTAGGCAATTCTTGTCTGTTTCCCTCCTGTATCCCTCTGGGTTTTTCCACGCTGTTAGCAGCCTTGCTCTTTCCCATTTCCTGTTGTAGGGTTCAGGGGCAGTGGTCGTTTGTGCTGTGATCTCTGGGGTGTGCACGTGCGTCCCTCCTTGACCTCTGTGGTGGAAGCAGACCTCCGTACGTTTGGGGGTGATCTGGGGTTACATTTAGGTGAAGAGCTGGGAGAGAAGTTTGGGTACATTTCTAAGGATAGTGATGGAAGGCTGGTGGGAAAGGGCCCATGTTAGGACTCTGGCTGGCAAAGTAACATCGGCGCTACAATGTCTCCACCTCCAGGGGCTGGAGGTTGGATGGAACAGCAGCAGCTGGGAAGGGTAGGTGCATTGCACTGCTTCTCACACCGCACGGTGAAGAATCTTCTTGGGCCAGAACTGCTCCTGGCCATCTCTCCTCCCCCTTAGGGGCCCCAGGCGCAGAGTGGCCCTGAGAGCCTGGTTACTGCAAGCTAGCCACTCCATATGGGAAGGAGAGAGAGAGAAAGAGAGAGAAAGAGACGCACGAGCAAGCACACACCCATTCAGTGAGGTTTCTCTAAGCCTCGTCCTCCGAGCTAAGGTATTTACCACAGCATCACTTCCTAGTGCCACACTGCAGTGTACTCCCTTACCCAGAGTGTCAACTGACGACAATAACTCCAGTGCATTTCCCGGAATTCTTCCTTAAGGCCACAACTGCGGTCACCCTGAGGTTACTGGGAGGTCACTGAGCCCAGCTGAGTTGCCTTGGGCTGCTCCAACTTGGGAAAGGGGGTGGCGGGGTTGGAGACTAGCAGAGGCGGGTGAAAGTGGCAGTTTCAGGGGCACTCCCCTGTGGCACAGCCACAGCCTGGTCCCCCAAACTCCACGGGGGGTGGGGGGGGTCATGCCGGGCCAGAGTTGAACCTGGCTTTGGGATGGAGATGAGCAACCCCCTCCCAAAGCCCCCGCTTTGACCACAGTATTCCGGTTTCTGCGGCCTCGGTCCCGGACCGGTGGAAACCTGGTTTAACCAGGCCAATTCCGGTTAAACAGCCCAGACTGGGAGACGAGGGGGAGCTTCTGTTTCTTTTTGAAACATGCAGGGATTAGGATTGCACCAGTGCGTGTCTGTCTCTCCAGGAGGGAGCAGTTTCAGGATTTCCTGGCAGGAAGTTATCCGCCAAACAGCTGCTGTCCCAAGAGAGGAGCCCCTGCCCCCCACCTTTTTGAATGGTATTTGTTAAGTGCTTACTATGTACCAGGTACTCTACTAAGAGCTCGGGTAGATACAAGCTTATCAGGTTGGACACAGTTCCTGTCCCACTTAGGGCTCACAGTTTTAATCCCCATTTTACAGATGAAGTAACTGAGCCACAGAGAAGTTAAGGAACATCCCCAAAGTCACACAGCAGGCAAGTGGTGGCGCTGGGATGAGTCCTTCTGACTCCTATCCACTAGGCCACACTGCCCTCCCTCCGCACATCCGCCAAGCTAGCTCTCTTCCTCCCTTCAAAGCCCTACTTAGAGCTCACCTCCTCCAGGAGGCCTTCCCAGACTGAGCCCCCTCCTTCCTCTCCCCATTCTCCCCCTCCCCATCCCCCCGCCTTACCTTCTTCCCTTCCCCACAGCACCTGTATATATGTATAGATGTTTGTACGTATTTATTACTCTATTTATTTATTTTACTTGTACATATTTATTCTATTTATTTTATTTTGTTAATATGTTTTGTTTTGTTGTCTGTCTCCCCCTTCTAGACTGTGAGCCCGCTGTTGGGTAGGGACCATCTCTATATGTTGCCAACTTGTACTTCCCAAGCGCTTAGTACAGTGCTCTGCACAGAGTAAGAGCTCAATAAATACGATTGAATGAATGAATGCTTCCCTTACCCTCATCTGTCCACCCAAAGAAGGGGTCATAGAGGCAGGCCCTGCTGAGGGGTGGGAAACTTCCCCTGGCCATTCCCTCTGACCAGGCCACCCTTTCTGAGACACAGGGAAGATGACAATGTTACCAAGAGGAAAGAGTGTGGGTCTGAGAGAAGGGAGACCTGGGTTCAAGTCTTAGCCCTGCCATCGGCCTGCTGGGTGACCCTGGACAAGCCACTCGGCCTCTCTGGGCTTTAATTCCTTCATCCATAAAATGGGGATAAGTACCTATCTCCCTCCATCAGACAGGTAGTACTGTGGGGCACAGGTACTGGGTCCGATCTGATTATCATAGGCTTATTCCAGTGTCGAGAACAGTGCTAGGCACATGGGGGCAAGATCTTGGGCCTGGGAATCAGAGGACATGGGTTCTAATCCCGGCTCTGCCACTTGTCTGCTGTGTGACCTTGGGCCAGTTATTTAACTTCTCTGTGCCTCAGCTAGCTCATCTGTAAAATGGGGATTAAGACTGTAAGCCCCATGTTGGACTACCTGATTACCTTGTATCTATCCCAGGGTTTAGAACAGTGCGTGGCATATAGTGATTAACAAATACTATTATTATTAATAAATGCAGCTATATAAAGGCCGTGGGGACATTTCTGTTGGTGCTCCTGAACCACAAATCAACGACTCATACCCCCAAACTGAGATGCCCGGTCTCCACGTCCCAGTGGCTTCTCCACCTAACTCCCGCTGTGAGACCAAATTTTCCAAGGAGCCCAATTCCCAAGTAACGGTCGAGCAAGCTGGAGGACTTACTTGCAAACTGCTTTCGGCCACGTCTGCTTCTCCTTGGGGTGTTGAACAACCTGTGGGAGAGCCAGGAATGGGGGAAAGAATTAGGCTTCTTGGAATTCCCCTAAGAACTACCGTCCAGTGATGGTGCCGAGCTGCTGTGACAGCCACGTGCTGAGAACTGACCATGGGCCCTTGGGCCGACCCTGCCGTGTGGTGGTCGTGGATGATGGGTGGTGAGGGTGATGAAGAAGGAAGTAGGAGTTGGCCTGGGGGCCAGGGGAACCCCCAATCATCTCTCTGCCCCCCTCCACCCATGCACCCCAACCAACGGTCTGGGTCCACTCAGCCCAGCAAGGGCTTCTGGGACAGAACTCAAAGTCAGGTTCTGGCGTCTTTTTGCCTTACACAGTGCCCTCCTATTTCAGAAACATCAGGTTTTAAGCCTCTCCTTAGGTAAATAAATCCTGCAGTTTGAACTTCGCTGACTAGCTAAAGATTTCCAAACTCCAGAGCATGGGCTTGGCAGTCAGGAGACCTGAGTTCTAACCCTTCTGGATTTTACCCGCTGGCTCCTCTTCCGCTCCTACTCCCTTAACTGGGGTGTGTCCCATCAGGCTCGTTCTGGATGCCATCCTCCTTCTGCTCTCCCAGGGAGCTCCTCCAGTCCCACGGCTTCAGCTCCCACTTTTCTGCAACGGCTCCAAAACTGATCGCTCGGGCCCTGACCTCTCACCCCAACTGTGGCCCCGCATCTTCCCTTCCCTCCGGGACGTCTCTGCTTGGCTGTCCTATCGGCATCTCAAACTCAACGTGTCAAAAGCGAACGATCTGTCATCTCTCTTGAGGCATCCCTCATCCTCCCTCTGACCTTCCCATCTCAGGCGATGACACCACCACCACCCTCCCTGTCCCCCACCTTCTTGCTCTCCTTCAACACCAAATCCAAATCGGGATAAGATGACTGGACTTGGAACCAGCTCCCAGTTTTACTTTGTCACGTAACTCTGCCGCTTCCTTTGCATTTATTAAGCAATTTCCTCATGTATCCCTGGCAAACAGTCTTTCATGAAGAATTCAACGGGGAGCAGAGTCCAATACCGTACTTCCAACATCTGGTCCCTTCAACCTTTCCAGACCAGAAACTCCCCCACCCTTAAGAATCTGATAAGGCCTTATGGGAATTTGAGTGCTTTATAAACCCGCCCAAGCCATCTTGGTGCCACAGGACCCTTTTATTTTTTTAAATGGAATTTGTTTAGTACTTACTACGTGCCAGGCACTGTACTAAGCTCTGAGACCAGGCCAACACCACCAAATTTTTCTAAATGAACGTACTTCGCCAAGAGTCAGTTGCCTATCAGAGGGTGGCCTGCCTAGATCCTCTGGTGTTTTAAATGCACGGACTCTTCAGGGTGGGCTTCGGGAACAGGTGGGGCTGCCATCCATGCCAGGCGAGTGAAGTGCCGGGGGGTGGGGAAAACGGGAACCACATACCTTGAGAGAGGTCCTCTGCCGCTCGGCGGATACCTCGATCGAATGCTCTGGCGTCCGCGGGGCTCTGGAAAGTGAGGCCGAACTTCTGGTTGTCGATCTTCCAGTGGTGAAAGGTTGGGGTGACCTTGTTGTAAATGAGGTCCTTCTTGAGCACGCATTCCAAAACCACCTGGTGCCAATCAAGAGCAGAATGCCATTAGAACCAAACATCTGGACCTCTGGAACCAAGAGGGACTGAGTGAGGCCAGCCCAGAGCCGGGGAAGGGAGGGAGCAGAGTTGAATAGGGGTGGGCCTGATGCATTGAGAAAAAGGCCCCCAAACGGTCTCTTCATGGTTCAAAGCACGTTTCACCCTAGCATCAACTGTTGCGATGTACAATTTTCAAGCCGCTTCATCCTCGCATTCTCAATTTAGTTAAGTAGTCAATCCACGAGTCAGGTCAGCAATCAGTAAGTCAGTCACTCTCATATTTGGGGTGCTAACTATGTGCAGAGCACTGTGCTAAGCGCTTGGGAGAGCACACAATAAAAGACTCATTCCCTGCTCATAATGAGCTTACAGTCTAGAGGCAAAGGGATAGTGTATCTTAGGGCGAGATGTGGGCGGCTCCTGCCCTTCAGAAGAAGGGTTAGCTGCAGCTTGGAATCTTAGACAGGGACCATTGGTTATTGGTTGAGACAAAATCTCAACTGGGAGCAGAAGTGCTTACCATAGTCAATACTACCACCCCAACCTTTTTTTTTTTTAAAAAAAGTGGTATTTGTCAGGCACTGTACTAAATGCTGGGGTAGATTCAAGCTAATCACGTTCAACACAGTACATGTCCCACGTGGGGCTCAAGTTCTTAATCCTCACTTTATAGATGAGTTTATTGAGACACAGAGAATTAGGTCACACAACAGACATATGGTGGAGCAGGGATTCGAATCCAGGTCCTTTGACTCCCAGGAGCATGCTATTTCCACTAGGCCACGCTGTCTCTGGTCATGTCTACCTACTCATTCAGTAGGTAATCATTCAGTACCTATTACCAAGCACTCAGTACAGCACTCTGCACAAAGCAGGCAGTCAGTGCTAAGCCACATGGCCTAGTGGAAAGAGCCTGGGTGTCGGAGGACCTGGATTCTAATTCCAGTTCCACTACTTGCCTGCTGGGTGGGTGACCTTGTGCTAGCCACTTAACTTCTCTGGGCCTGTTTCCTCATCCGTCAAAAGGGGATTCAATACCTGTTCCCCATCCCACCAGGACTGTGGGCTCCATGTGGGACAGGGACTGTGTCTGACCTGACTGTTTTGTATCTAACCCCAGTGTTTAGTACAGTGCTTGGCACACAGTGAGAGCCTAACTCTTCCACATTCTCCCAAGTGCTTAATAAGGGGCTCTCCACCAAGCAGATGCTCTGCCAGTACTATTCCCAATTAGACCCTCATTTCTTCTTCTCTCATTCCCTTCTGCATCACCCTTATACTTGATTTTGATTATTTTGAGTTCCTGGACTTTCAGTGATATTTTCTGGTTGAATTTGCTCACCTTTTTCTCCGGTTTAATCTCAACTCGGTTCCTCTACACTGAAGCCCTCTAGGTTTCCCTGCTCCCCAGAGAGTTCCAATACCCCTAACTTTGATAGAATCTGTGAATTTAATTAATATGCTGACTTCCTCCTCTGCCCTAAATGAAGGGGTTGAGCTCCCACCCCTATTTCTTGCCAACAGCAGGGCACAGGACCCCGCCCCTGGATCCAACTAACCTGAAATTAAAGGTCAGTTTGAGGAACTGGACAAAGTGGAGTTCAAAATAAATAAATCTCCCCGACTGGAACCTCAGGGGGCGGATTCAAGTGCCTTTTTTTGTTTGGCTGTCTCGGCTTCCCATTTAGAAAGCAAGTTCCTTGAGGTGGTGGGTTTTTATCAGGTCTGAGAAAAGCACTGAAGCAGGGAGGGTAGATGTTCTCAATTTTCACTAATGACAGAACACCAGCAAATGGGCTTATATTGTAGGAGAAGCCAGTTGGGGTCTGTGTAAGGAAGAATGTCCAAGCAGAAAGGGGGTTTTGAAGCATCAGGAAGGCTGGGCAGAGGTCTGCCGGATACCCTTAAAGGGAGTCAATGAGTTTTGGATGCCAATCCATCTGAGAAGCCTCCTGAGCCGGAAGCTGCGGAGCAGACCGGATGATCTCCAGGCTTCTCATCCCTCTTTATCATCCCAGATTCCCAGTCTGTTTCTGCCCGGGAGGAATCCCTCAGCCTCCAGGTCACCACAATTCCCCACAAGCAAGAGCACAGGAAGTGGTGATCTATTTTTTGTTCTCAATTTCGTGTCCTTTCCACGAATCTTCTAACAGTGGTTCACGGCTTATCTGAGGGACTTGTGATAGTTTCAAGGAATAAACCCTGTGCTGAGTGGTAGTGGGGTGGATGCAGTCTAAATGGGCGGGAGAATGGGTATTGAACCCCCATTTTACATTTGAGAAGTGGAGGTGCAGAAGTTCAGTGACTTGCTCATGGTCACCCAGCAGGCCCATGGCTGAAGAGGGATTAGAACCCAGGTCCTCTGGCTCCCAGGTCCTGCCTCCACTGGGCGGCACAGAATATGCCACTTGGCCGGCTTTCTGGCTCATTCAATCAATCAATGGTATTTATTTATCAGTGTGTGGAGCACTATACTAGGCATATCAGAGAGTATAATATAATCAGTCGCATTTATTGAGCACTTACATGTGCAGAGCACCGTACTAAGCGCTTGGGAGAGTACACTCTAACAATATAACAGAGTTGGTAGACACACTCTCTGTCCACAGGGAGCTTCCAGCCTAGGGCTTGCAGCGGACACATGTAAGACAACCACACGAACCTTCTGCAAAGCCCTGAAAGCCCCAGGCACTGCTGGATCCAGGCTGCCCAGCATAGAAACGAGTGCCCGTCCAACCCCAGAGTGAGGGCGAAGACTCCTGCCGGCAAACCCAATGGGCCTTCTGCACCTCCAGAACAGGAAGTCCAGCTTCAGCAGGGAGACCAGGCCCAGATGTCCTTACGTGCCCGAGAAAACTCCCTGGGTGTTAAGAGAAGGTTCCCGCACTGGCTTTGTCGTGGGTGAGGGGGAAGATGAGCCAATCGGCATGCCTGTCTACCAACAGGGCTGAGGAGTTCTTCAACTCCACGCCCAGGATTCCAGAAATCCTTTGCAGCCACCTGCTGCATGATTCTGGGCGAGTCAATCAAACAATGGTATTGACTGAGTGCTTACCGTGTGCAAAGCACAGTACTAAGCGCTTGGGAGAGTATAACAGAGTTGGTAGACACGTTCCCTGCCCACACAGAGCTTATAGTCTAGAAGGAGGAAGAAAGGAAGGGGATCCAGGAATCTTTCAACTCTTGCTCGGCTCCTACAGCTGTGTCTCCTGCACAGAGCTCTGGCTACAAAGGGCTGTTGAGGCCGGTGGCCGGTCACCCTCTCCCAGGACCAGGAGAGGCGGATTTAAGACAGGCATAAAGTAGGTGGTGGGGTTTTGTGGGGGGAGGTGAGCTACTACTATGGCACGTAGTAAGCGTTTAACAAACGCCATTAAAAGAAAAAGGCAGCACGGTCTAGTGGAAGTAGCATTGAACAGAGAATCAGGAGACTTGAGTTCTAGCCTGGTCCTGTCACTTGCCTGCTGTGTGACTTCAGGCAAGTCATTTCACTTCTCTGGGGCTTTTTTTAAATTAACTTTTTCTTGGTATTTACTAAGTGCCTACTATGTTCATTCATTCATTCAATCATATTTATTGAGTGCTTTCTGTGTGCAGAGCACTGTACTAAGCGCTTGGGAAGTACCAGTTGGCAACATATAGAGATAGTCCCTAACCAACAACGGGCTCACAGTCTAGAAGGGGAGACAGACAACAAAACATGTGGACAGGTGTCAAGTCATCAGAATAAATAGAAGTAAAGCTAGAAGCACATCATTAACAAAATAAATAGAATAGTAAGTATGTACAAGTAAAATAAATACAGTAATAAATCTGTACAAACATATATACAGGTGCTGTGGGGAGGGGAAGGAGGTAGGGTGTGGGGACGGGGAGGAGGAGAGGAAAAAGGGGGCTCAGTCTGGCCATGTGTCTATGTGTCAAACATTGTTCTATGTGTTGGGGTGGATAAGTGAATTAGGTTGGATACAGTCCCTTGTCTCATAGGGGACTCAAAGTCTGTTAAATGGGAGTGAGATCCCTGTACTCTTTCCTAGATTGTGGGCCCTACGTGGGATAGGAACTGTGTCTGATCTGATTATTTTGGATCTGCCCCAGAGCTTAGCACAGAGTAAACACATAAACCCTCATTAATTATTATTACAATGACTATTACCTGTTTTGTTTTTTGTTCTGTGGTATTTGTTAAACCCTTATTATGTATGCAACACTGTTCTAAGCACTGGGGTAGATACAAGTAAATTAGGTTGGACACAGTCCCTGTCCCTCATGGGGCTGACAGTCTAAGTAGGAGGGAGAACAGATGAACAGAGGCACAGAGAAGTTAAGTGACTTGCCCAAGGTCACACAGCAAGCAACTGACACAGCCGGGATTAGACCTCAGGTCTTCTGAATCCCGGGCCCATGCTCTTTCCACTGGGCCATGCTGCTTCTCAATCATCACCATTTAAAAGGACCACTTGCTTCACTGAGGTCCTGACCGACTTCTGTTAGCAGAGAAGTTGTTCTGGAAGAGCCTCGGCCGCCTAAAATTCGCCAACGCGTACAAAGCAATCAAAAAGACGGGAGCCTAATGAATTGGTTTGAAGAAAATAATGGCAACCACGCCCCGAAGTAGAAAGAACTTTTCAACTTGTTCATGCCACTGGGGATCAAGAAGAGCCATTTCTGTCCCTGTTTACCCAGGCCGGCGGACCTGAGCGGGTTCCAGTGGCAGCTAATTGCAGCAGAGCAGACTGGCTGGAGCCGGCTCTCGGAAGGTGACTGGAATAATGAGCAGGAAGTGTCTAATTATGGCAGGGGGGTATCTGGCCAAATGGCTCCGCATTCCAACTAGGATCCCGACAAGCTGGGTGGGAGGCGGGGTGGGATGGACAGGCCGGTCAGGAGAGGCCAAGCCCACCCACCCATCTGTCCATCCATCCTTCAGCCCTCTTTTCTGGACCCATCCACCCATCCATCTGTTCTAACTCTTTTTCTGGCTGAAGTCAAAATGGGCTGGGGGGAGCACCCACCTTTCTCCCCACTCCCCTTTGCTCTCCTCAAAGATCAAAAGGTCAGAGGGTCCCCAGTCATGACTCCCACCCCTGTGGCTCAGATGGTGGAAAACAACACGAAGGGACACATAGCTTTCTGTACTCTTGCAGGGCGATCATCAGCTAGGAAAGCACAGTTGCCACTATGGACCGAGCTAACTTATATCTACTCCAGATCTTAGTACAGTGCCTGGCACATAGTAAGCGCTTAAATGCCATTTAGGGGAAGGAAAAAAAAAGAACTAAAGTGGGGGGTGGGGACGTATTTCCTTTAAAAGACAGCAGTCTGGCTGTAAAATCTGAAGGATTTGGGGGAGAGAAATTTCTTTGCCTCAGCTGGATTCTGCCACTCTAAAATGGAAGCCCTTCTGGGCAGGGACCACATCTACCAACTTTCTTGGATTGGACCTTCCCGAGTGCTTAGTACAATCTTCTGCACACAGTAAGTGCTTAATAAATCGATTGAATGAGTGAATGAATAAGTGAATGGATGTATTGGCTGGGGTCCACTACTGGGGTCCCCTTCTCTCTTTCCTGCAGCGTTTCTGCGGGGCACCACCTCGTCTTGCTGGAATCCCGCTTCCTCCAACAAGCCTTCCCAGATTAATAATAATGATAGCATTCATTAAACGCTTACTATGTGCAAAGCACTGTTCCGAGCACTGGAGAGGTTACAAGGTGATCAGGTTGTCCCACGGGGGCTCACAGTCTTAATCCTCATTTTACAGATGAGGTAACTGAGGCACAGAGAAGTTAAGTAACTTGCCCAAAGTCACACAGCTGACAACTGGCGGAGCTGGGATTTGAACCCATGACCTCTGACTCCAAAGCCCATACTCTTTCCACTGAGCCATGCTGCTTCTCTAGTCCCCATCCCAGCCAATGCACAACCTGCCTGTATCGTGAACATATCTATTTAGCTCCATCCACAGCCTATCTGCATGTATGTTTATTCAACAATACATTCCTTATTTTGATTACTCTACAAGGATTTTTCTGTCTTCCCATTGGAGTTTAAGTTCCTTGCTGGCAGGAAAGCCTGCCTTTAGCCTGGAATGTCCTCCCTCCTCTAATTCTACACAGGATTACTCTCTCCCGCTTCAAAGCCTTATTGAAGGCACATCTCCTCCAAGAGGCCTTCGCAATCAATCAATCATATTTATTGAGCGCTTACTGTGTGCAGAGCACTGTACTAAGCTCGCAGACTAAGCTCCACTTTTCCTCATCTCCCACTCTCTTCTGCATTGCCCTGGACTTGCTCCCTTTGTTCTTCCCCCCTCCCAGCCCCACAGCACTTATGTACGTATCTGTAATTTTATTTATTTGTATTGATATCTGTCTCCCCAACAACTATAAACTCGTTTTGGGTAGGGAATATCACTCTTTATTGTTGTATTGTACTCTCCCAAGGGCTTAGTACAGTGCTTTGCACACAGCAAATGACTGAAAAGCATGAAGTGTCTTTGTTCTGTATTTCCCAAGCTCTTAATACAATGCATTGTGCCCAGAGGGCGCTCAATAAATACTACTACAGCTTAGTACAATGCAATGCGCCAACAGCTACGGCTGTAACACTGCTATGGTTACTGACACAAAAGGTCTTAATTTCCATGTAATCACCCCAGGGCTCAGAGGAGTGCCTCACATACATATCGAGGGCTCAGTAAATGCCGGGTGATTGACTTGCTTTTTAAAAGCTAAATAAATACCCTCCCCACTTCCTGCCTAAGCTGTTGATCTAAGAACAAAGGGAGGGCTTCCTGCTGGGATCGGAAGAACCAGAGAGACAGTCCCTCTGGAATAAGCAGCTTTCCTTCTAGACACCCATATTTCTGAAAATGACTCCTTTCATTAACTGATCATGTATAGGGAGGAAGCTGTAACGTACTTTCCCAAGCGATTAGTACAGCGCTCTGCACACAATAAGCGCTCAAAAATACAACTGAATGAATGAATGAAGAAGGAAGTGGTCCCTTAACTCTCAATAAACCAAAACCGAGAAGCCGCGTGGCCAAGTGGCAATAGCCCGGTCCTGGGCCTCTGGCGATCTGGATCTAATCCTGGCTCCGCCACATACCTGCTGTGTGACTTTAGCACCTTTCTTGTCTCCGGCCCTCAGTTGCCTCACCTGTAAAATGGGGATTTGGTACTATTCTCTGCCTTACATAGGAAGGAACTTGATGGGCATGGATGAGAGAATGCAAATAGCACAGTGCTGACCAACAACATCAAACCTGACAGATGGCATATTTCAAAACACAGAATGATGAGGTCAAGATGAAGAAAAACGCTCCTTTTTAAAAAAAAATGAGATGTGACCCTCATTTGAAAAGAGCGCTTCAAAGAGAGGGATGTAGTTAGATTGGCACACCTCCCAAACTGTCAAATCGCAATCAGAATTTACCCGCCATTCTGAGCCCATCAGCTGTGTGAGTGACACTCTGTTCCCATTGGCCAACTCCTGAAGCGGCGGGCTGTGGGACCTTAAAGTCCTTTTCATTTAAGAAATGAAATAATAATAATAACAAAACAACTGTGTTTACTATATGCCAAGCACTGAACAAAGTGCTGGGAGAGGTACAATATAAGCAGGTCAGACACTGTCCCTTTCCAACACTGGGCTCTCAGTGTAAACGTGGGGGGCGGAGAACAGGCACCATATCTCCATTTTACAGATGAGAAAACTGAGGTATGAATAAGTGGCTTGCCCAAGGTCACACAGCAGGCAAGTGAAGCCCCCCATGGACACAACATAAATCAATCAATCAATCAATCATATTTATTGAGCGCTTACTGTGTGCAGAGCACTGTACTAAGCGCTTGGGAAGTACAAGTTGGCAACATATAGAGACAGTCCCTACCCAACAGTGGGCTCACAGTCTAAAAGGGGGAGACAGAGAACAAAACCAAACATACTAACAAAATAAAATAAATAGAATAGATATGTACAAGTAAAATAAATAGAGTAATAAATATGTACAGACAACTGCCTAAGAAGCAAGCTACTGATCAATCAATCAATCATATTTAGTGAGTACCTACTTGTGTACAGAGCACTGTACTAAGCACTTGGGAGAGTACAATATAACAGTGTTTGTAGATGCATTCCCTGGCCACAATGAGCTTACAGTCTACTGATATAGTGATAAGTATAGTGTCTTATTCCAGTCCATACCACTTTGCTGCACGGATCAGTAAGCGCTTAACAAATACCATCATCATTATTATTATTATTATTATTAAAAACCAAAGTTGCCAGAGGCAACTGATAAATGCCATCAGTTGGCAAACAGAAGCAAGCGTGAAGCTGCTCCATTCTGGAGGACCACCCTCCAGCCCAGTCAATCCCCCATGGTCCCGGGCACAGTCCGAGGGCACAGTCCGCTCGGGGCCATTACCGTCTGGTCCCGCAGGCGCTCTCCACGTATCAGCAGGTCGGCACGGCCGTTCTCTTCGGGGCGGGGGGCCTTGAAGATGGTGACGCTGCTCAGGCCACCCCCTCCGAGGGGCAGCCAGCCCCCGCTCGAGTCATCCCGGGTCATCACCACCGCTCGCACGCGGGCGTAACTATTTCTGAAACAGAAGCAGAGAGGGCCTGTTAGCTCTGCCAGGATCACCGGGCCCCCGGGTGGTGGGCACTTCCTTCTCCCGCATCTGTCAATCGATCAATAGCGATTGTGGCATTTGTTTCAGAGCCTACTCTGCGCCGAGCGCTGGGGTACATACAAGGCAGTCGGGTCAGGCGGGGTCCCTGTCCCACAAGGGGCTCAGAGAACAGCAGTGGCAATACACTCTACAGATGAAGAAAGTGAAGCCCAGAGAACTGAGGTGACTTGCCTAGGGTCACTCAGAGGTGGGGCCTAGTGGAAAGAGTCCAGGTCGGAGAGTCAGAAGACCTGGGTTCATATTCTGCCTCCACCACTTTTTAATTTTTTTTTTAAAGGGTATTTGTTAACGGTTTACTCTGGGTCAAGCACTGTTTTAAGCACTGGTGTGAATTTAAGTTTATCAGGTTGGAAATAGTGCTTGTCCCACATGGGGCTCACAGGCTAATTCAGGCTGCTGCGTGACCACTGGTCTGCCATGTGACCTTGGGAGAGTCACTTTACTTCTCTGGGCCTCCGTTACTTCACCTGTAAAATGAGGATTAAATCCTCCTCCCTCTGACTTAGACCATGAGTCCCATGTGGGATAGGGGCAGTGTCCATCCTGATTTATCTAGTATTCATTCATTTATTCTTTCAATCGTATTTACTGAGCGCTTACTGTGTGCAAAACACTGCACTAAGCATCTGGGAGAGTACAATACAACAATAAACAGACACTTTCCCCGCCAACAACAAGCTTACAGTCTAGTATCTACCCCAGCGCTTAGTACAGTGCCTGGCACACAGTAAGCGCTTTACAAGTAACACCAAAAAACAACAATCAGAAAAGCTGGCAGGTGGCCGAGCTGAGATTAGAACCCAAGCCCCCCGGCCCCTGGGCCAGGGCTTGTTCCTCTAAGCCGTGCTGCTTCTCAAAGCGGAGCCTACATGAAAGAGGCCAGAAGCCACAGTCTGGAAAACTGGCCAATCCCAAACTATCCTTGAACGCCCTTTGGTTCTAAAGGCGAGCCTCATGCTTACAGATGACATCATTTTTATTTTCCATCGTCGTTCCAGCTTAGGGAAGGCATACGCAGTTGCCATGGCAAAGCTCAGGAAGTCTAGGCGTTTGAGGTGTTCGGTTTTTTCTATTACCTTACTTAGAAAACGTCTCTTCAAAAGGGCGACTGTCATCAAGAAGCTGCCACTAAATGGGCTGAGCCAGGACACTTGTTTGCTTCTGCCAGTTCATGGTTACTTGAGAAAACCAGCTTTAACAAAGACAACCCCCTACACAAACCCACCCCTACCGTGCCCTTGCTCCCCAGGTTAGTTTGGGTCACCAGCTGCTTTCTATTCATTCTGCAAAATGACCCATCGAAACATCTAAACCATTTCCAGCAAAGAGAGCGTTTCCTGGAACTTGGGTTACGGTCTGCCTGGGGATACACTTCAATTATTTCTGCAAAGAACTAGATTTAAATGGGCATATTATATAGTATAATAATAATGATGGTATTTGTTAAGCTGTTTCTGAGCCCCAAGGTCTGTACTAAGCGCTGGGGTCGATTCAAGAAACATCGTGTGGGACAAGGTCCCTCCCCACATAATAATAATAATAATAATGGCATTTATTAAGCGCTTACTGTGCAAATCAATCAATCAATCATATTTATTGAGCGCTTACTGTGTGCAAAGCACTGTTCTAAGCGCTGGGGAGGTTACAAGGTGATCAGGTTGTCCCCTGGGGGACTCACAGTCTTAATCCCCATTTTACAGATGAGGTAACTGAGGCCCAGAGAAGTTAAGTGACTTGCCCAAAGTCACAAAGCTGACAATTGGCGGAGCCGGGATTTTAACCCGTGACCTCTGACTCCAAAGCCCAGGGTCTTGCCACTGAGCCATGCGGCTCACAGTCTAAGAGGGGAAAAAAGGTATTAAATCCCCATTTTACTGTTGGGGAAACTGAGGCACAGAGAAGCGACCTGTCCACGCTCACACAGCAGGCAATTGGCAGAACCCGGATTATAACCCAGGTCCTCCACTCCCCAGGCCCAGGCTCTTTCCACTAGGCCATGCTGCATTCACTGCATCTACCCTAGGGGTTACACAGAAAGCACTTCACAAGCCAGACAATTATTCTTATCGGCGGGCCGGGCCCCAGTCCGGGTTGGACTCTCCCCCCACAGTTCTGGGGGATTTTGGCCGGTGCTGCTCCTCTGGCAACCCCGTCCATCTCTGGAAGACCCAGGTGAACCCTGAGCCGCAACTTGCGAACCGCCAGCTGATGAAAGCCTCCCGCCGTGGGCTTCCTAGAACATTCCCTTGAGTCTTCGGGCTCACCTGGCTTCCGCTTGCCTTGGATTTCTACGTTGGTCCTTTCCCAGCCTCCTGACTACTTGGGAAGAGAAAGACAAATGGGAAGGATGAGCCGGCAGATGCCTGCAGAGGACCCAGACTGGCCATTGGCAAACCCAGAGATACTGGGCTCTGCTGCTCTGCCTACATGCTTTCTCCTGGATGGGGAGAACTGGAATGAAAAGTTCCCTGGGTGCATTTTATGCTTGGAGATCCGATAACGTTAATGGGCAACCAAGCCAAAACCCTCTCCAACTGCTCCCCTGCTGGACCCAGTGCTCCCCGACGGCTGGTGAAGAGTGAGAGAGGCAAGTCCGACACAATCCCTGCCCCGTGTGGGGCTCACAGTCTAAGCAGTGGGGAGAAAAGGTGCTGAATCCCCATTATACCGACGAGGACACTGAGACCCATAGAGGTCACAGAGTGGGCGGGTGGCAGAGCTGGAATTAGAACCCGGGTCTCATAACTCCCAGGCCTGGGACCTTTCCACTGGGCCATGCTGTTTCTCTATCAGGAGTACGGCTGGGTGAAAGCCTCTCAGCACCCTGGGTTTGCTTGGACTGCAGGGTGGAAGCCTTTACAGTATCTAGAAAGCCCAAGCTGATGAACGCACCCAATAAGACCCCCCGACACCCACACCCACACACAAATAACACCACCCCCCCCCAATGCCATGTCCTCAGTAACAGTCCAAATCGACAGCCTGGCATCACTTCCCTTTGCTGTTGCATCAGACGCAAGCCTTCCTCCTGCCATGCTCCCATCTACTTTGTCTTCCACCTACCCACATAGGCCCAGAAACTGCCCCGTGAGAGCTCTCAAACACCTGGCTTGGCAAATTAACTGAGGGCTGGGTTATTTTTCCAACCCCGGGAGGCGTGGAGGAGATTGGTTTACTCCACTATTCCCCTCCCAATACATCAAACCTCGGAAGCCGGCCCATCTAGAAGCAGTGAAGCAGCGTGGCTCAGTGGCAAGAGCCCAGGCATCGGAGTCAGAGGTCATGGGGTTCTAATCCCGGTTCTGCTACTTGTCAGCTGTGTGACCTTGAGCAAGTCACTTAACTTCTCTGGGCCTCAGTTACCTCATCTGTAAAATGAGGTAACTATCATTATTGTGAGTACCACCTGGGACAACCTGATCACCTTGTATCCTCCCAGCGCTTAGAACAGTGCTTCGCATATGTTAAGTGTTTAAAAAATGCCATCATTATTATTATCTAGAATTGGAGGTGACTTCTCAGCTGGTCAGCTTGCTGGCAGGTGGTCGGGGGGGGAGGTGGCTAGTGGGCTCTGTTGGAATCACCTGCAGCCTCTCCGCAGCCCCCAACCTTTGACGTTGCAGCTCTGGCTAAGTCGCGCATGCTGGAAGCCGGGCTGAGAGTATGCCACAGCCCTTGGAACACATGGGGTTCCGGGCACCATGCCCTCGGTCTCTTCTCCTGCTGCAAAACAGAGGCCCACCGGACAGCAAGATGGATCCCTTTCTGCTTCTGCAGACATCCAAGGTCCCCACATCCCCCCAAACAGCACTCCCAATTGCCCTCTTTTGCTATATTTTTCCTCTTAAACCTCTCAAAAATCTGACCTCCCATTAAAACTGGCTGGACTCCATAAACACCCATTCATTCCCATTCTACAATGCTGTCCTTTTCATAACCAGGGGTTCAGACGCTCACTCGAGCAGCAGATAAAGGAGATGGAAAAAGATTAAGTTTCCTTGAAATGAGGGCTAATCTTTTTACAGAAACCACAGGAGGGCAAGATTTTAACAAAGCGAGTCTGTATTTTCCATCTTCAACCAAATATCTGTCCTCATCTTTCCTCACCAAGGAGGAAGGTATTTAATACCTGCTGGCCTCTGGGTTGGAGGAATTGACTGGTGGATACATGTTTAACAAGTCCCCTCCCACTCACATCAGAATAACAGTTATTATTATGGCATTTGTTAAGCATCTACTCTGTACCAAGCACTGTTCTAAGTACTGAAGAAGATACAAGACAATCAGGTCAGGCACAATTTGACCTCTCGCCCACAGCCTGCCTCTGGCCTGGAACGCCCTGCTTCTTCATATCCAATGGACGATCACCCTTCCCACCTTCAAAACCTTATTAAAATTACATCTCCTCCAAGAAGCCTTCCCTGACTAAGCCTTCCTTTCCTCTTCTCCCACTCCCTTCTGCATCGCCCTTGCACTTGGATTTTCACCCTTTACTCTCTCCACCAGCCCCACAGTATCTAAGTACATATTCATTATTTATTGATTGAATAACGTCTATCTCCCTACTAGACTGTAAGCCCATTGTGAGCGGGGGAACCTATCTACCACCTCTGTTATATTGTACTCTCCTAAGAGGTTAGCACAGTGCTCTGCACGAGGTAAGTGCTCAATAAATGATTGAATTCCTGCCCCACATTACAAGTAGGACAGAGAATAGGCACTGAATTCCAGCTCTGAATAGTATCCAAGGTAAGATTTAACACTGATTGATCATAACCTCAAAGGAAGTTTAAAGTTCCTCATGGCTGTCTCCTCTCATTCTCTACACAAATAAAATCACTGTTTTGGAAAGGTCTAGAAAAATGCATCACCAGTGTGCCCCTTAATAAACTGATGTGTGTGTGTGTGTGTGTTTGTGTGTGTGTGTGTGTGTGTGTGTGTGTGTGTGTGTGTGTGTGTGTGTTGGGGGGCGGATGGACACATGTTTTCCCACAGACTTCCGTGCAATTAATTAGGTTCTGCTACTGGCCTCGCTCCACTTCCTTGCTCCCAATCCCTCAATCCACATATTTCTTGGGTCCTTACTTTGTGCACAGCACTGAACTAAGTGTGCTTGGGAGAGTTACAACAGTTAGCAGATGCAATCCCTACCCTCATGGAGCTTAGTCTCCTAACTGCAGAGCACTGGACAACACAAGAGACATGATCCCTGCCCTGAAGGAGCCTACAGTCTACTGACAGCAGAGCACTGTACTAAGTGCTTAGGAGAGTACAACAGAGTTAGCAGACATCTCTGCCCTCCACAGCTTACAATCTAGTTGGGGAAACAGACACCAGAATGAATTACAGGAAGAGGTAAGTTATAGAGTTTAAAAGATCTGCCCTCTAGATGATAATTCTGCTGTACCATGCTGTATCAAGCGCTCAAAACTCTGCTCTGCACATAGCACTCAATAAATACCCCTGATTGATACAAGTGCTAGGGAGGGGAAAGAGTGGGAAGATTGAGAACACAAATGCTTAGGTGACATGGGAGTCCTGGAGTGGGAGGGAACAGGATGGGGAAATGAGAGACTAATCTGGGAAGGCCTACTGGAGGAGATGGGATTTCAGAAGGGCCTTGAAGAATGAGGAGAGCGCTGGTCTGTCAGATGTGAATAGGGAGGAAGCTCCGGGCAGGAAGGAGGGTGACGGGTCAATGACGAGAGAGGGCACAGAGAGTTGGTTGGCATTAGAGGAGCAGAGTTTATGGGAGAGGAGGGAGGTTAGGGAGGTGAGATGAGAATAGATTAAACACTTTTGAGCCAAAGGTTAGAAGTCTCCATTTGATGTGGAGAGCAAAGGACAACCACTGGAGGATTCTGAGGAGTGAGGGGACAGGAGCAGAATAACGTTTTGGAAAAACGACCTGGAAGGCGGAAAGAAATACGGACTGGAGGGTGGAGAGGCTCGGTCCCGGGCCACAGGGCCACCGAGTTGCCCTTCTGCACTACTGTTAACTCACGCACCACAAAAGCCTGCTCTGCCCTTCTTCTCCTCCCTCCCCGCCCCTCAGCACTTCCTCCCACCCTGGGGAATCAGCAAGTCAGGGAACCTAGGGTCCAATCCCAGCCCTGCCACTTGTCTGTTGGGTGACCTTAGGCAAGTCATCTCACTTTCTCTGTGTCTCAATTTCCTCATCTGTAAAATGGGGAGTTCAATGCCTGATTGCTCTCCCCCTTGGACTGTGAGCCCCCGTGTGGCTCACCTGTTCAACTTGTATCTGCCCCCGTGTAAGTGCTTAACACTTACTATGAGAAGCACCTACTAGACCACTCTGTGATGAGAAGCAGGGGAGCCAAGTGGGTAGAGCATGGGCTTGGAAGTCAGAGGATCTGGGTTCTGATGCCGGGCATGTGACTTGGGCAAGTCGCTTAACTTCTCTGTGCCTCAGTTCCCTCATCTGTGAAATGGGAGATTCAATACCTGCTCTTCTTCCTATTTAGGCCGTGAGCCCCATGTGGGACTTGTACCAACCCCAGTGCTTAGAACAGTGCTTGGCATATATAGTAAGTGCTTAACTATTGCAATTGTTATTATCATCCACAAATATCACAACTCTCATTCCTTTTACCCAGAATGCTCTTCCAAAGCCTTCCTTCCCAGGACCTCCCTCCCCTTCCTGTCCGTCAAAACCTTCCATCTGGACTTCCCGAATGGGCTTCGGTCACCCCAACCCGTCCGGCACCCTACCCCCACCACCCCTTCCGCGACAGCAGCCCCCTGTCCAGCTGGAACCAGCCGGATGCATGCTTCATACAGTAAGGTCAGTGTCGCTCGTGTTTATACCCCTCTGCCACCGCCTCACTTTTTCCCTCAGAGATTTGCACAACCAGAGCCTTTTTCCAACCCCACGTTTAAACATTAGTCACCCTGGGTACCTGCCCGGAGCTTTCAGCCGCGGCTTCATGCAAGGGGGACCCTCCACACATGGTATCACTTCACTCTGTGCCTTACTTGAGCCCTCTTGCTCCCCAAAAGGGTCATCAACCAATTTTCTTGGGTTGGTACAGAGGACCCCGGATGCCCCCCGCTAGGAATTCAGACTCTATCCTGCTTTGAGCTCATTTCCTGTTTGAACTTTTATGTGAAACGCGCTGCTTTCTTTTTGGTGATGTCCACTCAGTGACACTGAATTGTCAAAGGGGCCTGCCACGCCAGGTTCTTATGGGCAGAGTGGCTGCTTATGGATGGATCCAGTTTCCATGAATCAACAGTACTGGTTGGGTACCTACCGTGTGCCACGTACTGTACTAAAACGCTTGGGAGAGAACAGCAGAGTTAGCACACATGACCCCTGTCCTAAAGGATCTGACAGGTTACTGGGTGTAGAGCACTGTATTAAGCGCTAGGGAGAGTTCAAAAGAGTTAGAACCAATCCTTGGCCTCAAGGATCTGACAGTTTACTGTGTGCAGAGCATTGTATTAAGCGCTAGGTATAGGACAATTGAGTTAGTAGACATGATCCCTGCTGTCAAAGAGCTGGCCGTCTAGCGGAGGAGATGGACCATGAGGGAATGTATAGATGGGAGGATAAGACCTCTGAAGAGCAGTGTGTGTCATAAGGTATGTACGGAAGTGCGATGGGAAGTGGGGACAGCAACAGCACTAAGGTGCAGATAGTGGGGAGGTTGCAACCTGGGGAGAAGAAAGATCAATCAGGGGAAAGAAAACCTCCCGGAGGAAGTGAGATTTCGTCCACAAGACAGCGCCCAGAAGGCCCTGGGGCCTGCTTGTGTTTCTGACATTGGACGGAAGTAACTGCCTCAGCTGGATGGGGGGCAGGGGAGGGGGATGGGATGGACGTATGCCATGTCTAACCAACGGGGCGAGAATACCTTCACAGAGATGGGTATAAAAACACCACTCCACCAAGTCAGAGTCTTGACATGTTCCCTGTAGATTGCAAGTTTGTTATGGGCAGGGAATGTGTCTGCTAATTCTGCTATATTGTCCTCTCCCAAGGGCTCAGTACAGTGCTCTGCACATAGCAAGTGCTCAATAAACACCATTAGTTGATTGAGCGACATAAACGTACCATTGCGAGTATTCATATCATATGGCAACTGGATGCCATTCTCCATAGACTCCTCTACAAACAAGGTCCGGCCTTATCATCGTTTTTAAATTCCAAATGCAATTTCCCCAATGTCTGACGGTGGGAAAAGACAGTGGCCCCAGTGTGATACTTTCATCCATTTGACTTTTCCAGGAAGTGGAACATTTGAATCTCCTTTAAAAGGGAACATCTTCGATCCAGATGTTTCACTAATTCAGGCCCTTCTCTCCGGCCTTTGGATCAGAGTGAGGTTTTAATCTACGTGAGCTCTTGTGTTGCGGCAAACCAGAAGAAGGTACCGAAGAGAAACCCGTACTCTGTCCCCGAGGGAAAAAAGGGGGGCCAAGAGTGAGAGGGCACTCCCCCAAGGTTGCCCGAGCCATAGGGAACCCCCACCTCCCACCCACTTCCCCCCAGGACTCTCCACTCTGGCCAACACTGTGTGAAAAGTATCATCAACACTGGGTGATCCTGCTGAGGGCTAAGTGGCCTAGCCGTGTCCCCTAAAATCTCATCTCCTCCAAGAGGCCATCCCTGGCTTTTACCTCACTTACCTACCTTATTTGTTCCTGCTATGGAACCTCAAGCAAGTCCCTTAACTTCTGGGTGCCTTGGTTACCTCACCTGCAAAATAGGGATTCGATACCTGTTCTCCCTCCTACTTGGACAGTGAACCCTGTGTGGGACCTGATCAGGATGTATCTACCCTAGTTCTTGGCATAAAATAAACACTTAAATACCACAATTATTATTTTCTTTATCCCCTCTGCATTGTTTCTGCACTTGGGTCTGTACCCCTCATGGACTTTGATCCTCACCCCACCCCCTCAACCCCACTGCACTTGTATACATCATACTTTGCCACTAATTTATTTTAATGCCGGCCTCCCCAGCTAGATTGTAAGCTCCCTGAGGGCAGGGAGCCTACAGGCCAACTCTATTGTTCTGTACTTTCCCCACACACAGTGGACACTCGATAAAACGCCAATAATAAGAATAATAATAATTGTGGTGTTTGTTAAGTGCTTGCTACATGCCAGGCAGTGTAATAAGTGCTGGGATGGATACAAACAAATCGGGTTGAACACAGACATTGTCCCACAGGGGGCTCACAGTCTTAATGACTGACTGGGGGGGGGGGGGTCATTCCTGGGGAGTGGTCAACAGGGCCCTACACTTCCCCAGCCTCCATGTGGCATCCAAGGCCCAGCCCTGGAAATGAAGCACCTGGAAAGGGGGACACAAGGGGGAAAGGAGGGGATGGGATGAAGCGAGGGGTTTTCCTAAGAGCCAACACTGCTTCTCCCAGGTCCCTCATAGAAAAGCTGAAAAGGAAAGTTCCTTGGATGCTTTTTATGCTCGGAGATCCACTAAGGTCAGTCAGTCGATCGTATGTATTGAGTGCTTACCATTTGTGAAGCACTGTACTAAGTGCTTGGGAGAGTATGATGTAATAGAGTTGGTAGAAACGTTCCCTGCCCACAATGAGCTTACAGCCTAGAGGGGGTGACAGACATTAATAGAAATAGTGATAGATATGGACATAAGTACTGTGTGGCTGAGGGAGGGGTGAATGAAGGGGGCAAATCCAAGTGCGAGGGTGATGCAGAAGGGACTGGGAGAAGAGGATATGAGGGCTTAGTCAGGGAAGGCCTCTTGGACATGTGCTTTTACTGGTGTGCAAATAATAGTCATAAAAATAATACTTATTAAGCACTTACTATGGGCCAAGTACTGTTCTAAGTGCTGGGGTACAAGCAAGACTAATCAGGTTGGACACAGTCCCTGTCCCACATGGGGCTCACAGTCTTAACATGCGTGCGTGCACATGCGCGCACAAACACACACTTCGCTGATTTACCAAAATCAGAAGATGGCAGAGAAAACAGGAAGCCTGTTATTTACTTCTAGTGGTGACCTGAAATGACCTCCCCCTCCCTCCCCCTCCCACTAGAAGTTGAGAAGGAAGCATGAGGCCCCAGAGCATTCCATTCCCATTCCATTCCCATTCCCATTCCATTGTCAGTGTCCACCACTGAAGACGACGACCATGGGAATGTGACCTCCTCTCCAGGGCAGACAGCAAGGAAATCGAGGTGGGGCCTGGAAGGTGGGAAGGAATCGGAGACAAGGATGGAGCCGGGAGGGAGGCCTGGAAGTCTTCCCCATCCCCTTAACCTCCAGGCCAACACAGAGCTCCAGCATTACCTGCTCAAGGGCCTGGGGCAGGAATTGATCCAATCCATCCTATTTATTGAGTGCAGAGGACTGTTCCAAGCACTTGGGGAGCGTACAATGTAACAGAGATGGTAGACATATTCCCTGCCCACAGGGAGCTTATAGTCTAGAGGGGGAGACAGTCATTAATATATATATAAATTATGGGTATGTACATAAGTGCTGGGGGCTGAGGGTAGAGTGCAAATCCAAATGCCTGGGCGATGTGGGCCAATCAAATTGTTTGATTAATCCAGGGCACGGTGGCTTCCAGAAGGGTAATGGCACAGAGGGACGTGTCCAGCTGGTTGGAGAAGTAGCAAAGTGCAGGGCTGTTTGCATGACTGATATCAAATTAGGCGAGCAACTTACACATTAAACTACTGGAGTACTTAAGTGCTGCTTATATTTAGAAAGGGGTCGGGGAAAAAAAGGGCCATGAAGGGAAGGGGAAAAGGAAAACTACAAGATTTTGAAAAGGTTGACTTGTCATCTCACACCTGTGGTCCTAACTCCACCCTTCAGCAGCCTTGCCTCCTCACATCGACTGCATAGGTTACAGTAAGTAGAGCACGGGCCTGGGAGTTAGGGGGTCATGGCTTCTAATCCCGGCTCTGCCACTTGTCTGCTGTGTGCCCTTGGGCAAGTCACTTCATTTCTCTGTGCCTCAGTTCCCTCATCTGTAAAATGGGGATTAAGAGTGTGAGCCCCATGTGGGACAGGGACTGTGTCCAACCCGATTTGCTTATATCCACTTAGTTCAGTGCCTGGCACACAGTAAGCACTAAACAAGTACCACAGTTATCATTATTATTATTATTACAGAGGATGCACCCAGAGCAAGACTGGAGGCTTCGTTACAAAAATAATGGCTTCCAAAAGGTACAAATGAAAGTAGCCAGCGCATCATTGGTGAAAATGAATGAATAGGTGAGCTTGCGGGGAGGGGGCGGATCGGGAGGACGCAGGGCAAACAAACAGACAGGCCAAAGACAACACACCCAGGAAGAGGCAGACCACATCTGGGGAGTGCTCCTTTGACTTCCATCTGTGAACTAAGCCAATATTTATTGAGCTCTGGGGATGTGGAAATGAAGGCCCCTTTAAGAACCCTTTCCTTTAATTATTAACTAATACTTCCTGAAGCCACTTAAACACACACACATATCTAGAGAGCTATCCGGGATTTGTGCTTAGTAGATACATTTAAACTTGGTGATAATAACAATAATGGTGGTATTTGTTAAGCACTTACTATGTGCCAGGTACTATACTAAGTGCTGGGGTAGATACAGGCTAAACAGGTTGGACAGAGTCCATTTCATTCATTCAACCGTATGTATTGAGAACTTACTGTGTGCAGAGCATTGTACTAAGCACTTGGGGAGTACAAGTCGGCAACATAGAGAGACGGTTCCTACCCAGCAATGGGCTCACAGTCTAGAAGGGGGAGATATACAACAAAACAAAACAAGTAGACAGGTGTTAAAACTGTCAGAATAAATATAATTATAGCTATGTGCACATCATTAATAAAACAGAGAAGTAAATATGTACAAGTAAAATAAAGTAATAAATATGTACAAATATATACAAGTGCTGTAGGGAGGGGAAGAGAGTAGGGTAGAAGGAGGGAGGGGGGCAATGGGGAGGGGAGGAGGAGAAGAAAAAGGGAGCTCAGTCTGGGAGGGCCTCCTGGAAGAGGTGAGCTCTCAGTAGGGCTCTGAAGGTGTTTCTCTCTAGGGCAGCAGTTTCCAATCTTGTTCAGCCTGCAACTGCCTTGGCACTCAGCAAGGGTCACAGACTTGTTTTCACTGATTCGATCAATGCCCACCCTCATTTCTTGTGCTTCTTTACCCTCTCAATCTCCCTAACTTCAGTTTATTCTCCTACCCGTGGCATCTCCCCATCAACAAATAACCTCCTCAATAACTCTTTATCCTTAGACCCAAACAGCATCTGCTGTTGCTCTTTTTCGAGAATCTAGAATTGTTCGGCAACTCTTTAGAATCAGACTGGTCTTAGGCTCCCCTACGGGATCCATATACCCATGGGGAGCAGACTCTGGTCATATGAATAGGGCACAGAGAGCATCCTGGCTCCAGGACCCAGTGCCCTCAGTTCCCAATCCTGGGCTCTGGACCCCAGATCTCGTTGTCACTCTGCTGCTCTATTTTGTCGTGACTTGTTGCTTTTGAGTTCAGTGCATTTTCCACACCCCCTCTTAGGCCCCTCAACCCTAATGTGCATATCCTTATACCCTTACTATTTCCTACCTGGCTTTATTTCAATGTCCGTCGCCTGCTCTATTAACCCAATTTTACAGACAAGGTAACGGACATCGAGAAGTGAAGTGACTTGCCCAAGATCCCGCAGCAGTCAAGTGGCAGATCCGGAATTAGAACCCATGACCTTCTGACTCCCAAGCTCATGCTCTATCCACTACACCATGCTGCTGCCTAATAAGTGTGTTCTGGGCTACTGGATACTACCATTAGTAGTAATATTTACCAGGTGCGAACTGTGTGTTAAGCACTGGGAAAGAGTACACAGGTAGGAATTAGACAGGATTCCTGAGCTCCTCCCCCATTCCTGATGTCAGTACACCTGGCTGGGTGTGTAAAAGAATTTAAAGGATGGAGGTCTCACAGATCCCTTTCCTGGAAACCTGTCTGGTCCTGGGATCTGAACATGGACCTTATGGAAGCCCAGACCTGCCTGGGTATCTGCAGGTCCTGAACTTTGTGACCAGCCCTGGGGAATCTTTCTCCTCCCCGAGTCCAATAGCCCAGTTTCCTTACTAATGACTACCAGCCTGATTAGCTTTTACCTACCAACACTCAGTACACTGCATGGCCCATAGGAAGCACTTAAATGCCATAAAAGTAGGTAAAATTAGCCACTTAACAATGATAAAAAAAGTAATTATGGTACTTGTTAAGCGCTTACTATGTGCCAAGCACTGTTCTAAGCACCGGAGTAGATACAAGTTAGGTTGGACACAGTCTCTGTCCCACAATGAGGCTCACACTCTTAATCCTCATTTTACAGATGAGGCAACTGAGGCCCAGAGAAGTGAAGTGACCTGTCCAAGGTCACACAGCAGACATATGGCGGAGCTGAGATTAGAACCTTTGACCTTCTGACTCTCAGGCCTGTGCTCTATCAACTACGCCACGCTGTTTGTTTATAAATCTTCTGCCCTTCCCACCCCACTACCCTTTGTGTTTGTGCCCGGCTCTGCTGTCTTTGCATTCAATGGTTGGCACGCCTTAGCGGACGGGGTGCCCACCAGAGCCTTCTCAACGGCACCAACTGTGTGGGCCGGCAGCATGGGCATAGGGAGCACTCCAAGCAGGGGAACCCAAGCCCCAAGGCTGGCGGCCAGCCAGAGCCCACATCAAGCAGAGACAGAAGAACAGCACTGGGAAGGAAGGTTTTCCCCCCAGCTCACAAAATGGGGTGAGTGACCCCGGTTTCAAGGGTCAGGCCTTTAGGGAGAAGGCCCCTTGTTTAGATGCCACGAAATGGGGTGGGGCGTTTTCTGCAAAGAAGTCTAAGAATTAGCGTGGGCGGCTGCAGATTGGAAAGCGGGTCCGGGGGCCATTACACCCGGAAGCGAGCTCTCGGCCTCCAGAGGCCAAATGACCAGATATGACAGTGTTGACGGCAGCTCCTTTAGGCTGCCTCTGGACTGTAAGCTCATCCCTCTAAACGGTAAGCTCAATGTGAGCAGGGAATATGTCTGCTATACTGTTAGAGTGTACTCTCCCAAGCACTTAGTACAGTGCTCTGCACACAGTAAGTGCTCAGTAACTATGACTGACCTAGCCCACTCTCAAAGCACTACAGCTCGGTTCATACCCTCTTTTCTACCTTCTCTCTATCTGCAATCAGTGTCTGTCTCCCCAACTAGGCTGTGAGTTCCTTAAAGGTGAGAATCAATCAATCATTCGTATTTATTGAGCGCTTACTGTGTGCAGAGCACTGTATGAAGCACTTGGGAAGTACAAGTCGGCAACACATAGAGACAGTCCCTACCCAACAGCGGGCTCACAATCTCGAATCACATCTGCAACCTACTGTACTCTCCCAGGTGCTTAGTACAGTGCTCTGCATGCAGGAGACTAAGTTCCTTTAATAATCTACTAACTCTATTTCCCTCTCCCAAGCTCTTAGGACAGTGCTTTGCAGACAGCAGTTCTCAGTAGACATTACCGACAGACTGAGATAGTCAGATTATGAGAAACGGCCTGGCCTACTGGAAAGAGCCCGGGCGTGGGAATCAGAGGACCTGGGTTCTAGTCCCAGCTCCACCATTTGTTTAATGTAGGGTCTTGGGTAAGTCACTTTACCTCTGTGCCTCAGTTTCCTCATCTGAAACATGAATTCTCCCTCCTCCTTAAACTGTGAACTCCACAGAGAATAGGGACTGTGTCTGACCTGATTAACTCATAACTACCCCAGCGCTAAGAGCAGTAATGGATACACAGTAAGTGCTTAACAACTACCATTATTGTTGGGAAACCCAAGCCAAGCCTGAACTTCTCTTCCCAATCAGTGCTGAAGGCGGGGCCAAGTGTCTACCTCCCTTATGATCACCCTGCTCAGACTTTAATCATGCCTTGATTACTGCTTCCCGAACTGCAGGTCTGCAGCCCTTATCTAGTTTCAGCGGGTTTGCTGAGCGCTCAGACGGCATGGAGAACTTGGGGAGGCTTGGGGGGGGTGGGGGCTGCATCCTCCACTGCCCCTCCAAACCCCCATTTCCATTCCTCTAGACTGTGAGCTCGCTGTGGGCAGGGATTCTATCTTTATTGCTGTATTGTACTTTCCCAAGTGCTTAGTACAGTGCTCTGCACCCAGTGAGTGCTCAATAAATACGACTGAAGGAATTTCCCCCTTGACCCCCCTCCCCACAGCACTTAGGAACATATCTGTAATTTTATTTATTCATATTATTGTCTGTCTCTCCCTCTAGACTGTAGACTCATTGTGAGCAGGGAATGTCTGTTATATTGTTCACTCCCAAACACTTAGCACAGTGCTCTGCATATAGTAAACACACAATAAGTACAATCGACTGACTGAATGAACCCTTACAGTGCACTTTCTTGATGTTCTAGTGTTGCTCTGTGGCACGCTGTACCCTGAAATGCCACAGAATCGAGCAAAACCCATCAGGGGAAGGCACTCACCCACCTGCTTCCAATACCACAAGTTTATTACTAGCGAGTTCACGTTTCACCCACAAGCCCTTTCACTCTGCAGCTGACATCCCTGACGCACACAGCAATGACACTACGAACCCTTCTAGTGTGGGCTTCTTTCTTTTTCACTCCATCTACCGGTTTTCGATCCTAAACAGCTCCTGTGCAAATCCCCCTTGGCATTTGCCAAGTTTTGGTATTCCAAGGAAATTGTTCAGATGCGAAAATGGCAGTTAAGACATGCTGGGTTTTGCCAGGAACTACTCTATCTGGTGGCTTTCAAATACCAAGGCAGAGAATACAGATAAATGCTTAGATTTCACTGGTAAGTTAGAAGGCTCCAAGGTTGATTGCTTCAAAACAATTAAATGTGACCCTTTCAGTAAGAAAAATGAAATGCATAAGACTCCAAAAAGAGACTGGCTGAGATAAGCGGTTGATCTGTAATAATGTGTGTGGAGATTTATTTATATTTATTTTTAATAACTGGATTTAAGTGTTCTGGGCTAACGTATATGCTCCATAACCAGATTCACTTGTGCCTGTCCCACAAGTACAGTGCAAGCACTTAGAACAGTGCTTTGCACATAGTAAGCACTTAATAAATGCCATCATTGTTATTATTATTAACTAGGGAGAGAAGGAATCTTATCCCCATTAGAAGCAGCGGGGCCTAATGGAAAGAGCCCGGGCCTGGAAGCCAGAGGACCTGTGTTCCAATCCTGGCTCCGCCACTTGTCAGCTGTATTATCCTGGGCAAGCTGTTTAACTTCTCTAGGCACCAGTTCGCCCATCTGCAAAATGGGGATTCAATTCCTGTACTCCCCTCCTACTTGGACTGGTGAGCCCCATGTGGGACCTGATCATCTTGTAATAATAATAGTAATAATAATAATAATAATAACAGTATTTTTAAGTGTTTACTATGTGCCGAGCACTGTTTTAAGCGCTGGGGTAGATACGAGGTAATCAGGTTGTCCCACGTGGGGCTCACAGTCTTAATCCCCATTTTGCAGATGAGGTAACTGAGGCACAGAGAAGTTAAGTGGCTTGCCCAAGGTCACACTGCAGACAAGTGGCAGAACTGGGATTAGAACCCACGTCCTCTGACTCCCAAGCGCATGCTCTTTCCACTGAGTCAAGTTGCTTCAAGTAATAGTACGCACTTAACTACCACAACAATTATCATTACCACCTCTACTGCAAATGGGGAACCTGAGGCTCAGAGGATAAATGGCTTGCCCAAGGTCACCCAGTAGCCCAGGGACTAGAACATAGGTCTCCTAACTCCCAGTCCCAAGGCTCTTTCCCCTAGGCCATGCTGCCTCACGTTTTCTTCAATCCCCTCCTCACAGCTTCATTTCCTGAATGTTCAAATTCTCTTGAAAACCTAAACAGCCTGTAACAATTTGGCCCCAACCTCTTCTTGCTTCCAAACTATCTCCCTTTACAGTACAGACTGGGGGAATATCAGACTGGTGGTCAGGAAGGCAATACAAAAACAAAAATACAAACATCGCATTCTGCCCTACACCAAGTAACACACCAAGCCTGCAAACACAGAATAAAATATGTTCATTTTCACAGAGTCCCGTGTCGAAGGAGCTACCCCTGTCAACAAGGTCCGGTTGAATAATGATTGCTTTTACTTTGCCCTCCAGGTAGCAGAGGGATTTTTCGAAGAACGAAAGTTGCTTAGCACAGTGACTGACACATAGTAAGCGGTCAACAAATACCACTTCCGCATTGGGCATTTTCTGTGGCCATAGGGTTTCCCCTCCCCAGTCTTGATCCTCCTTTGACTGTGAGCCCCATGTGGGGCAGGGACTGTGTCCGACTCAGTTAACTCAAACCTGTCCCAGTGCTTGGCACACAGTAAGCGCTTAATGAATAATGCAATTATTATTACACTTATCTCAATCCGGGAGCTTTCCCAGGGTACGAATCATTTTTCAGAAAGCCATCATTAAGCTACATTTCAGGCTTTATGTTGATCAAAACATGCAGCTAAAATGTCAGCCATTCACGGAAAAATGAAAGCTTCTAAATAAAACAAGTGACTAAAATGATGGCGTGGAGAGAACCACAGCAGCTACATGATTTATCTTATTCCCACTGTATACGTGAGGAAATTGAGGCCCAGAGAGGTTCAATAACTTTTCCAAAGTCACACAGCAGGCCAGGGGCAGAGCTGGGACTCGACCCTAGGTCTCCTGGCTTGCAATACTATGCTCTTTCCACTGGGCCCTAAGACCTCATTTCCTCTTTTCCTACTCCCTTCTGTGTCGCCCTGATTTGCTCCCTTTTCTCACCCCTCCCCTCAGCCCCACAGCACTTACTTACACATCTGTAATTATTTATATTCATGTCTGTCTCCCCCTCTAGACTGTAAGCTCATTGTAGGTAGGAAATGTGTCTACCAGCTCTGTTGTGCTGTTATATTGTACTCTCCCAAGTACTTATTCCAGTGCTCTGCACATAGTAAGAGCTCAATAAACATGATAGATCGATTGGGCCTTGTTGGGTTTTACTGGAAAAGGGACACAAAAGGACTCACAAAACCCTGGATGCCAGTCCAGGGGTACCCAGCATTTTAGGTGGCTTTGTGGAGTCCTCACATACAGAACTGTGGAAATGAGGAAGGAACAGCTATTTGCCTACTACCCTTCTCAGACAAATGTATACATTAGTCGCACATCATCCTGAAGGCTCAGGACCACGACGATGGGGTGAAATGTCTTTTCAAGTGGACGTGTACACACGTACACACACACTCTCCCAGACTGCATATAGAAAGAGTCCAAAACCTGAGGCTGTGTTGGCGGGGAATGGAGCAAGGTGAGTGGGATTTTCCCCATGTTTTCTGCTGGAGGGACTTTGACTGGTGGAGGTGTTTGCCCAAGGAGAAGTTTGGGCAGAAGTCCGGGGTTGGGGAAACAGGGAGGTGTCGGAAGGGTAGCTGGGCAAGTCCCTACTGCAGCTGAGGTTCCGGGGGAGGCCCGGAGAGTCTCTGGTCTCTGGGACTCCACAGCGGTGGCTACAGGGGGCCAGAATTGGACCCTTGTGGAATCAGACACAGGAACTGGTTACTGGGCCTGTGCCACCCGGTGCTATCTGTGAGTCCTTCTATGTGTCAAGCACTATACCAAGCGCTGGGGGAGACGGAAGATCTCCCTCCCACGTGGGCCTCATATTCTAAGTAGGTGGAAGAATCGGTATTGAAACCCCATTCTACAGGTGAGGAAACTGAGGCCCAGAGAAGTTAAGGGACTTGCCCAAAGTCACACCACAGGCAGGCAGAGGAGCCAGAATTAAAATCTAGGTCCTCTGAATCCCAGGCCTGGGCTCTTTCTTCCCATCCATCACGGGCCAAGCACCGGGTGACAAAAACAGGGATGGAGGGGTGGGCGGGGAGGGTGGCGAGAGCCCGGCCTTAGAAACCACAGTGGCCCGGACCAAGCTCCTGGGAAGCACAGGCCCTGCCCCGCAACCTTGGGAACTAACCATGCCCATCCCTCCTGTTCAATGTTGGTGCTGAAGCTGGGAGCTGGGATACCACAGAGTTCCAATGGGCCCATTGGGGGAGGGGGGCAAAGTGAAACAGAGAAGTGATGGGGGCCAAAGGGGAAGGGAGAGTCCCAGAAAGGAGAAGACGGAGAAAGAGAAGTTCACCGACATCACCCAGGCAAAACCTGGGTGTTTTCCAAGCATGACTGGGAAAAACTGGCCCTTGAAACGTAATAAATTCAGTCACGCAGTTGCCCTAAAGCATGTGGAAAAATTGCCCAAAAGTCTTTGCCTAAAGAACCCCCTAAATCAGCTTAGTGGGGAACGCTTTGAGGTGAGATTTCTACTAAAGGCTCTCCAGAATCAAGTCCCCACCTTGAGTTCTCTAATGCATAAGTGTCCTTTAGGTGTTAGCATGTGGGCAAGCAATCAACCCCTGGTTAGCATAATTAACTGAGCACTGCTGGCCCTCTGGACTGTAAGCTTGTTGGGGGCAGGGAGCATGTCTACCAACTCTGTTATGTTCTACTCTCCCAAGCGCTTAGTACAGTACTCTGTACACTGTAAACCCTCAATAAATACGATTGATTGCTCAATCCCAAACTCTTTACTGGTGCCAGAGCTACTAAGTGACCAATGCCCCGGCTACCTGACTGCAGAAACGGAATATTGATAGCCACCGAAGCTATGTCTCAGGAGCTCTTAAAAGGTCCTACACCTGGATGGTTTTTCAATTCCAAAAAGGTGGGGGTGAGAAGTGGACGGGGTGGTCTGAAGAGAGAGAATCTTTCCTCCGAAAGGAATTCCCCGACCGCGCCTGCTCCCCTCCACCTCGATACTACAAGCGTAAGCAATACAGAAAGCAGAAAATAGAAATCCATTACAGGAAATCCCACTCAGCACTGGAAGTCCTCTTCTTTGAAAATATCGCCAGGGTTTAAAAAAAAAAATTGCTCCTTGAGAGCCCCGAGTCCAATATCTGCTCAATAAATAACACTGATCGATCCAGGGAAAGAGGGCTGGTTTCCTGAAGTCTCCGATTTCACCATTTCTAGAGAAGCACCCGAGGACTGAAGCAGGCAGATGGAAACAAATGCAGGGGAGGAGAGGTCGAGGCGGGGGGCGGGGGGTGCTTGGCTCCTGCTCCCACTGTGCCAAACCCAAACCCCTACCTCGTCTTCCACCTCCCTTCTTTCTGGTCCCATCCCAAGAGCCTCTCCGTGGACTTCAAAATGCCCAGGCCTCGACCCCTGTGGCTTCAGCCTGAGGTGGCAAAGTCCCCTAGCCTGGTGCCCGGGCAAACAGGGCAGATGCCAACAGAGGCCCAGACCAGCCACCAATAAGCACCTAGCTGGCTGGGCCCAGATCAGTGACCTCTCTCTGAGGAGAATGGTTTTCCTCGCCACATTTCAGTGCTCCTTTATCCCTTGGGGCTGCGGGGCCACAACCAACTTCCCTCGTTGCTGGGAACCTCTCACTTCAGAGAACTTGCCGGAAGGCTGATGGCTTTTTATTTCCTTTTCCTGTGCATTTCTTCCCACACTAACCACCCGCCTGGTTCAGCTGACATTTAGCCTGTAATGGGAAGAGCATTACTGAGTCCCCAGAGGGCAATGCACTCTGTGCTAGGCGCCCGGGAGGGCACAAAATAGCAATGTGTTCTCGTGGGGCTCGCTGAACGCAGCTGGGGGTTGGGGAGTCAGTGTAAACCATAATTGTGGCTGCTTACGTTTTTGTCTGCGAGGTCTTCCTTTACTACAAAAGCACGACTGTCTAAGCTAACAGGCACGCCATCATCCCAGCGTGCTCCATTTCCACTATTACAGAATTTTGAGGATGCTAAAGAGTGATGTCTCAACACAAACTTTTTGTGGCTCGTTACAAACGGCATTGAGAAAGGCTATCAATCAATCAGTGGTATTTACTGAGTGCTTACTATGTGCAGAGCACTGTTCTAAGTGCCTGGGAGAGTACAGTACAAGAGAATGAGCAGCCACGTTCTCTGACCATAATGAGCTTACAGTCTAGAGGGGGAAACTGACATTAATATAAACATGAGATAATATTAGACATTAGAGAAGCAGTGTAGCTTAGTGGAAAGAGCATGGGCTTGGGAGTCAAAGGTCACTGTTTCTAATCCTGGCTCCACCACTTATCAGCTGTGTGGCTTTGGGCAAATCACTTAACTACTCTGTGCCCCAGTTACCTCATCTGTAAAATGGGGATTATGGCTGTGAGTCCCATGTGAAACAACCTGATTACCTTGTATCTTCCCCAGTGCCTAGAACAGTGCTTGGTACATAGTAAGTGCTTTAGAAATACCATTATTATTATTATTATTATTATTATTATTAATATGGATAAGGGAAGAGGAAAAAGTCTTGGTTAATGGGTTAGTCTACCATATTTACTGAGCGCTTTCTGTGTGCAGAGCACTGTGCTAGGCGCTTGGCAGAGTGCTCCCCCTTCTAGACTGTGAGCCCGTTGTTGGGTAGGGACCGTCTCTATATGTTGCCAACTTGTACTTCCCAAGCGCTTAGTACAGTGCTCTGCACACAGTAAGCGCTCAATAAATATGACTGAATGAATTAATGAATGAACAATCAATCCATTCTCAGCCTCCACCCACAAAAAGGAAGGGAGAAAATGCCACCCAACGGGTCCCAAAAGCAAGAAACTGCCACCCTACAGAGCCTATGTTCCTTCTCGAAAAGCACCGTGCTTTTCGTATCATCATCTACAAGAACCTGCACCTCTGACACATTTCCTGATGCTATGGTTTTGAAACAAAGTTGTTCAATCGCCAATGTTTTAACTCACTTCAACCCTGAAATGAGGCGATTTATTTGGGGTTCATTTAGAGGGTCCTCGGGCAGCGCGTGCCAAGGAAGGACTTGTCATCAATCTGGCACATTGGTTCAAAAGCTCTTTAGCCTTACTCAGATTTTCCAAACATAGGCTGGGGTGATTCTTGCTCTTAGGAGTCTACAGAGAACAATGCCAAAGGTCCACGGCAAGAAGCCGGGAAACAGCATTTACTGAGCACCCACTGCATGCAGAGCACTGTACTGAACACTTGAAGTATGACAGAAGCGCGAGACACATTCCCTGATCACTATAGGGGCCTATACTCTAACTGGGGAGATGGATGAAAAAAAACAACAACAAAATAAAACATTGACAAAGAGGGAAACTGAAATAATTCAATTGACTGTTCGGCTAGCTATGCATGTATACCTTCAGTCCCGAGAAAGAAAATAACTATGTAAGATAATCCATTCAATTGTTTACAGTCTTTTTTTTTCCTCCATGCCTATAGTATAACTTCCCTTAGGCCCTCTACTCCTAAAAGCTGAATCCGACTTGAATGGCTGCCCAATGCAACACAAATCTGGTAAGCAGTTCTACATTCCTCCCACTGTTCGTTCCGTGGAAAGCACAGCCTTTTGTGGGGGGGAGGGTTTACCGAGGCACAATCCGAGGAAACTTGAACCTTCCTTCTTTAATTCTGGGTTTTTGGCGGAGTAGAAAAGAAGAGGGATTTCCCTGCACAGGATATGGGAAGTAAATACAGGGGAAGGGAGCACTTACCCCGGCCATAGAATCTGGCTATTTGCTAACCTAAGTAGGCAAGCATTTAATGATTAAATCCTTTGCTAAAGAGATTAGTATAATTCTAACTAAGTGGAAGGAACTTTTGGCCTTTGGGGTTTGGGTCACCCTTAAGAAAACAGGGGGAACCGGATGTAGTGTTTTGATCCTTTCAAGTGGCTCAAGGATGTCTTCAAGGAAAGTCAGGGGGAGAGGGGGGAGGTCCGTGGAGATCTTCCGGGGGCGTGGGCAGATGGAACCGGAATCTGGAAGACAACGGTTCCTGTGATGCTGACATTGGCTGCCTGAGCCGTGGAACCTCCCTGACCCCAAGTAAACACGGCGACGATCCAGCTCATTTAGGTCCCGCCGGGATTCCGGCCTTGGCTCTGGGATCGACGCACCCAGGTGGGACGTCGCTCCCAGGAGGACCAGTGGGAGGTGGTGTCAGGCCGCAGACTGCTGTGGGTCCTTGTTTGGCAACTCTCTCAAGCGTTTAGCACAGTGCTATGCACAGAGTAAGCACTCAATAAATATTACTGATTGATTGGGATGTTTCACAACAGCGGGATCTTCTCCAAAGGAGTGAGGGCGCTGCCTCAGCCTGAGGGCCTGGTGGCCACAGGGGCATCTGAGTGATTCCTCTTCCTCCTCCTAGGGCAAAGGGGCATGCCAACGACTGTTCTCCCGTTGCTCACGGCTACACAGCATCCCGTCCTTGGGGCCGGGGCAGGGAGAGTCGACCAGACCGGTCGGCAGCACCCTCACCACAGCGACAAACCACTGTCCGGTTAGGGGTGGCGGAGGAGGCTCAGGCTGAGGTGGTGGGACTGAGACTCTGCGAAGAGGAGCTGGTTTTGGTGCCAGTGGCCGGCACGGCATGGCTCCCTCCCCTGTGCCCGCCAGGTGCCCACTGGAGCCCGGAGTGGTGCTACAGCATGTTTGGGGGGCTGAGCAAGCCCTTCAGTAGCATATGCTGGCCTGTGTTTCGGGTTGGCCGGCCTCGCCCCGGCTCCCTCACCAGCAGTTATACGTGCCCCAGAGCTCTGCAAGGCAAGGATAATGCATTTCCTGCTTGTCGGCGGGCAGTTTCATCTAGTCCGGCTCGAACCAGTCCCTCGGTCCTGTAGGTGACCTGGCAGGCAGCGGTTTTGGAGCCTCCCGGGGGCTCTCCTCTTCGGGACTTGTCGATGGCGGGGTTCGGTCCAACGGATGAGGGCTGGACTTGGCTTTGAGAACCAGGAGAAGCCTCTGCGACACCCCTCCCTCCCAACCCCACAGACTAGGGGGATTCCCATTCTAGACTGTGAGCCCGTTGTTGTTTACGGACCATCTCTATATGTTGCAAACTTGTACTTCACAAGCGCTTCGTACAGTGTTCTGCATACAGTAAGCGCTCAATAAATATGATTTAGTGAATGAATGAATGAATCTCCAAACTCCTTTGGGCAGGCATCCGGGAGCCTCTGGAACTAATGAGAAGGGCCAATGTGCCCTGGAGGGGTACACGAGGAGAACGTGCACGAGATCGCCAACGACTACAAAAAGAAGGGAGCGCAGACAGGTGGGGAAGCTGGAGAACAAGGTTCTTCAGAGAAGCGGTGTGGCCTAGTGGAAAGTGGCCGAGTTCTAATCCCCACTCTGCTACTTTCTTGCTGCATGACTTTGGATAAGTCACTTTACTTCTCTGTGTCTCAGTTCCCTCACCTGTAAAATGGGGATTCAATACCTGTTCTCCCTCATCCTTAGGCTGTGAATCCCAGGTGGGACTGTATCTGATTGCCCTTCATCTATTCCAGCGCACGCGGCAATGCTTGGTACATGATGAGTGCGTCTGTCTCCCCCTTCTAGACTGTGAGCCCGCTGTTGGGTAGGGACCGTCTCTATATGTTGCCGACTTGTACTTCCCAAGCACTTAGTACAGTGCTCTACAAACAGTAAGCACACAATAAATATGATTGAATGAATGAATGAATAACAAATGCAACAATAAGGTAATAAAGCATTCTCAAGGCCCCCAGGTAACTGAAGATTTTCATCGGCAGCATCAAGCTGAAGACTCTCAATCCGTGCTGCGGCCTAGGCAATACACCAGTACCATGATGCGCTGGTAAGCAGGTAGGCAATCACAGCTGGAAAACAAATGTGTCTTTTGGGAGGCTGACCTGTGGCCACAGATTGGAAGAACCCTGAGTGGGCAATGCAGAGCTCAGACCTGTCCATCAAAAAGAACTCTTTACTGAGTGCCTCCTGTGTGTACAGCACAGAACTAGGCACTTGGGACAGAACACGATAGACAAGACCCCTGTCCTCAAGGAGTTTACAGTCTAGCAGGAAAGACAGTCAAATAAACGACAGACAAGAGGAAGGTGAAGGGGATATGTGCATGAGTTAAAGTGTAATAGGGTATGTTAAATACGCACAAGTTTTACTAGCAAACTAAACTCTCCTCTCTAGATAATCTTATTCTACCTTTGTGTGTGTGTGTGTGTGTGTGTATATATATACACACACAATATATACATATATATATACACACACATTCACACACAATCTCTATTCTGTTGAAAAGAACCCACAACTTGAACTGCAGGCTAAGATTAGACTATACCTCCCAATTACATGTAGAAATTTCCAGCTGCTATGCCTACTAAATCCCATGTTTTTAGAACACCAAATTGACACAGAAAGTTGAAAAAACACGAAAAAAAGTTAAGTTAAAGGCATAGTACGCACTTTGAAAGTACTTCAGTTGTTCTAGACAACTCCACCAAAAAGCTCACTGTTTTCCAAGAATGGACATTTTCAGTCAGTCCGCTCCAAAAAAAATAGTTTCTCTGAAGTGAAAAATGGTAAGGGGGCTTCAGACCCTGGAGTTTTCCAACCATCTGACCCCTAAAGGCCCTCGCCTGTCACTTGTTCAGTTCACATCTTCCTTCCAGCACCTTACCTTCATTAAGGAACCCTGTTCAGGCTTCTGATAGGGAGCCCTGTTTAAATTCATGACTGGTCTAGACTGCAAGCTCCTTGCGGCCAGGGAACATATGTATCAGCTCTGTTGTATTATATTCTCCCAAGTGCTTAGCAAAAAACTCTGCATACAATAAGCATACAATAAGTACCAGGGATTGATTGATTGCTCTGTGAATTTTCAGAGTTCTTGTTCTTCAGAAGGTGACTTTGTTGGCACAGTTCGTTCTAAGCCATTAAGTCTCGGACCACAAATACCATCTTATTTTTTTTCTCCTCACATCCTACCCACTCCCAACAACACATTTCCTTTTCCTTCCCTCTTCTCTCCCTTGAAATGTCAGGCCTGCAGTTCTTGTGAAAACACTACTATGACATGAAACAGCAACAGAAGTAGGATGCCGTTTCTCTTACGACCCTTGGTACAGTTATATTCAATTCTTGCTAGAGGAGACCAACAGAAACCCAGAAGACTGGAGTTCTGATTTTTTTTTCTTTTTTAAACTAAACCCTGGAAGGATGAGAACTTTATGATCATCAAGCCTAACAGTGCTCTATAAAATATTCCACGCTGACACAGGTTAGCCAGGAAATTTTCATCCTCCAAATAGCTTATATCACACCATAAGGAAATTTTAGAAAAAGTAAAGAGTACGAGTGAGATCCTGATTTAAAAATAAAAATCCTAAAAGAAAGGAAGTCATTTTAACACACTATTCCAAAGCCAAGCTGCATGCTACCCACTCTTTGGTAAGAAACCATAGTCCTAATGTCAGGCCTCTGAAAACCAAATAGAAAACATTTAAATTTTATGAATGAAATTGACAGTTCCTTGCTCCTTACTTACATAACTTCCCCAAAACCACCATCCGAGACAACCAAGAATATAGATGTAACATAAGACAGTATCTCTAATACAAGAGAAATGTGCAGACGATCAAGAAGCATGTGAATTTCCTTATAAAGTTCTGTTGAGAGCAACATTAATGTTTTAATTTGGAATACCTTAAATACTCAGAAACAAAATTAAATAGGTAAGGCGACAGGACTGGCCCAACTGCCGTATTGATACTAACATCTGACTTATTGACATAAAAAGGAAACATGCACTAACGTGACCCAGGTGGTGGGTAAAGCCCAGGAAAACTCCCTAACTTCAATTCCACCTATACATCTCCAAACTATTAAGTGTGAATATACATATATTCACTCAATCATATTTATTGGGCACTTACTGTGTGCAGAGCACTGTACTAAGCTCTTGGAAACTACAATATATGTATTGAAAAGTACTATATATATAGTACTTTCTAGACTGTAAGCCCACTGTTGGGTAGGGACCGTCTCTATATGTTGCCAACTTGTACTTCCCAAGCGCTTAGTACAGTGCTCTGCACACAGTAAGCGCTCAATAAATACGATTGATGATGTGCCAACTTGTACTTCCCAAGCGCTCAGTACAGTGCTCTGCACACAGTAAGCGCTCAATAAATATGATTGAATGAATGAATATATATATATATATATACATACGCATATATATATAAACACATGTGTGTTTATCACCCCTTCGACCTCTGGACCCCCTCCCCAAAATAAAACAAATCGCATTTGGAAAACATCGGGGCTGAGCAATCCGCCCCACCCCTAATCCCGGGCCTCTTCCAGCTGTTAACCTAGACTTCCAAGTTATTTTTTTAATTAAAAAAATATATTTATATATATATATTTTTATATATAAACACATGTCTGTATACAAACACTTCAGGGCATATACACAAGTTTTCCAACAACATATTCCAACTTCCTACCAAACTATACCTCCTCAAGCTATTAAATTTGAGTCCATATGTGCACACAAATGTTTACCTAAATGTTTATGATATATATATATATATATATATATCCTTAAATGTTTTCCAACAAGACAATCTCCCTCCCTACCAGTTACATGTCCAATTAGTGCATGTGCAATTAGTGAACGTCCAATTAGCCGTGGTTCTCTCTGACCTTTGCCACAAGTCTCTCCTCTCCCCCAAAATGCAGTCCCGGGTGTCGGTGTACACGGTGTACACGGCGTGCACCCTGTCGCCCTTAATGCAGGTCTAACGTGCAGATGGCAGGCATTCAGGCTGTACACAGTGCACTGCTCTGTGAATGGACAGCCAGGTATTTTATGAATGGAGCCCACCACGTGATCCCAGCACCTCCCCGAGCTGATATTTCCCACATAACCGTGTCAACAGCCAGAGAGCGGGGGTTGCCGGTGGCTTGGTGGTGATTCTCTTTTTCTTTTCTTTTTTTTTCCTTTTCCTCCTAACCAGAAAACCCAAACCCCTCTCCAACTCCCTCCCCTCGAATTTCCCCTTCGGGTCACACCCCCTGGAAAGCGGGTCCTCTTCCTTCCCCGGGCCCTCCCTTTACCTAGGCCCGCGGTGGAGGGAGCTTAATTATTATTATTTTTTTTTTATGAATGGAGATCGGGCTATACAAATGAGAGCGATTCACAGAAAAAGGAGAGAGGGAGAGAGAAGGAGACGAGGGAAGAGAACATGGCGGCGACTTCTGCTTCTCTGCTTGCTGCAGCAAGCTCCCTTTCTGCACCCTCTCCAAGACTACTTATGCTTAGTGTTTTTTCTTTGGTTTTTGGTTTTTTTGGTCCCGAGGATTTCTTAATGCTCGTCTGGGTCACCGGGGCCTCGAAGGGAGCCTCTCTGGGCTTAAAGTGGCCCGTCTCGAGGAATGCGTGGTTTATTTAAAGGAATGCATCCCAGAGAGGAGGCATCTCCCACCACCCCAAACCTTATTTTTTAAAAATCAGGAAAAAAACCCCTAAGAGGATAGATGGTTGCCCCGTTCAAACGTGCAATCGGCTCCTACGACAAACCACCAATGCACCATCACCCCTTGGACCTCCGGACCCCCTCCCCAAAATAAATCGCATTTGGAAGACATCGGGGCCGAGCAATCCGCCCCGACCCTAATCCCAGGCCTCTTCCAGTTGTTAACCTAGACTTCCAAATTATTTGAAAAACCCCCCTAGAAGGATAGAAAATTGCCCCGTTCAGACGTGCAATGGGCTCCCATGCAAAGCCACCAATGCACCATCACCCCTTGGACCTCCGTACCCCCTCCCCAAAATAAATCGCATTTGGAAAACATCGGAGCTGAGCAATCCGCCCCGACCCTAATCCCAGGCCTCTTCCAGTTGTTAACCTAGACTTCCAAATTATTTGAAAACCCCCCCTAGGAGAATAGAAAATTGCCCCGTTCAGACGTGCAATGGGCTCCCATGCAAAGCCACCAATGCACCATCACCCCTTCGACCTCCGGACCCCCTCCCCAAAATAAATCGCATTTGGAAAACATCGGGGCTGAGCAATCCGCCCCGACCCTAATCCCAGGCCTCTTCCAGCTGTTACCCTAGACTTCCAAGTTATTTATTTTTATATATAAAAAAAAGCAGTGGGATTAGAGAGGCCCGAGTTGGACCGGGCAAATAAATACTGCTTTAGACATCAAGGCTTGACAGACGGGCTCCATCCACGTTGGAAAACAAGTCTTTTTTTAAGGGCTCTTAAATACTGGCTCCAGGCTAGGGTTCCGTTGCCTTTCGCCCGAATTCCTCCCATCCCAGCCTCCTCCCTTTTCCCTTGCTTCCAGAGGGGTGGGAGCCGGTACTTATTTACAGTCCCTGGCTCATCCCGGCCGGAGTGGGGAGCGTTTTGACCCCCCCAAGCCCCCCTCCCAATTCGTTTTGCGTGCGAAATCAATCAATCAATCAATCAATCCCAGCCTCCTCCCTCTTCCCTTGCTTCCAGAGGGGTGGGAGCCGGTCCTTATTTACAGTCCCTGACTCATCCCGGCCGGAGTGGGGAGCGTTTTGACCCCCCCCAAGCCCCCCCTCCCAATTCGTTTTGAGTGGGAAATCAATCAATCAATCAATCCCAGCCTCCTCCCTTCTCCCTTGCTTCCAGAGGGGTGGGAGCCGGTCCTTATTTACAGTCCCTGACTCATCCCGGCCGGAGTGGGGAGCGTTTTGACCCCCCCAAGCCCCCCCTCCCAATTCGTTTTGCGTGGAAAATCAATCAATCAATCAATCGATCCCAGCCTCCTCCCTTTTCCCTTGCTTCCAGACGGGTGGGAGCCGGTCCTTATTTACAGTCCCTGACTCATCCCGGCCGGAGTGGGGAGCGTTTTGACCCCCCCCAAGCCCCCCCTCCCAATTCGTTTTGAGTGGGAAATCAATCAATCAATCAATCCCAGCCTCCTCCCTTCTCCCTTGCTTCCAGAGGGGTGGGAGCCGGTCCTTATTTACAGTCCCTGACTCATCCCGGCCGGAGTGGGGAGCGTTTTGACACCCCCAAGCCCCCCCTCCCAATTCGTTTTGAGTGGGAAATCAATCAATCAATCAATCCCAGCCTCCTCCCTTCTCCCTTGCTTCCAGAGGGGTGGGAGCCGGTCCTTATTTACAGTCCCTGACTCATCCCGGCCGGAGTGGGGAGCGTTTTGACCCCCCCCCAGCCCCCCCTCCCAATTCGTTTTGCGTGGGAAATCAATCAATCAATCAATCGATCCCAGCCTCCTCCCTTTTCCTCCCAACCCCCTGCTTCCAGAGGGGTGGGAGCCGGTCCTTATCTACAGTCCCTGACTCATCCCGGCCGGAGTGGGGATAGTTTTGACCCCCCCCACGCCCCCCCACCCAATTCGTTCTGCGTGGGAAATCAACCAATCGTATTTACTGAGCGCTTAGTGTGTGCAGAGCACTGTACTAAGCGCTTGGGAAGTCCAAGTTGGCAACATAGGGAGACGGTCCCGACCCAACGGTGGGCTCACAGTCTAAAATGGGTAGGGGGGACGGGATGGTCGGGACCCCCGCCCCAAATAGGAGGGAGGGAAGGGGGGGTTGGGGGAGACGCACTTACTCGTGGTCAGCAGTGGCCGTGTCCTCGCTCATCTTTCCCTCACCGCGATCCGATGCGGGGACGGAGCAGGGGCAGCGCGGTCACCATGGTGGACGCCCCCCACCCCCCTTTCCCGCGCGGGGCCGGGCCTGGCGGCGGTTAATCGGGGTCCGGCGGCCAGGCGCCCCCCGAACCATCCCCGCGGGCCCCGCCCCTCTCCGCGCGCGCGCGCGCGCCCCCCCCTCCCCCCGCGCGCACGCGCGCCTCGCCGGGGTCGGGCGCGCGGACTCCTCCGGGCACGGGCCGGCGCGCCACTGCGCACGCGCGCGCGGCCCGGCCCTCCGCGCGCCACCCCACGCGCCTCAGTTGGGGCGTCGAGGACGGGGGCGCGTAATCCCCTTAATAAATAAATAATGATGGCATTTATTAAGCGCCTACTACGTTCAAAGCACTGTTCTAAGCGCTGGGGGAAAGGTTACGAGGCGATCAGGTGGTCCCACGGGGGGGCTCACGGTCTCCATCCCCGTTTTACAGATGAGGTAGCTGAGGCACAGGGAAGTAATAATAATAATAATAGTAGTAGTAATAATAATAATGATGATGGCATTTATTAAGTGCTTACTACGTGCAAACCACTGTTCTAAGCGCTGGGGAGGTTACGAGGTGATCAGGTTGTCCTACGGGGGGCTCACGGTCTCCATCCCCATTTTACAGATGAGGTAGCTGAGGCACAGGGAAGTAATAATAATAATAATAGTAGTAGTAATAATAATAATGATGATGGCATTTATTAAGTGCTTACTACGTTCAAAGCACTGTTCTAAGCGCTGGGGAGGTTACGAGGTGATCAGGTTGTCCCACGGGGGGCTCACAGTCTTCATCCCCGTTTTACAGATGAGGGAACTGAGGCACAGAGAAGTTACGTAATAATAATAGTAATAATAATAATAATAATAATGGCATTTATTAAGCACTTACTACGTGCAAAGGACTGTTCTAAGCGCTGGGGAATAATAATAGTAATAATAATAACAATAATAATAATAATAATAATGGCATTTATTAAGCGCTTACTACGTGCAAAGCACTGTTCTAAGCGCTGGGAATGCTACGAGGTGATCAGGTTGTCCCACGGGGGGGCTCACAGTCTCCATCCCCATTTTACAGATGAGGTAACTGAGGCACAGAGAAGTTTATTAATAATAATAGCAATAATAATGGCATTTATTAAGCACTTACTACGTGCAAAGCACTGTTCTAAGCGCTGGGGAATAAAAATAGTAAATAATGATGGCATTTATTAAGCGCTTACTACGCTCAAAGCACTGTTCTAAGCGCTGGGGAAGGTTACGAGGCGATCAGGTTGTTCCACGGGGGGCTCACGGTCTCCATCCCCATTTTACAGATGAGGTCACTGAGGCACAGAGAAGTAATAATAATAATAATGATGGCATTTATTAAGCGCTTACTACGTGCAAAGCACTGTTCTAAGCGCTGGGGAGGTTACGAGGTGATCAGTTTGTCCCATGTGGGGCTCACAGTCTCCATCCACATTTTACAGATGAGGTAACTGAGGCACAGAGAAGTTTAGTAATAACAGTAATAATAATAATCATAATGGCATTTATTAAGCGCTTACTACGTGCAAAGCACTGTTCTAAGCGCTGGGGAGGTTACGAGGTGATGAGGTTGTCCCACGTGGGGCTCACAGTCTCCATCCCCATTTTACAGATGAGGTAGCTGAGGCACAGGGAAGTAATAATAATAATGATGATGGCATTTATTAAGCGCTTGCTACGTGCAAAGCACTGTTCTAAGCGCTGGGGAGGTTATTATTTAATAACAATAATGATGATGGCATTTATTAAGCGCTTACTACGTTCAAAGCACTGTTCTAAGCGCTGGGGAAGGTTACGAGGCGATCAGGTTGTCCCACGGGGGGCTCACAGTCTCCAACCCCATTTTACAGATGAGGTAGCTGAGGCACAGGAAAGTAATAATAATAATGATGATGGCATTTATTAAGCGCTTGATACGTGCAAAGCACTGTTCTAAGCGCTGGGGAAGGTTACAAGGCGATCAGGTTGTCCCACGGGGGGCTCACAGTCTTCGTCCCCATTTTACAGATGAGGTATTTGAGGCACAGAGAAGTTAAGAAATAACAATAATAGTAATAATAGTAATAATAATAATAATGGCATTTATTAAGCACTTGCTACGTGCAAAGCACTGTTCTAAGCGCTGGGGAATAATAATAGTAGTAATAATAATAATGATGGCATTTATTAAGCGCTTACTACGTTCAAAGCACTGTTCTAAGCGCTGGGGAGGTTATTATTTAATAATAATAATAATAATAATAATAATGATGGCATTTATTAAGCGCTTACTACGTGCAAAGCACTGTTCTAAGCGCTGGAGAAGGTTACAGGGTGATCAGGTTGTCCCACGGGGGGCTCACAGTCTCCATCCCCATTTTACAGGTGAGGTAACTGAGGCACAGAGAAGTAATAATAATAATAATGGTAATAATAATAATAATGGCATTTATTAAGTGCTTACTACGTTCAAAGCACTGTTCTAAGCGCTGGGGAGGTTACGAGGTGATCAGTTAGTCCCACGTGGGGCTCACAGTCTCCATCCCCATTTTACAGATGAGGTAACTGAGGCACAGAGAAGTTTATTATTAATAATAATAGCAATGATAATAATGATGATGGCATTTATTAAGCGCTTACTACGTGCAAAGCACTGTTCTAAGCGCTGGGGAAGGTTACGAGGCGATCAGGTTGTCCCACGGGGGGCTCACAGTCTCCATCCCCATTTTACAGATGAGGTAACTGAGGCACAGAGAAGTAATAATAATAATAATGATGGCATTTATTAAGCGCTTGCTACGTGCAAAGCACTGTTCTAAGCGCTGGGGAAGGTTACGAGGTGATCAGGTTATCCCACGGGGGGCTCACAGTCTCCATCCCCATTTTACAGATGAGGTAACTGAGGCACAAAGAAGTTTATTAATAATAATAATAGCAATAATAATACTAATGGCATTTATTAAGGGCTTACTATGTGCAAAGCACTGTTCCAAGCGCTGGGAAGATTACAAGGTGATCAGGTTGTCTCACGGGGGGCTCACAGTATCCATCCCCATTTTACAGGTGAGGTAACTGAGGCACAGAGAAGTAATAATAATAATGATGATGGCATTTATTAAATGCTTACTATGTGCAAAGCACTGTTCTAAGCGCTGGGGAAGGTTACAAGGTGATCAGGTTGTCCCATGGGGGGCTCACAGTCTTAATCCTCATTTTACAGATAAGGTCACTGAGGCACAGAGAAGTGAAGTGACTCTCCCAAAGTTACATAGCTGACAATTGGCAGAGCAGGGATTTGAACCCATGACCTCTGACTCCAAAGCCTGTGCTCTTTCTACTGAGCCACGCCCCTTCTCCAACTCCGTACAGTGCCTGGCACATAGTAAGCGCCTGTTGTCAGCTGTGTGACTCTGGGCAAGTCACTTGACTTCTCTGGGCCTCAGAGACCTCATCTGGAAAATGGGGATGAAGACTGTGAGCCCCAAGTGGGACAACCTGATCACCTCGTATATCCCCAGCGCTTAGAACAGTGCTTTGCACATAATAGAGAAGCAGTGTGGCTCAGTGGAAAGAGCCCGGGCTTTGGAGTCACAAGTCATGGGTTCAAATCCCAGCTCTGCCACTTGTCAGCTGTGTGACTTTGGGCAAGTCACTTAACTTCTCTGTGCCTCAGGTATCTCATCTGTAAAATGGGGATTAAGACTGTGAGCCCCACTTGGGACAATCTGATCACCTTGTATCCCCCCCCAGCGCTTAGAACAGTGCTTTGCGCATAGTAAGTGCTTAAGAAATACAATCATTATTATTATTATTCTCTGTGCCTCAGTTATCTCATCTGTAAAATGGAGATTAAGACTGTGAGCCCCACTTGGGACAACCTGATCACCTTGTAAACTCCCCAGCGCTTAGGACAGTGATTTGCACATAGTAAGCGCTTAATAAATGTCATTCATTCAATCGTATTTATTGACCGCTTACTGTGTGCAGAGCACTGTACTAAGCGCTTAACAAATATCAAAATTATTATTATTATTGGGAAGCAGCATGGCTCAGTGGAAAGAGCACGGGCTTTGGAGTCAGAGTCAGGGGTTCAAATCCCTGCTCTGCCAATTGTCAGCTGTGTGACTTTGGGCAAATCACTTCACTTCTCTGTGCCTCAGTTACCTCATCTGTAAAATGGGGATTAAGACTGTGAGCACCCTGTGGGACAACCTGATTACCTTGTATCCTCCCCAGCGCTGAGAACAGTGCTTTGCACATAGTAAGCGCTGAAGAAATACCATCATCATTATTATTATTCTCTGTGCCTCAGTTATCTCATCTGTAAAATGGAGATTAAGACTGTGAGCCCCACTTGTGACAACCTAATCACCTTGTAAACTCCCCGGCGCTTAGGACAGTGCTTTGCACATAGTAAGCGCTTAAGAAATACCATCATTATTATTATTATTCTCTGTGCCTCAGTTATCTCATCTGTAAAATGGAGATTAAGACTGTGAGCCCCACTTGGGACAACCTAATCACCTTGCAAACTCCCCGGCGCTTAGGACAGTGCTTTGCACATAGGAAGCGCTTAATAAATGTCATTCATTCATTCAATCGTATTTATTGCCCGCTTACTGTGTTTAGAGCACTGTACTAAGCACGTGGGAAGTACAAGTTGGCAACATATCAGTTGCCAACTCAGTTCCCTCATCTGTAAAATGGGGATGAAGACTGTGAGCCCCACGTGGGACAACTTGATCACCTTGTATCCCCCCAGCGCTTAGAACAGTGTTTTGCACATAGTAAGCGCTTAACAAATGCCATCATTGTTATTGTTGTTATATAGAGACAGTCCCTTAGTAGTAGTAGTAAGCGCTTAGCAAATGCCATCATTATTATTATTATTATAAGGGAGGAAAGTAGTAAGTGCTTAGCAAATGTCATTATTTGTTACTCTATTTTACTTGTACATATCTATTCTATTTATTTTGTTTTGTTAGTATGTTTGGTTTTGTTCTCTGTATGTATTTATTACTCTATTTTACTTGTACATATCTATTCTATTTATTTTATTTTGTTAATATGTTTGGTTTTGTTCTCTGTCTCCCCCCTTCTAGACTGTGAGCCCACTGTTGGGTAGGGACCGTCTCTATATGTTGCCAACTTGTACTTCCCAAGCGCTTAGTACAGTGCTCTGCACACAGTAAGCGCTCAATAAATACGATTGATTGATTGCTTTCCATCCCCCTCATCTTACCTCCTTCCCTTCCCCACAGCACCTGTATATATGTTTGTACATATTTATTGCTCTATTTATTTATTTTACTTGTACCTATCTATTCTATTTATTTTATTTTGTTAATATGTTTGGTTTTGTTCTCTGTCTCCCCCTTCTAGACTGTGAGCCCGCTGTTGGGTAGGGACTGTCTCTATATGTTGCCAACTTGTACTTCCCATGCGCTTAGTCCAGTGCTCTGCACACAGTAAGCGCTCAATAAATACAATTGATGATGATTGATTGATTTCCATCCCCCTCATCTTACCTCCTTCCCTTCCCCACAGCACCTGTATATGTTTGTACATATTTATTGCTCTATTGATTTATTTTACTTGTACATATCTATTCTATTTATTTTATTTTGTTAATATGTTTGGTTTTGTTGTCTGTCTCCCCCTTCTAGACTGCGAGCCCGCTGTTGGGTAGGGACCGTCTCCAGATGTTGCCAACTTGTACTTCCCAAGCGCTTAGTACAGTGCTCTGCACACAGTAAGCGCTCAATAAATACGATTGATTGATTGTCAACTTGTACTTCCCAAGCGCTTAGTACAGTGCTCTGCACACAGTAAGCGCTCAATAAATACGATTGAATTATTATTATTAGTATTAGTATTAGTATTAGTATTAGTATTAGTATTATGGAGGAAAGCCAGAGATCGGGACTGGGGTCTCGGGGGCCGTCAGAGGACCGAGATGACCGGGAGGGGGCGGTGTTGGGGGGTTGAAGGGGCCCGAAAGAAGCGCGACCAACTCCAGCTCCTTCCGCTACGGATTCCCGATGGGGGGGCGAAGTAGTCCCCCCCGCCACGACTCCTTGGGAAGCGACGGTGGCTCCCGGGGAGCGGGGGAGACGGCAGCCTCTTCCCTCGCCCCCCGTCGATTTTCGGGACCGGTTGGAGGGCAACCTTTTCCCGCCGTCGTTTTTCCCAAGTGGCTGGAAAAAGGAGGAGGCGGAGGGATACGATGGGGGGGCGGAGCGAGTCGTTAAGTCCACGCTCCAGCGCCCCCCTCCGGAGCGCGCGCTCCGAGGCGGACGCGCACGCGCTCCAGCCCCTCGAGGCGCGCGCACGCGCGTGATGGGGGGGCGCGTTGTCATAGCGACGCATCCCCGCCCCTCCCCCCGCGTCGGGGTCAGCCCGGGAGAACGACAATCACCGCTTCATTCATTCATTCAGTCGTATTTATTGAGCGCCTACTGTGTGCAGAGCACTGTACTAAGCGCTTGGGAAGTCCAAGTTGGCAACATCTAGAGACGGTCCCTACCCCACAGCGGGCTCACAGTCTAGAAGGGGGGGAGACACAGCAAAGCAGAACATTCATTCATTTAATTGTATTTATTGAACGCTTACTGTGTGCAGAGCACTGTACTAAGCGCTTGGAAAGTACAACTTGGCAACATATAGAGACAGTCCCTACACTCATTCAATTGCATTTATTGAGCGCTTACTGTGTACAGAGCACTGTACTAAGCGCTTGGGAAGTCCAAGTTGGCAACATCTAGAGACGGTCCCTACATTCATTCAATTGCATTTATTGAGTGCTTACTGTGTACAGAGCACTGTACTAAGCGCTTGGGAAGTCCAAGTTGGCAACATCTAGAGACGGTCCCTACCCCACAGCGGGCTCACAGTCTAGAAAGGGGGGGACACAGCAAAGCAGAACATTCATTCATTCAATTGTATTTATTAAGCGCTTACTGTGTGCAGAGCACTGGACTAAGCGCTTGGGAAGTCCAAGTTGGCAACACCTAGAGACGGTCCCTACCCCACAGCGGGCTCACAGTCTAGAAAGGGGGGGACACAGCAAAGCAGAACATTCATGCATTCATTCAATTGTATCTATTGAGCACTTACTGTGTGCAGAGCACTGTACTAAGCACTTGGCAACATCTAGAGACAGTCGCTACCCAACAGTGGGCTCACAATCTAGAAGGGGGAGACAGACAACAAAACAAAATATATTAACAAAATAAAATAAATAGAATAAACATGTACAAATGAAATAGAGTAATAAATACGTACAAACATATACATATATACAGGCGCTGTGGGGAGGGGAAGGAGGTAAGGCGGGGGGGGGTGGGGAGGGGGAGGAGGGGGAGGAGAACAAGTAGACAAGTGTCAACGCCATCAAAACAGAATTATAGATATAATAATAATAATAACAATGGCATTTATTAAGTGCTTACTATGTGCAGAGCACTGTTCTAAGCGCTGGGGAATTTACAAGGTGACCAGGTTGTCCCACGTGGGGTTCACAGTCTTCATCCCCATTTTACAGGTGAGGGAACTGAGGCCCAGAGAAGTTAAGTGACTTGCCCAAAGTCACACAGCTGACGGGTGGTGGAGCCGGGATTTGAACCCATGATCTCTGACTCCAAAGCCCGGGCTTTTTCCACTGAGCCACGCTGCTTCTCTAATATTCATTCAATCGTATTCGAGTGCTTTCTATGGGAAGAGCACTGTACTAAGCACTTAGGAAGCACAAGTCGGCAACAGATAGAGACGGTCCCTACCCAACAACGGGCTCACAGTCTAGAAGGGGGGAGACAGACAACAAAACAGAACAAGTAGACAGGTGTCAACACCATCAAAATAAATAGAATTATAGCTATATTCATTCAATCGTATTTATTGAGCGCTTACTGTGTGCACAGCACTGTACTAAGCGCTTGGGAAGCACACATCTGCAACAGATAGAGACGATCCTTACCCAACAACGGGCTCACAGTCTAGAATGGGGGAGACAGACAACAAAACAGAACAAGTAGACAGGGGTCAACACCATCAAAATAAATAGAATTATAGATATATTCATTCAGTCGTATTTATTGAGTGCTTACTGTGTGCAGAGCACTGTACTAAGCGCTTGGGGAGTACAGATCAGCAAGAGATAGAGATGATCTCTACCCACAACGGGCTCAAAGTCTAGAAGGGAGCTTTGGTAGCCTGCGGCGGGAGGGGCTGCTAAGGCTTGGAAATGGGCTCTCCCAAGCGCTCAGCACAGTGTTCTGTACCCCGCAAGCGATTAATAAATACCATGGATTGATGGATGGATCAATGATCCAAGGGCGGGAGGGAGGGACCACGCGTGACCCTCCCTTAGGGACGGGAGACCCTAAGCTCGCCGTGGGCAGGGAATGTGTCTGCTCATTATGTTGCATCGTAATAATAATACTAGTATTCATTCATTCAATCGTATTTATTGACCGCTTAACTGTGTGCAGAGCACTGTGCTAAGCGCTGACAGCTGCGGCGTTTGCATCGTGAGACGACAATGCGACCGTTCAATCATTCATTCATTCAATCGTATTTATTGAGCACTTACTGTGTGCAGAGCACTGTCCTAAGCGCTTGGAAAGTACAATACAGCAATAGAGACAATCCCTGCCCACACCGGGCTTACAGTCTAGAGGGGGGGACACAGACGTCAAAAAGAGTAAAAAGGTATCAATATAAATAAATAGAATTATAGATAATAATAACAGTACTTGTTAAGCGCTTATTATGTGCCAAGCACTCATTTAAACGCTGGGGTACATACACAATAATCAGGTTGTCCCACGTGGGGCCCACAGTCTTAATCCCCATTTTACTGATGAAGCACAGAGAAGTGAAGTGACTTGCCCAAATCAATCAATCAATCAATCGTATTTATTGAGCGCTTACTGTGTGCAGAGCACTGTACTAAGCGCTTGGGAAGTACAAGTTGGCAATGTATAAAGACAGTCCCTACCCAACACTGGGCTCACAGTCTAGAAGGGGGAGACAGAGAACAAAACCAAACATATTAACAAAATAAAATAAATAGAATAGATATATATAATGTAGATATAGATATAAATAGAAGAGAAGCAGCGTGGCTCAGTGGAAAGAGCCCGGGCTTTGGAGTCAGAGGTCATGGGTTCAAATCCTGGCTCCGCCACTTAGCTGTGTGATTTTGGGCAAGTCACTTAACTTCTCTGTGCCTCAGTTGCCTCATCTGTAAAATGGGGATTAAGACTGTGAGCCCCCAGTGGGGCAACCTGATCACCTTGTAACCTCCCCGGCGCTTAGAACAGTGCTTTGCACATAGTAAGCGCTTAACAAATGCAATCATCATTATTATTATTATTAGAACAGTGCTTTGCACATAGTAAGCGCTTAATAAATGTCATTATTATTATTATATGTACAAATAAAATAAATAAATAAATAGAGTAATAAAGTCACACAGCTGATCAGTGCTGTCTCCCCCTTCTAGACTGTGAGCCCACTGTTGGGTAGGGACTGTCTCTATATGTTGCCAACTTGTACTTCCCAAGCGCTTAATACAGTGCCCTGCACACAGTAAGCGCTCAATAAATACGATTGATTGATTGCACTTCCCAACTGCTTAGTACAGTGCTCTGCACACAGTAAGCACTCAATAAACACGATTGATTGATTGATTGATTGATTGGTGGGGTCGGGATGAGAACCCAGCCCTTTTGACTCCACATAAATGCTGTGGGGTGGAGGGGAATGCAAAGGGGGTGAGTGGAGGTGACGTGTTGGGAGGGGGAGCTAGGAAAAGGGGGCTTAGTCTGGGAAGGCCTCTTGGAGGAGGTGCGCCTGCAGAAGGGCTTGGGGGGGGGGGGGGAAGGGTGATTGTTTAGCCGCCGGCCGGCGAGGAGGGGAGGGGAGGGGGACACACGCCTCTCAGCTGTTAAGGGAGGGCGATCTATGGCTGAGGAGGCCTTCCCAGACTGAGCCCCTTCCTTCCTCTCCCCCTCGTCCCCCTCTCCATCCCCCCCATCTTACCTCCTTCCCTTCCCCAGAGCACATATATATTTGTACATATTTATTACTCCATTTATTTATTTATTTATTTTACTTGTACATATCCATTCTATTTATTTTATTTTGTTAGTATGTTTTGGTTTTCTTCCCTGTCTCCCCCTTTTCAGACTGTGGGCCCACTGTTGGGTAGGGACCGTCTCTATATGTTGCCAACTTGGACTTCCCAAGCGCTTAGTCCAGTGCTCTGCACACAGTTAGCGCTCAATAAATACGATTGATTGATTGATTGAGTAAGCAACGCCTTTCTCTCCGGGCTGGTGTTTCTGCAAGTTTGTCAGGGGGCGTCTACAGGGAGCTCGGGGGTGGGGGGAGGAATGAGGTGGGCGGTGGGCCGGGGCCGCCTCAAGCCAAACGAACGCACCGCCTTGCCGCTCCTCCAGAAGTCGCAGGACTGCAACCCTCTCTTCCACCGGCTCAATAAACCTTGCAAAAACGAGTGTCACCTATAATCATCATTATTATCACAGTAATAATAATAATAATGATGGCACTTACTATGTGCAAAGCACTGCTCTAAGCGCTGGGGATGTTCTAAGCACTGCCCTCTCTTCCACCGGCTCAATCAACCTTGCAAAAACGAGCGTGATCTATAATCATAATTATTATCACAGTAATAATAATAATGATGACGCTTACTATGTGCAAAGCACTTATATAAGCGCTGCCCTCTCTTCCACCGGCTCAATCAACCTTGCAAAAACGAGCGTGATCTATAATCATCATTATTATTACAGTAATAATAATAATAATAATGATGGCGCTTACTATGTGCAAAGCACCGCTCTAAGCTCTGGGGATGTTCTAAGCGCTGCCCTCTCTTCCACCGGCTCAATCAACCTTGCATAAACGAGCGTGATCTATAATCATAATTAATATCACAGTAATAATAATAATGATGGCGCTTACTATGTGCAAAGCACGGCTCTAAGTGCTGGGGATGTTCTAAGCGCTGCCCTCTCTTCCACCGGCTCAATCAACCTTGCAAAAACGAGCGTGGTCTATAATCATAATTATTATCACAGTACTAGTAATAATAATAATGATGGCATTTACTATGTGCAAAGCACTGTTCTAAGCGCTGGGGATGTTCTAAGCGCTGCCCTCTCTTCCACCGGCTCAATCAACCTTGAAAAAACGAGCGTGATCTATAATCATAATTATTATCACAGTAATAATAATAATAATAATAATGGCACTTACTATGTGCAAAGCACTGCTCTAAGCGCTGGGGATGTTCTAAGCGCTGCCCTCTCTTCCACCGGCTCAATCAACCTTGCAAAAACGAGCGTCATCTATAATAATCATTATTATCACAGTACTAGTAATAATAATAATGATGGCGCTTACTATGTGCAAAGCACTGCTCTAAGCGCTGGGGATGTTCTAAGCGCTGCCCTCTCTTCCACCGGCTCAATCAACCTTGCAAAAACGAGCGTCATCTATAATCATCATTATTATCACAGTAATAATAATAATAATGATGGCGCTTACTATGTGCAAAGCACTGTTCTAAGCGCTGGGGATGTTCTAAGCGCTGCCCTCTCTTCCACCGGCTCAATCAACCTCTCAAAAACGAGCGTGATCTAATCGTAATTATTATCACAATAATAATAATAATAATGATGATGGCGCTTACTATGTGCAAAGCACTGCTCTAAGCGCTGGGGATGTTCTAAGTGCTGCCCTCTCTTCCACCGGCCCAATCAACCTTGCAAAAACGAGCGTGATCTATAATAATCATTATTATCACAGTAATAATAATAATAATAATGATGGCGCTTACTATGTGCAAAGCACTGCTCTAAGCGCTGGGGATGTTCTAAGCGCTGCCCTCTCTTCCACCGGCTCAATCAACCTTGCAAAAACGAGTGTGATCTATAATCGTAATTATTATCACAGTAATAATAACAATAATAATGATGGCTCTTACTATGTGCCAAGCACTGTTCTAAGCGCTGGGGATGTTACAAGGTGCTCAGGTTGTCCCCCAGGGGGCTCACAGTCTTAATCAGGGTCTTGGTCAGGGGTTCGAATTCCGGCTCCGCCTCATGTCTGCTGTGTGATCTTGGGCAAGTCACTTAACTTCTCTGAGCCTCAGTTACCTCATCTCTAAAATGGGGATTAAGACTGTGAGCCCCACGTGGGGCAACTTGATCACCTTGTATCCCCCCAGCGCTTAGAACAGTGCTTTGCACATAGTAAGCGCTTAACAAATGCCGTTATTATTATTATTATTATTATTATTAATCCCCATTTTGCAGATGAGATAACTGAGGCCCAGAGAAGTGAAGTGCCTTGCCCAAAGTCACACAGCTGACAATGGCGGAGCTGGGGTTTGAACCCACGACCTCTGACTCCAAAGCCCGGGCTCTGTCCATTGAGCCACGCTGGTGTTTGTGAAGCGCTTACTATATTGCCAGGCAGCGTACTAAGGCACTGTACAAGCCAAATCGGGTTGGACACAGTCCCTGTCCCACGTGGGGCTCACAGTCTCAATCCCCATTTTACAGATGAGGAAGCTGAGGCACAGAGAAGTGGAGTGACTTGTCCAAGGTCACACAGCAGACAAGTGGCAGAGCGGGGATCGGAACCCATGACCTTCTAAGTCCCAGGCCCGTGCTCTCTCCATTACGCCATGCTGCTTCTTCAAAGCTGTGAGTTCGTGGTAGGCAGGGATTGTCACTAGTGTTCTATTGTAATAATCATAATAATGGCATTTGTTAAGCGCTTACTATGTGCGAAGCACTGTTCTAAGCACTGGGGGAGATACAATGTGATCAGGTTGTCCCACGGGGGGCTCACAGTCTTAATCCCCATTTTACAGATGAGGTAACTGAGGCCCAGAGAAGTGAAGTGACTTGCCCAAAGTCACACAGCTGACAAGTGGCGGAGGCAGAATTAGAACCCATGACCTCTGACTCCCAAGCCCCGGCTCTTTCCACTGAGCCACGCTGCTTCTCTTTTGTACTTCCCCAAGCGCTTAGTACAGTACTCAGCACACAGTAAGCACTTAATAAATCTGATTGAATGAATAGTGGACAAAGCCTGGGAGTCAGAGGGACTTGGGTTCTAATCCCATGCCCATCCTTCTCTGTTGTATGAACTGGGCCTCAGTTTGCCTCATCTGCAAAATTCATTCATTCATTCAATCGCTTACTGACTCAATGTCAGTCTCTCCCTCCAGACTGTAAGCTTGTAGTGGGCAGGGACTGTGCACACAGGAAGAGCTCAATAAATACGATTGAATGAATGAATGGTTCTATTGTCCTTTCCCAAGCATTTATTACAGTGCTCTGCACACAGTGTGCAGCGTGGCTCAGTGGAAAGAGCCCAGGCTTTGGAGTCAGAGGTCTTGGGTTCAAATTCCGCTCCGCCAATTGTCAGCTGTGTGACTTTGGACAAGTCACTTCACTTCTCTGTGCCTCAGTTACCTCATCTGGAAAATGGGAATTGAGCCTGTGCGCCCCCGTGGGACAATCTGATCACCTTGTAACCTCCCCAGCACTTAGAACAGTGCTTTGCGCACAGTAAGCGCTTAGTAAATGCCATCATTATTATTAGCAGTAGTAAGCGCTTAATAAATACGATTGAATGAATGAGGGGAGTACAATGCAACGGACTCGAAAGACACATTCCCGGCCCTTATTATTATTATTAATTGTATTTATTGAGCGCTTACAGTGTGCAAAACATTGCACTAAGCGCTTGGGAAGGTACCTAATTAGCTTGTGGGCCGAGACCCGGCTCCTTGCAGAACCGGAACACCGGGGCGGGAAAAGTGGGGAACTGTCGTTTCCCTCTCCCTTCGCTGGATGCTCAATCACACCCAATTGTGGAAGCGGCACACGAGCACGCACATGCCACGGGCATCATGCACACATATCCACCCACCCCCGGCTCCAAGCGTGCTCCGAGCATGCACACACCCGCCCACCTGCGCCGGGGCTCCGTAACCGCCCACTGCCACACAAAAGCAGGCCAGGAAAGCTGGGAAACGAGCCACGGACGCTGTGGAAAAAGAATTTCCTCTTTTTCCCCCCTCTCCCACTCCCGAGTCGTCCTTGCACTTAATAATAATAATAATAATGATGATGGCATTTGTTAAGCGCTTACTATGTACAAAGCACTGTTCTAAGAGCTGGGGAGGTTACAAGGTGATAAGGTTGTCCCATGGGGGACTCACAGTCTTAATCCCCATTTTACAGATGAGGTAACTGAGGCCCAGGGAAGTGAAGTGACTTGCCCAAAGTCACACAGCTGGCAATTGGCAGAGCCGGGATTTGACCCCATGACCTCTGACTCCAAACCCTGGGCTCTTTCCACTGAGCCATGCTACTTATCTACTTATGCTTATGATTATAATACTTGTGCTTCCTGTTAAGCGCGTACTATTACTGTATTGTACTTTCACTCATTGCTTTATTGTACTTTCCAAGCGCTTAGCAGAGCGCTCTGCACACAGTAAACTCTCAATAAATACGATTGAATGACCAATGATTGTATGTGTCAAACACTTTTTTGTGTGGTGGGGTAGATAGATACATATATACTGGTTCATCTGGTTGGACACGGTCACTGTCCCATAAGGGGCTCACGCTCTTATCCCCATTTTACAGATGAGGTAACTGAGGCCCAGAGAAGTGAAATAATTTGCCCCAGGTCACACAGATGACACAGATGACATGTGATGGAGCTGGGATTAATAATAATAATAATAATGGAATTTGTTAAGCTCTTACTATGTGCAAAGCACTGTTCTAAGTGCTGGCGAGGGTACAAGGTGATCAGGTTGTCCCACGTGGGGCTCACAGTCTTAATCCCCATTTTACAGATGAGGTAACTGAGGCCCAGAGAAGTTAAGTGACTTGCCCAAAGTCACACAGTAGACAAGTGGCTGAGGCAGAATTAGAACCCATGACCTCTGACTCCCAAGCCCGGGCTCTATCCACTAAGTACAGTGCTTTAGTAAGCGCTTAACATACACCGTAATTAATTACTATTATTATTACTGTCATGCTGCTTCTCACTTGGATTTGCTACCTTTATTCACCCCCTCCCTCAGCCCCACGGCACTTAATGCACATAGCCCAAACTGATTTATATGAATGTTTTGTCTCCCCCTCTAGTCTGTAAACCCCTTGTGGACAGAGAATGTGGCTACCAACTCTGTTCTACTCTCCCAAGTATTTGGTACAATGCTCTGCTCAAAGTAAGCATTCAATAAATACCATTCATGGATTGATTGATCTCGAGAGGAGGAGAGGAGGGGAGAAGGGGGCGGCAAACAATTCCAAACCGCCTCAGGCTTCACCCTGTTGGTTCTTAGTCCCGTCTCTGTTCTCTTCCCTGGGGATAAGCAGTATTTTCCATTTTAAGAGCTTAATAACTTGGCTCTCTCCTCTTCTCCACAACATGGTGAACTCCTTGAGAGCGGGGGTCATGTCTACTAACTCAATTGTAACATAAACCACAACTATTATTACTATTTACTCTTTTATGCGCTCAGCACACAGCACTTGATCAATATGATTGATTGATGGATTCCCTGCATTCCACTGCCCCGTGCTTTGCCCCAAGATTTGGTTTGGAGAAAATGATCTCAACCCTCAAGGGAAACACAAGCAATTCTGGGACAGCCCCATTACACGTTTCTGAGGAAATCGTTTAGAGCAGGGAATGGATCTACCAACTCTATATTGTATTGTGCTCGCCTAAGCTCCTAGTACAGTGCTCTGCACACAGCAACTGCTCAATAAATACCATTTTTACGGTATTTGCTAAGTGCTTACTATGTGCCAGGCACTATACTAAGCGCTGGGGTAGAAACAAACTAATTAGGTTGGACACAGTTGATTTCAAGTGAATGGAAGCAGCATGGTCTAGTGGATACAGCCCGCTTTTGGAAGTCAGAAGGACCTGGGTTTTTTTTTTAAATGGCATTTATTAAGCGCTTACTACCACTACTACTACTAATAATGATGGCATTTGTTAAGCACTTACTATGTGCAGAGCACTGTTCTAAGGGCTGGGGGGATACAAAGTGATCAACTTATCATCATCATCAATCGTATTTATTGAGCGCTTACTGTGTGCAGAGCACTGGACTAAGCGCTTGGGAAGTACAAATTGGCAACATATAGAGACAGTCCCTACCCAACAGTGGGCTCACAGTCTAAAAGGGGGAAACAGAGAACAAAACCAAACATACTAACAAAATAAAATAGATAGAATAGATATGTACAAGTAAAATAAATAAATAAATAGAGTAATAAATATGTACAAACATATATACAGGTGCTGTGGGGAAGGGAAGGAGGTAAGATGGGGGGATGGAGGGGGGAGAGGAAGGAAGGGGCTCAGTCTGGGAAGGCCTACATGGGGCTCACAGTCTTAATCCCCATTTTACAGATGAGGTAACTGAGGCTCAGAGAAGTTAAGTGACTTGCCCAAGGTCACACAGCAGACATGTGGCGGAGTCAGGATTCGAACCCATGACCTCTAACTCCAAAGCCCATGCTCTTTCCAGTGAGCCACACTGCTTCTCTACGTACAAAGCACTGTTCCAAGCACTGGGGTCTCGTCCCAGCTCCGCCACTTGTCCGCTATGTGACCTTGAGCAAGTCACTCAACTTCCCTGTGCCTCAGTTACCTCATCTATAAAATGGGAATTAAGACCGTGAAACACGGACTATGTCCGACCTGATGATCTTGTATCAACCCCAGGGCTCAGGACCGTGCTTGGCCCTTAGTAAGCGCTTAACACATACCACGAAAAAACTGAAGCTAAGGGAGGATTCCAGGGGCCGCCCACCTTCCCTGGGTGGGAGCCTTCGATGATGCGTTCACTTTGAAGTCGCGATTCTGGGGGTCGCAACCGAACAAAGCCTGAATTCATCGCCACGCTGGGGCCGCCTCGCAGGCGGGGAAAACTAAGGGTCAAGTTTAGTTATTCATCAAACCGTGGCACCGCCCACCGCCTCCGGGACCGGAGGCGCCAAACCCGGGGTCTCAAACCCGGGGACTTGAAGGAGGGGCGAGGGGGTGGGGGGCTTTCGGTTTCCAAGGGACTTCCAGCCGCTCTCGGTCTCCGGGAAAGAATGCAGCGCATGATAAAACGGGAGGAAAAGGCTGACAGGTCTCTGTAGAATGGCCACTTCTGACACTTGCTAATGAGTTTAAACTCTGACCTTTCCAAATGGGATGCAGATTCCTGGAATGCCCTGGGGATGGAAGTGGGTTTTCCAGGCCGACCCGGGAGGAGGTGGAGCGGCTGAATGGAGACAGGTAATGGAGTGGGAAGCAAGGGGAATAAACAAATGTGAGCCCACTGTTGGGTAGGGACTGTCTCTATATGTTGCCAACTTGTACTTCCCAAGCACTTAGTACAGTGCTCTGCACACAGTAAGCGCTCAATAAATACGATTGATTGATTGAAGTTGCAACTCTTTATTCACCCTTTCCTCAGACCCACTGCACTTTTTAATTATATTTCTTAAGAGCTCACTATGTTTCAGGCACTATTCTGGGGCAGAAACAAACTCATCAGGTTGGACACAGCCCATGTCCCACATGGGGCTCCCAGTCTTAATCCCCATTTTACAGATGAAGTCACTGAGTCCCAGAGAAGTGAAGTGACTTGTCCAAGGTCACAGAGCAGACAGGTGGCAGAGCCGAGATTATAACCCAGGACCTTCCAACCCGAGGACTATGCTCTATCCACTAGGCCACGCCACTTCTCGGTGTCCATATCCATAATTTATTTAGTAATATTAATATCCATCTCCCCGGTTGACTGTAAATTCCTTGTGGTTAGGGAACGTGTCCATCAACTCCGCTGTAGACGCGTATTTCCTGAACACTTACTGTAAGTAGAGTGCTGTACTAAGCACTCAGAAGAGTACAATATAACAGTTCATTCATTCATTCAATCGTATTTATTGAGCACTTACTGTGTACAAAGCACTGTACTAAGCGCTTGGCACAATACTAAGCGCTTGAGTTGGTAGAGCTGCTCCCTGTTCACATGGGGCTTACAGTCTAGCGGACTGCAAACTTGGGCGACAGTCACAGCCCCCAGAGCGAGTTTGCACAGGGCTGTTACAGTCTTGTGGAATATCCCAGATGCTCAGAATCTGCCCTCCCAAAATCTCATTGGATTTGTCTAAACAAATTTAAATTTCAAAACTCAATGGCTTATCATTGATCAGGCTACGTTGTAAACTCATTGAGGGCGGGGATCATGTCTGCTATCTCTTTTGTACTCTCCTAAACCTTTAATTCAGTAGTCTGACCACAGATGCTTAATAATCAATCCATCAGTTGTATTTACTGAGCATTTACTTTGTGCAAAGCACTGACTAAATGGGAGAATACAATATAGCTGAGTTGGTAGGAACGGTTCCCTTCCCACAAGGAGTTCACAGTCTAGAGGGGCGGAAGAAATGCTGCTGGTTGGCTATTCTTCCCTCATTAGAGTTTAAACTAGCGGCTCAAGAGGAATGAAGAGAATGGTTAAGGAAATAGAGATGCAAGAGAAAAGCAGCATGGCCTACTGCATAAAGCATGGGATTGGGAGTCAGAAGGACCTGGGTTCTAACTGTCTACGGTGTGACCTTGGGCAAGTCACTTCATTTCTCTGTGCCTCAGTTACCTCAACTGTAAAATAGGAGTTAAGATTGTGAGCACCATGAGGGACAGGGACTGTGTCCAACCCCAGCGCTTAGTACAGTGCCTGCCACATAATAAGCGCTTAACAAACACCACAATTATTATTATTATTAATTATTATTAGGTGCAAGGGAACACATGTAATGGATGATGATGATTGGGGTATTTGTTAAGCGCTTATCATGTGCCAAGCACACAGTCTATGGAGGACAGCAGGTTATTTACTTTCCATTTTACAGATGAAGAAATCTGAGAAGCCAAGTGATTTACTCATGGTCAACAAGACAGCAGCAGAGCGTTGAGACTAGAACCCAGGGCTCTGATCTGATTAACTTGTATCTAGCCCAGAGTTTAAGAACAGTGCATATAATAAGCTCTTAAAGACCCTAATAAAAATAATGATACTAATAAGGCTTGTTATACACACAGATACACTCACAGTGTATTTATATATGAGAAAATTCCTCTGTTTGCTTCCCTTTTATCCCGTAATGATCTTGTGGAAATGTCATTTAACAAGCATGTGCAGCATTCAAAGTAGTTTCACCCACACCAAATGCTGTCAAGCCATTCAGTCAGTCAATCATGTTTATTGAGCGCTTACTGTGTGCACAGCACTTTACTAAGCACTTGGGAGAGTACAGTATAACAGACACATTTCCTGCCTGCAAGGAGCTTACAATCTAGAGGGGCAGGCAGACATTAATATAAATTAATAAATGACAGATGTGGACATAAGTGCTGAGGGGCTGGAAGAGGAGATGAATAAAGGGATCAAAGGGTGATGCAGAAAGGAGTTGAAGAAAAGGAAAAGAGGGCTTAGGGAAGAGCTCTCGGAGGAGATGTGTCTTCAATAAGGCTTTGAAGGTGGAGAGAGTCATTGTCTATAGGATATGAGGAGGGAGGGCCTTCCAGGCCAGAGGAAGGACTTGGGCGAGAGGTCATAGGGTGGATCCGAGGCTCTATTTATTTTACTTGTACGTATTTACTATTCTATTTATTTTGTTAATTCATTCAATCGTATTTATTGAGCGCTTACTGTGTGCAGAGCACTGTACTAAGCGCTTGGGAAGTACAAGTTGGCAACATATAGAGACGGTCCCTACCCAACAGTGGGCTCACAGTCTAGAAGGGGGAGACAGAGAACAAAACAAATCATATTAACAAAGTAAAATAAATGGAATAAATATGTACAAGGAAAATAAATAGAGTGTGCATATAGCTTTAATTCTATCTGTTCTGATGATTTTGACACCCGTCTACATATTTTGTTTCGTTGTCTGTCTCCCCCTTCTAGAGTGTGAGCCTGTTGTAGGGTAGGGACCGTCTCTATATGTTGCCGACTTGTACTTCCCAAGCTGTTAGTACAGTGCTGTGCACACAGTAAGCTCTCAATAAATACGACTGACTGACTGAATGAATGAATGAGGCACAGTGAAATTACCATTCATGCAGTCCATTAGTAGTATTTACTGAGTGCCTACTATGTGAACAGCACAGACTGAGCGCAGTAGAATCAGTAAACACAATCCCTGCCCTCAAGGAGCTTCCAGCCTCCGTCTTCTAAGCACGGTACAAAGCACTTGGGAGAGGACAAGTGAGTTACTAGACATGATTCGTGGCCTCAAGGGACTGGTTTGGAAGATCGTGGGAAATCTTAGAGAGGAAGAAACAGGCTCACGCCAGAGGCAAGGAAACTATTTAGAAACATGGTTAACATTTAGTAATTCCTCTGAGAGGCAGAACTCATTAGCCAAGAGACTGGTTACATGGAGAAAAAATTATTATTCATTAAACAGAGTAGGGTATGAAAATAAAGAGTCCCCTTTGATCTCGATGGATCTTAACTACAGTTTTAAAATACAAAAAGTATTTGTAACATATGGTAAGAGGCAAGGCTAATGTAATTTTAGAAATTGCTGAATGCATGGTATATTTATATTGAGCTACCATCTCCCCAGTGCTGCAATTTCATGTATGTTTTGTACATGTTTGGGGATTTGCAAGTTTACTGTATCCTCCTGTGGCGAATATTAAATGCCTCACTGAATTGTGCTTGAATTGTCCTGAGTTTGTGTTTCATTTCAATACAAACATCTATTATAATTAAAGATTAGGACTGAAAGTTTGCTTTGTTCTTTGGTTGGGGGGGGTTGTGTGTGTGTATGAGGGGGTTGTATGTGTGTATGTATGTGTGTGTTTTTGTGTGTGTTTTAAAGAAGCATCAGGTCTGGCAAAGGAGAAGACTGCAAATTGCTCTGGAATTATTTTTGATTAAAAAAATGGTGCTTTAGCTTCTACAACTTTTCCCCCTGTTCAGATCCCTCGAAAATTACCCAAATATCTCCCAACAACCCAATTTGTATCTTCTCTGCAATCACCCCCAGCACTTCTGTACTTTGTTACTCTAGTCCTCATCAGCGGTAGGGGTATTTATTGCACATCTACTGAGTGCAGAGCACTGTACTAAGCGTGAGACCTTCCCTCCTCATGAAGAACTCAGTTTTGGCCATTTATTAACTGGACATTCAATTTTTCATTCTGATACTCTATTTGTAAATTTGTTTATGCCTGTTAGATTGGAAGCTCCTTCATTCATTCAATCATATTTATTAAGCACTTTGTGCAGAGCACTGTACTAAGTGCTTGGAAAGTATAATTCAACAACAAATAGAGGCAATCCCTGCACACAACTGGCTCACAATCTAGAAGGGGGGAGACAGACAACAAAACAAGTAAACAGGCACCAGTAACATCACTATAAATGAATAGAATTATGGATATATACACATCATCAATAAAAATAAATAGAATTATAAATATGAACGTGGCTTCTTATGGGTAAGGAACATGCTTTTTCATTCTGTGATACTTTCCCAAGCATCTAATGCAATGCATTGCACGAAGAAGGCACTCAGTAAATAGCCAATACTCAATCGTATTTATTGTGCGCTCACTGTGTGCAGAACACTGTAGTAAGCACTTGGGAGAGTACAGTACAACAATATAACAGACACAGTCTCTGCTCACAACAAACTTCAGGAAGGGGAAAGAATGGAGACTCCAGTTGCATTAAGATCATTTTTTATGGTTTGTTAAGCACTATGTGCCAGGCACTGTACTAAGCATTGGGATAGGTTCAAGATAATCAGGTTGGACACAGTCCATGTCCCACATGAGGTTCATAAACTTAGTCCCCATTTTACAAATGAGTCAACTGAGGCACAGAGAAATTAAGGGACTTGCCTAAGGTTACGCAACAGACAAATGGCAGAGCTGGGATTAGAACCCACGTCCTCTGACTCCCAGTCCCAAACTCTATCCACTCAGCCACAAGAATTCATTATGGAACATCAGGTGGCCGCCTGTATTTGAGTAAGATGAAAAATGGGGCTCTAAACTACCAACTCAGAACTGTACTGACCATGTGCAGGAAGCAGCCAATCAGTTAATGAACCAGTAGTATTGTGCAGAGCGTGCTGAGAGCTTGCAAGAGTCCAGTAGAGTTAAGAGACACAATCTCTGCCCTCAAGGTGCTTCATTCATTCATTCATTCAGTCAATCGTATTTATTGAGCACTTACTGTGTGCAGAGCACTGTACTAAGTGCTTGGGAAGTACAAGTTGTAGCAGGCTGGAACCAGCCCCTGTCCCACATGGGGGTCACAGTTTAAATAGGAGGGAGAACCGGTTATCGAATCCCCATTTTACAGATGAGAGAAGTTACGTGACTTGCCCAAGGTCACACACAGCAGGCAAGTGCTTGATCAGGGATTAGGGCCCATGTCTCCTGACAGGGCTCTAAATGTTAGGCCAAGCTGATTCCCCAAATGGGGGGAATCTCGGGGGGATTCAGAGCTTTGGTGGGACCACGAGGATCCCAGCAAAGGTGGAGATGGTCAGCCTTACCCCAGACCTATGGGGTTCTGAGCCCTCCCTACCTGCTCAACAAGGTAGCTGGGAGCTTGGGAGGGTTAACTTATCACAAGATTGTCTTGATGACAGTGTCTGCTTTTGGGATTAGCTGGGATAAACACTCTTAACTCCTCCGGCTGTATGACTCTCCCATCCCTCTCATCCCTCTCCTGCCTCCTCCCGACTCCCCTCCCCAACCAATCCCGCACCTCCTCACCATCTTAAAAGAACCAGGTCCTGGCACACTGATTCCTCCACACTCTCATTCCTTCACCCACAGTTTTGTCTTCTTACAGTTGTGCATGTTGATACACTGTACACAAACACGCATGCACATGCACTGCAACGCACAGTTTCTCATCTGTAAGATGAAATCCTGGTCTTCCCTGCCTCCGTCTGTAAATCCTAGTGGACACAGAGACTGTGTCCACTCTGATTCTCAGTATCCATCTCAGTGCTTGGCACATAGTACATGCTTAATAAAATGCCACAGGATTAGTAATATTGACCGGGAATTGGGAGAAATTTGGCCATTTTTCCTCCTGAATGGAAATACTTGATTGGAAAACCCTCAGGGATCTACAAGTTATCTTGATGAATTGTAATTGTAAATTCCTAATGGGCAGGGATCATGTCTCCTGACTCTACTGTACTCTACCAAGCGTTTAGTACAGTACTCTGTGGAAAGTAGGCTGTAAGCTCCTTGTGGGCAGTGATCTTGTCTACCAGCTCTATTGTACTCTTCCGAGCGTTCAGTCCAGTGCTCTGAACACAGTGGACTGTAAGCTCCTTGAGGGCAGGGATCGTGTGTTCTGAACTCTATTTTACTCTTCTGAGCGCTCAGTACAGGGCTCTACACACAGCAAATACTCAGTGAAAACCACTGATTGCTGAATTAATTGTATGTTGCTCTGAACTGTTCCTATTTAATGGGGCAGACCTCCCCCTTCGACCTACCATTTTGGCGATGACCATTTGGCTCTAGCCAACGCTGGTATTTATCAAGCTCTTACTGTGTGCAGAGCACTGTACTAAGAGCTTGGGAGAGTACAACACAGCCCGACTTGCTTAGTTCAGTGCCTGGCATATAGTCAGTGCTTAACAAATACCACAATATAACAGACACATTCCCTGCCCACAATGGGTTTACAGTCTAGAAGGGGAGAGAGACATTAATATAAATAACGGATATGGACACAAGTGCTGCGGGGCTGAGGGCGTGGGTGGTGAATAAAGATAAAAAGATGGAAAGAGTGATAGAAAGAGTAAGCCCTTAGTACAGTGCTCTGCACACAGTAAGCGCTCAATAAATACAATTGATGATGAAAACAGCGGTGTGGTCCTATCTTCCTGAAGTGGGTGAGCAGAGCGAGCCGTGATGGACGTTTGGGCTGGGCCAGTGACCTTTCAAACTGCTGTCCTGGGGGCGGGGTGGTGGCCGAGGCCTTCCGGCACCTCACACAAGCGCTTGTTGTGCCCGAGCTGGCCAGGAGCCCGACATGGGCTGGGCGGTTCAGGGCCAGTTACGCTCCGCGGCCTGGCGAGAGACAAAGAACCGATACATGGGCGAGCCGCAGAGGCCGGCGGCTGGGCCCTATCGAATGGCCTCACTCTAGAGGAGCTTTTCTTTTTAGAAGAATTCTTCAGGAAACGGCCTCTCACTCGGGATATCCCACTCTTAGCAGGTTTCTCCCGCAAAGGGGTGGTCCTGACCTGATGATCCTCTAGACTGTAAATTCTTTGTGGGAAGGGATCATGTCTACTAACGGTATTTTTTTTTAATGGTATCTGTTCAGCGCTTATTCCATGCTAGGCACTGTACTAAACGCTGGGGTACGTACAAGCTAATTGGGTTGGTCACAGTCCCTGTCCCACATGGGGCTCACAGTCTTAATCATTCACTCATTCATTCATTCATTCAATCGTATTTACTGAGCGCTTACTGTGTGCAGAGCACTGTACTAAGCGCTTGGGAAGTACAAGTTGGCAACATATAGAGATGGTCCCTACCCAACAACAGGCTCACATCCCATGAGGTAACAGAGGCATGGAGAAGTGAAATGACTTGCTCAAGGTCACATAGCAGACAGGCGGTGGAGCTGGGATTAAAATCCAGGCCTTTCTGATTTCCAGGTCTGTGCTGTTTCCACTAGGCCATGCTGTTTCTCTATCATGGTATTTTTTAAGCGCTTACTATGTGTTAAGCACTGTACTACAATATTCTAGACTGTAAGCTCGTTACGGGCAGGGAACGTGTTGTATTATACTCTTCCAAGTGCTCAGTACAGTGCTCTGCACGGGCTTGCGAGTCAGAGGGTGTGGGTTCTAATCCCGGTTCTTCCACTTGTCAGCTGTGTGACTTTGGGCAAGTCACTTAACTTCTTTGTGCCTCAGCTACCTCATTTCTAAAATGGGGATTAAGACTGTGAGCCCCACGAAGGACAAACTGATTACCTTGTATCTTCCCCAGTGCTTAGAACAGTGCTTGGCACATAGTAAGTGCTTAACAAATACCACTGTCATTATCATTATTATTCTAATAAACACTCAATAAATGCTATCGATTGAGTTCATTTCCCCTACCTCCTCTCCCTGGCTTATGCACTTGGGTCCGCACCCTTTAAGCATTCGATATTTACCTCACCCTCAGCCTCATAGCACTTTTACATATCCATAATTTATTTTAATGTCTGTCTCCCCCTGTAGACTTTAAGCTCCTTGTGGGCAAGGAACATGTCTACCAATTCAGTTATACTGAACTCTCCCAAGTGCTTAGACAATGCTCTGTACACTGTAAGCACTCAATAAATACCATTGCTTACTTGCTTGATCGATTGATGCCCCAACAATTAGTACAGGGCTTGGCTCATAGTAGGCACTTAAAAAATACCACATGCATTATCCTGTAGGATCTGTTTCCATAGCAATAGAAACGTGGCCCCGGGCCTCTGGCTTGTGGCACTGTCTGGGCCCGTTAATGCCAAGGACGACTTGGTTGCCAGCCTATAGGCATGCTGTGGGCGTGCCATGGACATTGGCTTCCTGGCTCTGGCCTTGTTTTCCAGAACCACTTGAGAAGCAGCGTGCCCTAGTGGAAAAAGCACCGGCTTGGGAATCAGAGATCCTAGATTCTAATCCTGGCTCTGCCAAAAGCCTGTTGTTTGATCTTGGGTGAGTCACTTAATTTCTCAGTGCCTCAATTACCTTGTCTGTAAAATGGGGATTACTACTCCTTCCTACTTAGACTGTGAACCCCATGTGGAACAGGGACTGTATCCAGCCTGATTAACTTGTATCTACTTCAGTGCTTAGAACAGTGCTTGGCACACAGTAAGAGCTTAACAAGTTCCATAATTATTGTTATTAGTGTGGTTTGTCCTAATAATAATAATAATAATAATGGCATTTATTAAGCGCTTACTATGTGCAAAGCACTGTTCTAAGTGCTGGGGAGGCTACAAGGTGATCAGGGTGTCCCACGTGGGGCTCACAGTCTTCATAGTCTCCTAATAGCTGGTATAGGTCCAAGTCAGTTAGATTAGACACAGTCCCTGTCCACAGCCCACAGTCTAAAGTAGGAGGGGGAACAGGTATTGAATCCCCATTTTACAGTTGAAGAAAACAAGGCACAGAGAAGTTAAGCGATTTGTCCAAGTTCATGCAGTAAGCATTTGGCAGAGCAATTGACAGAGCTGGCATTAGAACCCATGTCCTGTGATTCCCAGGCCCGTGCTCTTTCCACTAGGCCACACTACGTCTAAATGGTATTTATTGAGCACTTACGGTGTTCAGTATATTGGGAGAGAACAATGCAAGAATTGGTGGCCACATTTCCTTGTCTGTGATCAATGTCCACCAATCAGTCAATCAATGGTATAAACTGGCACTAGTTTACTCCGAGCACTGTGCCAGGTATCTATAGTGTGCCTACCCCCAAATCGGCCACCTCTCAGCCTTCCCCCTACAAAGAAGCTCGAGTTCTACAAAATGTCCCCAGCTCTGAATTCTGGTGAATGTCCTGACAGGTCACCTCATCCATCCCCCTGCCTCCACCCCAAATTACCCAGGCAGCTGAGACTTTTCCTCCAGGCCCGGTGATTCCAGCCTTCCTCTCCCAGTGGTCCCTGGTAGCACCCGCTTCCCATTTGCTAATCGGGCCATTTCCCCGACAGTTCTGCCTTACTAATAATAACGATGGTATTTGTTAAGCACTTACTATGTGTCAAGTACTGTTCTAAGCACTGGGGTAGACAAGAGATAATCAGGCCCCATATGGGGCTCTTGGGGATTAGGACAGAGAAGTAACTTGGCAGGTCATGGGTCCTTGGGCACGCCCCAACTTTCCACACTTCCGGCTCCTTCTCTTTTCCTCCTAAGAGTTGTTGGGTAGGGACCATCTCTATATGTTGCCGGCTTGTACATCCCAAGTGCTTAGTACAGTGCTCTGCACACAATAAGCACTCAATAAATACGATTGAATGAATGAATGAATGAATGAGTGGAAAAATTGCACTGACAGGCCAAGGTGGGTGAGGGGGACCTGTGGGGGTCTCCAGCGGCAGAAAGACTCTGAGCTTTGGCGGGAATCCACATGGATTTCCCACCACTGCCCTGGCCCCAGCCCGTCGTTCTGGTGATAGCGAGGGGCTCCTCGGAGGAAAACATGTGGCTCTGATTAGTTCATGGGAAGGGGAGAGGGGGTGGGGAACAGATCAAATGCTGAAGCCACAGGATGCCACGGGCAAAGGTTTGACTTGGAAGGAGAAATGCCATCCATATGGTTTAATTAGTGAGCTACAATGCTGTTTTGTTCACTGAGTGGGGAGGGCGGGTTGGGGAGGAGCACCCTCAAAACTTCTGTGTCCCCTAAACGCCTCATTACTCCCCATGCAGCAGTGGCCTAGTGGATGGAAAACTAGTCTGAAAGTCAGAAGAACCTGGGTTCTAATCCCAGCTCCGCCAGTTATCTGCTGTGTGACTTAGGACAAGTCACTTCACTTCTCTGGGCTTCAGTTCCCTCATCTGTAAAATGGGAATTAAAACTGTGAGCCCCATGTGGGACAGGGACCTTGTCCAAACTGATTAGCTTGTATCAACCCCAGTCCTTGGTACAGTGCCTGGGACATAGTAAGCACTTAACAAATACCATTTTTAAAAAACCACTGTTCTAAGTGCTGGGATATAAGCAAATCGGGTTGGACACAATCTCTGTCCCACAGGAGCTCACAACCTTAATCCCCAATTTACAGCTGAGGTGACTGAGGCCCAGAGGTGTGAGCCTGTTGTTGGGTAGGGATTGTCTCTGTTGCCGAATTGTATTTTCCAAGTGCTTAGTACGGTGCTGTGCACACAGTAAGCGCTTAATAAATAGGACTGAATGAATTAATTTGAAGTGACTTGCCTAAGGTCTCACAGCAGACAAGTGGCAGAGTCAGGATTAGAACCCAGGTCCTTCTGACTCCCAGGTCCATGCTCTATCATAAAAGGACGACACTGCCTCGCCCCACAGCTGGAAAATGGGCATTCAATAATAATAATAATAATAATAATAATAATAATAATAATAATAATCATGATGGCATTCATTGAGCGCTTACTAAGTGCAGGGCGCTGTTCTAGGCGCTGGGGAGGTTACTGGGTGATTGGGTTGTCCCATGTAGGGCTCACGGTCTTCACCCCTATTTTGCAGATGAGGGAACTGAAGCCCAGAGATGTGAAGTGACTTGCCCAGGGTCACCCAGCCAACAATTGGCAGAACGGGGATTTGAACCCATGACCTCTGACTCCAAAGCCCGGGCTCTTTCCATTGAGCCACGCTGCTTCTCTTTTAATAGGGCCTGATTCATTGCATGTTCTCCCTCCTATTTAAGACTGACCCTCATGCAGAACCTGATTATCTGTCACCTATCCCAGTACCTAGGGACCGTCTCTCTATGTTGTCTCTGTACACAGTAAGCGCTCAATAAATACGATTGATTGAAGGAATCCATTAGGCCATGCTGCTTCCCAGATTCCCAGCTGGTGCTCCCCTAAACCCATTGAGATCCAGCCCGCAGACATCTACAGAAACCCCCAAGGTGAAGGTGGGGGGTGGTGGTTTGAGGAATCACTTCTTCTGCTTCCCCCTCCCCCTGCGCTGTCGAGGATGGGAAGTGTAATGTTTTCAGATGCAGCAGCCAGTGTGTTCTCCGGGGAAGGGATGACTGTCAGATGTGGTCGACACACTTCCTCCCTGCTCTCTCCCTCTCCTTGCTCTGTCTCTTCTGCACCCCCATGCACATGCTGTCTCCTGCTCTCTCTCTTGCTAGGCCAGTGTGGTAGCATCCTGCTGGTTGGGTGGACTGAGACACAGTCACCTGCTGTGAATAGGCACCTGCCAGAAGGCACATGAGAGTATATGGAACGTGCTGAAGTCATTTATTTATATTAATGTCTGTCTCCCCCTATAGACTGCAAGCTCGTTGTGGGCAGTTAATGGGTCTATTGTTGCATTGTACTTTCCAAGTGCTTAGTACAGTGCTGTAAGTACAGTGAGTGCTCAATAAATACGATTGACTGACTGTCAAGTCAACCAAGGCCACACGCAAGTCCGCAGTGGGAAAAACTCTGTTCTGTAGTCATTGGCTATTCAGGCTGGTCTCAATTCTGCTACCAAGGCAGCAGATTGCCCTGTGATACCCTGTTGGAAAAAGAGGTACAGAACAGAAGCGTAAAGGCCTGCAGGCTCTTCTCTAGACTGAAACACAGTGGGCAGGAAACATGTCTACCAACTCTGTTATGTCTTCTCTCCCAAACACTTAGTACAGTGCTGTGCCCACAGAAAGAGCTCAGGAAATTCATTCATTCAATCGTATTTATTGAGCGCTTACTGTGTGCAAAGCACTGTATTAAGCGCTTGGAAAATACAAGTTGGCAACATCTAGAGACAGTCCCTACTCAGTAAATGCGATTGAGCAGTAGGCAGAGACTGTATGATATCAATCTGGAGGCCTCTATGAGTGGGGCAGAGCACTGTACTAAGCACCTGGAAGAGTCCGAGTTAGTAGACCCGATCCCTGTCCTCCAGGAGTTTACAATTAATAGTATTTACTGAGGCTTATTATGTACAGAGCGCCATACTGTTCAATTGAGAGGATCCAATAAAAAGAGAACAGGATCCCTGCTCTTGAGGAACTTCCAGTCTGGCAGTTCTGGTCTGGCAGTTCTGTCTCTGTGGTTTGGGGAGGGGTCACCAATTCAGCTCCAGAGAGTAGAGTGAGAGGTGGGGGAGGGAAAGGAGGAGAGATCCAGGGGTCCCCACTGGGCAATGGGGATGAGCTTCTGGTAGCAGGAGAAGGACAGGGGCCCCTGCTGCAGTGGGGTGGGTGGGATTTGGGCTCAGTGGAGATCCTGCCAGGATCCTGGGCATGTTTCAGTCCCTCTGCGGCCCCCAGCCCTGTTTGACTGTTCCCACCTCCCACCAAGCGCTTAGCCAACTTCCAACATCTGTTTGAGCTGCTAGGGGACCCCACCCAGCCACCCGCTTGGGCAATCAGCCACCTCTGTGAGAACCAGTGGGAACTTTTGATTTTGGCCTTTTCTCTCACGAGGATGGAAGTGTGGTCTGCTGGTTACCTCAGCGAGCTGGGAGGCAGGATGCAGGCGTCCCTTCACTGCCTCTGCCCTGGGTGGTCCCGGCTAGGAGAACGCCCAGAGCTTGACTGGGGTGGGGGTGTGCTTGTGTGTGTGCGGGGGGGCACCTGCTTGTAGCGAGAGATTCCCTAAGAACTTTATTTCTTTATATTTTGCCGTGGGCATTGGGTATCACATTGGGTTTCCTGGCACAGTTCCCACCTGAGGGGATGATCTGGGCAGGGTGAAACTGGGCGAGGGGAGAGAGTGAACTGGACTCTCCTTCACAGGGCAAATGGAGCTGACCTATGTGGACAACCCTGGAAGAGAGGGGAAGTGGGGGATAGAGCACGGTCCTGGGAGTCAAAGGTCATGAGTTCTAATCCCGGCTCCACCACTTGTCTGCTGTGTGGCCTTGGGCAAGTCACTTCACTTTTCTGTGCCTCAGTTACCTGGTCAGTAAAATGGGGATTGAGACTGTGAACCCCACATGGTTTGAGGACTGTGCCCAACCTGATTTGCTTGGATTCACCCCAGCACTTAGTAGAGTGCCTGGCACATAGTAAGTGCTTAACAAATACTACAATTATTGTTATTATCATTGATATAATATTAGATATTATATAATATTATAATTAATATATTAATTATTAATTATTATTGATAATAATAATCCTGGCTTCTCTTCTATGGTCCCTCTGGGCCTCTTGTGTGGGTCACTCTTCTTTCTGAGGCTCAGCCATCATCACTGGTATTTATGAGCAGTTACTGTGTGCTAGGTACCATCCTAAGTGCTTGGAGAGTACAACATAATAGAGTTAACTGGCAGATGGTTCCGGCTGACAGGGAGCTTACAGTCTAGAAAGGAGATGGACATTAATGTAAATAATGTATATCTTGGGGTGGGGTGAATATCAAATGCCCAAAGGTCACAGAGCCAAGTGCATAGATGAAGCTTTCTCCCAAGCCAAGGGCGAGATGGCTTCAGCACCCTGGAATTCTGACCTTTTGAACCCCCTCCCCTGTCCTCCCACAAACAGATTCAACAGGATAGCCGCTTCCCTGGAAGGCCTCTTCCTTATCCTCGGCCCTCCACCTGTCCCCTGGCTGAGGGCTCCCAGGATGAGGTGGGTTTCTGAGAGCCGGCCTGGCTAGGGAGGCTGACCTCTGGCAGGCCCCGGGGGAGGCGGTCAGTTCGACACACAACAGGATGTGGGGAACTGCGTGTCAGCATCGCTAATATATTTTACTTCCTCCTCCTCCTCCCCCTCTAATCTGGAATTAATCAGGGTTTGCCTTCGCTGGCTGGGAGGGAATCTCCGGGTGGTGAAGGATTTGGGGTGCAGGAGGCACTAGAGAGAATGGGGGCATAGGAGGGGTGGAAGGGTGGTCCCGATTCTGGTGAGCCCTCCCGGGGGCTGTGCCCCTCAAAGCCGGGCAGCGTCTAGTTGGAACAAACATTTGAGGGCGTGGCGGACTCTGCCAGCCCACCAGAGAGATGCTAGGGGAGTCCACAATCCCTTATGTCTCCGCTTTGCCCGGGGTGACTCCCACCAACTGGGCAGGGAAGGGGGTCTTTCCTACACCCCTATCCCATTTTAAGGAAGCAGCATGGTCTAGTGGATCGAGCCCAGTCCTGGAAGTTGGAAGGACCTGGGTTCTAATTCCAGCTCCACCACTTGTCTGCTGTGTGACCTTGGGCAAGTCGCTTCACTTCTCCGTGGCTCTGTGATTTCATCTATAAAATGGGGATTAAGACTGAGCCCCATGTGGGACAGGGACCGTGTCCAACCTGATTAATTTGTATCTACCCCAGTGCTTAGAACAGTGCTTCATTCATTTATTCAATCGTATTTATTGAGCGCTTACTGTGTGCAGAGCACTGTACTAAGTGCTTGGAAAGTACAATTTGTTAACAGAAAAAACAGTGCTTAACACATAGTTAGTGCTTAACAAATACCATTATTATTATTATTTAGACTATGAGCCCCTGTGTGGGGGTTTGAATGAATAAGGGGCTAAATCTGTCCTAACTGCCGTCCCTCTAGACCTTTAAACTCACTGTGAGAAGAGGAATACATCTACCCACTCTGCTCTTGATTCACTCATTCAATGTACTTATTGAGCGCCTTACTGTGTGCAGAGCACTGTACTAAGTGCTTGAGAAGTACAAGTTCGCAACATATAGAGACGGTCCCTACCCAACAACGGGCTCACAGTCTGGAAGGGGGAGACAGACAACAAAACAAAAGATATTAACAAAATAAAATAAATAAAATAGTAAATATGTACAAGTAAAATAGAGTAATAAATATGTACAACCATATATACAGGTGCTGTGGGGAGGGGAAGGAGGTAAGGCGATGGGGGATGGGGAGTGGGAGGAGGGGGAAAGGAAGGAGGGGGCTCAGTCTGGGAAGGCCTCCTGGAGGAGGTGAGCTCTCAGTAATAATAATGGTAATAATGATGGAATTTATTAAGCGCTTACTATGTGCAAAGCACTGTTCTAAGCGCCGGGGGGGGGTATACAAGGTGATCAGGTTGTCCCACGGGGGGCTCACAGTCTTCATCCTCATTTTACAGATGAGGTAACTGAGGCACAGAGAAGTTAAGTAGGGCTTTGAAGGGAATGTAATGTGATGTAATCATTTTCCCAAGTGGGAAAATCACTTGACCTCGATTAGCATAAAGACCCCGTCCCACCTACTCCCTTAACCCCCCTCCCCGGCCCATTCTGCCTTCCGATTTCAGAGCTAAAGCAGCATTTGCACGAACGGGGCAGGGATAACACTGATTGTCCTGTACCGCTTTCTGCTGGCAAAGCCGGAGCACTGCATTTTCCCATTCGATTCTTTCATTCAATCGTATTTGTTGAGCGCTTACTACGTGTACAGCACTGTACTAAGCACTTGGGAGAGTACAACAGTACACAGACACATTCCCTGTCTGTGACGAGTCTACTATTTAATAATCCTCTCCCCCTCCTCCCCCTCTCCATCCCCCCCGCCTTACCTCCTTCCCTTCCCCACAGCACCTGTATATATGTATATATGTTTGTACGTATTTATTACTCTATTTATTTTACTTGTACATATCTATTCTATTTATTTTATTTTGTTAATATGTTTGGTTTTGTTCTCTGTCAGGTTGTCCCCCGTGGGGCTCACAGTCTTCATCCCCATTTTACAGATGAGGGAATGAAGCACAGAGATGTTAAGTGACTTGCCCAACGTCACACAGCTGACAAGTGGCAGAGCCGGGATTTGAACCCATGATCTCTGACTCCAAAGCCCGTGCTCTTTTCCACTGAGCCACACTGCTTCTCAGTGGAAAGTTATGCGACTTGCCCAAGGTCACACAGCAGACATGTGGCAGAGTGGGATTCGAATCCACGACCTCTGACTCCCAAGCCAAGGCCCTTTCCACTGAGCCACACTGCTTCTCTAAGATTAAGACTGTGAGCACATGGAGCAACCTGATTATCTTGTATCTCCCTCCTAGTGCTTAGAACAGTGCTTGGCACAGAGTAGGTGCTTAACAAATGTCACCATTATTATTATTATTTATTCCCATTTTACAGGTGAGGTGACTGAAGCATAGAGAAGTTGTGATTTACCCAGTCACACTGCAGAGATGCATAGAAGCAGACGCGCTGTACAGCGCTCTACAAAGAGGGAGCGCACAATAAACTTCTCTGTGCCTCAGTTCCCTCATCTCATCAGGTCATCAGTTGTGTGACTTTGGGCAAGTCACTTAATTTCTCTGTGCCTCAGTTACCTCATCTGTAAAATGGGGATGAAGACTGTGAGCCCCATGTGGGACATTCATTCATTCAATCATATTTATTGAGCGCTTACTGTGTGCAGAGCACTGTACTAAGTGCTTGGGAAGTACAAGTTTGCAACATATAGAGACGGTCCCTACCCAACAGCGGGCTCACAGTCTAGAAACCTGATAATAATAATAATAATAATAATTATTATTATTATTATTATTAAGCACTTACTATGTGCAAAGCACTGTTCTAAGCGCTGGGGAGGTTGGAGATTAAGACTGTGAGCCCCCTGTGGGCCAACCTAATCGCCTTGTAACCTCCCCAGCACTTAGAACAGTGCTTTTAGACTGTGAGCCCACTGTTGGGTAGGGACTGTCTCTATATGTTGCCAACTTGTACTTCCCAAGCGCTTAGTACAGTGCTCTGCACACAGTAAGCGCTCAATAAATACGACTGATTGATTGATTGCTTTGCACATAGTAAGTGCTCAGTAAATGCCATTATTATTATTATTATTAAGGTGATCAGGTTGTCCCATGGGGGGCTCACAGTTTTAATCCCCATTTTACAGATGAGGTAACTGAGGCACAGAGAAGTTAAGTGACTTGCCCAAAGTTCACACAACTGATGACCTTGTATCTACTGTTATCGACAAGGAGGGGGAAAAATAAGTTAACAGGTGTAAATTAGCCCGCAGGGGTTCGAGAACCCAAGGTGTGACGCAGATTGGAGAAACGACTCGGAGACATGAGTTCAGATAGAGAAGTAGAGGTAGGAAAGGTGACTGCCCTCGCCCGTTCACCTCCCCAGAGGTGCGAGTGACGAACAGCCCCAATTCCAGCCGCTTCTTCCCTTTTTATTTGGTTTCCCCATCTGAGCTACACAAAAGATTCCCGAGCGGGAAACTTTGGCACCGTGTTGCTGCAGGCAGATGTTAGCAGGAGACCATCGCCCACACAGGATGGGTTCATTTTAGACAGGGCGTAGCCGCTTTGGTCAGTGTTAGCCCTCCTCGATTACAGAATTTTCCACCGAGGCCTATTGAGGCCTATTCCTCACATACCCTGGTCCGTTGAGCCCTGCATAACAATGGAGTCGGTTATGCTAAGCCTTTAGGGAAAATGCAGTCGCTTCTGCTGGAGTACCCAGCTAGGATGGACAACACTCCCCCAGCGCTTAGAACAGTGTTTGGAACATAGTAAGCACTTAACACTTTTAGACTGTGAGCCCACTGTTGGGTAGGGACTGTCTCTATATGTTTGCCAACTTGTACTTCCCAAAGCGCCTTAGTACAGTGCTCTGCACACAGTAAGAGCTCAATAAATATGAATGATTGACTTAACAAATACCCATAATAATAATAATAATAATTACTACTACTACTCTCTTCCTCCCCTTCAAAGCCCCCTACTGAGAGCTCACCTCCTCCAGGAGGCCTTCCCAGACTGAGCCCCCTTTTTCCTCTCCTCCTCATCCACCCGGCTCTACCTCCTTCCCCTCCCCACAGCACCTGTATATTCATTCATTCATTCATTCATTCAATCGTATTTATTGAGCGCTTACTGTGTGCACAGCACTGTACTAAGCGCTTGGGAAGTACAAGTTGGCAACATAGAGAGACCGTCCCTACCCAACAGCGGGCTCACTGTCTAGAAGGGGGAGACAGACAACAAAACAAGACATAATGAACAACAATAAAATAAATAGAATCTGTACAAATAAAATAAATAAATAGAGTAATAAATACGTACAAACATCTATACATATATACAGGTGCTGTGGGGAGGGGAAGGAGGTAAGTGGGGGGATGGGGAGGGGGAGGAGGGGGAGAGGAAGGAGGGGGCTTCATTCATTCATTCATTCAATCGTATTTATTGAGCACTTACTGTGTGCAGAACACTGTACTAAGCGCTTGGGAAGTACAAGTCAGCCACATAGAGAGACGGGTCCTATCCAACAGCAGGCTCACAGTCTAGAAGAGGGAGACAGACATTAATAGGGATTTACTCTATTAATTTTACTTGTACATATTTACTATTCTATTTACTTTGTTAATGATGTGCATATAGCTTTAATTCTATTTATTCTGACGATTTTGACACCCGTCCACATTGTTAGTTTTGTTGTCTGTCTCCCCCTCCTAGACTGTGAGCCCGCTGTTGGGGAGGGACCGTCTCTAGATGTTGCCGACTTGTACTTCCCAAGCGCTTACTACAGTGCTCTGCACACAGTAAGCGCTCAATAAATACGATTGAATGAATCCTACTATTATTATTATTAATAAATGCTGCCGATGACGTCAGGGACAGGTCCGTGCGAGGGTCCGGGCCCGTCCTCCGTGGGTGTGCGCATGCGCAGAGCTCGCCCCCCCCTCCCCGCCGGGGACTGAGAGATTCCTGGAGCGCAGCGGCCACCTCGTGGATCAGGCGGGAATGACGCAGGCCTTTCCCGCACGGAACAGGCCGAAACGAGCACTTCGGACGCGCAGGAATAATCAATCAATCAATCAATCAATCAATCAATCAATCAATCAATCAATCAATCAATCGTATTTATTGAGAGCTTACTGTGTGCAGAGCACTGTACTAAGCGCTTGGAAAGTACAAGTTGGCAACATATAGAGACAGTCCCTACCCAACAGTGGGCTCACAGTCTAACAACAATAATAACAGTGATCATTTTTAAGTCTAACAACAACAACAGTGATAATTTTTAAGCTCTTACCATGAACCAAGTATTATACTACAGTGCTCTGCACACAGTAAGCGCTCAATAAATACGATTGAGTGAATGAATAAGAACAAGGCAATCAGGTTGAACATTCATTCATTCAATCGTAGGGAAGCAGCATGGCTCAGTGGGAAGATCGCGGACTTGGGAGTCAGAGGTCGTGGGTTCAAATCACGGCTTCGCCTAGTCGTCAGCTGTGTGATTTTGGGCAATTCACTTATCTGTCCCTCAGTTCCCTCATCTGTAAAATGGGGATGAAGGTTGTGAGGCCCCCCGTGGGACAACCTGATCACCTTGTAACCACCCCAGCGCTTAGAACAGTGCTTTGCACATAGCAAGCGCTTAATAAATTCATTCATTCATTCAATCGTATTTATTGAGCGCTTACTGTGTGCAGAGCACTGTACTAAGCGCTTGGGAAGTACAAGTCGGCAACATATAGAGATGGTCCCTACCCAACAGTGGGCTCACAGTCTAGAAGGGGGAGACAGACAACAAAACAAAACATAGTAACAAAATAAAATAAATAGAATAAACATGTACAAATAAAATAGATAAATAGAGTAATAAATACGTACAAACATCTATATATATATATACAGTTGCTGTGGGGAGGGGAAGGAGGTAAGGTGGGGGGGATGGGGAGGGGGAAGAGGGGGGAGAAGTAGGAGGGGGGCTCAGTGTGGGAAGGCCTCCTGGAGGAGGGTGAGCTCTCAGTAGTGCCTTGAAGGGAGGAAGAGAGCTAGCTTGGCGGATGTGCGGGAGGGAGGGCATTCAGGGGAGAGGACGTGGGCCATCATAAATGCCATCAAAAATGCCATCATGATGATGATTATTGAGTACTTACTGTGTGCAGAGTACTGGACTAAGCGCTTGGGAAGTACAAGTCAGCAACATATAGAGACGGTCCCTACCCAACAACGGGCTCACAGTCTAGAAGGAGGGGACAGACCACAAAACAGAACATGTGGGCAGGTGTCAAAATCGTCAGAACAAATAGGAATTATAGCTATATGCACATCATTAACAAAATAAATAGAATAGTAAATATGTACAAGTAAAATTGATAGAGTTATAAATCTGTACAAATATATACAAGTGCTGTAGAGAGGGGAAGGAGGTAGGGCAGAGTAATAACAGTAATCATTTTTAAGCGCTTACCATGTACCAAGTATTATACTAACTTCTGGGGGTAAGAACAAGACAATTAGGTTGAACATTCATTCATTTAATCGTATTTATTGAGAGCTTACTGTGTGCAGAGCACTGTACTAAGCTCTTGGGAAGTATAAATCGGCAACATATAGAGACAGTCTCTACCCAGCAATGGGCTCACAGTCCCTGCCCCACATGGGGCTCACAATCTAGGTATGAGTGAGAGCAGGTATTTTTTTAAATGGTATTTTTTGAGTACTTACTATGTGCCAGACACTGTTTTAAGCGCTAGGGTAGGTATAAGATAAACAAGTTGGACACAATCCCTGCCCCACATGGGGCTCACAGTCTTCATCCCCATTTCACAGATAGACGTAACCAAGGCTCAGAGAAGTGAAGTGATTGACCCAAGTTGTCACAGCAGACAAATGCAGACTCCTTGACTCCGCTCTTCATCCTTGACTCCGCTCTCTTTCACCTCTCACATCCAAATCGTTACCAAAACCTGCTGGTCTCACCTTCACAACATCACCAAGAGCCGCCCTTTCCTCTCCATCCAAACCGCTACGTTGTTGGTTCAATCTCTCATCCTGTCCCGACTGGATTACTGCATCGGCCTCCTTTCTCATCTCCCATCCTCCTGTCTCTCCCTGCTTCAGTCTATACTTCACTCTGCTGCCCAGATTATCTTTGTACAGAAACGCTCTGGGCGTGTCACTCCCCTCCTCAAAAATCTCCAGTGGCTGCCTGTCAACCTATGCCTCATGCAAAAACTCCTCACCCTGGGCTTCAAGGCTGTCCATTCCCTCGCCCCCTCCTACATCACCTCCCTTCTCTCCTTCTCCATCCTGGCCTGCACCCTCCGCTCCTCTGGTGCTAACCTCCTCACTGGGCCTCGTTCTCGCCTGTCCCGCCGTCGACCCCCGGCCCATGTCCTCCCCCTGGCCTGGAATGTCCTCCCTCCACACATCCGCCAAACTAGCTCTCTTCCTCCCTTCAAAGCCCTACTGAGAGCTCACCTCCTCCAGGAGGTCTTCCCAGACAGCCCCATTTTCCTCTGCTCCTCCTCCCCTCCCCATTGCCCCCACTCCTTCCCTCTGCCCTACTCCCTTCCCCTCCCCACAGCACTTGTGTATATTTGTACATATTTATTACTCTATTTTATTAATGATGTGTATATAGCTATAATTCTATTTATTCTGATGGTATTGACCCCTCTTTACTTGTTTTGTTTTGATTTCTGTCTCCCCCTTTTAGACCAGGAGCCTGTTGTTGGGTAGGGGCCATCTCTATATGTTGCCGATTTGTACTTCCCAAGCGCTTAGTACAGTGCTCTGCACACAGTAAGCACTCAATAAATATGATTAAATGAATGAATGAAATGGTAGAGCCGGAATTAGAACCCACATCCTTCTGTCTCCCAGGCCCATGGTCTATCACTACTTCTCTATTGAATCTCCATTTTTCAGATGAGGAAACTGAGGCACAGAAAAGTTGAAGCCGCATGGCCTGATGGATAGAGCATGGGCCTGGGAGACAGAAGGTCGTGGGTTCTAATCCCAGATCCTCCAGTTGCCAGCTGTGTGACCTTGGCCAAGTCACTTAACTTCCCTGTGCCTCAGTTTCCCTCATCTGTAAAATGAGGATTAAGATTGTGAGTCCAATGTGGAACAGGGACTGTGTCCAACCCTATTTGCTTGTAACCACCCCAGCGCTTAGTACAGTGCCTTGCGCATAGTAAGCGCTTAACCACCATTATTATTATTATTAACAGGGACTGTGTCCAACCCGATTATCTTGTATCTACCCCAATGCTTAGTACAGTGCCTGACACATAGGAAGCGCTTAACAAATGCCATAATTGTTGTTATTATTATTAAAAATTAAGTGGCTTCAATCAATCAATGGAATTTATTGAAGGCATACTATATGCAGAGCACTGTACTAAGCTATTGGGAGAGTACAGTCCTTTAGTGTTTTACAGGAAGTTCCCTGCCCACACAAGCTTACTGTCTAGACATTAAATATAAATAATTCATAACATTCATTCATTCATTGGGGTGATGGGGAGGGGAGGAGGAGCAGAGGAATATTTATTATTTATTTATGCTATTATATAGCATTATATAAATATATAATGTTTTTATACAGTACAGCATCTAATTTAATCAAAGTACAATACAGGATAAATCAGGATGGGCAGCAGTACCCTCTGGGTGGGGTTTTCTAACTTGTTCTCAACGTGATGAAACATCAGCCAACACCACTAAAGGAGTAACTTCATCTTGTTCTCAGCCACTCCTTTCAGAAGACCTAGAGAAGAAAGTGAAGATGTGTTGTGAACAATAAATACGATTGAATGAATGAATGAATGCAGACAGGTGTCATATTTTACTCGTACATATTTATTCTATTTAGTTTATTCTGTTAATATGTTTTGTTTTGTTCTCTGTCTCCCCCTTCTAGGCTGTGAGCCCACTGTTGGGTAGGGACCGTCTCTAGATGTTGCCAGCTTGTACTTCCCAAGCGCTTAGTACAGTGCTCTGCACACAGTAAGTGCTCAATAAATACGATTGAATGAATAAATACGAAATATCAGGCTGGACACAGTCCATGTCCCACATGGGGCTCCCAGTCTTAATCCCCATTTTACAGATGAGGTCCCTCTCTAGACTGTAAGCTCGTTGTGGGCAGGGAATGTGTCTATTGTTCTACTGGACTCTCCCAAGCGCTTAGTACAGCCTTCTGCACACAGTAAGTGCTGCATAAATCCAGTTGAATGAATGAAAGTAACAGAGGCATAGAGAAAATGATGTGCTTAAAGGTCACACAGATGACAATTTAAGCACTTCCTAGGTGCCAAGCACTGCACTAGATACTGTCCAATCAGAGCAGACACAGTCTGTCCCATACCAGGTTCACACTTTAAGGGGAGGGGACAGCAGTGTTCGATAAAGACAGTGGATTCTTTGATTTCTGCCAGCCATTCTGATAAATGAAGCGGGAGAGGGTGGCAGATTACTGAGCTGGCCAACCAATTTCTTTCCCCCACTCCTCCCTGCCAAGTGTCATCACTTTCTGACTAGGGCCGGGCTAGGGAGGGAGGCTCTCTCCCTTGGACCAGGCAGGGAGAGGAGGCAGGACATTTTACCTCCCCTCTGAGGAAATACCCTCCAGAGGTCACTTTCAAAACCATTTCCTCCCCGTAATGGGCCTTTACGGTGGCCAGCGGTGGGGCTGAGTTTGCCGAATGGCCATGAAGCTTTTAGCAGGTGGTGGATGTTGTAAGTGTAACGGCTGAGCAATTGGATTGGCCCTGGAGATTGATGGCCGGATGGGGAAGGAGTGTTGGGGTGGGAGATGTGAGCATGGGGAGCTGTGTGGAGTGGTCAGGAGAAGCAGCTCTAGTGGATAGAGCCCCGGGCCTGGGTTCTAATCCCACCTCCACCACTTGTCCGCTGCTGTGTGACTGAGGGCAAGTCAATTCACTTCTCTGGGCCTGTTACCTCATCTGTAAAATGGAGATTAAGACTGTGAGCCCATGAGGAACATGGATTGGGTCCAACCTGATTACCTGGTATTTACCCCAGCGCTTAGTACAGTGCCTGGCACACAGTAAGCACTTAAAAATACCATTTTTAAAAAAAAAGTTCTGTTGGGGCACTCCCAAGCCAAGGTCGGTGGGGATGAAGAGGGGGAGAAGGGGGCAATCCATAGGGCTTATCTGTCTCCCCCATTTGGAACCAAGGGTTCTGGGACACTTGATCCTGTCTAGTCCTCAGCTCACCACTACCCCTTTGGGTCCAGATGAAGGGCATCATCTCCTCCTGTAGACTGTAAACTTCTTGAGGGCAGAAATCAAGTCTGCCAACTTTATTGGAGAGTACTCTCCAAAGCACTTAGTATAGGGCTCAGCACACAGTAATTGCTCAAATATCACTGAATGACTGACGTGTCATGACACAGATGTGAAATGGTGAACCAAGTGGCCACTGCTCTCCCATCAGCCTGGGCCCTGAGTCCTTGGAAACCAGCCCCTCCTGCCTCTCTGTCATTCCCATCTCTCTCTGTCTCTCTCTCTCTCTCTCTCTCTCTGCTCAGTAAATAGGATAGATTGATTGATTGAAGCCTTATGGCTGGGTCAGCTGCCATGATCCCCTGCATCCTTCCTGCCCCGTGGGCTCAGAGCAAGGCTGGCACCCTGGCTTCTTACCTGCTGGATTTTAACTTTAGAAAAATGTGGATGGTTCATACAGGCAGGTCACTGAACAACTCTGGCCTGTGAAATGGGAATTTCACGGGGAATTTCCTGGTCCCTGACTCTCCCAAGTCTGTGATGAGGTTAAAGTCTTCTATAAACTATAAGACTTCAAGCTCCCTGTGGGCAGGGAATGTGTCTACCAACTGTGGGGTTTTTTTTATATGTTATTTGCTCAACGCTTATGTATCCGGCACTGTACTAAGTGCTGCAGTAGAAACAAGGTAATAGGGTTGAACACAGTCCCTGTTCCTGCCCTCCCTCTTCCCTCCCTCCCAGCCTTCCTCCTTCCACATCTCCCCTGACTGGTGCTTGGATGAACAGATTTGCCTTTCTACACTGTAAGCTCATTCTGGTCAGGGAATGTGTCTACCAGTTCTGTTATACTGTCCTCTCAAGTGCTTAGTACAGTGCTTTTGCATGTAGTAAGCACTCAGTAAATATGATTGACTAACTGGCTGTGTCTCCCGATTGGGAGACACCTCTCCATCCCTCAGGAGATGGTAGAGAAACAGCATGGCCTAGTGGGCAGAGCATGGCCCTAGGAGTCAGAAGGACCTGGGTTCTAATCTCAGCTCCTCCATGTGTCTGCTGTGGGACCCTATGCAAGTCATTTCAGTTTTCTGGGCCTCAGTTATCTCATCTGTAAAATGGGGATTTAGAGTGTGAGCCCCATGTGGGGCAGGGACTGTGTCCAATCTGATTAATTTGTATCTACCCCAGCACTTAAAACAGTGCTTGGCACATAGTAAGCACTTAATTATCATTATTATTATTATTATTATAAATAATCCTGTTGAGAGCAGCACAGCCTTCCTTAGGGAAACAGAGCAGCCTAGGAAAGAACATGGAACTGAGGGACAGAGGATCTGTGTTCTAATCCCAGCTGTGCTATGTGATGTTGGGTAGGTCATTTAGCATCTCTGTGCCTCTGTTTTTTCATCTGTAAAATGGAGGTTCATTTCCTGGCCTCCCTCCTATTCAGCCCGTGAGTCCCCTGTGGGACAGGGTCTGTAACTGATCCGATTGACTCATATGCAGAGATTGGAACATAGTAAGCACCTAACATATTAATAATATTAGTAATAATAATTCTGTTCTACATCTCCTCTTTTCCTGGCAACAGAGGATGAAAGATGGGGAGAGAATGGCAGGGAGGAAGCGGTAGGTGACAGAAAAGTTTCTCCAACTTTTTCCAGCAACTAGGGTGTTTTATTTCCCCAGGCCTTGAGGCAAACCCCTGCCTGTTTTTATAGTCTCAGCCCTCTATCCTGGGTTCAAACTCTACCAACTCTGTTACATTGTACTGTCCCAAGCTCTTAGTACAGTACTCTGCACCCCGTAAGCGCTCAATAAATTCTATTGATTCAAACTGGTGGTCTCTTCTCCCCATCTTTGGGCACCGGGAAGACTACCCCCTCCCCCCTCATTGGGGGACCCCTCCCCTGTAGTCTGTTAACCATTAATGAGATTTCTGACAGATGTAAATGTACCCATCCCAGCCCCTCTGTCTTTGTCTGCAGATGGATGTTAATAATTAGCAGCTTCATCCGGCTCTTTATCAAATCGGGTCCTCTTGGGGAATCTATCATTTAAAACAAAATTTTCTCAAAAGAGCAGCAACCCTGATGTCTTCTTTTGTTCCCATGTTTATACATAATTTAGGACTTGGAAGCATCTCTCCTTAGCAGTAAGAAATAACACGATGGGGGCCTCTATGCCCTGCCCTCCAGCGGGCAGAAAGCCGGGGATGGGGCACTGGGTTGAACAAAGAGGTGGGCAACCCTGTGAGAAAATGCAGATCTTCACAGAGAAGGTTTTGGGAGTTTGGGGGCAGAGGTGAAAAAGCCCATGAGGAATCCCTCCCCTCTGGACCGTCAGCTCGTTGTGGACAGGTAATGTGTCCGTTTATTGTTGTATTGTACTCTCCCAAACGCTTAGTACAGTGCTCTGCACGCAGTAAGCGCTCAATAAATATGATTGAATGAATGAATCTGGGAAGCAGCGGGTAGGCAGGTATCCTGTCTCTTCCCCAACCTGTCTTCTGCCTGATTTCCCTCAGTTAATCAATCAATCAGTGGCATTTAGTCAGTCATATTTATTGAACACTTACTGTGTGCAGAGCAATTGTACTAAGCGGTTGGAAGAGAACAATATAACAGACACATTCCCTGCGTACGGTGAGCTTACAGTCTGGAGGAGGAGACAGAAATTAATAAATAAAATTACAGATATGTACATAAGTGAGCACTTACTATGTGCACAGTGCTGTTCTAAGCACTTGGGCGAGTGCAATGCAACAGAATTAGTAAACACGTTCCCTGCCCATAATGAGCAAACAATCCATTAATCAATCATATTTATTGAGTGCTTACTAGGTGAAGAGCACTGAACTAAGCCCTTGGAAGAGTACATCAGAGTTGGTAGACATGTGCCCTGCCCTCAAGGAGCTTACAGTATGGAGATGGACATTAATATAAAGAAATAAATTACCAATATGAACGTAAGTCTCCAGATTAAGCTGGTTGTGGGTAGGGAAAGTGTCTGCCAACTCCACTGTATTGTCCTCTCCTATGCACTTAGTACAGGGCTCTGCACATAGAACAATAAATACAATTGATAAGTGCTTTGGGGAGAAGGGTGGGCAAATCCAAGTGCAAGGGTGACACAGAAGGGAGTGGGAGAAGAGGAAATGAGGGCTTTGTCAGGGAAGGCTTCTTGGTGGAAAGGTGTCTTCAATAAGGCTCTGGTGTTTGTCTGAAGTGGGGAGAGAATCTATGGTCGGCAAAAACGTTTATGAGACCAGTTCAGCACTGTGCTGAGCTAATCCCGAGTCCCCCAATAGGGCTGGTGGCTGATCAGTCCCTCCACATGGTACAGAGGAAATGGGCTCACAGCGGGCCCGGGTGGGTCCTGCTCTGGGCAGAAATGGTGACTTTCTTTCCCTGTGCCCTCAGGAAGCAGACCAGATGGTAGGAAGGAGGCCCAGGGCTCCCATGACCCTGGGTGAAGGGTTTGTGGTCCCGACGTTGCCCTTCTGAGCCCCGGCCCACCCACCCACCTGTGGAGGGATGGACGGATGCTCAGGAAGACCACTTCTGGCCGGGGGAGAAAACCAGGGGGAAGGGTGAGGAAAAGTGGGACAGTTGGTTGGTTGGATGGAAGCCCCCTTGAGGATAGGGATGGTGTCTCTTACATTCACTGGATTCTTGCAAGGGCTTAGTACGGTGTTCTGCACCTGATAGGTGCCCAGTACAGCTCTCTGCGCCCTGCACCCAGTAGATGCCCAAGACAGTACCCTGCATCTGGTAGATGCCCAGTACGGCGCCCTGCAACCAGGAGGTGCCCAGTACAGTGCCCTGCAGGCAGGTGTTAATAGAGACTAATGAATGAAAGACAAAGGATGCTGTGAGTTGGAGCCCAGGGATGTATTTTTAACTTGTTTTTTGGGTAGGAACGTTTTCTGCCTAGAGACAGGGCGCACAAGCCCGTTCGTGGCTGACGAGGCAGGAGAGGGGGCGGTGGGGGGTGGGGGGAGGCGGAGTGGCCCCCCAGGAGCTGCGAGCTTGTCAGAGAGCGGGGGGTTTGGATGCAGTAATTGCAGGGGTCGAGCCTCAGCCCCACAATTAGGAAGCCAAGAGATCTTTTCTTCAGCTGACAAACCTTTCTGAGCCAAGGCCGGGCTCCTCCTCCTCCTCCCCCCAAACCACCCCCTCCTGGGGTTTCAATGAGCCCACCAGGAAATCTTCCTGGAGCCCCCCTCCCCCTCACTTGGGGTGGGCGATGAGGGGCTTGAGAGGGGAAAGGTGTGTGTGTGGGGGGAGTTTATGGAGAGTTGAGGCAGTGCTGCCTAATGGAAAGAGCCCGGTACCAGGAGTGGGGAGACCTGAGCTGGCCTGCTGGGTAATCCCGGGAAACACCTCTCTGGGCCTCAGTCTCCTCACCTGTGAAATAGGTTTGAGAATAATAATAATGGTATTTATTAAGCATTCATTCATTCATTCAATCGTATTTATTGAGCGCTTACTGTGTGCAGAGCACTGTACTAAGCGCTTGGGAGGTACAAGTTGGCAACATATAGAGACGGCTCCTACCCAACAGCGGCCTCACAGTCTAGAAGGGGGAGACAGACAATACAACAAAACATATTAACAAAATAAAATAAATAGAATAAATATGTACAAGTAAAATAAATAGAGTAATAAATATGTACAAACATATATACATATATACAGGTGCTGTGGGGAAGGGAAGGAGGTAAGGTGGGGGGATGGAGAGGGGGAGGAGGGGGAGAGGAAGGAAGGGGCTCAGTCTGGGAAGGCCTCGTGGAGGAGGTGAGCTCTCAATAGGGCTTTGAAGGGAGGAAGAGAGCTAGCTTGGTGGATGTGCAGAGGGATTGGGGGCATTCCAGGCCATGGGGAGGACGTGGGCTGGGGGTCGACGGCGGGACAGGCGAGAACGAGGCACGGTGAGGAGATTAGAGGCAGAGGAGTGGAGGGTGCGGGCTGGGCTGGAGAAGGAGAGAAAGGAGGTGAGGTAGGAGGGGGCGAGGTGATGGAGAGCCTTGAATCCCAGGGTGAGGAGTTTTTGCCTGATTATGTGCTGACTAGCACTGACTATGTGCTAAGCACTGTAATAATATTAATAATTATGGTATTTGTTAAATGCTTACTATGTGCCAGGCACAGCACTAAGCGTTGGGGTGGAGACAAGCAAATCAGATTGGACACAGTCCCCGTTCCAGGTGGGGCTCATAGTCTCAATCCCCATTTTACAGATGAGGTAACTGAAGCCCAGAGAAGGGAAGTGACTTGCTCATGGTCACACAGCACTCAAAGGGTGGAGATGAGATTAGGACCCATGACCTTCGGACTCCCAGGCCCATGCTCTATCCACTAGGCCACGCTGCTTTTTTTGCCCTTTCTCCCTCCCTGCAGGGAGGCTGGGAGGCTGGAATGAGATCCCAGCTTCAGAGAGAGAAAAATACCTTATAGAAAAAGGGGTGGGAGGGTCCATGGTGAGGCCCCACATGGAGTCAGTCAGTTAGTCATATATATTAAGTGCTTTCTATATGCAGAGCACTGTATTAAGCACTTTGGAGGGTACAATATAACAATAAACAGACACATTCCCTGCCCATAATGTGTTTACAGTCTAGAGGGGGAGGTACCAGCCCCGCAGGCAAGGACTCGGGTGCTTGGTACAGTTTATAGCCGGAAAACTCGTTGCGGGCAGGGAATGTGACTACCAACTCTTATATTGCACTATCCCAAGCATATAGTATAGTGCTCTGCACACAGTAAGCGCTCAATAAATACCATCCATTGATTGACTGGTGCCATGAGGCAGCGTGGCTCAGTGGAAAGAGCCCGGGCTTTGGAGTCAGAGGTCATGGGTTCAAATCCCGGCTCTGCCAATTGCCAGCTGTGTAACTTTGGGCAAGTCACTTCACTTCTCTGTGCCTCAGTTCCCTCATCTGGAAAATGGGGATGAAGACTGTGAGCCCCCCCGTGGGACAACCTGATCACCTTGTAACCTCCCCAGCGCTTAGAACAGTGCTTTGAACATAGTAAGCGCTTAATAAATGCTATCATTATTATTATTATTATGAGGCCATAAGGGGTGAATTTGCCCCTCCTCACCCTCCTTCCCTCCTCTCCTCCCCCAATTAATTCCACACCCAAGTTCCATGATCGCAGCCTCCACCCCAAGCAGTACTGAGTTCCCACCCACCCACCAGCCTGTCTGCCCACCCTCGGCCACGAGATTCAGGCGTGTGGAAAAGTGGTGCATTCAGTCATGTATTCAACTACAATTAAAGAAGCAGCATGGCCTAGTGGATAGAGCTCGGACCTGGAACTCAGAGGACCTGGGTTCTAGTCCCGGCTCCGCCACCTGTCTGCGGTGTGACCTTGGGCAAGTCACTTCTCTGGGCCTCAGTTACTTCATCTGTAAACTGGGGGTCAACTCCTGCTCCTTCTGATTTAGACTGTGAGCCTCATGTGGGACAACCTATTTATCTTGTATCTACCCAAGTGCTTAGTACAGTCTGGCACATATTAAGTTCTTAACAAGTGACGTTAAAAAAAGACAAACAAAAAAATATTTCATCTAACACACTTGGGCCACTGACAGCTCTGGTCTTGTACTTCCTCCTGCTCCACTGCTGGTCAGAAATCTGTGTCTGTCTCTGTCTCATCCATCGGATTGTAAACTCCACTTGAGCAGGGCAGTGCCTTTCGCTTCTTGTGTACTTTTCTAATGATGATAATAATAATAATTATTATTATATTAAGCACTTGCTATGTGCCAGACATTGTACTAAGCGCTGGGGTAGATATAAAAGAATTAGGTCCCACATGAGGTTCACAGTCTAAATAGGAGGGAGAACAGGGATTGAACTCCCATTTTGCAAATGAGGGAACAGAGGCACAGAGAAATTGAGTGAATTGCCCAAGGTCACACAGCAGATAAGAGCAGAACTGGGATTAAAACCCAGATTTTCTGACTCCCGGGTCTGTGTTCTTTCCACTAGGCCACTCTTCTTCTCTTAAGTGCTCAGTACAGTGCTCTGCACACCATAAGCACACAACATAGTGCCCTGCACATCTTAGGCAGCTAGTACAGTGCATTACACATAGTAAGCCTCCAGTACTTTGCTCTTTGTGCACAGTAAGTGCCCAATACAGCACACTGTTTCCAGTGCAACTCCGCACAAAGTTGGCACCAGCTGCAGCATCTTGCGCCCAATACAGTGCTCTGCACCTAGTAGATGCCTCTGCAAATAGTTGGTGCCCAGTAATGACCAATGATTGACTGGTTGCTTGTCACCGTGGCATTCCTCATCCACTTCTCTCTCAGGGAAGCAGAGAGACCAGGAGCGAGAAATGTAAGGAACAGGGCCCGGCCAGCTCTTTGTTTCACACAGCATTAAGGAATGCTTATGAATTGCTCTTAATTAAAATAATGTATTTGCTTTCTTTCAACAGCACTGTCAGGCTCCTTCAACAACAGGGCACTAAATCTTCATTAGATCCTCAATATCATCATCATCATCATCAATCGTATTTATTGAGTGCTCACTGTGTGCAGAGCACTGTACTAAGCGCTTGGGAAGTACAAGTTGGCAACATATAGAGACAGTCCCTACCCAACAGTGGGCTCACAGTCTAAAAGGGGGAGACAGAGAACAAAACCAAACATACTAACAAAATAAAATAAATAGAATAGATATGTACAAGTAAAATAAACAAATAAATAAATATGTTTTTCAATAAATAAAGTTTTTCAATATGAAAAACTTGAGCGTGATGAGGTAATAATAATAACAATTGTGGTATTTCTTAGGCGGTTACTGTGTGCCAGGCACTATACTAAGCGCTAGGGTGGAACCAGGCAAACCAGGTTGGACACAGTCCCTGTCCCACATAGGCTTGGGAGTTGGAGAACCTGGGCTCTAATCCCAGCTCCGCCACCTGTTTGCTGTGTGACTTTGGGGAAGTCATTTCACTTCCTCTGCACCTCAGTTACTGAATCTGGAAAATGGAGATTAAGACTGTGAGCCCTACGTGGGACAGGGACTGTGTCTGACCTGATGAATTTGTATCTACCCCAGCGCTTAGTACAGTGCCTGGCACATAATAAGCATTCAGCAAATGTCATTTAAAATATTTATAAGCATAGATAATAATAATAATAATAATAATAATAATGGCATTTGTTAAGCGCTTACTATGTGCAAAGCACTGTACTAAGCGCTGGGGAGGATATAAGGTGATCAGGTTGTCCCATGTCGGGCTCACAATCTTAGTCCCCATTTTACAGATGAGGTAACTGAGGCTCAAAGAAGTTAAGTGACTTGCCCAAGGTCACACAGCAGACATCTATATCTATAGTCAATTGTATTCATTGAGCACTTACTGTATGCACAGCACTATACTAAGTGCTTGGGAGAGAACAAAAATCAGCACTTAGAACAGTATTTAGCGCTTAGAACAGTACTTTGCACATAGTAAGCGCTTAACAAATACCATTAAAAAAAGACAACAGACACGCTCTATTTGCTCTCCCCACCCGCCAGCCCCACAGCACTTATGTTTATATCCGTAATTGTATTTATTTGTATTGATGTCTGTCTGTCCCCCCACTGCCACCCCTAGACTGTGAGCTTTTTGTGGGCAGGGATTGTCACTATTTATTGTTATATTGTTTTTTCTCAAGAGCTTAGTACAGTGCTCTGCACATAGTAAACACTTAATAATTGCGATTGAATGAATGAATGAACATTCCTGCCCACAAGGAGCACACAGTCTGTCTATCTATATCTGTTTGTTTCCCCCCTAGACTGTATACTAGTAATAGTAATTATAGTAGTAATAGTAATAGTAATAGTAGGAGTAGTAATAGTAGTAGCAGTCATAGTAGGAGTAGTATCAATAAATTAATCAATCGCATTTATTGAGTGCTTACTTTGTGCAGAACATTGTATTAAGCACTTGGGAGAGTCAGTATAACAGCCCACAACGAGCTTACAGTCTAGAAGGATAGGAGGAGGAGGAGGAAGAGGAGGAAGAGTAAAAGTAATACTACTACTACTACTAGACTACTTCCCTTCAAGGCCCTACTGAGAGCTCACCTCCTCCAGGAGGCCTTCCCAGACTGAACCCCTTCCTTCCTCTCCCCCTCATCCCCCTCTCCATCCCCCTCATCTTACCTCCTTCCCTTCCCCACCGCACCTGTATATATGTATATATGTTTGTACATATTTATTACTCTATTTATTTTACTTGTACATATCTATTTATTTTATTTTGTTAGTATGTTTGGTTTTGTTCTCTGTCTCCCCCTTCTAGACTGTGAGCCCACTGTTGGGTAGGGACTGTCTCTGTATGTTGCCAACTTGTACTTCCCAAGCGCTTAGTACAGTGCTCTGCACACAGTAAGTGCTCAATAAATACGATTGATTGATTGACAGACTGTAAACTCATCCTCTAGCTTACCATGAATACGATTGATTGAGTGATAGACTGTAAACTCTTCCTAGAGCTTACCATCTAGGGGGGGATCCAAATAACTGCCTCCAGGCGTTACCAGGCCAATTTGTACTTCCCAAGCGCCTAGTACAGTGCTCTGCACACAGTAAGCGCTCAATAAATACGATTGATGATGATGATGATGATGATTAGGAAATGCAGTTTGCTTTGAGACTTTTTTTGTTTTAGCTGCAAACAGTGAATGAATGAAGTGAGCCCACTGTTGGGTAAGGACTGTCTCTATATGTTGCCAATTTGTACTTCCCAAGCGCTTAGTACAGTGCTCTGCACATAGTAAGCGCCCAATAAATACGATTGATGATGATGATTAGAATAAACCTAAACCTAATGATTAGAATCATTAGAAATGATTAGAATTGATGATGATGATTAGAATTCCATCCCCCCATCTTACTTCCTTCCCTTCCCCACAGCACCTGTATATATGTATATATGTTTGTACATATTTATTACTCTATTTATTTATTTATTTATCTTACTTGTACATATCTATTCTATTTATTTCATTTTGTTAGTACGTTTGGTTTTGTTCTCCGTCTCCCCCTTTTAGACTGTGAGCCCACTGTTGGGTAGGGACTGCCTCTATATGTTGCCAATTTGTACTTCCCAAGCGCTTAGTACAGTGCTCTGCACCTAGTGAGCGCTCAATAAATGCGATTGATGATGATGATTAGAATAAACGCTGGAGAAAGACGAGGACAAAAAAAAAAGGGTGGCGCGTGCACGGGGAAGGGCCACCAGGTGGCGGTAGAGCGCCGCTTTCCCAATTCCCGGGGCCTGGGAAAAGGGGGGGGAATTGTTTAATGAGTTTACTCATCTAGTGAACTGTGGCTCTTCAAATACCAACCTATTAATGTCAAAGGCAATACTGAAGGGAACGGTTCTGTTTGATTTAAAAAAAGACAGACAATGTGCAGTCCACTCCGGCCTAATATCCATCACCTGCGAGGGCTCCATTCACGCCGCCCCGCTTTCTGCAGGCTAAGGCCTAGTTTTTATAGATCAGATTAATACCTATCTACAGCTCTGCACCTTTGTAGTCCGCCGTTCTTATCCCGCCCGCCCGCCGCGGCCGGCCTCATTCCCGCGGTGGAGCCTCTGCGAGCAGGTGGATTAGAGATAACTGTCCGCGCGCTTTGTTTCATCCTGACACGTCATTAATCATCCCTTAAACCGCACTTCAACTCTAGTCCTCGGGACTGGCTGAGCCGGCTGCTCACAATGGAATACGCAATTGGGAGCGAATGGCCGGAGGGGGGGACGGAGGGGAAGGGGTCCCCCTCCCACACCCCCTTTTCCCCCTTCATTCCCTCCCGCATCAATCAATCAATCATATTTATTGAGCGCTTACTATGTGCAGAGCACTGGACTAAGCGCTTGGGAAGTACAAATTGGCAACATATAGAGACAGTCCCTACCCAACATTGGGCTCACGGTCTAAAAGGGGGAGACAGAGAAAAAAACCCAAACATACTAACAAAATAAAATAAATAGAATAGATATGTACAAGTAAAATAAATAGAGTAAGAAATATGCCCAAACATATATACATATATACAGGTGCTGTGGGGAAGGGAAGGAGGTAAGATGGGGGGGATGGAGAGGGGGACGAGGGGGAGAGGAAGGAAGATGCATCACCCTGCATCCCCTTCCCCACCTTCTCGCCCCACTGAACTCTCCCCCCTACATCCCTGTCCACCCTGTTCCCATATATTCTCAACCTCAGCTCTGCCACTTGTCTGCTGGGTGACCTTGGGCAAGCCACTTAACTGCTCTGCGCCTCAGTTACCTCATCTGTAAAATGGGGATTAAGACTGTGAGCCCCACGTGGGACAGCCCGATTACCCTGTATCTACCCCAGCGCTTGGAACAGTGCTTGGCACTAGTAAGCGCTTAACAAAAACCGTCATTATTATTATTACCCCCAGTGCTTAGAGCAGTGCTTGGCACATAGTAAACGCTTAACAAAAACCATAATTATTATTATTATTACCCCAGCGCTTAGAACTGTGTTTAGCACATAGTAAGCACTTAACAAAAACCATTATTATTATTATTATTACCCCAGCGCTTAGAACTGTGTTTGGCACATAGTAAGCACTTAACAAAAACCATTATTATTATTATTACCCTAGCCCTTAGAACAGTGCTTGGCACATAGTAAGCACTTAACAAAAACCATTATTATTACCCTAGCGCTTAGAACAGCGCTTGGCACATAGTAAGCACTTAACAAAAACCGTCATCATTCATTCATTCATTCAATCGTATTTATTGAATGCTTACTGTATGCAGAGCACCCCAGCGCTTAGAACAGTGCTTGGAACATAGTAAGTACTTAACAAAAACCATCATTATTATTAATTACTCCAGCGCTTGGCACATAGTAAGCGCTTAACAGCTTACTATGAGAAGTAACAGCTTACTATGAGAAGCAGCGTGGTTTAGTGGAAGGAGCCCAGGCTTGGGAGTCAAAGGTCATGGGTTCTAATGCCGACTCCGCCCCTTGTCAACTGTGTGACTTTGGGCAAGTCTCTTAACTTCTCCGTGCCTCAGTTACCTCATCTGTAAAAGGGGGATTAAAACTGTGAGCCCCACGTTGGACAACCTGATTACCTTGTATCTACCCCAGCGCTTAGAACAGTACTTGGCACATAGTAAGCGCTTAACAAAGACCATTATTATTATTATTAACAAATGCCATCATTACGATTTTATTACTATTACCTCTCCGTGTCCTTCCCGCCTTCTTCTGGCCCCCTGCACCCCCTCCCCCCGCGCCCCTAACCCTTATACCTCATCATTCAGAGAAGCAGCGTGGCACAGTGGAAAGAGCCCGGGCTTGGGAGTCAGAGGTCATGGGTTCGAATGTCGACTCTGCCACTTGTCTGCTGTGTGACCTCGGGCAAGTCACAACTTCTCTGAGCCTCAGTGACCTCATCTGCAAAATGGGGATTAAGACTGTGAGCCCCACGTGGAAAAACCTGATCACCTTGTATCTCCCCAGACCATTAGAACAGTGCTCGGCACATAGTAAGTGCTTAACAAATGTCATTATTATTATTATTATTATTCCTGCATCTCTGCTCTCACCTCCCTCCCTCCATCTCCTCCTGCATCCCCTCCCACGCTGCACCCCCTTTCCCCCTCTTCTGCACCCCCCCACCCCCCAGGCCTGTCATCGTCGAGGTATTTAATCCCTGCAGGCCGGGTGGAGGGGGTCTGCGGCCTCCCCTAGGAGCCGGGTTTTGGGGGCGGGCGGTGATGTCGGGAGCGTGTGGCTTTGGGCCTGACGGCCTCCCATCAGCCGGGATTAGAGGGGAAATTTCCCACCGGGCGGCGCCGGATTTAGAGCGTTTAGCGGCTGAAGCCGAAGCCGGCTGCTCTCAGCCCCTGGACAAGTCCTAGCCCTCCGGGGAGGGTCGCAAAACCAGGCTGCACAGTCGACCCTGGCCCGAAGGTTTCTTGGGGGGAGGGGGCTTCAGATGCCGGGGGTCTGGGGGTCCCCTTAGGCCCGAAGAGGAAGCCACGACTGCCCCGGAGCATCAGGGGTCACGGAGCCACCAGCCTTGCAGATAGCAGGGCGCCCGCTACTCGCCTGTCCCCTTCCCCTCACACGTGCCCCGGGCCAATCAATCAATCGTATTTATTGAGCGCTTACTATGTGCAGAGCACTGTACTAAGCGCTTGGGAAGTACAAATTGGCAACACATAGAGACAGTCCCTACCCAACAGTGGGCTCACAGTCTAAAAATCAATCGCTGATCAATCAATCAATCAGCCAGCACTGACCCCCGCATCATACCAGATGGGGCAACTCAGACTGACCTAAGGCCCGCACCAGGGGGGCTGCTCCCCCCACCCCTTCCCCAGCACAGTAACCCCTTCCCTCCCATTGCTTCGGTGTGCAATCATTTCCTCGGGAGATAATTAGAGTTGCTCCATTTATTACATTAAATGATTAGCGGGCGCTTGAAATGAAACGCCGACTTTCACTTTATCGCTGATGGTTCTTAAATACGGGCCACATTCTTAAATGGGCGAATTAAGGCCGCCCCCCCGGCTCTTTGTAGCAAAAACAAGAAAGACTTTCTTTCCCGAGGCTGGGCAGGTGCGACCCCGGGGCTCCTCTCTTCTTCCCTCCCCCTTTCCCCTCTACCTGGGCCCACAAAGAAGCCCCAAACTCCCATTTGAAGGTCACAGAGAAAAAAAGGCCTTTAATGACAGAGCTTTATCTGGCATTACTCATCCAGCTTGGGGAATAAGCAAGTTGAACATGAAATAATCGACGCTTTCATTTTGTGAAACTACCTACCTCATAGGAAAGGCATGTCTGCTATCCCCTAAAGAGACCCTGGAAAAACGTGTCTCCCTTCCAGTTCTCCTAGGGCCTCCAGCCGGCCTTGTTTTTAGGGGGTGGCGTCTGTTTTTTGGCCTTGGGAGCCACTAACCTCAGGAAAGATCTGTCAGAGCGGCCTGATGGACAGAGCGCCGGGCTGTGAGTCAGGAGTCCTGGGTTCTAATCCCGACTGAGCCCCTGGCTTGCTGTATAACGCCCCGTAAATCACCGGGCCTCTCTGGGCCTTGGCTCCTTCATTCTGCTAACTGGGGACTCAATCAATCGGTGGTATTTAATGAGCACGTTCTGTGCACAGAGCATTGGACTGAGTGAGGTGGGAGAATGCAATAGAGAACCTGCTCTCCCCCTGTTTTAGACTGAGAGCCCCAGGTGGGACAGAGGCTGTCTGATCTGCTGATCTTTAAGCCCTGCTCTTATGAAACTTAAAATCAGTAGTAGTTTTCGAGTGCCTATTGTTTGCATAGCACCATACTGAGTGCCTGAGAAAGCACGTTGGAGTTAATAGAAATGATCCCTGCCCTCATGGAGTGCCCGATCAATAGTACCGATTAAGTGCCTACTGTGTGCACCGCACTGTATTAAGCTCTGGGGAGAGCACAATAGAGCTAGTAGCATCCCTGCCCTCCTTGGACCTTACAATCTAGCAGGGAAGACAGGAAATAAAATAAATTAAAGGTAGTGTAGGGAGATGAGGGGCTAATCAAGGAAAGCCTCCTGGAGGAGATGTGATTTCAAAAGGGTTTTAGAGATCAGGAGAGTGGTGGTCCATCAGTGGCATAAGAGGGAGGGAGTTTCAGGCAAGAAGGAGGATGTGAGTGAGGAGTCGACTGTGTGAGAGATGAGATGGAGGTGCAGAGAGTAGGTAGGTGTTAGAGGAGTGAAGTGTGGGTTGGGATGTAATAGGAGAGGAGAGAGGATAGGTGGGGAAAGAGCTGATCGAGCACCTTAAAACCGACGGTCAGGAGTTTCTGCTTGATGTGGAGAGAAAAAAATAGCCATGCGAGATTTTGGAAAACTGGGGAAATGTGTGCAGAATGATATTGGAGAAAAATGATCCAGGCAGCAGAGTGAAGTGTGGACTGGAGAAGGGAAAGGTTGGAGGCAAACAGATCAGAGGACGCTGATGTGGTAGTTGAGGTGGATTATCATGTGTGCTTAGACCAACGTGGGGGCGGTTTGGGTGGAGAGGAAGGGAAGGATCTGTGAAATGTTGTGAAGGAAGAACTGATGGGATTTGGTGACAGATTGAATGTGGGGGTTGAAATAGAGCGAGGTATGAAGGATAGCACCTGGTTTACCAGCTTTAGAGGCGGGGAAGATGATGGTGTTGTCTACAGTGATGGGAAAATCTTGAGGAGGAGAGGGGTGGGTGGGAGGTGCCGGTGGGACATCCCTGAGATGTCCTGGAGGCAGGAGGAGACGCGAGGCTACTGGAAAGGAGAGAGGTCAGGGCTGGAGAGGTAGTCTTCATCTGTTAAATGGGGCTAAAATCTCTGCTCTTCCCATCTCTTAAATTCTGTAGGACAGGGCCTGAGTCCAACCTGATTATCCTTTATCTGCCCCAGAGATTAGCACAGTTCTTGGCATATAATAAATACTTCATCAAGCAGCGTGGCTCTGTGGAAAGAGCACGGGCTTTGGAGTCAGAGGTCATGGATTCAAATCCCAGCTCCACCACTTGTCAGTTGTGTGACTTTGGGCAAGTCACTTAACTTCTTTGTGCCTCAGTTACCTCATCTGGAAAATGGGGATTAAGACTGTGAGCCCCCCATGGGACAACCTGATCACCTTGTAACCTCCCCAGCGCTTGGAACAGTGCTTTGCACATAGTAAGTGCTTAATAAATGCCACCATTATTATTGTTATATCACCACTACAGTTCATTTTAATGTTGGTCTACCTCTGCATGCTGTAAACTCCTTGTGGACAGGAATCACATCTATCAACTCTATTGTATCATATTTTCCCAAGTGCTTAGTACAGTGCTCTGCTGACAGGAAGCACTCAATAAATACCATTGATTTATTGATTGATTGATCATAAAAATTGGGAGCTCACCTCCTCCAGGAGGCCTTCCCAGACTGAGCCCCCTCCTTCCTCTCCCCCTCATCCCTCTCTCCATCCCCCATCTTACCTCCTTCCATTCCCCACAGCACCTGTATATATGTATATATGTTTGTACATATTTATTACTCTATTTATTTTACTTGCACATATCTATTCTATTTATTTTATTTTGTTAATATGTTTGGTTTTGTTCTCTGTCTCCCCCTTCTAGACCGTGAGCCCACTGTTGGGTAGGGACTGTCTCTATATGTTGCCAACTTGTACTTCCCAAGCGCTTAGTACAGTGCTCTGCACACAGTAAGCACTCAATAAATACGATTGATTGATTGAGTATATATAATTAGAACAATTAGAAGCAGCATGGCCTAGTGAATAGAGCATGGGCCTGAGAGTAAGAAGGATATTTGTTCTAATCTCAGCTCCATCAGTTATCTGCTGAGTGAGCTGGGGCAAGTCACTTCAGTTCTCCATGCTTCAGTTACCTCATCTGTTAAATGGGGATTAGGACTGTGAGCCCCATGTGAGACAGGGACCATGTCCAAGTCTCTTCCTTTTTTTTTATGGTTCTTGTCAGGTGCTTACTATGTGTCAGGCACTCTACTATGCGCTGTGGTAGTTACAAGCTTACCAGGTTGGACACAGTCCCTATCCCATGTGAGACTCAGTCTTTTTCATTCATTCATTCATTCAATTGTATTTATTGAGTGCTTACTGTGTGCAGAGCACTGAACTAAGCGCTTGGGAAGTACAAATCGGGCAACATTTCCTCATTTTACAGATGAGGGAACCGAGGCTCAGAGAAGCCAAGTGTCTTGCCCAACATCACATAGCAGATAAGTGGCGGAGCTGGGTTGAGAACCCAGGCTCCAGACTCTATCCACTGGGTCATGCTGCTTTCCTTGCTGGGACAGTGGCCCTTTTCCCCCTTTCCAGTCTGGGATTGACTATCTTTTATCCTCCCCAGCACTTAGAACAGTGTTTTGCACATAGTAAGCGCTTAACAAATGCCATTATTATTATTATTACTACCATCTGCACTGGATCCCACAATGCAGAATAATCATAATGATAATGGTGATGATGGGGGGATTTGGTAGACATTTGCTGTGGGGTAAGTGCTAAGATAGTCAGGTGGGCCCCATCACTGACCTCCAGCCTGTAGACTGTAAGCTCCCACTAGACCGGAAGCTCCTTGTGGGCCGGGAACATGCCTACCAACTCTGCTGTATTGAATTCTCCCAAGCATTCAGTGCAGTGCTCTGCACATAGTAAGTGCTCAATAAATAACATTGATTAATAGGGTGATTACTGGTCCTGGCCAACTGCTGTGGCAACAAGTTGGTGTGTCCAGCTGGTCTGACGCTCTCGACCATAAGCTCGTTGTGGGCAGGGAATGTGACTGCTTATTGTTATAACATACTTTCCCAAGGACTTAGTACAGTGCTCTGCAAGCAGCAAGTGCTCGATACATATGATTGAATGAATGACTCCTGCCCAGGCCAGTCGATGAGCACTGCTGCCCCCCTTGCTGGAAGTGGTGCTCATGTTTACAGGGCCCGAGAGGGGGATGGGACAGCTCTGGAGTGGGGGAAAATCAGGGGTCCCATCCATAAAAATGTTCCGAGCTTGGAAGAACTCCCAGGACTTTCTTCTGACCTGATTATCTTGTATCCACCCAGTGTTTAGTCCGATGCTTGGCACATCATAAGTGCTCAGCATATACCACAATTATTATTACTTCATTGAAACAAAGTGCATGTTGGGTAGGGACCGTCTCTATATGTTGCCAACTTGTACTTCCCAAGTGCTTAGTACAGTGCTCTGCACACAATAAGTGCTCAATAAATACGATTGAATGAATGGCATCATCATTCCATGCTGAGTGCCCAGCACAATGCATGTGGCATCCTGTACACCTCCTGACTTAGGGTTCCTGGCCATCAAATCCCATGTTGAGGAAAACTCTGGTCCTGGAGATGGTCCCCTCCCCCTCCCTCCTCTCCCCCTGCACTGCTCCCCCCTGCCCCCAACTCGGTCTGAGGTTTTCTTCCTGGTACAGATTCAACCCTTCTCCTTAAAAAAAACAACAAAACAAAAATGAAGTTCTAATGACACCGACGTCAGCGGTGTGGAAGGTTACAATGGCCCTGTATCATCTTCCTCAAACATTGATTCCATTTAAAGTAAAAATACTTGGTAGAAGAGAAGTTCTATTATTCTCCCAAAATCACGCCAGCATATAATGGCTCTCTCACTCCTTTTGTGTGTGAGCTCATTTAAATACTGGGGACTCCATTTCAGGCTGGCACTTTGTTCAGACTTCACAGAAATACTTCTTACAATTGATCCCATTCTCATTCTCGATTGTACTGCAAATCGCCTTTGATTTCCCAGAACCCCAGGAGTAAGAATCAGGTTTGACGTCGTCAAGAAAAGTGCCAGCACGGTTCTTAAAAACAGCAACAAACTCAGCTCCCCCGACCCCGGCCCCTGAGACTCTGTTTTTAGGCCGAAGAAAACGGCAGAAACCGCGGTGCCAAAGGGCAGCTGTTCTTTGCGGATACATTTCCCTTAGGGGAGGGGTTTGGGCAGACCAGTGGAGAAAGGGGAGCTTTCTTTAAGGGGTCATTGTGGGGATGACCCAGGAAGCCATTATGGCCTTGTCCTGGACCTTGTCCACTGCTGAGCTAAGAGGTAGGGCCATAAGATCCTTGTGGCAGGGGCTCGTTCATTCATTCACTCATTCAATTGTATTAATTGAGCACTTAATGTGTGGAAACCACTGCATTAAATGCTTGGAAGAGTACAGTATAGCAACAAACAGATGTATTATCTGCCCACAGCGAGCTTACAGTCTAGAGGCTTTTGCTGGTGGGAGCTGAAATCTCCACGATGAGGCTTGCAGATTCTGCAGTTGAGGGTGGCCAGGATCCTTCTTGTGTGCAAATTGGCTTTGTCTTGAAACTGCTGCTTTTAACAGGGCTCCCTGTAACCCCTAACCTCAAAAGACAGGGACCACATCTAATTCCTACCTATGTATTCTCTTTCAGTGCTCAGTACAGAGCCTGGCACACAGTAACTACTTAATAAATACTATTTCTACTATAACTAGGACCTAAGCTTCTCTTAGTGTGGGAGGAGCAGCTAGGCCTAGTGGAAAGAGCAAGGGCTTGGGTGTCAAAGGATCTGGGTTCTCATCCCGCCTCCCCATTTGTCTGCTGTGTGACCTTGGGCAAGGTACTTCACTTCTCTGTACCTCAGTTACCTCATCTGTAAAATGAGGATTAATAATAATGATAATAATAAGGATGGTGATATTATTTGTTGTATTTGTTAAGCACTTACTATGTGTCAGAAATTGTATTAAGCTCGGGTGGATACAAGCAAATTGCATTAGACACAGTCCCTCTCTGATGTGGGCTTCACAGTCTGAATCCCCATTTTCAGATGAGGTAACTGAGGCCCCAAGAAGTTGAAATGACTTGCCCAAGGTCACACAGCAGATAAGTGGGATTAGAACACAGGTCCTTCTGATTCCCAGGCCTGTGCTCTATCCACTAGTCCACACAGCTAAAGACCGTGAGCCCTTGGTGGGACAGGGATTGTGGCCAACCTGATTATCTTGTATCTACTCCAGGGTTTAGTACAGTGCCTAGCACATAGTATGCACTTAACAAATACCGGTTAAAAAAAAAAGAGAGAAGGGCAAGGATGTTGGAATGGTCAGTTAGTCAATCGTATTTATTGAGCACTTTCTGTGTGCAGAGCACTGCACTGTACTAAGCTTTTGGGACAGTACAATGTAGAACAGGCATATTACCTGGCCACAGTGAGCTAACAGTTTTGCAATCTATGAAGGTTGGAATGGCTAACAATGTTGGCTGAGAACAGAGCAGTGGCTGGATGAGGGCTCTGACTTCTAGCAGAGAGGAAGCAAAGTCCTCGCTGATTCTCTTCCACATGCCACCTCGCTGTTGGCACAAAAGCAGGACGCTCTCACTGTCTGGGCCGCATTTCAAGGACGCCCTGCCCCGCACCCCATGACACAATAGGCCGCAGAGTTATAATATATCATTTAATTATGCAAATGCCCTCTCAGGCAACTTTCAAAGCGGGTGACTATTTATCTAGGGCAATGGGCTGGAAGGCTTTGGTAGGTTTTTGGAGTCTACTGGGTAAATGCTGACGCATACCATTTTGTTTGGCCACGATCACCTGCCGGGAGAAGCATCTCCGAACTGCTAAAGCGGAAAGCGAAAATACATATTTAGACAGTCTTATAAAGGGGCTTTGGCTACCTCTTGTGTGTGTTGTGGGCTGGCAAACTCCTGAAACGGCACAGTTATGTTAGAACCATGTGGACGTTGGGGTGTTTATGAGGCATTGCGATCCCAAAAAGCCTTCCTGAGAGACCCACCCTCCTGTCTGCCTTGGGGGAAGTTTTCTGGGAGACCTGGGCTATATACTAAGACGGTGTAGGCTTTTTTTTTTTTTTACTGACAGCGAACCTCATTAAGGAAAGAAGGGTTAGTGAACCGATGGAGGAGATCGCTGCTGAAGCTTCTAGGAGGCTGAAGGGTGTGGTTGTCCCCACCTGGGCCTCGGGATGCTGTGTGGACATCTCCCTGTGAAGCACCCTGAAAGGCCGGTTGACCACGAGGAAGAAAGATGATAGGTCAAAGTTCCTGTCTAATATTGATAATAATAATAGTGATGGCATTTATTAAGTGCTTACTATGTGCAAATCACTGTTCTAAGTGCTGGGGAGGTTACAAGGTGATCATGTTGTCCCACGGGGGGCTCACAGTCTTAATCCCCATTTTACAGATGAGGTAACTGAGGCACAGAGAAGTTAAGTGACTTGCCCCAAATCACACAGCTGACAATTGGTGGAGCCGGGATTTGAACCCATGATCTCTGACTCCAAAGCTCGTGCTCTTTCCACTGAGCCACGCTGCTTCTCATAATAATAGTAATAATAATAATAATAGTAATAATCATATTTGTTAAGCATTTACTATGAGCCAAGCACTGTTCTAAGTGTTGGGGTAGTTACAAGCTAATTAGGTTGGACACAGTCCCTGTCCCACATAGGGCTCATAGTCTTAATCCCCACTTTACAGATGAGGCAAGTGAGGCACAGAGAAATGAGTGACTGGAACAAGGTCACAGAGCAGAAAAGTGGCAGAGCCAGGATTAGAACCCAGGTTCTTCTGACTTCCGGGCCTCTGCTTTATCCACTAGGCCATGGTGCTTCTCCAATCTGAGGCCATGTAGGGAGGGTCAGGGGGTCCAGTGGAAATGTCAGGATGGGGTGGGCTTTTTTTTGCCTTGGGTGCTGCCATCGAGTCCGGCTAGCATTTTTTTTTTTCCAGCCTGGCTGGGAGATCGCCCCTTGTTCCCGGTCACTTCCAGTTTCCAGCTGGCTGGAAGCCTCTGCCCTCAGGGAACTTAGAATCAGTACTATTTGTTGAGTACTTATTGGGTACAGTGAACTGTACTGAGTACTTGGGAGAGGCCAATAGAGTTTGTAGACACAGTTCCTGACTTTAGGGAGTTTACAGTCAGGCAGCATGGACAAATATTAATATAAATTACAGGTAAGAGGAAGCGGTAGAATATAATAATAATAATTATGGCATTTATTAAGCGCATACTATATGCAAAGCACTGTTCTAAGCGTTGGAGAGATTACAAGGTGATCAGGTTGGGGCTCACAGTCTTAATCCTCATTTTACAGATGAGGGAACTGAGGCCCAGAGAAGTGAAGTGACTTGCCCAAAGTCACACAGCTGACAAGTGGCGGAGCTGGGATTTGAACCCATGACCTCTGACTCCAAAGCCTGGGCTCTTTCCACTGAGCCACACTGCTTCTCCATAATGATATGTACCTCTCAGTGCTCTTGGTGGGGGTGGGAGGTGGGGGGTAGGAGAAGAAGGTCACAAGTGTTTAGGTGCAGGGGGAGTGTGAAGTGGCAGTTGGAGAAATATCAATGGACAAAGCCTTATTGAAGGCACATCTCCAAGAGGCCTTCCCTGACTAAGCCCCCCTTTCCTTTTTTCCCACTCCCTTCTGCATCGCCCTGACTTGCTCCCTTTACTCATCCCCCACTTCCAGCCCCACAGCTCTTACGGCACATAGCGCTTAACAAGTATTATTATTATTATGTACATATCTGTAATTTATTTATATTAATGTCTGTCTCCTCCTCTAAGCTGTGATCCCATTGTGGGCAGAGAATGTGTCTGTTTATTATTATGTTGTATTCCCCCAAGAGCTTAGTACAGTGCTCTGCGCACAGCAGCGTGGCATAATGGCCAGAGCACAAGCCCGGGAGTCAGCGGACCTGTGTTCTAATCCCCGCTTCGCTGCTTGTCTGCTGTGTGAACTTGGGCAAGTCACTTCACTTCTCTGTACCTCAGTTCCCTCATCTGTAAAATGGGGATTAAGATTGTGAGCCCCAGTGGGAAATGGACTGTGCCCAACCTGATTAGCTTGTATCTACCCCAGCGCGTAGCACAGTGTCTGGCGCAGGGTGTTTAACAAATACTATTTTTTTTAAGAAAAGGATGTCATGACCAGGAGAAACAGGGGCGAAGCCAGCCCTGCCCGGGCCTGCTCTCAGGCCTACCTGATCCCCAGGCCCCCGACCTATTTCCATCTCGAGGTTTCGAGGGTGATGAGCCACAGAACACCTTTTCTGAGCTCTCCCAGGCGACTGTTTATGCCAGTGAATCAACTCCGGTGTAAAAACTTGCCGGATATGAAAATGTTCAACTTATGGCTCAGTGAAACTGGGAAAATGACACATTCCGCTGATTTCATTTACTTCCGAGCGTCTCCAAAGTCTTTCCGAACGAGTCGTCGGCGTCCTGCCAGCTCTGAATAGCAACTGACATGCCGAGCTTCCCCCGGTGACGCCCTCGGAGAAACTCGCTCTCCACTGCTCTAACCTGTCCCCAAAGCCATCGTGAAATTAAATTGGAATGGTGGATTGTCATCCAAGGAGCTGAAGTTAACATGCTTTAAGGACAGGGAAACGGTTTTATTTATTTGTTAATCTGCCTCAAAAAGACCTCCCGGAGTCTCTCAATGTGGTGTGAGTTTTCAATCTGATATTCTTATACATGCCATGGTTTCACATGGAAAATGTCCCCTGCCTCTCTGAGGCCCAGACTCCTCCCTACAACCAACCAATCAATCAATCAGTGATATTTATTGATCACTTACTCTGTGCAGGGCACTGTGCTAAGTGATTGGGAGAGAACAATACAATGGAGAGGTGGACACAGTGCTCTGCACACAGTAAGTGCTCAGTAAATATGATTGAATGAATGAATGGACGTATCCTCTCTCCACAATGAGCTTAAGGTCTAGATGGGACGAATTGATTGATTTTTTCATTTAGTAGTATTTACTGAGAGCATACAGAACTTGTACAGGGCGCTTTTTTTGTAATGGTGTTAAGCGCTTACTATGTGCTAGGCACTATACTAGGTGCTGGGGTAGATACAAGCTAATCGGATTGCACACAATCCATGTCCCATATCAATCAATCAATCTTATTCATTGAGCCCTTACTGGGTGCAGAGCACTATACTAAACACTTGGGAGAGTACCATATAACAATATAACAGACATATTCCCTGCTTTAATCCCTATTCATTCAGTCATTCAGTCATATTTATTGAGCACTTACTGTGTGCTAAGCACGTGGGAGAGTATAGTATAACACTATAATCACAAAGTGACTCCAAATTAAGAAAGGGGGTTGGCTTCAGACCTGTAAGGAAAGAGGAAACAATGAAAATCAGAAAACCAACATCAATAGACAAGAGTGAGAACAAATTCCATAAGTAGCTGAGAAAGTAGCATGGCCTAGTGGAAAGAGCTCTAGCCTGGGAGTCAGAGAGCCTGGGTTCTAATCTCGTCTACTGTGCTTTGACTGTTATGTGACTTTGGGCAAGTCACTTCACTTCTCTTAGCCTCAGTTTCCTCACCTATAAAATGGGGATGAAATACCTGTTCTCCCTCAGACTGTAAACCCCTTGTGGGACAGGGACTGAGTGTGACCTTCACAAATACCACGATTATGAGTTACGGGGAGAACATTCATTCATTCAATCATATTTATTGAGTGCTTACTATACTAAGTGCTTGAGAGAGTGCAATACAACAATAAATGGACACATTCCCTGCCCACAACAAGCTTATGGTCTAGAGGGGATCTCCTGGCTGATTCCAAAGCACTTTATCCCGACTTTATCTCTGCAGGGCCCTCCCCTCCAAAAGTTAGCAGAAGCAGCTACCCTTGATTTTACAGAAGATAAACGTTGTGGTTTCAGAAGCCGCAGCTGCGTGCCGTCTTAATTCTCCACCCCCAACTGGAAAGCATTTGGGCCGAAATCCGGCGTAGTCCTTACTCGCTGGGCCTGACCTGAGAAAGTCGCAGGGTGTCGAGTTTCTAGGAAATCCTCTCTGTCGCTGGAAAAATGTGCCGGGCACGATGGGGTGGGTGGAACGGAGCAGGGCCGACACGCGCTGTCAGGTGGAATTTGGCACCAGGGGCCTGACTTCCGTCTCCTGCTCGGGGGCCTCTGTGGCTGCCCCCTCTCCGGGGCGGGTGGGGGGGAAGACCCCTTCCCTTCCCCCCACCCTGCTCAGCACCCCTCTCCTCTCTGGGCCTGGTGTGGTCCAGGCACCTGAATAATGGATAAGGAGCCGCTCCTTTGATAATGTCCCGATTATTCATTGTACCGCTCTAAACTCAAATATTCACATTAACAGCTTGGTATTATTTTTCTTCTCTGAAATTAACTGGCACCAGTGGCTATAAATGAGACCATTCATCAAAGGCACAGGCCATGCAAGAGGATTAAGTGAATACTGATGAAGTCTGAAGATTCCCATACGTTGGGGAGGGCGGTGAGCGGGGGGGGGCCCTAACATTCCTTTATTACCCATCTGCCACACAACAAAAAGTCTCCGATATTTAATGCAGGTTTGCTCTGGGCCACGAAATAGGATTAGGAATAATTTTGACAAATTTACAAAAACAATTCACATGGGAAGCCTTAGAATTTGCTCATAATTTCTCCATAGCTGGGAGATCAAAGGCGCCAGGCCCGGCCTGCCGGCCTGGCAGAGGCTGACCCTGGCTGGGCTTTCTTAAGGAAAGGGTTAATCTTCTCAGGGGACCAAAGAGGAGCAGGGAGTGTGACCGAAGGTAGATTTGGGGGGCCCCCAAGGACCAGGACCTGGGCGGGCCAGGAGGCCCAAGCCAGTGGCAGGAAGACACCCCCTGAGTCATCGGGACAAAAAGCTGCCCTGTGACCGCTGTCCTAGACATCAGCTGCCTCACTGCGCCCGCCGCCGGCACCCGGGGATGGAAAGCGGGTGGCGGGCGGCCCCCGGAGTGGTAGGCCGCTGGGACATCAGGTGAGCCGGGCCCCCGCTACCGACCCCGGGCCCCGGCCGGTTCAGCTCCAGCCTGAAAGAGAGACTGGGCATTTCCCAAACATTAGGATCAGTGCTCGGGGTGGAGAGCCCCATGCTGGGCACCTGTGGTGGGCAGGGCACTGTACTGGGTACCCATGAGAAGCAGCATGGCGGAGCGGATAGCGCACGGGGCTGGGAGTCAGGAGGTCATGGGTTCTAATCCCGGCTCTGCCACTTGTCTGCTGTGTGGCCTTAGACAAATCACTTAATTTCTCTGTGATTAGGTTACCTCATCTCTAAAATGGGGATTGAGACTGTGAGCCCCACATGGGACAGCGACTGAGTCCAACCCTATTTGCATGTATCCACCCCCGTGCTAAGTACAGTGACCGGTGCATACTAAGCACTCAACAAACACCATAATAATAGTAATTATTATTATTAATAAAATACCATCATTTAGATTATTATTGGATGCCCACTGTGAGCAGAGCCCTTTCCTGAGCATCTATGATGGACAGAACATTATACTGCAGACCACTGAGTGCAGAGCACTACCCTGGATGCTCACTGTGTGCAGACCACTCTACTGGGTGCCCACTATGTGCAGAGTCCTCTACTGGGCAACTAGAGTGAGCAGAACACTGTACAGGGCACCCTATGGGTACAAAGCGCTACATTGGGCACCCACAGTGTGCAGAACACTGCACTGGATGCCTTCTCTGTATCCAGAAGAAGCACCATTAAAAATGGTTGGCAGAGAACCTCAGCATACCTCTAGGAGCTTACCATCTAATGGGGAGAGACTAGCTGACAAATAGTTTACAAACATCGGGAGAAGAAGGAAGGGCAGCTCAGTTGATGGCATGAATCTATCAGGATGAGATGGCTGAGGAAATAATTGAATGTTCTGTTCACTATTCCTTAGCACAGTAGTGCTGACAGTATCCTTGTTAAACTGACCCCATTTCCCTTTCCCCAAGGGTCTGCTCTCACACACCCCCACCCCATTACCTTGGGACCCCCCTGGGGGACAAGGATAGGTTTGAATCAGTACCCTTGTATACCTTCCAGGTTCAGTCTGAAATCCTGCACCCTGTCAAGCACCAGGTCTGGCTTATTTCTGCTGCTGCTCTTACTATTATTGCTGCCACAGTTGTTACTAACAATAAAATAACCATGATAATTGTGGTTTTTCATGGTATTTGTTAGGAGCTTACTGTGTGTGAGGCACTGTACTAAATGCTATGGTAGATGCAAGTTATTCAGGTCAGACACAGCCATGTCCCTCATGGTGCTCACAGTCTTAATTCCCATTTTACAAATGAAGGAGCTGAGGCACAGAGAAGTCAAGTGATTTGCCCAAGGTCACGCAGCGGACAAGTGGCAGAGCTAGGATTAAAGCCTGACTCCCAGCCCATGGTCTGTCCACTAGGCCACACGGCTCCTCTACTTCTGGTACGGATCCAACCCTTAGTGAGTACTGGGTGCTTTGATAGGCCCTGGGACAGAGCCAGGAAAATTGGATTGGGCCCTGTCCCCATTTCTGGGGTGGCTCTCAATTTCAGAGGGAGAGAGAGCAGAGCAGGGGTCTCATCCCCATCTTACAGAGGAGGAGATGGGTACCCAGAGAGGTTCAGTGACTTACCTGAGGTCACCCAGCCTGGGAATCAGGAGTTCTAATTGTGGCTCCACCACCTGTCTGCTGGGTGATCTTGGGCAAGTCATTTCACTTCTCTGTGCCTCAGTTACCCCATCTGTAAAATGGGGATTAATACTATGAGCTGTATGTGGAACATGGACTGTGTCCAGCCTGTTAAGCTTGTATCTACCCCATGCTTACTGCAGTGCCTGGCACACATTAAGTGCTTACCAAATGCCAGCACTCCACTCCCACCCCCCCAACAAAAAACCACAATGGACTCTCTGGACTCATGGTCTTGACGGCCCAAGCAAGGCTCTCTGTGGTTCCCCATAAACCGTCTGCAGCCCCCCTCCCCTCGCCAGCCCCCCGACCCCACAAATCCTCAACCCAAATATTACCCTCTAATTGACATCAGATGAAAGAAGGAGGCAGCAGGTGGTGAACTGTGTAAACGGGTTAGCCGTTGTGTTTGTGCAGTACGAAAGTAACCTTTTCCCATCTGGGACCACACTGATTTCAGCAGGCCTGAGACTGAGCCCGCAGTTGTTGAAAGTTTCAAGCAGTCATTTTTTTTCCCCCCCAAGAAAGGTCATCTTGAGCTAAAATGTCAAATAAATTATTTAGATTACTGAATTAGAAAAGCGAGGATCTGACAAGGCGGAATTTTTCATGCCCATTAGCCAAAGAGTCAGGGTCCCGGCCGACGTGTTGTGTCGGCCGCATGGTTCGCGGTGATCCGGGAATGTCCGGGGCCAAGGGCGGGTGGTCTCCAGCCCCCACCCCAGTCCCACTGAGGATAGGGCTGGCTCCCATCAATCAATCAGTGGTGCTTATTGAGCGCTATGTGCACTGCACTATACTGAGCACTTGGGAAAACACAATCGAGTTGGCAGAGGCGAACCCTGCCCATGAGGAGTTTACAGTCTACAATGGGGAGAGAGACTTTTTTTATGGTATTTATTAAGCACTTACTAGACACTATGCTAAGTGCTAGGGTAGGTACAAACTAATCAGGTTGGAGGCAATCCTTGTCCCACATGGGGCTCACAGTGTTATTCCCATTTTACAGAAGAGGTAACTGAGGCACAGAGAAGTGAAGTGACTTATCCAAGGTCACACAGCAAACAAGTGGCAGAGCCAGGATTAGAACCTATGTCCTTCTGACTCCCAGCCTTGTTCTCTAACCACTGGGCCATGCTGCTTCTCCAGTGAAATGACATGAAAATCAATTATATTTGATCGCTCTGAGGTGGGCTCGTATGTGTCTGGTGGAGAGGGTGGTGAGGAAGAATAGCCCAAAGTTGTCTTTGGGCTTGAGAGATGAGGGCTGATGCACGTGGGAACATTCCCCAGTCAATCTATCAATCATCGATAGATTGAAGCAGTGTGGCCTACTGGATAGAACAGGGGCCTGAGAGTCAGAAGGATCTGGGATCTAGTCCCAGCTCCGCCACTTGTCTGCTGCGTGACCTTGGGAAAGTCACTCGCTTTTCTGTGCCTCAGTTACCTCATCTGTAAAATGGGGATTAAGACTGTGAGCCCCATGTGGAATACTAATTATACTGTTTAGGGTATTTGTTAAGAGCTTACTATGTGCCAGTCACAGTACTAAGCGCTGGGGAGGTTACAAGCAAATCAGATTGGATATAGTCCCTGTTCTGCATAGGGCTCACAGTCTTAATCACCATGTTATGGATCAGGTAACTGAGGCACAGAAAAGTGATGTGACTTGCCCAAGGCCACACGGTAGACAAGAGGCTGTGCTGGAATTAGAACCCATGACCTTTAGACCTTTAGACTGATTGATTGATGGGAGCCAGCCCTATCCACTCTATCCACTCACCCTGTTGCTTCTACTGTGGAACTGGGACTGTTTCCAATCTGATTACCTTGTATCTACCCCAGCACTTAGAACAGTGCCTGGCACAGAGTAAGCATTTAACAAATGCCATTTAAAAAATCATATTTATTGAGCACTTACTGTAGGCAAAGCACTGTACCAAGCACTTGGGAGAACACAAAAGAGTTAGGAGACGACGTTCCCTGCTCTCAAGGAGCTTACAATCTAATGGGGGAGACAGACACTCAAAAAAGTTATCTACAGGAGGGAATAAGTGGCTTAGAGGTAAGAATACGGGCTTGGGAGTCAGAGGTCATGAGTTCTAATCCTGGCTCCACCACTTGTCTGCTGTGTGACCTTGGGCAAGCCACTTAACTTCTCTGTGCCTCAGTTCCCTCATCTGTAAAATGGGGATTAAGACTGTGCGCCCCACGTGGGGCAACTTGATTACCTTGTATCTACCCCAGTCTTAGAACAGTACTTAGCACATAGTAAGCGCTTAACTAATACCATCATTATTAGTAAGAAACTCTAAAGATGCCAACACAGGAACTACAAGGTGTGGAGGCCTTGAGTCATCCAATGGATGATTCAGAAATGACTTTGGGGTCCCTGGGGGCCAGAGGCAGCATTAGATGCCCAGATCAGAGCTCTGTACTCACTCACGAGGCCTGGGTTCTAGTCCCAGCTCTGCTGCTGACCTGCTGTGTGACTTCAGGCAGGTTACATCACCTGTCTGGGCTTCCATTTCCTCATTTGTCAAAAGGGAGTTGTGTGGATCGAATGGAAAGGTAAAAGTAGCCTCCAAACTTAGCGTGTTGTTAAAGCTCCCCTTCCCAATTTCAATCCCGCTGCAAAATCTCTGGGCTCATCACAGGGGAGAGTAGAGACCCCAAGGGTGTTTACAAAGGATTTATTGAGTGTAGCCCCAGTCTGCATGTTTTCTCCAGATGAATTATCCATTCCTTCCCCGGAATGAGGGGCAGGTGAGGGATGGTGAGATTAGCAGGCTGTGAAGATCCATGTTGAGAGGTTAAGAAATTTTGTCCTTTAATATTTCCTTCTGCACAATCCTTAACTTGTCTTTTTCTAGCTCATCCCTCACCCCTTTGAGAGGAAGAGGCAGCTATTATCCAGCCCAGTTTCTGAAGAGGAGAATGAAGGCCCAGAGAGGGTGCTGCCTCTCAAAAGGTCACACTGTCGTTCTTCCAGAACTCAGATTCATAGGATTTCAAATTGGTAGACCTCGGGCCCCACTCCATCCCATGCCAGTGTTGTCTGGCTCAGTGTGTCTCTCCAAGCTGCAGGGTGCAACACGACACTCTTCCCCATCTGTGTGGTAAAGGAAATCCAAGCTTTTATTTAAAAAATTGTTTTTGTTAAGTGCTTGCTCTGTGCCAGACACTGTACTAAGCGCTGGGGTAGATACAATAATAATAATAATGATGGTATTTGTTAAGCACTTCTGTGTGCCAAGCACTGTTCTAAGCCCTTCTGTAGATACAAGGTATTCAGGTTGTCCCACATGGGGTTCCCCAAGCTAACCAGGAAGGACACAGTCCCTGTCCCACATGGGGTTCACAGTCTTAATCCCTATTTTACCGATGAAGTCACTGAGGCCTAGAGAAATGAAGTGCCTTGCTCCAGGTCACCCTGCAGACAAGTAGCGGAGCCGGGATTAGAACCCAGATCCTTCTGGCTCCCAGGCCTGTGCTCTCTCCACTAGGCCACACTGCTTCTCAGTGCCCCTTGGGGGAGGCTCCAGTCAGGCCCTAGGAAGGGAGACACCCATCACCCCTCTGCTGCAGCCCAGCCCAGGAACTGTGAGACCTGCAGCCCTACCTGGTTTCATCTCGGGGTCCTTTCCCCTGTATTAGGAAACCCACCTGTAGTCCCTTAACCCCTCATTGCCTGGGCTGCTCTGAGCCGGGCTGGCAGGCTGGGGATGCCCCCTGCCAAGAGTGCCAGGGAATCCTTTGGGACCTGCTTAATTTGGGACCTGCTTAATCTGGACACCTCCCTCCTCCTGCTTCTCCCTGAGCTGTCCCAGAGTCAGAGCCCAAGGACCCTCCTGGAACTCCTCTCCCTCCGAGTGTGTCTCCTCTCTTGTGCCAGCCCTCCATGCCCAGCTCCTCCCCGGGACACCATACACTGTCGGATGCTTTTCCGTGCCCACAGCATCGGGAATATCGCTTACCCATGCGTCGGTGAGGAGATGGATTGAGTGAATGGGAAGACTCTGTGCTTATCCCCGTCCGGCCCTTCCTTCCTTGACAAAGTAAATCCCAGAGAAAAACAGCATTAATAGAGCATGACGGCTTGAGGAATAGAGCCCTAACTGTTGACATTTCGGTTGTCAAGCTAGGTATTATGCTGCGATAAAGAAAAGACCCATTAAAAGGAAAGACAATCTTCCATGCATTAGGTTTATGGGGGCACTAGCAGGGCCACTTTGATGCCCTGGGGCACCCGGGACCCATCAATATTTCCATTAGAAAATCCCCATTGCTCTCAGAGGCTGAAACCTGGGCCATGGATGCTGGGTTCCATTGGGATCGAGGTCAAGGGAGGCCAGGGGGCCAGGGTTGGCAGAGGGCGGCAGCAGGTTGGTGGAGACTGAATTCCCTGTGTGGGGACCCCTGTTCCAAATGTGGGAGGTAGGAACTGCAGAAGTGTGGGCAATCAAATTTATTGAGCACCTACTGAGTGTGGAGCCGTGTACTGAGCACTTGGGAGAGTCAGTAAATGCGACTGACTGACTGATTTAGTATATCCTTGCCCTCAAGGAGATTACAGTATACGATGTGCGGAGCACTGTACTGGCCCTTGGGAGATTAACAATAATAATAAGTGTGGTGTTTAAGTGCTTATTATGTGTCATGCACCGTACTAAGTGTTGGGGTAGACATGAGGAAATCAGGCTGGGAGTAGTCCCTGTCCCATATGGGACTCACAGTCTAAGCAAATTACTATTTTACAGTTGAGGAAACTGAGGCACAGAGTTGTGAAGTGACTTGTCCAAGGTCACATAGCAGACATAGAGTTAGTAGATATCAATCAATCAATCACATTTATTAAGTGCTTACTCGGTACAAAGCACTGTACTAAGCTCTTGGGAAAGTATAATACGGAGTTGGCAGACACTATCTCTGCTCCACAACGAGCTTAAAGTCTTCAGAGGGGAGATGACATTAAAATCAAAAGGGCAGTGAAGTTGGGGGGCACATCATCAAGTCTAGCGGTCCCGGGGAACATCTAGTGAGGAGTGAGTAGGGTCATTCCTCTGCTGGGGGGTGGAGTTGGTGATGAGGGAGCTTCTCTTCTCAGACTTCCTGCAGAATAGAGAAGCAGCATTGCCTAGTGCTAATCCAGCATGGTTTAGGAGAAGCAACATGGCCTAGTGAATGGGCCTGCACAAGTCCCAGGGAAGACAGAACTTTATTTAAACCATGAAGAGGTAGTGTGGCTTAGTGGAGTGAGCACAGGACCCAGGAGTTAGGAAACCAGGGTTTGAGTCCCAGCTCTGCCCCTGGCCTGCTGGGTGACCTTTGCACACTGTAAGCACTCAATAAATACGATTGATTGAATAAATGAATGATCTCGGATAAATCTCTTAACCTCCCTGAGCCTCTAGACTGTAAGCTCATGTGGGCAGGGAACATGCCTACCAACTCTGTTATATTATACTCTCCCAAATGCTTAGGGCAGCACTCTGCACACAGTAAATTTTCAATAAATATGATTGATTGATTGATTGGGCCTCAGTTTGCCCATCTGAGAGATGGAGGTAAGATCCCTGCTCTCCTTCCCTCTCGGGCTGTGAGCGCAGTGGTGGGCAGAAACTGTGCCTGATGGTCATAATACATCTATTATGGTATTTGTTAAGTGTTTCCTGCGTGTCAAGCACTGATCCAAGCACTGGGGAAAAACAGCTTAATCCGGTCGCACACAGTCCCTATCCCACAAGGGGCTCATGTCTAAATCTTCTAGACTGTGAGCCCACTGTTGGGTAGGGACCGTTTCTATATGTTGCCAACTTGTACTTCCCAAGCGCTTAGTACAGTGCTCTCCACACAGTAAGCACTCAATAAATACGATTGAATGAATGAATGAATAAATTGGAGAGAGAACAAATATTTAATCCCCACTTTACAGATGAGGTAACTGCAGTACAGAGAGGTGAAGTGACTTGCTCAAGGACACACAGCAGACAAGTGGCAGAGCCAGGATTAGAACCCCAGGTCATCTGACCCCCAGGCCCGTGCCCTTTCCACTAGGCCTTGCCATCCCTGAGTCCAGCAGAGTAATCGACACAGAGTGAGTCCATCCCTAAATCCCTTAACATCTGTGGGCTGGCTGGGGCCGAGGACCACTGAGTCACGGTTGGTGGTGAAGTGGTTGCTAGCCAGCTCTGGTCACGACTCTAAGCATCATGGCGTGTGGCCTTTGGTCTTCCTGGTCAGGCGTGTCATGCCATCGGCCTGCAGATTTCTTCGGCCCATGGTGGGGGGCCACAGCAGACACACCGTGGCCTACCAGATACAGCCCGGATATGGGAGTCTGAAGGACCTGGGCTCTAATCCCAGCTCCACCACATGTCTGCTGTGTGACCTTGGGCAAGTCACTTCACTCCTCTGGGCCTCAGTTCCCTCATCTGTAAAATGGGGATGAAGAAGTTGAGCCCCACGTGGACAGAGACCACGTCCAACCTGATTCGCTTGTATCCACCCCAGAGCTTAGAACAGTGCCTGGCACACAGTAAGCGTTTAACAAACTGCATAAACAAAACAAAAATGACACCCCCTCAGCCTCAGCGTCCCAGTCCTGGTCTAGACGACCCCCCGGGCTCCCCTCAGCCCCAGCCTCTGACGGCGGCCTGACAGATTTGGAGTCTCCCATAATTCTCTTTCTAAAGCCTAATTAAAATCAATTGCCTGGCATCCCTCCGCTGTTGGGAAGGATGGGGCTGTAGATCTTCCCGTCATTAGCAGTATGGTTCTGTTGGATTGAAAACAAATTTCTGAACGTTAGGGTGATTAGTGAGTCCCCGAGAATCCCAGAAAATACCGTGGGAGACGCAGGGACCGGAGATGTCAGGAGGCAGAACTACAGCATTGGGTTGTTTTAACTGGGATAATTTATTTTATTTATGTAAATAGCATGCCTCGCTGCAGTTCCTAAACTTGGATTCTGATTAATGGCTTAGGCGGCACAGACTTGAAGTTCTCTCCCTAAAGGAATAGGCAACGACAGAAGCCCTTTGAGAATTTTCTTTTTGAGCCCAAGAGAAGCAGTGTGGCCTCGTGGAAAGAGCACGGGCTCGGGAGTCAGAGGGCCTGCTTTCTAATCCCGGCTCTGCCGATTGCTTGCTGTGTGACCTTGGGCAAGTCGCTTGACGTCTTTGTGTGTAAATTTCCTCAACTGTAAAATGGGGATTAAATCCTACTCCCTCCTACTTAGACTGTGAGCCCCATGCAGGACAGGGGTGGTGTCCAACCTGATTGACTTGCCATCTACCTTAGTGTTTAGAACAGTGTTTGACACATAGTAAGTGGCTTAACAAATACCTTAAAAAAAATGTAACCAGGCCGGGTTGGCCGGGGCTGGTTCCTCAGGGATGGCCAATTGTGAACCCGGTCTCCGGGGTTTGGGGAGATTGTGTCCCAGGACCTTTTTTTTTTTTTTAATGGCATTTGTTAAGCACTTACTACATGACAGATACTGTACTAAGTTCTGGGATAGATACAATCTAATCAAGTTGGGCCCAGTCCATGTCCCACCTGGGGCTCACAGTCTTAATCCCCATTTCACAGATGAGGTAACTGTGGCCTAGAGAAGTGACTTGCCCAGTGTCACTCAGCAGACAAGTGGCAGATCCAAGATTAGAACCCAGGTCCTTCTGACCCCAGGCCCATGATCTATGCACTAGACAACACTACTCCTGGAATCCAGGGGCCTACAGGAGTGAGATGAATTGGGCTTAATGGAGCAGGTCCCCATCAGTGAGGCAGCAGGCAGCCATGACAGCAAGCGAGGACCCCCATCTCTGCCCACCGTGGCCAGTGTGTTGCACTGTGCCTGGAGGTCCCACACCATCCCTCCTCCCTTCCCCACCCCCCGGGCAGGAAAATCAGCCCCCTCCCCCGGCAGCCCCACTCTGACAATCCCGTTAGGTATTTATGAAGAGAGATGCGTTGGATTTTATCTCGGTTGCATAGATCAATTTCCAGGACACACTTCTTACCGGGGTATTCGGAGGGAGGCACAAAACCAATTTTATCTGCTTCAGTGATGTGTGAACTGTATAAGGAAAGACATCTCTTTACTCTCTGATAGCTTATCTCCCCTGGTGACCGTTTACACATGCTCTTGTAAATATACATATTTTACAGAGGAGGAGGGGGAAGCTCTTTAAATCCTCCTTTGAGATGACCTTGAGCGGTGGCGCCTGAATCTTGCAGGGAATTAGCGGCCACGGCAGCCGGCGGAGTGTGTTTTGGTGATGATTGGTGGGAGGGGCAGAGCTGTCATGGAGCTGGAAGTAATCAGGGGAGGAAGCAGACACTTCCAGAAGACCTGGGGCCGAAATCTTGTGATTCTTTAAGGAAATCTAACAGGGCGGAACAGGTGCCCGCGTCCCCAGGCCCAGGCCCGTTGTCCTTCGCCCGCCCCACTCCTCAGGCCCCGGGCCAGCACCCCCTCATTCATACATTCATTCAGTTGTATTTACTGAACGCTTAGTGTGTGCAAGAGCACCCTACTAAGTGCTTGGGAATGTACACTATAAAAATAAACAAACACATTCCTTGCCCACGACAAGCTTACAGTCTAGTGGGGGAGATGGACATAAAAATAATAATAATAATGGCATTTATAAAGCAATTACTATGTGCAAATCACTGTTCTAAGCACTGGGGAGGTTACAAGTTGATCAGGTTGTCCCACAGGAGGCTCATAGTCTTAATCCCCATTTTACAGATGAGGTAACTGAGGCACAGAGAAGTTAAGTGACTTGCCCAAAGTCACACAGCTGACAATTGGCAGAGCTGGGATTTGAACCCCTGACCTCTGACTCCAAAGCCCATGCTCTTTCCACTGAGCCACGCTGCTTCTCATGAATAGAAATCAATAAATGACAGATATGGATGTAAGTGCTATGGAAATGGGAAGGGGGATGAACAAAGGAAGCAACGAAGAAGGGAGAGAGAGAAGAGGAAAGGAGGGCTTAATCAGGGAAAGTCTCTTGGAGATTCATTCATTCATTTATTCAATTGTATTTATTGAGCGCTTACTGTGTGCAGAGCACTGTACTAAGCGCTTGGGAAGTACAAATTGGCAACATATAGGGACAGTCCCTACCCAACAACGGGCTCACAGTCTAGAAGGGGGAGACAGACAACAAAATAAAACAAATAGATGGGTGTCAACACCATCAGAATAAATAGAGTTATAGCCATATAAACATCATTAATAAAATAAACATAGTAAATATTTACAAATAAATACATAAACACATAAATTCAGTAGGGCTTTGAAGGGGGAGAGGGTAATTGTCTGTCAGCCCCGGGTAGCACCCCTTTGTCCACCACCCCAGGCCCAGGTCAGGACCCCCAAACCTTCTCTTCCAGGCCCAGGCCAGCATCTGCCTTGCCCACCTCCCCACGTCCAGACTAGCACCCCTTCCTGACCACCCTCCCAAGCCCAGGTCACACCTGCCATGCAGGGGTAACAGGAAAGTGGGGAAGAATCAAACAGTAGTATTTATTGAACACTTCCTGTGCACAGAGCACTGAACTATGAGATTGAGAGAATCCAGTGGAGTTGGTCGGCACGATCCCTGCCCTTAAGGAAAACGGAAAGATGGGTTGCCTCTGTTGTGTCTCTTACAGAAGAGACACTGGGCCCTAGGAGCAGAGCCAGGGAATCACCAAGGGAATAGTTAGGGGCTCGGCCAGAAGGAGGCTGCTTTATTTATTTAATAATAATAGTCATGATGATGATGATGGTATTTGTTAAGCGCTTATTATATGTTCTAAGTACTGGGGTAGATCCAAGCTAATCAGGTTGGACATAGTCTTTGTTCCAAGTGGGGCTCACAGTCTTAATCCCCAATTTACAGATGAGGTAACTGAGGCACAAAGTAGTTAAATGACTTGCCCAAAGTCATACAGCAGACAAGTGGTGGAGCCTGGTCCTTATGACTCCCAAGCCTGTGATCTATCCACTAGGCCACATGGCTTATTGATTTGTTTATTATTATTTTTAATGGTATTTTTTACATGCCCACTATGTACTAAGTGGAGGGGAAGATACAAGCTAATTGGGTTAGAAACAGTTAGGCTCAGTCTTAATCCCCATTTTACAGATGAGGTAACTGAGGCCCAGAGAAGTTAAGTGACTTTCCCCAACGTCACACAGCTGACTGCACGACATGACTCTGTGGTGGGAACCACCTCAGACCTCACAATCTGAGGGAAGGCGAGCAGGGATCTTCTCCCCATTTTACAGATGAGGAAACTGAGGCACAGAGAAGTGAAGTGACTTGTCCAAGGTCACACAGAAGACAAGCGGTGGAGCCGGGATTAGAACCCAGGTTCTCTGACTCCCAGATCCAGGCTCCTGCCACTAGGCTGCCTTTGGACAGGTGGACTCAGTCCTGGGATAATCAATCAATCAATGGTATTTATTGACTGTTTATTGTGTGCAGAACACTGTACTAAGTGCTTGGGAGAGTACAGTACAGCAGAATTGGTAGACACAGTCCCTGCCCACAGAGTTTACAGTCTAGAGGGATAAGCCATTCAGTTTTCAGGGGGGTATTTGGAGAGTAAGGGAGTCTGATCATGAATTGATGCTTTTCACCCTCCCTCCCCACCGGGTTCTCAGTGATAAGACTCTCAGTGCACCTGGTTCTAATCCTGGACCTGGGTTCTAATCCTGGCTCTGCCACTTGCCTGCTGTGTGACCATGGGCAAATCACTTCATTTCTCTGAGCTTCAGATACTGCCTCTGTAAAATGGGGTTTAAACCGTGAACCCTATGTGGGACAAGGACAGTGTCCAATCTGATTGTTTTTTTATCTACCTCAGCGCTTAGTACAATGCCTGGCACATAGTCAGCGCTTAACAAATACCATACAAAACAAGATAAAAAAACAACTTTGCTTGCATGTCTGCATGCTCTTCAAAGGTGCATTCAATGACTTGCTTGGACCAATCTATTGGTAAATGTTCTTGTGTCCATCCATTCTCCACATTGAAGCCACAGCTCCTTCTGAGCAGTGAACATAACTCTTCTGTTTTTATGACATCTGAGGTGCTCAGTACAGCATCCTCACCCAGGGGCTGCTCAGGAAGTGCTATCCCCACTATCCTTATCATAATAATAATAATGGCATTTATTAAGCGCTTTCTATGTGCAAAGCACTGTTCTAAGCGCTGGAGAGTTTACAAGATGATCAGGTTGTCCTACATGGGGCTCACAGTTTACAGATGAGGGAACTGAGGCACAGAGAAGTGAAGTGACTTGCCCAAAGTCACACAGCTGACAAGTGGTGGAGCTGGGATTTGAACCGATGACCTCTGACTCCAAAGCCCGGGCTCTTTCCACTGAGCCACGCTGCTTCCCCATTATCATTACTCAGGCATGTCCAAGAAAATGTGGGAAATTCAGTCTCCACAGAGTATCCTGGGGCAGAGGTGGAATGCAGGTCATGGCAGAAGGAAGTCGGCTCTTTCCAGAACAGGGCACTGGTAAAATGCTGTGGAAAAAGCTGAGTTGGTCTGACTGGGGTGGTGGGGGGCGGAGGGGGCCTCCCGGGAGTTGGGCTGCTCCTCACTGACCCGTGGGCCAAGGAATGGACCAGGTCCTGTGTGGCCACAGCCCAAGACCACAGGTGGCCCTGTCGGTAGGGTGCTGGACAGAGTATTTGCGCTGGCCTCTGGGCACCTGCAGGACTCCCAACATCCTCAGCAGCTTTCAGGGTGAGCAGGAGAGCAGGAGCAGCCTTCTCCACCACCATCATTTAAAAAACCTTGGCCCCTTCCAATTTCCTCCATGAAGCCTTCCCTGATTAAGCCCTGCTTTCCTCTTCTCCCACTCCCTTGTGTGGCGCCCTGACTTGCTCCCTTTATTCACCCCACCCCCCAGCCCCACGGAATTTACATCCATATCTGTAATTTATTTCTTTCTATTACTATCTGTGTGGTTATTGTTATATTGTACTCTCTCAAGTGCTTAGTACAGTGTTCTGCACACAATAAACACTCAATAAATACGATTGATTGACTGACTGACCAACCCTTCTGGTGTGAATCCATTTTTAATTTTCTCCTGAGCATGCTGTGGGAAGAATCCCTCCCCATGCAGTCCAACATACACATATTTCTATTTCTATGCATCCTTTAGCCACTCTCTCTCTCCTACTTCACCTTAAATTGAGGGGAGATGGGGGAGTCTTCGCTCATGTTCTGGGGAGCTGGCACTGCTGAGGCTGAATCAGGCATTTTCCATCAGCCTCTTGGGTTCTCCCAATTCACCTCCAGCCCAGGGATGGAACTCACGAACAAAACATCAGGCTCCAGGGTGGGAATGAAAATAAAACTTCACTACGTTATCACTCCTCCATTCCCCCCGAACTCCATCTCTCTCCTCCCAGTGTGCTTAGAGCACACCCAGGCCTATGATACGCGGGCCTACGGGGGTGTTTAATATCAGGCGGTAATAAAGAGCCCCTTCAGTCTCATACAGGCCTCTTCCATTTTAATAATGGGTGCTTCTCCTTGCTACTCGAGGAAAGGGAAGATTGGAGGGGGGGCGGGGGGCCCTTCAATGTCAAGGCATTTAGAGGCAGTCTTACATCAATCAGGATATACGTCCGCTAAGTGTCTGCTTACATTTACATGAAATATTCATACCGCATTCACTTTTGCTTTTCTCTCTCCTAATCGTCACTTTTTGGAAGAGGCTACAATCATCTCAGCAAGGGGAGGGTTGCCTTGCAGCGTGCGCTACCTTTCAATGTCAGACTACCTGTGGGATGCTAGCTCCGTAATGATGCAGGAGATGGTATAAACTGTCAGAGGCCTTCTTTGCGCTCGTTACGGAGTACCATTCATCTCCAAGTATACAACTTAGTGCAAATGAAAGTAATTAATTAACCATAACAAACCTGTCAGAAAGCTCTATGGGATTTTTGACAGGGGAAAGAAAAAAAATTAACATTTGCTTTAAGTGGAAAACAAAAAAAATTCTTGGGCTTCTCTGATGGCTGAGTGTTTCTGGGGGTGCTGGCCTACCCTAATTCCCAGGTAAGGGGCAGCTTCATTTCAGTTGGGCTGGGGCATTTGGAGTGGGGGGCTTTTGAGGGTTTGCTCTCCCCTTGCCAGGTGGCCCCCCTGGGGTCTGGTGGGTTGGAGGGGCCTGGGTCCCGGGCGCCTGAATTCCCTTTGTGCCAGGGAAGCAGTGGGGATGTTTGGAAGCTGCTCCAGGGTCTGGACTGGGATCTGTTGTCGTTTGGTATTTGGTAAGCGCTTATTATGTGCCAGGCACTGTATTAAGCATTGAGGTAGATATAGGCTCATCAGGTTGGACAAAGTCCATGTTCCATGTGGGGCTCACAGTCTTAATCCCCATTTTACAGGTGAGGTAACTGAGGCCAGGGGAGTGAAGTGACTTCCTCAAGTTCACACAGCAGATAAGTGGTGAAGTGGGATTAGAACCCAGATCCTTTTGACTACCAGGCTTGGGCTTAATCCACTAAGCCACACTGCTTCTCACTGAAGACACTCTCTTCAAATTCGGGCAGCTCCAATGTACCACGAGGGAGACTCGGGGCTATCTGGATTGTGCACCCTGGGGCCATTTACCCTGGGGTGGTGGGGGCTTCCATGTGGGATGTGGGGTACAGGACAGTGCCTTCCCCCAGGGAGTAGGGTGTCAGCCCTGACAAACCTTGCAGATGGGTGTGGCCCACCTCCAACCCCACCCCCACCTCTATCTCCACACCCACACAAACTATCTTAATAATAATAATTGTGGTATTTGCTAAGTCCTTACTATGTGCCTGGGGTGGATACAGGGAAATCGGTTGGGACACAATCCCTGTCCCATATGGAGCTCACAGTCTCAATCCTCGTTTTACAGATGAGGTAACTGAGACAAGAAGAAGTGAAGTGCCTTTCCCAGGGTCACACAGCATCTCCACCTTTATCCCTTGCCCTGGGCCCGGGGCAAGATGACTTTTGGAGCATCGCCCCAGTCCCCCACCCCACCCAATCAGGTCTCCTGCTCCAAGCCCCCATGCATAGAGATCACACACCAATGTCATGTCTGTGGGAGGGGACGGAAGGGAAAGGGGAAGGGTCCAGAGGTGTGAATGGTGGCCCACACGGTAGCCAGCATGGTGGCCTGCACGGTGGTGGAGAAGCTTGGGACCGGATGCGGAAATCTGTTTTCTGGTGAACCGCTGCTCATTGCCTGGAAATGGCAGATAAACAGCAAAGTGCTGCAATTTTGAGGACTCTGAAATGTCAGCTCCAGTTTGTGAGGCTTAAACATACACACATTCACGCACACACACACACACACACACACACACACGACCGAGTGTATTTGCTACCAGATCCATCTCAAATTGGAACACCCCTCATCCTCCTTTCCCCAAATAACCCAATGCCCCTAGATTATATTTAGGGAAAAACAACTTAGTTATTGTTAAAAAAGAGAAAAAAATTCAACTCCATGCTTTTACAGATTAAAGTATAGATAATCGGAAACAATCGGATACAATTTGGATCTATAATGTTATCTAAAATAAAGAAACAATCATACTTAGATGTACATAAAGTGCAATTGTATTTTTGCAAAAATAAAAGTGAGGTACAAAGAAATTTACAGGAGGATGGCGTATCTTGTTTTTTCTCCCTCCCCAGAGATCTTAGAGGTGCCAAGACAAAGGAGAGTTTTAATTTATTTCAAATTTTGCCTCACCTAGAAAATCTCAACTTTTAAAATTCAGAGCTTGGGGATGGAGAAGAGGATTGCTTTTTAATGCCTCATTATGTCACTGCCTCATTTCTTTGCTTTTTCGCTGTTTTAGGTTGTTAACGACTGCATTTGTCCAGGCAAGCACTTTGAAATGTACTTATTGTATTTTATTTTATTTTTTACAACTGAAAGGAAATACCTGTGGCATTAAGAAACTCCATGGGAGCCTTCAGAGGCACGCTGGGAAGACAAGATCTTTGGGAATTTTAACAAATTGCAGTGTGTGTGCGTGAGTGTGTGTTGATACCCCTGGGATTCACCTCGAAGCCTCTGGCCTAGGGGCTTGGCTAGAGTTTGGCAAACCAGAGCAATAATAATAACAACGTAATGATAACAGTGGTGATTTTTGAGTGCTTTGCACATAGTAGACGCTGGGGTAGATACAAGATGTTCAGTCCCACATGTGCGATCGCTGTTGTGCACGGTGGTGTGGGGAGAGGAATGTGTCACCTGTTCCCCAATCCTTGCCTCTTCCTCTGCTTTCTCCCTGCCGTCTCCCAGAGCTGAGGTTTGGCCCAGATTCTAAGCCGGGTCTCATAGCTCTGGATCTCTGCAAACCCATCCTACCTGCGGGATGGCTTGAACTCCCGCACGTAACGGGAACTGGTGTTGGCTGTTAGCGTTTGATCTCATGACAGTGGTTTTGCACATAACCAGCGGAGGCAGACATAAAAGGCTCGCTTGTTCCTTGTTCTGCCTCCTAAAGTGCTCTTCGAGTAGGGGATCGTATTAGCCTGTGGGCTCAGAAGGAGCATCTCTTGATTTATTTATGATTTGTGGGGGCGGGGGGAGGGGTGTGTGTCTGGGAGGGTTTGCGGGGGGTTTCGGCACCGACCGGATTCTCGATGTAGAAGCTCAATTGTCAGTTTTGTCTCAGGAGGGCTGCCCTCTTCAAACAAACACTTTTGAAAAGGGGAAGCGGAGTTGATCTTGGATTTTGACTCTGTGTGGGTGTGCATTTATTTCACTTTATGTGCTGTGTGTGCTCCCCCCCCACACAAACACACACACACACACACACACACACACACACACACTCCCCCCAAAATATACTAGCAGGCACATACTCACCCCAACACATGCACACAAACACACTACTCCATTGCAGAAACGAATCTCATCCAGCCCAAACCAGGAAAGGACGATATCTGACCCCCTCGTTTTTAGCAGATTTTTGGGTTAAGTGGAAAGATTCCCACAAGATATCCCCGTCCACCCCTGATTTTTATACTCGCGCCCCAGGCCTCTTTTCAAAGACCCAGGACAAATATATCAAGTCCCTCTAGAACTTTAGACTCCTCATCTTCCCCAGATTGCCTTCTCATTATCCAGAAAGTTATGCCATTCCCCACGTTAAATTACTTCACGCGGCAGCTCCGACGACCGTGTCTTGCTTTCATCTGGCATTTCAAACAGGGCAAAGACTCCTGTACTGTTCCCAAACACAACTGTGCTAACACGAATTACGAGAGTTTATATAATTTATATTAGGAATTCATAGACCTAGCAAAAGGGATTAGTACATTTTATTTCAGGACAGGAGATGATCCTGTCATTAACGGTCGATACTTTCATCATCTTTTAAACCTGAGGAATTTCTTGGGCTACAGGACAGGCAGGACATATCAGAGATTTCCAGCTGTGAGTTTTATCTGGACGTGTTCTGCTTTACTCCTACTATGTGGACCGCTGTTCCATCAAAACTGGATTAGACTGCCAATCACGGCCTCCGATGTATATTGTATTATGATTTTTTGAAAATGTCACTGAGATCAGAGTAATTTCTTAGCTAATTGCATCTTGTCTCTTCTTAATACCGTGCATTTAATGGTTTCATTACCTTACATGACAATCACAGCCCCCCGTTTGGCATTAAGGGCAGTTTTCCGTCTCTCTGCGTCTCTGTCTCGGAGAAAATCTAAACCAACCCTTTAATAAGAAAGAAAAAATATCAGAGCCGTTTCTGTGTTTCCTGAAATAAAATGTGTTTGAGGATCCATATACCATTCCCTGCGGTCTGAGATATACATACTAGCCGAAATTGTTTCCATAATCCCTCAGCACACCTTATGCTTAATATGGTATTTTCTCTCTTCTGTTATGGAAATAGATTAAAGAAGATATTAACCTTTAAGAAACTGTCACTCATTACTCAGCGTGGCCCTGCTGCCTTGTTGTGTGAGCCTGTCTCTAGAGAGCCCATCCCGAACACAAAAATATTTGTGTTTCAGCGTTACCCATTTGGTGGGGAGAGATTCGTTTTGCCCAGTGTTTCCTCACCTCAGGCCCTGGCCTCATCTAGCACTTAGTACAGTGCCTGACACATAGTAAGTGCTTAACCAATACCATTATTATTATTATTATTATTATTATTATTATTATTATTATTATTATTATTATCACGGACATGGCACCTCCATGGTCCAGTCTACTGTCCCCATCGCTTAAGCGCTAACTCAGGCTTGTCTCCTTTTTGCCTTCTTCCCCCTGACTGTGATTTAATCCGGTGTCCGCCTCCCCCGCTAGACTGTCAGCTTCTTGAAGGTAGGTGTAGTGTCTGCTAACTATTGTGCTTTCCCAAGCACTCAGTACAGTGATAATAATATTAATTATGGTACTTGCTGAGCGTTTATTATGTGCCAAGCACAGTTCTAACTTCTAAGTTCTAAGTTCTAAGTTCTAAGTTCTAAGTGCTGGGGCAGATACAAACTAATTGGGTTGGACATTGTCCCTGTCCCACATGGGGCCCATGGTCTTAATCCCAATATTACAGATGAGGGAACTGAGACACAGAGAAGCTAAGTGACTTGCCCAAGGTAACACAGCAGACAAGTTGCAGAGCCGGGATTAGAACTCAGGTCTTTCTCACTTGTAGGTCTATACTCTATCCACTAGGCCATGATGCTTCTCTAATTCTTGAGGAACATCCTGCAAAAAATGAGAAGTCACCCCTGCCACCGAGGTGCTTAGGGTATAATGGAAGAGCCAGCAGACACACATTGACAAACATATCTTAGTTGGATAAATAGAGCAGATAAGGAAATCAATGACAAATAGATGAATCCATGAGGAGGCAAACATGACTGTTTGTTTGGATGGGAGGGAGTTCCTCAGGGATCAGAGACCACGACACAGCCTAAGGTTTGGCTGGAGAGGACCCACCCGGCTACCCGAATGGTCACCCCCACCCAGCGAAGATGCACCACACCCATCCGTTTGTGCTTGTCCCGTTTGAAGATGACCCCGCTGACAGCCAACGAGCTCTGCATAAAGCATAACGACAGCTGTGAAACCAGCAGACTCCCACACCAGCTCTCCACAAAGCAGAATCCTGCTGTCGGCCATATTCCACGCATGTCTGGTGCTCCCTTTCAAGTCACCCGCAGCAGGTGTTCGGATATCCTGCCGCTGTCCATTCTCCACCCACATCCAGTGCCCCGCTGTGACTCTCCACAGAGCAGCTCCTCAGTTATCCTGCCGCCAGCCACTCTTCACACACGTCCAATGTCGTTCCATCTGCCCAGCCAGTAGCTCCTTGGATCAGTCAGTCCATCATATTTATTGAGCACATACTGTGAGTGGAGCACTTGTACTAAGCACTTGGGAGAGTACAATATCACAATAAACAGACACATTCCCTGCCCACAACGAGCTTCCAGTGGGTATCCTGTTGTCATCCATTCTCCACATACGTTTCACCCAAGCAGAGCCACTGGGTGGTGAGGAAGGCCTTGATGCAGGGAAGCTAACGGTGTTCCACGCCCTCGTTGTTGAGGTCCTGTCCTTCCATGTGACAGCTCTTCCTCAACAGGCCTAGGGAAACCAGAGAAATGAAACGGAAGCCTGATCTAGAGGATTGAATGCATTTGTGTGTGAAATGAATCGAGCTCAAAATACTCTGGGGAATGAGCAAGTTTTGTGTCATTTTTAAAGAAAAACAATATGCATGACATGGAGCTAAATATCTAAATACACCAGAAGTGATAACGGGGTTTGGGAAACATATACTGCCCAACAATGCACTTTAAAGAGGAATGAAAATGATCTGAGAAATATTATCCCTGGTTACAATACCTACTGGGAGAGAAGAGGGGGGAAAAGAATGGAAAGAGGGGAAAGTATAATGAATTAATGTAGTTTAAACATGGAGGCAAATTTGAATCGCATTTTCATGGAAATGACAGTGTTTTTCAGGAAATCTAGAATAGGTTTTGGGAAATAGGGAAGATGATTTGTTGATAATGGTGACTCTGCCGTCTGCATTAATGTTGTTGGATCCCCAGGCCCCTGGCAGCAGCTGGCCCCGTGATGTCTTCTCCCACGATCTCCACGTGCGTGTTTCACCCTATCTCACAGAGACTGGACTCTCCCAGGCTGCTCGGCTCCCTGGCTTTGAACCCTTGCGCAAACACCGGTGGGATTGGGTTTGGTTGCCATCTTCTTATCCCCTTTGGCTTTGAGGCACAGATGTTGGATAGTCTGGGCTGAGTAGCTGGAGAATCAGGGATGGAGAGGGGAGAGTCAGGGGTGTTGGATTGTCCATGCTGGGTCACTAGAGGAGAATAAGGGATGGAGAGAGGAGAGTCAGGGGTGTTGGATGGACTGCTTTGGACCACTGAGGCGAGTCAGAGACAGAGAGGGGAGAGTCAAGAGTGTTGGGTGGTCCATGCTGGGTCACTGGGGGAGAGTCAGGGATGGAGAGGAGAGAGTCAAAGGTGTTGAATGGTCTGTGTTGGGTAGCTGGAAAAGAATTGAGGAAGGAGAGAGGATGGTCAGGGGTATTGGATGGTCTTTGCTGGGTCACTGAGGAGAGTCCGGGAAGCTGAGGGGAGAGGCAGAGGTGTTGGATGGTCCATCCCTAACCATTAGGATGGGTGTCCAGGAGGGCAATCAGCACATGATTCCTCTAAGCACTCCAGTGCCTCAGCCAAAGACACAGTCCTGTGCTGGCCAGACCAGGAGGCTGTCCCAGATGCGTGGTGTGGCTCAGGGTCTGATGCGCTTATGTTCCGGTACCAGTGAGAAGGAGCAAGGCCTAGTAGATAGAGCATGGGTCTGGGAATCAGGAGGACCTGGGTTCTAATCCTGGCTCCGCCAGTTGTTGACTGTATGACCTTGGGCAAGTCACTTCACTTCTCTGTGCCTCGGTTCCCTCATCTGCAAAATGGGGATTAATACTGAGAGCCCCAAGTGGGACATGGATCGGGTCCAATCTGATTAGCTAGTACCTACCCCAGTGCTTAGTCAGTGCTCTACACACAGGAGGTGTTCAGTCAATACAATTTATTTTAAGCCCCTTGAGGAGCAGGAATTGCATCTCCTGTCTCTATTGCACTCAGTAAATATTCTGTGCCCAGTAGGGGGCCAGTACACTGCCCCAGTACTTGCTTGGCATCTGAACTGTGATCTGCACCCAACAGGTTGATTGATATCCCCACCCACGCCCTCTTCTTCCCGGTGCAGGAACCTATTTATTTCCATTCTCTGCAACCATGGGATATACCCAGTCTCCCCACCCAACTACTGTCAAAACTCTCCCCCATTGGCTGATCCATGTTCTCTGTAGGGGTATTGTTCAAGTGCGATTCCCAGCTGGCCTCCTCCCTCAGTTCCCCATCGTCAGGGGAAGCCCCTTCCTTCCTGGAGCTCCTCAAGCCTACCTCTTTCCAAGAGCCTTGGGAGGAAAGATGGACGCTGAGTGGTCAGAAACTGCCAACCCATGTGCAAAAGTTTCTGATATCCAATCACCATCCATCTTGCCATGACCCCTGGCAGGAAATATGGATGCCAATTGGTCAGAGACTCCCAAGGCATGAACAGGATTTTTTGATGGCCAGTGACAACTTTTAGAAAGGTCAGGTAAATCTTCAGTTCAGACCCTGGTGCATTCTCGTCCATGTGCTCGGGGGGCCGCGAGTTGTTCCGACCCACCACTCACAGACCAATGCTTGGTGAATATGGCCCATTCACTTCCTCTGCCGGCTGGCAGAAAAAGAGAAACACTTCATGCCCGCATCCTTCCAGGCAATTAGAGCCTGGGAAAGACAGCTCTCCAAGCGATGGCGCGCATGGCAGAAACCACCGGTTCGGCCTCAGCAGCGAGCGGGCACGATGAGGCTCCGGCCACGGGCCAGGGAGCTTGGGTTCTCTGTGGCTGGGCCAGCCACTTCTCGGTCGGTGGGGCGGTCAGCTCCAGGAGGGTTAAAGATTCAGGCTGCCAGCTCTTAAACGATCGGTGCAGAGCGGGAGAGCCAGAGAGCACCGGAGTGACCTTGCGGAGGGTCGGAAACTGCGCCGGAGCCTTTTCCGTATGATTAAGTGAACCGAATCCCAGATTAGCTAAAAGCAGGGCAGAAGCGTAATGAGTTCACTTATTTTGGAGCATTTAATAACAGTTATAGACAGTTATGTGATCAGGCGGAGTTATGACTTATTCATTCTTTCATTGCTATTAAAATTACTGCATTTGAGGTTTTTAAAGTCATTGAAATAAAAAAAAGTCTGATTTATGTTAGGAGAATTTAGCTTGCCCTTTGGTCTCTCGGTTTTTAAACGATATAATTAGACTTTTTAAAGACCATTCTAAAAGCATTATTAGCATTTTGTATAGCTGAAAGTAAATGCATGTTTTGTGGGGAGTTTAATTTTAAAAGGGGTAATAATACTTGATTCAGACAGTGATATTCACAGATGATTAAGAAAAGACTTTTTCACATGAAATTTCTTCAAAGGCAATTGCATAATTTTCATAATGGACTATATAGAATGTGTGCATTGACTGCTGTGTACACACACACACATGCCCATTTACTTTCAAATGAAGTATATAGAATGGGTGCATATTCAACTTAGATCACACAAACCACAAATCTAGTTTGAGATGGATGATATAAAATGTGTTTATTAACTACTGTGTACATATACATACATATCAATCAACCAATCACTTACTATTCATTCATTCATTCAATTGTATTTATTGAGCACTTACTGTGTGCGGAGCACTGTACTAAGCGCTTGGGAAGTACAAGTCGGCAACATATAGAGACGGTGCCTACCCTACAATGGGCTCTCTACAATGGAACTTTCTCTGTTCCCCTGCAGGCCACGGGGGCTCCCCTACCATATACCCCGAAAACCCTGAAAGCCATCCTGGCTAATTCTCTTGGGAAGCGGGGACACCACAGATCTCCCTCCCTGCCCCCCGCCCCCAACGTCGGCAAAGGCCGATCTCAGCAGGCCGGGTGAAGATTTGTACACAAAAGTGTCCTGGCCGGGCTTCTCCCAAAAGATGTTTCTTTGGCGTTGAGGATTCGAGGGGGGGGGGAGGTTTCCAGTCACTAACAAGAATCCCACTTTCAGTTCCCCAAGATGAAGCCCCTGCTCTAACGCCAAAACCCACTCTGAAGGTTTCAGCAGTTGGTGGTGACTGGCGTGCGTCACAATCTCACATCAGGGTTCAAATCGAGTTCCTTCTGGGTGACCAGTTTAAGCTTCCTAATCCCCTGTCTGATCTCCCCTTTCCCCTCCATCCGTCCTTCAGGTGAAGCAGCCTGGGCCCGGTGGAGGGGCCCAGATGGTCTCCCCGGCCGGAAGGTTTGGGGGGGTGGGGGTGGGGGTGGCATGTACAGGCCAGTTGGAGGGGCAAGAGTCAGACGTTTGGGGTCGGGAAGCAGCTGCCTCCAGAGTCTCTTTTTGGCCCCTGCCCCCCAGCTCTGGAGGCTTGGGAAGAGGCTCTCGAAAATACCCTTTCAGTTTCCTGTCACTGCTGCTCATTCCGATCTGGACTGCTTCCAGAGAGGCCCATCATCCTGGACCTGTTTAGTGAGTGGGAAAAGAGACACAGAGAAGAGATGAGAGACAGAAGAAGAGGGAGGGGAAGAGAGGGAGAGAGAAAGAAGGGGAGAAGAAAAGAAGGAAAAGAGAAGGAGGGAAAGAGAGAGAGAAGAAAAGGAGAAAGGGAGAGAGGAAGAAAGAAGGAGGGAGAAGAAGAAATGGAGAGAGGGAAGGAGAAAGATGGAGAGATCTAAGAGAGGGAGAGAGAAGGGAAGGAAAGAAGGAAAAGGGAGGAGAGAGAAAAACAGGGAGGGAGAGAGGGAGAAGGGAAAAAGAGAAAGGAGGAGACAGAGAAAGATAGAGGGAGAGAGATGGAAGAAAAGCAGGAAATAGAAAGAAAAGGGGAGAGAGGGTGAAAGGGAGGGGTACAGAAAAATAAAGAGAAAGAAAGGGAGGGAGAGAAACAGAAAGGGGAGAGAGTGAAAGAGGGTTAAGGTTAGGAAAGAGAAGGGGAGAGAGAAAGAAAGAAAGAGAAAGAAAGAAGGGAGAGAAAAAGAGAGGGAAAGAGGAAGAGGAAGAAAGGAGGGAGAAAGAAGAAAGGGAGAAAGGGAGAAAGAAATAGAGAGGGGGAAATAGGGAGAGAGAAAGAAAGAGGGGAAATAGGAAAGGAGAAAGAGAAGGAGAGAGGAAGAAAGGGAAGGAGAGAGGAAGAAAGGAAAGGAGAGAGAGAAAGGGAGAGAAAGAAAGGGGAGGGGGGAAATATGGAAAGAGAAAGGAAGATAAGGAGAAACAGGGAGAGAGGGAAAGAGAAAGAGAAGGGGAGAGTTGGAGAAAGAAATAGGAAGAGACAGAGGGAAAGCTGGAAAGAGAGAGAAAGGGAGAGAGGGTTAAATGGAGGGAGAATGGGAGAAACAAAGGGGAACGAGAAAGGGAAAAAGAAAGAGAAAGGGGAAGAGAGGGAGACAGGGAGGAGGAGAGAGAGAAAGAGGGAGAAGGAAAGGGGAGAGAGGGAAAGATGGAAGGAGAAAGAGAAGGGGAGAGAGAAAGGGAGGGGGGAAGAAGGAAAGAAAATGAGAAGGGGACAGAGGGAGAAAGAGAAAGGGAGAGAGAGAGAAACGGGGAGAGAGAAAGAGAGAGCGGGAAAGATGGAAAGAGAAAGAGAAGGGGAGAGAGAAAGAGAGAGCGAGAAGAGGCAGAGTTCCAGAGGCCCTGGAGTGGGTGCAGTGCCCATCTCTGTCCACTAGAGACTGATCTCCGTCTAGAAATGGTGCCAGTCGGGGCCTCCCACTTTACTCTTGAACTCCAGCTCGGGAGGTGAGAGGGCAGCGTTTCATGCACTAAGCCATTTAGTCTTTTCCTTTGAAGGAAGATTGATTTTAAAAAAGCTATTAACCTCCAGCGATTTATCTCATCTGATCATCTTCATTTTGTTCTGCTTATAATAAGACTGTATTATGCTGTTTTATTCTTCCGTCTACCCAGCGAGACCCTCTGAAAGGGTGCTACACGGAAAGCGCGAAGGAGGGTGAGAGAAGGGAGCAGGCTCCTACCAGGAGCGGTTAATCAAGCATCACGTTCACGGCAAAACAAAGGAAACGGAGTCACTGCTGTCGGGTGGCATTGTCGTGGCCTACTGGAGAGAGCCTGTACGTGGGAACCAGAGGACCTGGGTTCTAATCACGGCTCCGCCATCTGCCTGCTCTGTGACCCTGGACAAGTCACTTCACTTCTCGGCGTCCCAATTTCTGCATCTGGAAAACGGGGATTAAATGCCCATTCTCCCTCCTACTTAGACTGTGACCCTCATGTGGGAGAGGGAGTGGGTCCTGATTATCTTGTAAACTACCCCAGGGCTTAGTATGTGCTTGGTTCATTGTAAGAAGCTAACAAATAACACATTTCTCATTATTGGTGTACAGAAAAGTTTCCATGGGTAATAACGATAACAATAATAGTATCAATAATACTACTAATACTAACGATTCAGCGCTTACTGTATGCCAAGCCCTGTACCCAACACTTGGGTTGATATTGGGCTCATCAGGTCAGGTACAGTCTTCAATCAATCAATCAAATTTATTGAGCGCTTACTGTGTGCAGAGCACTGTACTTCACCCCCACGGGACCCCTGGTCTCAGAGAGAGACCATGAGTAGTGTGGCCTACTCTTAGTGTGGATAAATCCTGGGCTTGGGAGTCAGGAGGATCTGGGTTCTAATCCCGGCTCCGCCACTTGTTGGCTGGGTGACCTTGGACAAGTCACTTCACTTCTCTGTGCTTCAGTTCCTTCATCTGTAAAATGGAAATAAAGACTGTGAGCTCCATGTGAGATGTGGACTGTGTCCAATCTATCTTGTATCTACCGCAGCTCTTAGTACAGTACCTGTTACATAGGAGGCATTTAATAAATGCCATTAAAAAATAAGGGAGAGCAGGATCTTTCTTTTATCCTCATTGTACAGAGGTGGCCTACAGTGGTTGATTGACTTGCCCAAAGTCACACAGCGGGCCAGGGGTGGAGCTTGGATTTGAACTTGGGACCAGTAGATTCTGGGGTGCTGGATACCAGGAGCGTTGCAGGTGGTCCCCGACTGGTCCAAGTGACCAGCCCTGGTGGGGTGGACGGTGTCCTGCCCATTTCCAGCTGACGGATGTCAGAGGCTCAGGCCACGGCCCCAGTGGAGTCACTCCGGGGATAAACACCCAAGGCACGCGGAATTGCAGGGAAATAGTGTTCAAACACATTCTGATGAAAGCCTGGAATTAGACACTTTGCCCATTTCCAGTGAAAAATGGGCAAAATGTGCTAAACAGAAACCTGTTTTGCTACCACGGACCAATTCCCTTTCAAATGAACTAGGCGCTCGCTGCTTCCTGGATCATGTGTGATTTATTAGGTCATATTGATTGAGTTTCTACTTTGGAAAAAGTGTTACATTTGGTGAATAATGCGTCTGCCTTAATGACTTTAATTCATTCCGCTGAACTTTATGATAGATACCAATATACATTTCTCCTGAAATACCTTAATAACAAAAGGGACTCTGGCATTTTAATTTTTTAATGAATAATATTTGGCCCAGTGAGTGTGGAATGAGTGAGTGTCCGCATGTGTGTGCATGTGGGTGCGTGCTCACAGTGGTGTAGGTGTATGTTTTATGTGTGCATGCATGCAGGTTGCATGTGGGCACACTTGTGCATGTATATGTTACCTGTGACTAGGAATTAGGAGTATTTCTTCTGACATTATTCAGATCAAGGCTTACACTAACTGGTCAGTTTTTTTTAATGGCATTTGTTAAGCGCTTACAATGTGCCAGGCACTGTACTAAGCACTAGTATAGATACAAGATAATCAGGTCAGATACAGTCCCAATCCCCATTTTACAGATGAGATAACTGAGGTTCAGAGAAGTGAGGTGATGACTTACACAAGGTCACACAGGGGATCTGGATTCTAATCCTGACTCTGCCACTTACCTGCTGTGTGACCTTGGTCAAGTCACCTCACTTCTCTGTTCCTCAGTTACCTCATCTGTAAAATGGAGATTAAGATTATGAGCCTATATGGGACAGGGACTGTGTGCAACCTTATTAACTTGTATCTACCCCAGCACTTAGTACAGTACCTGGCACATAATAAGCACTTAACAAATACCATTAAAAAATCTGTAATTTCTTTTAATGTCTGTCTCCCCCTCTACACTGTAAGCTCCTTGTGGACAGGCAATGTGTCTATCAGTTCTTGTTATATTGTACTCTCCCAAATGTTCATTTCAGTGGTCTGCACACAGTAAGCATTCAATAAAATATGATGGATTGTTTATATCTGGGAGGAGGAAAGTGGTAACAGAATGAGTAGAGCCTACGCAGAAGGAGTTGCCAGGGTTTAGAGAATCAATCAATCAGTCAGCGGTATTTATAGAGCCCTTATTGTGTGTGGAGCACTGTACTAAGCACTTGAGGGAGTACAATACAATGGAGTTGGTAGGGATGAGGCCGACTGGTTTCAATAAGTGGCTATTTTTGTTGAGGGAGAGGCAGTGGACCCTGATTTTCTGAATCAGAGTAAGCTGGTGCCGATGTATATTTAACTCCTACCACCACATGAAATTCAGTCCTCAGCCCCTATGGGGCTCCTAGTCTAAGACGTTGAGAGGCAGAGAGCCGATACCCATTTTACAGATGAGGAAACTGAGGCTTGGAAAGGATAGTGTGACTTGTCCTAGGTTACCTAGGGATAGAGGGCCCAGATCCATTCTGTGGCTCCTCATAGATGCTGATTACCTAAGGTGAGCTGGGGTCGCAGGTACCAAGGGAGACTTTATTTATATTAATGTCCATCTCCCTCTCTAGACTTTAAGCTCATTGTGGGCAGGAAATTTGTTTGTTTATTGTTCTGTTGTACCCTCCCAAGTGCTTAGTACAGTGCTCTGCACCCAGTAAGTGCTCAATAAATACGATTGAGCGAATGGCAGGGGCCCTCTCAGGCCAGGTCGCCTAGCTGAAACGTTAGGGCTGACAGCGGTCAGAACTCCAGGTCATCTCTATAACTGCCCTATTGTCTGGCTCTGAGCACTCCCCTGACCCACCCCCTGACTCAGTTTCCCCCAATCCCACTGGAGCACTGGGTGGAGATGGGACTGGATTGGGCCCCCCACTCCAGGCTTGGAAGTGGATGGGTGGGGAGCAGTGGTGTTTACGGAGGGAATGGGATCACCAACGGGGAGTCCCTCTGCAACCCGCTGGGATTTCCCACCTGCAAAATGGCTTTGATTTGGGACCCGGAGACCACGATGGAGCTGCTTATCCTAGCCTCAGTCACCGCCCTTGGGGCCCTGCACCTCGCTCTGAGGTGGAGGCCTAATCGCCTTGCAATAAGCCCCATAGCCCTGGACGGCCACGATCAGGGCCCCCACCTCCCAAAGGCACCCCCCCCCCCACCCCGACATCCTCATCACCAAGCTGTCACGGTTTTGAAGAGGGCCAATCAACAACTCTGCCTGGGAAATGGAGAGACCTCTAGGCCTGTGAAACACTGACTGATTTCCCCACTGAGGCTGGAATCAACAGCAAACTTAAAGTGAGAGATGATGATAATAATAATAATAATAATAAATGTGGTAATTGTTAAGCACTTACTATGTGCCAGGCACTGTTCTAAGTGCTGGGATGGATACAAGCAATTCAGATTGGATAAAGTCCCTGTACCACATAGGGCTCACAGTCCCCATTTTACAGATGAGGAAACTGAGGCCCAGAGAAGTGAAGTGACTTGCCCAAGGTCACACGGCAGACAAGTGGTGGAGCTGGGATTAGAACCCAGGTCCTCATGAATCCTAGGCCCATGTGCTACCCACTAGGCCATGCTGCTTCTCTGAGGGAGATCTTCAGAGCCCTGGAGCAGGTCGTTGGCATTTCTGCAGTCTTGGCCACTGAGAGTTCCTTGCTGAAAGAAGTCATGCCACCAGAAGTTCACACCACCGTGAGGTCACGCCACCGGGAAGATGGATCCTGGATCCACCACCCAAGTGGACAAATCAAATTCAGCCTTCAGCTTCCAAATGAGTGATGTCTTCCTCACTGTTTCTCCTCCTGCCTCAGGGTCAGACAATGAAAAATAGCACTTGGGAGCTTTATCGATCTATCAATCTATCAATAGCATTTATTTTAAGCACCACAACACAACAAGGAAATATCTTTCAGTGGCTGAGACGGTGGATTCCTCATTGATATTTTCAGCCACTCATGCACTCACAGGTGAACTCTTTTTTTATGGTATTTGTCAAGCGCATATTATGTGACAGGCACTGCATTAAGGGCTGGGGAGAGACAAGCAAATCAGGTTGGACACAGTCCATATCCCACATGGGGCTCACAATCTTAATCCCCATTTTACAGATGAGGTAACTGAGGCACAGAGAAGTGAAGTGACTCACCCAAGGTCACACGGCAGACAAGTGGCAGAGTCAGTATTAGAATCGAAGTCCTTCTGACTCCCAGATCTGGGCTCTATCCTCCAGGCCACACTGCTTCTCTGAACTTCCTCATCATTAGTGTCTTCGAATAGTCCTTTAGGACAACTCTCTAGTATTTATTGGACACCTACTGGGGGAAAGCACTGTACTTAGCACTTATTGCATTCAGAGTGCTATACTGTATGCCTACTGTGGGTGGAGTGCTCTTCTAAGCATTTAGGAGAGAGCCACAAATCAAAAAGGGAACCCATCTCTTTCTCAATAAATGCCATTGATGGATTGATAAAAAGCACATTCCTGACCCCAAGGAGCTTACAGTCTATTTGAAGAGCATAACGACTATCCCACTTCTGGGCCCAGTGAACTGAATCAAGATCCTCAGGGCCGGTGGATCTGAGGTGTTGGAGTTGTATTTGAGCAACATTAAAGGGCACAGTGTAGACTCTAAATTCAGATGATATATGACAGGTAGTTCTCTTATCTGGAGGGAGAAGGTCACTGTCCTTCCACCGAGAGGTCATGCCTACTGAGAGGCCACGCCACCAAGAGGTTGTGACTTCAGATGGCCTTCACTGTAACCAATCAACCGCCCATCGAGGGCATATCTTTCCTCATCGCTGTGTTTGTGATTGGTTTAGGATCCTCTGAACACATTGCATAGCTCTTCAGGGTGGGGTTCTGCCCTCTTGTGCCATCTGGGAGATGAAGTCAAGCCCTTGAGTGAAAGGGGTAGGAGAGAACCCGGGCCGGAGTCCAGATCCTCTGACAAGATCCCTGACTTTTCTGTTTAAATATCCCGAGCAGGACTTGGGAGGGTGGACTTCTAGAGAGTGGGACTTCTGGGGGTAACACTTTCAGGGAGTGGGAATTCTGGAAGAATAGAGGGAGAAAGAGGCTGGAGAAACAAATTCTCAGAGAGCCACCTCCTCTCAAAGAAAGATCTGGGCACAGAACAGAGACAGACAGGGAGATGAGGGGAACTTTTAACTCCATTGTCTTTCAGGTCTCCAACCTCATTTTATGCCCTTCTTGCCTGCTTCTCCTTCTTTCACCCTGCTTTGGAAAGATGCGACTCCTCATCTTGACACCGTGCTGGACAGATCCCTGTTTCTGCCCTCTTGTATGCCTCTCTAGGCCCATGGAGGCAACAGCCTCTCAGTGGTCCCGAGCTTCCCCAAGAATCTTCTCTCATTCCCTTCCCTAGATATTCCGGACCTGAGCTCTCCTGTCTCATATCAGACCAAAGCGCTTGAACCCCAGTTTGGAACCGAGGAGTCCCCCACTTCCCCCCGAGAGAATTCAAAGCCCATGAATATCAAAGGCCCACCACCCAGGAAACCAAACGCACCAAGCATCATCATGGGCTCTTCATCAAGGCTTGTCAATATGTTCCTCCTCTCAGTCTCTTCCTTCCCACATAATGATTTAGAAGATCCTCCCCCCCACACCCCCAGAATTCCCTGCACCCCTCCCAGCTCTGGTAATTAAAGATGAGCTTCCCAACTCTGGTGAAAAAAACTCCTCAATTTAGATATGACAGGTTGGAGCCTATAATGAGGTGAGGAGATATCACTGCTGGAGAAGAAGAAGAAGAAAAACACTAAGGCCTGTGCAGCTCACAAAAGGCTGTCAGGTATCATATGCGTCAAAACGGCACTTTGTCGGGGATAGCCTCGCCCACTTCTCAGCTCCTGCGTGGCTGCCCATTTTCCCTGCCATATTTGTATTCTTAGTGCAAACCTCTGGAAAACTCCAAGAGACGGGACTCTGCTCTCAACCTCCCAGGCCCGAAAAGCAAGTTACGCCAACCAGCAGCCCCCCGACGACTTTTCTGGAGAGGACTTGTTAGCGACTGGCCCAGCCAATCAAAGGTGGAGGGTGGGGTCGGTGTGCCCTCCGAGGGTCCTTCTGGAAATAGATGTAACTTGGCTTCCACCAGCCTGGTCCTCCCTGGCTCCCTTCTCTAAAGTTACTTGGGAGGTCGCTGACCTGCCGCGGGGTGGCAGATCAAAAAAGGCTGTCTTCCTGCTAGATTGGAAGCTCCTTGAGGGGTGGGATCATGTCTACTACTTCTATTCTATGCTTCCAAGTCCCGGGAAGGGGATTGTCTGGATCTGTTTATTTATTTATGTCTATCTATTTATTTTATTTTGTTAGTATGTTTGGTTTTGTTCTCTGTCTCCCCCTTTTAGACTGTGAGCCCACTGTTGGGTAGGGACTGTCTCTATACATTGCCAATTTGTACTTCCCAAGCGCTTAGTACAGTGCTCTGCACATAGTAAGCGCTCAATAAATATGATTGATGATGATGATGATGATCTGAGGTGGGGGGGCGGGGGTCCGTCGGGCAGACTTCTGCGACGCCGTGTGTTTGACATCATCTTTCTACGTTGTGGGCCATGGGCGGCGTGTGTCTTAATGACCACTGTCTGGGAGGCCTGGTGTGGTCAACAGGTCCTTCGAGATGGGGCAGCAGTGTGAACATGCTCTTTCTCACCTCATCTCCCAAAATTGACCATTTCCTGAGGGGAGAACACAACACCTCAGGGACAGAGCCTGGTGGTTGCTGGCCAACCAGTGGTCAAGAGAAGAGGCAGCCCAGGAAGTGAGGCCCCTCCCCTTCTGCTAACACCCCCCCCCCCCATCCTGGACCCCACTGACTCCCCACAGGCCCCTCGACCCTCAACGATCCACAGCACAAACAGACAGACCCAAATGGGGAAATACAGTCTTGCCGGTTCAAACCAATTCATTTAAAAAATGGTCGCTGCTAAAGGAAATATTACAGATGATCAGCCATTCAAGGACCTTTATTTATCTTTGTTTCATTGCTCCCAAGCACAGCCCAGCCTTGAAAGCCCCTAAAGAAACTTCAAGGGATTCGAGTCCTTGGTTCCCTATTTGCTTTCAATAATAATTCAGGTCTGGTGTCAAAGTAATGACCCGTTTTGCGCCCCCCGCCTCCACCAAACCCAATCATTTTAGGTCTCTGATTCTCAGAAGGGTGAGATAGTCTTAAAAAGTAGGAGGAAATATGTTTGTCGGATATTGATTTCAACAGCCTGAAAGGAAAAGTATTAGGAGCTGAAATAAATGGAATAAATAGTATTATATCTTGGTATCTCCTGACGAGGAAGCGGGTGATAACTGTGGTCTCCTCTGATTTAAACCGTGGCAGCAGGTTCTGCAACAGTATTGCTATGTCACTTCATTTTGTTTGTTCACCGTACCATTCCCAACATTACGCTAACACTACTTGTATGCTCGTAGATGTTTAATTTTTAATGCTCGATCTCTAGTTGTTTCAGTGGTTACATATTGAAGTTTACAGTTCAGACGCTGCCATCCCTTTCACAAGCGCTGAATTTTCACTGTGAGTTTGGGGGACAGATGAGGGTAGACATTTTTAAGTAGGGGGGGCGGGGGCGGCGGTAGGCTTCACATAGGGAAGGTGCCAATCGGCTGCCATTTTGGATCTCCTCAGCCCTGATGGGAAGGTGTCAGGTGTGGTCTGAGTGCTGAGTCAAGCGACCCCCTTTGGGGCCATCGCTCTCCTTGTCCACACTGGAGAGGCCACCTATAATTGCTACCAGTTCCTCCTAGTTTTTATATTTAATGCTATTTGTAATGCGCTTACTATGTGCCAGGTACTGTGCTAAGCTCTGGAGTAGATACAAGCTAATCAGGTTGAGCAGAGTCCCCATCGTACATGGAGCTCATGTTTTTTTTAATGGCATTTATTAAGCGCTTACTATGTGCAAAGCACTGTTCTAAGCACTGGAGAGGTTACAAGGTGATCAGGTTGCCCCACAGGGGTCTCACAGTCTTAACTCCCCGTTTTACAGATGAGGTAACTGAGGCCCAGAGAAGTTAAGTGACTTGCCCAAAGTCACACAGCTGACAATTGGCAGAGCCGCGATATGAACCCGTGATCTCCGACTCCAAAGCCCGGGCTCTTTCCACTGAGCCACGCTGCTTCTCTAATTTTTTAATCCCTTTTTTACAGTTGAGGTTACTGAGGCACTGAGAAGTAAAGTGGCTTGCCCAAGGTCGCATAGCAGATAAGCGGTGGAGCCAGGATAAAAACCTACAGTGAGGGCTGGGGGTTGCTGGGGGCGGGGGTCCCAGGAGGAGGAAGGGGTTGAGGCTCCAGCGGCCCGGAGCAAGGCTAGGCGGGGTGGGTCTGGATTTGAATCCTGCTCCTTTCTGGGGTCCGCTGGGGCCCCGCCCCTGCCTGCCTCCCTTCCTCCCTCTTCCCCCTGTCCGACCCCCTGCCTGCCCTCATCCACTCACCTCAGCCTGTCCCCCCTCTTCCTCCCATCTGCTTCCTGCTCTCCCCCTATTTTTTCTCATGTGGGCAGGGATTGTCCCTATTTGTTGCTGAATTATACTTCCCAAGTGCTTAGTACAGTGCTCTGTACACAGTAAGTGCTCAATAAATACTATTGAATGAATGAATGAATATCCATGATTTATTTATTTATACTAATGTCTGTCTCCCAGTCTAGGTTGTCAATTCGTTGTGGGCAGGGAATGTGTCCATCAAGTCTGTTTTATTATACTCTCCCAAGCAGCTGGTAGAGTGTTCTGCACATAGAAAGTGTTCAATAAATTATTATTATTATTATTACACGTCAAGCACCGTTCTAAGCGCCGGTGTAGGTACAAGTTATTCAATAGATAAACACAACTGATTGTACACAGCAGATTGGTAAGCACCTTGAGGACAGCGCTCAGTCCAGTAATTTCTCTGTAGTAGACTGCGAGTTCCATGAGTCATTCAGTCAGTCGCATTCTAGAGGACTCACCCAAGTTCTCCTTTGGCTCTCTGCACACAGTAGGTGTTCAATCAGTGCTATTAATTGATTGATTCAGAGAGAGCAACCAATCGAGTATTGGCGGCTGGTGGAATCGCAGTGGATGTTGCTTGATGGCAATCAGATGTATGATTCTGTGACTTGGGGGCTAAAAGTTTCCCCTGCCCCTAGGGATTATTTTGAGGGGAACCGTCCCATCTGGCCTCCTTGTCATAGACTCTGCCAGGCAATCAGTGGTTTTTATTGAACACTTATTATGGGTAATAATAATAATAATAATGCCATTTGTTAAGCGCTTACTATGTGCAAAGCACTGTTGTAAGCGCTGATAGAGCACTGTATTAAGCACTTGGGAGAGCATGATACAACAGAATCAGCAGAGATGTTCCCTGCCCACAAGAAGCTTACAGACACTCTTGAAAACCCATTTCACCTCTTACCATTAAACCTCTACCCAACCACCCCATCCAGCCAATTGATTGGTAGCATCAACTGAGCTGCTACTGTGTGCAGAGCACTATACTGAGCACTCGGAAGAGTTCAGTAGAGCTAGCAGCCAAGATCTCTGCCCTCAGGAGCTTACAGCCTATTGTTACATACTTGGGAGAGTACAATAGAGTTAGAAGTCATGATCTCTGCCTTCAAGGAACTCCCAAACTAGCAGGGGAGATGATTTTCTGATAGAAGAAAAAGAAGAATGGAGGCCGTGTTGCTTAGTAGATAGACCTTGGGGCTGGGGTCAGGACACCCGAGTTCTGGTCCTGGCTCTGCCCACTTGCCTGCTGTGTGATCTTGGACAAGTTATTTAATTTCTCTGTGCTTCTGTTTCCTCATCTGTAAAATGGGGATCAAATATCTGTTCTCCCTCTCCCTCAGACTGTTACCCCAGAGTGAGGGCAGGTAATAATAATAAAATAATAATAATGGCATTTATTAAGCACTTACTATATGCAAAGCACTGTTCTAAGCGCTGGGGAGGTTACAAGGTAATCAGATTGTCCCACGGGGGCTCACAGTCTTAATCCCCATTTTACAGATGAGGTAACTGAGGCACAGAGAAGTTAAGTGACTTGCCCAAAGTCACATTGCTGGCAATTGGCAGAGCCGGGAGTTGAACAGGTAGCATGTCTCATCTGATTATCTGGTATCTATCCCAGTGTTTAGTCCTGGGCTGGTCAGATAGGAAACACTGAATAAATATTGTTATTATTATTACTATTTACTTTGACTACCGAGGCTTCTTGCCAGCCTCACTGGCTGCTCCCTGTGGATGCCAGAATTCCAAAGAGGGAGAGGACATCCTCTGCACTCACCAGCGAAATCACTGCAGACGTCTCATTCCTTCCAAACATTTCTTTCCAGGATCAAATCAGCCCCCAGCATATCCACAGTGCACTTTCCTCTCTGGCCCTTACAACCTGACACCTTTTTCGAGCCCACCAAAGCCAATGGGGAGCGTGATGCAGAAACAACGGTCAAACTCATCCGAAGAAAATCTGCGGCCGGTGGGCTCTCCGAAGGGTCTCAGAGCTCCTGCATGGGCCTAAGTCTGGTGCCAGACGATCACCCCCATACTCCCAGAAACCTTCTCTGTTCTGTCCCCTGTTGCCTCTCCCTGCTCCCTGCCCCGGGAGGCTGCCCTGGTGAGCCTCAGTCACTGTTCAGAAGCCACACAACGCAGCACCTATTGGCACCTGTCAAGAGATGACAGCTTGAATGAGCAAAGATTTCCAACCATTATGAGTGGGATTTTCAACGCCTCCCCGTAAAATCCACTGCAGAGTCCTTAGCACAAGTGGGAGGTACTTTAAAACTGCCTTGAAATGTATCTACAAGGAATTAGGCACTAGCTCTTGTCTGAGACCCCTTTTATTCCTTGCTTCCAGCTGTAATTTTTCTTAGTTTTCTGCCTCCCACACTACACTTTCAGCTCCTTGAGGGCAGGGGGCAATGCCTGGAATGCCTGGAGAATCCCTGGACTCTCCCAAGCGCTCAGTACAGTGTTCTGCACACAGTAGACTGTAAGCTCCTGGAGGCAAAGGAACATTATCTATTAATTTGCTTGTACTCTCCCAAGAATTCAGAACAGTGCTCTGCACACAGTAGACTGTAAACCCCTTGAGGGCAAGGATCAGTGCCTACTGACTCACTTGTGTTCTCCCAAGTTCTTGGTGCAGGGCTTTGCTTTCAGTAAATAGTATTGACTGGAAATCCTTTTAGGTCAAGGATCGTATTTACTAGCTTTATTGGACTTCCCCAAGTAGTGCAGTACTCTGCAACAAGTAAGTGCATATATAGTATGCACTGGTATATATAAATTATAGTATAGTATATATAACTAGTATATATAAATTATATCACTTGGGAGCTCCTTTAGGGCAGGAATCGTATCTATTATCTCTAATTTAGTCTTCCAAGCCCTTAGTACAGTGCTCAGCACCGAATATGCATTCAATAAATACTACTGACTGGAAGCTTCTTTAAGGTAGGGATAGCATCTATACTAACTCTATTGGTCTTTCCCAAGTTATAATAACAACAATAATAATTATGGTATTGGTTAGGCACTTACTATATGTCAGGCACTGTTCTAAGAAATGAAGTGGATACAAACAAATCGGGCTGGACACAGTCCCTGTCCCACATGGGGCTCACAGTCTTGATCCCCATTTTACAGATGATGTAACTGAGGCACAGAGAAGTGAAATGATTTGCCCAAGGTCAAACAGCAGACAATTGGCAGAGCTGGAATTAGAACCCATGACTTTTTGACTCCCAGTCCTGTGCTCTATCCACCATGCCATGCTGCTTCCCCATGTGCTTAGCCTGCTGTCTTACTGAAAGTTTTTGTTCAGAAACACAAGGGAAAAGTTTAAAATGGGAGTTTCTTAGATGCTCTCTTTATCTCTGGGCCCAGAGCTTCTCAGAATTTTTTTTTTTAAAATGACAAGATGAAGATTTCTGTCATTCGCCTGCAGGTCTGGCAAGTCTTTATTTCCAAATGAAATTGTTTATGTGCAATTAAGATCTTCAGACCCATCAGAGAGCTGTAACATTCTCTTTCCTAAGGTCAGCACTACCATCAATTCAGTCCATCCTCTCAAACTCTCTCCTCTACATTATTAAAAAGCCATTCTAGGGCTGCCTGGCAAATATGATACCATCAGCAATGGGGACAGATCAGATTACCATTCTGGGAGATTTTGTTCTTTGTTTCTCTCTACGTTGTCAAGAGATTTATAGCCCCCAGTCTCCGCTGCCTCGGATTTCTGATTTTTAAAGGGTTCCCGCTCAGCGTCTTCTCAATTAATCGTAGGCTGCTGGTTGGTAGCCACACCGGAGAGGAATGAAATATTTCTTCGGGTTTGTCAGTGCTGACTTCCTCAGCTCTGTGTGTCTGCCGCCCGCCTCCCCAGCAGACAGCGAGATCTGGCGACAGTTCTGCCTTTGTTCCTGCCTGGTCCCGATGGGGGCAGGGAAGGGTAGGGGGTTATGCCAGCTGGATGTGGCAAGACCCATCAGCCTCGGCAACTTCCAGTTTGCAACGGCAATGGGAGGGTCTGGATTTCTGTCCATGAGTGGCCGAGGACTACCGCCGAAGACCCAGTGAGGCAGACCCTCGCCGGATATAATAATAATAATAATAATAATAATAATAGTGGTACTGGTTAAGTGCTTACTAGGCCAGACACTGTACTGAACACTAGGGTAGATACAAGTAATTAGGTTGGACACAGTCACTGTCCCACATTGGATTCACAGTCTTAATCCCCATTTTACAGTTGAGGTAACTGTGGCACACAGCAGATAAGTGGCGGAGCCGGGATTAGAAACTAAGTCCTTCCAAATCCCAGGACCATGCTCCATGGATGGAAGAAAGCTCCATCTGGGCTCTGTCCATAATAACAATAAAATAATAATAATGATGATAATAAGAATGATAAATAATTTTGGTATTTGTTAAGCATTTACTATATGCCAAGCACATTGTACTGAGCATTTGGGAAGCTTCAACAGAAGCATGAGACGTGTTCCTTGCCTACAAGGAGCTTTCACTCTAATGGGGGAGAAAGATCAAGCATAAAATGTGGGCAGGGAATGAGCAGGAAGAACCAGGAAATGTGGGCTCCTCCATGTTCCACACTTCCTGGCCATTGCCTCCAACTCCCAGAATCTTCATCCAGGGTTTCAGCTCCCTGCTGGCATCCCAAGTTTCTTTTTCGAAAAGCATTCTAATCATTTAGTAGAAGAAAGAAATTGATGCCTATATTTTAGTTTGAACACCCCAATTCCCTGGAGGTGAAAACTGTGAATGTATGTAGGCATGTGTGTGTGTTTGCGTACACGCATGCTGGGCATGTACCTGCCAATTCTGTAGTATTGTACTCTCCCAAGAGCTTAGTAAAGTACTCTGCACATAGTAAGAGCTCAGTAAATACCATTGATGATGATGATAATGTGCACACAAGTGTGCTTGTGTGTCTTGCATGTATGCTTATGTGTGTGTGCTTGTGTCCGTGCATGCTTGTGGATGTGTGTGCAGGGGCAGATTTGTGTGTGAGTGTGTGAATACGTGTGCTTGCATGCGGGGGGAGTGTGTGCATGGGTAAGTTTGTGCACATGCATGTGTGAGAGTGTGGGGGTGTAAGTGTTTCACAGATCATCTTTCTTCCAGTGACAGAAGAAAATGGACTTGCTAAATAAGGGGTTTTAGCCCAAGATCCCATAAACTTGCCAGCATTACAGAGGAAGAAACAGGTGCAATCAATCTCCAACTTATCCTGAGAGAATCTTCCCTCGCCCCGAGTGAGCAGGGGAGCAGGAAGGGCAAGGATCACGTTGGGGAGAGGGATGAGAGGGCGTGGGGAGGGGATGCCAGATGCAGTGAGAAAAGGAAGGAATGAGTGATACAGACTCTAATCAGAGATTTATTCCCTTGCTCAGGAATTCACAATTAGGCTTTGTCTGGAAAAGCCCCCAGACCCAATCTTTCAGCATTAAAGCAGCCAGGGAGAGTGGGGGTAGCTGGGGGGAAGGGGGTGAGGAGGAAAGCTGGAGCTGGTTGGAGAGACATGCTCCACAGTGGCTTGGAATGAAATCCGTAGAAAGTGATCGCTCATATTAAGGCCTAGAGGAAGGAAGAAAGAGAGGGGAGAGAGATAGGAGTAAGAGAGGAGAGAGGGGAAAAGAAAGTGGGGAGGAAGGGAGAGGGGGGAAAGAAAGGGAGAGAGAGAGAGTGTGTGTGTGTGTGTGTGAGAGAGAGAGAGAGAGAGAGAGAGAAAGAGAGAGAGAGAAAACACCAGGGATGGGAAAGAAAAAAGGGAGAGAGAGAGAGTTGGGGGGAAGATGATAGAGGGAAAGAAATTAATGATAGTAGTATTTGTTAAGCACTGACTACATGCTAAGCACTGGCGTAATAATGATAATAATAATGGCATTTATTAAGCACTTACTATGTGCAAAGCACTGCTCTAAGCGCTGGGGAGGTTACAAGGTGATCAGGTTGTCCCACGGGGGGCTCACAGTCTTAATCCCCATTTTACAGATGAGGTAACTGAGGCACAGAGAAGTGAAGTGACTTGCCCAAAGTCACACAGCTGACAATTGGTGGAGTCAGAATTTGAACCCATGACCTCTGACTCCAAAGCCCATGCTCTTTCCACTGAGCCATGCTGCTTCTCTGGTAGGTACCAAATAAGCAGATTGGACCCCTGTCCCACATGTGGCTCACACTCAAAGTAGGATTGAGAATGGATGTGGAATCTGCATTTTACGAGGAGGGAAGTAGAGGCCCAGAGAAGTTAAGTGACTTCTCACAGTCACACAACAGGCAAGTCTCTCTAGACTGTAAGCTCTCTGTGGGCAGGAAACATGTCTGCCAACTCTGTTATATGGTTAAAACTCTGTGCTTAGTATAGTGCTCTGCACAAAGTAAGTGTTCAGTAAATACAACTGATTGATTGAAAAGAGAAAAGAGCATTGGAGCTTTTTTAGAACAGTTACAGTTCCTTTGATTCCCAGGCCTGTGCACTATTCACTAGGTGATGCTTTTTCTCAGTCAGAGAAGAAAAAATGAGAGAGAGAGAGAGAGAGTGTGAGAAATAGAGAGAGGGTGAGAAGGAAAGAGGAAAAAAGGTTTTCCCAAACGGAATAGGAAATAATGTAGAAGAAATCGAAATCTATATACTTCTGACAGTTCAAATGATCCATAAATACACAGGCTGACAAGGGGTTGTGCCTTGTCACTGCAGTGCACTTGCTCAGCTCGGCATGGTTCTGGAGGACAATGAAATTTCCTGCACTTAGACTTTCCAAAAAAAACCCCGAGTTTGGATTTTTTTTAAAAGCATTTCTATGGGAAAACGGATCATTTACATGCCAAAAGCACTTTTAATGTGACACATTTAGCACATGTATTATTTAGCCCCAAAGCTGATTGAACTTCGTGAATTTTAAAGTCTGTCGACGGGCTCCCTGCTGAGCGGAAAGGTAGTTGCACTCGTGTTGGGTGATTATTTTGAATAATAGACTCGAACATAACTTTTTACGAAATTAAAGGGATGACATTTGCTTTAGTTTAGCCCTGTAAATTGTCCCCGGGAACACAATCTGCCGACCAGAGGGTGAATTTGTTGTTCTGCTAAGCAATTGAGCGGATTTTTAAAGAACAGTCTTTAGTTTCATCTATTGAGTCACATGCATCAGACCCATATCTTAGGAGGCTTAAGGGAAGATCTGGCATCCCTGAACTCTTCTTGGAGTCGGGAGGAATAACTGTGGAACTGATAATAATTGTGGTATTTGTTAAGTGCTTACTGTTTGCCAGGCACTGTACTAAGGGCTGGGGTGGACACGAGCAAATCAGTTGGACACAGTCCCCGTCCCACGTGGGGCACACAGTCTCTATCCCCATTTTACAGATGAAGGAACTGAGACCTAGAGAAATGAAGTGACTTGAAGCAGCCAAGTGGAAGAGCTGGGATTAGAACCCATGGAGAAACTTGGAAATGGAGGGGAAGACACCGTGAGAGTGGAGGTGGGAGAGGCCAGGGAAACATGGAACTGAGAAGCAGTGTGGCCTAGTGGAAAGAACATGGGCCTGGGAGCTTGTATGCTGGTGCTTGGGCAAGTCACTTCACTTCTCTGTGCCTCATTTCCCTCATCTGTAAAATGGGGATTAAGACTGTGAGCCCCATATGGGTCCAATCTGATTAGTTTGTATCTACGCCAGTGCTTAGTACAGTGCTTGGCACATAGCATTAAACGAATACCATAAAAAACACATAAACACTGTGGAATGGAATGAGAGAGACTTTGAAAATTAAGGAGGTCGCAGAGATCAAAGAAAGATCGACAACACGGATAATAATAATTGTCTTGTCTTATGCACATGGGCACATTTCTCCCAGGATGCCTCACCTCCGTCTGCCATTGTTCTAGTACTGTATCCATAGAGTTCGTTTGGTAAAAATATGCAAGTGGTTTATCACTGCCTCCTTCTGCGCAGTAAAATTGAGTCTCCACCGGCCGCTGCTACCCAGCACAGGGGAGTGAGGCTTGTAGCAGGTTGCCTTTTCATTATTCATTCATATTTATTGAGTGCTTACTGTGTGCAGAGCACTGTACTAAGTGCTTGGAAAGTACAATTCATCAGTAGAGACAATCCCTGCCCACAACGGGCTTACAGTCTAGAAGGGGAGAGACAGACATCAAAACAAGTACACAGGCATCAAATCACACAGCAGATAAGTGGTGGAGCCGAGATTAGAACCAATGACCTTCTGAATCCCAGTACCATGCTTTATCCACTATACCTTGTACTTCCTAAGCACTTAGTACAGTGGTCTGCACACAGTAAGTGCTCAGTAAATAAAATCGAATGAATTTATGAATGCCAGGTTGCTTCTCATGCACTCATCTATTTCTCTACTTCCACATGTGTCTCCTCTGCTGAAATCTAGGCTTTTTGAGAGCAGGGATGCTGTCTATAACTCTTCTGCCTTCTCCCAAATGCTCAGTGCAGTTCCCTGTACTCAGTAGGCATTGATTCCCTTCTAGTAGTAGCTTCTATTGAGCACCTACTGTACCAGGCACCTGGGGAGTCTAGAATAACAAAGCGACCCCATTCCCAGCCTTCAGGAAGCTTCCACTCTAAAGGTTGGGCCTGTGGCTAAATTTTCACTGGGGGCCTCGGGGTCCGAGGGTTGGGGAAAGTCACGGCCATTCTCTGCTGACAGACTGTGGGATTGTAGCTACCTTCCAAGTCAACAGAATTTTTCACGTGGTTTGTTTCACACCTCCCATAGGTTGTCTTCAATGTGAGCACCCCGGATTCCTTAATCCCTGCATCTCACTGTGACCCAACAGTTACCAATATTAACATACGGCGCAGAGAAAGGTTGCTTTTAGCAGGCGTGAGGCAGGGCTTTAATTTGTAGCCGATAATTTGCTACTGGAAATTTCCCCTGATTAGTCCTCTAGTGGCCCCAACAGTTTTTGAGGGAGTGAGAATTGCCTGCTGGGTATGTTTAAACCACCCATTCAGAGATGAAAATGAGTTATAACCTAGCCCTCAATTAAAGCTGGGAATAAGAAAACCACAAACTTCTTTAATGTCTCCACTTCTGAAGGACAGAATTAGTGGCTTCTGATAGGATTTGGAGTTGAAATTCACACTCCAGGAAGCTGCTAGGGGACTTTCGGTTCCCGTCCAACAAGATATCCGTCTTGCTGTCCGTCTCTGCTCCCTGTCAGCCTCAAGCCTTGGTTCTGGGCCCCTCCATACCAACTCGGGGGTCCTGGGGGCTTAGCGGTGGGGATCTCAAAAAACTGTCCTCACAGTCACACTCCTCAGTTTCCACGGAAGAAGAGTTGGAGCTCAGAGGAGGGTCTGTGTGCCCGGGAAGGGCTGCTGCCACTTAATTACGACATTTATTGAGCACTTACTGCATTTAATAAGCTAAGTGTGGGGGTAAGTGCAAGCATAACAGAACAGCTCCTGCTACACCCTCTGAGTGTTCTGGGAGGGAGACCCCAACACTTCAGCCTTTCCTGTCTTGGTGGGGGTCTTGGTTTGAGCTGACCAGCGATCACACCTGGCTCCTTGCATCTACCAACTGTTGCATCATACAGCCTTCCTGTCTACTGGAAACAGCTTGGCCCAGTGGACAGAGCACAGGCTTGGGAGTCAGAAGGACCTGGGTTCGAATCCTGACTCCGCCACCAGTCTGCTGTGTGATCTTGGGCAAGTCACGTCACTTCTCTGTGCCTCAGTTCCTTCATCTGTAAAATGAGGATTAAGACTATGAGCTCCAAGTGGGATAGGGACTGTGTCCAACCTGATTGGCTTGTATCCAACCCAGTGCTTAGTACAGTCTCTGGCACATAGTGAGCACTTAACAAATACCATAAAAAAGGAGCAAGACAGACCACTGCAATGGAGATATGATAGATCAGACACGGTAATAGTGATAATAATAATGGTATTTATTAAGCACTTACTATGTGCCAAGCACTGTTCTAAGTGCTGGAGTGGATACAAGCAAATTGAGTTGGACACGGTCCCTGTCCCCTATGGGGCTCCCAGTTCAACCCCCCTTTTACAGATGACATAAATGAGGCCCAGAGAAGTGAAGTGACTTGCCCGAGGTCACACAGCAGACAAGTGGTGGAGCCAGGATTAGAACACATGACCTTCTGACCCCCCCTCCCCCCGGTCTGGGCTCTATCCACTGTGCCATGCTGCTCCTTAGTCCCTGCCCGTGACCAGGCTCATAGTCTAAGAGGGATGGGGAATGGGGATCTTATCCCCATTTTACAGAGGAAGAAACTGAGGCCCACCCAGTTCCAGCAAATCTGGTTCTTCCCCTAGTCTTCCTGGGCCGAACTGGTCACTGAGGAGGGCCCCGGGTTCACGATCCATGGTGAAGGCCTGGGGGTGGGGAGTACCTATCTCGTTTGGAGTCCCGAGGTCAAGCCGTCTGCGATTTAATGAAATATCCCTGCTTACCCTGCTCCTGGGGAGCTGCCGGAGAGCAGGGTGGTGGGGAGGGGGCTCTGCCAGAAAGCCAATATCAAGCAGCTGTTCCTCTCCAGGCTGGATGGTGCGGTCCTCCCCTGAGACACAACCTGTCGGCGACTGGGCCGCCCCAGTTCAATATTAATCTTAGAAATCAGAAAAATAACTTGTCATTGACTTAACCCGAGCATGATGGAAGGGGAGAGCCCATCCTCGGGGCCGGTAACTAATCGCCCTGGCGGGGGAGGGTCACCAGGAGATGCCTGTCATTTCCGTGTTCCACCCAATGATGAAAGGGCTTGGAAATGTTTGGACATCCAATCTGCGATGGGCTTCGACCTGGACGTACCCTTTTAGCAAACACGGGCCCCTAAATCCTCTTGGAATGTTGTTTACCTCCAGATAAATCAAACCTGACACCATAGGTTAACTTCACCAATGCATTTTTCAGTCGCCGATGATTAATAATTTTCCCAGAACGAAAGCTCTGGACTTCTCATTCCGCTGCGGACCATGGGGAGGGGATGCGATTCTCAGATGCCGGTGGAAATCTGAGGCTGCTTTTCCAGAACAGAAGCTGCCAGCTCTGGAGATGACCCCTGGGACTCCTGGAGGTTCCCCGGACTCGGACTGACCTCTGTCGCTGGAAGCCAGAGCCTGGGCCAACCGTCCTCTGCTGTTGGTCCAGGCAGAATCCCACACACTTGGTTCCCAAGGAGGTGGGGGGTGGGGGAGGTGGTTGTCTGGAACAGAGCTGGTGGATGGTGAAGAGAGGGAGGGGTGATGGAGAGGGAGGGGTGACGGTGCACAGTTTTCAGGGGACACACATGACTGGAACCCCATCAAATGGAAACAGGCCAGAGTGCAGGGGAGGAGTCACATAAAACTTAGCTCCTCCACTTGTCTGTTCGACAGGTCACTTCACTTCTCTGTGACTCAGTTACTTCATCAGTAAAATGGGGATTGAGACTGTGAGCCCCATATGGGACATGGAGTGGGTCCATCCTGTTTGGCTTGTAATAATAATAATAATAATAATAATGGCATTTGTTAAGCTCTTACTATGTGCAAAGCACTGTTCTAGGCACTGGGGGATACAAGGTGATAAGGTTGTCCCACGTGGGGCTCACAGTCTTAATCCCCATTTTACAGATGAGGTAACTGAGGCTCAGAGAAGTTAAGTGACTTGCCCAAGGTCACACAGCAGACATGTGGCGGAGCTGGGATTAGAACCCATGACCTCTGACTCCCAAGCCCGTGCTCTTTCCACTGAGCCATGCTGCTTCTCTATGTACTCCAGTGCTTAGCACAGTGCCTGGCACACAAAGTAAGAACTCAACAAATACTATTAAACCTCCCCCCACAAAAAAACAAAGGGCAAAGAATAACACCTCCAAACTCAGAAAAAAACCAAGAGGCAAAGAGGGAACAGGACTCTTCTCCAAGGACTCAGACTCCTTCTCCTGGAACACCAAAGGGGCAGAAGTTGACGCTTCCAAATGGGATCAGTTCTGTCACGGCATGTGCTCTCTTGTCCTGCCCATCAGGTGCCCACTGAGCCTGGAGTGTGGTGAGTGAGTGAGCGGGCAGAAGTATGGCAGGTATTACAGCAAACAAGTAGCGGAGCCATGATTAGAATTCAAGTCCTTTTGAATCCCAGGCCCTTGCTCTATCCATTAGTCCATTCTGCTTTTCAGGCCATGCTGCTTTTCGTATTATTTTATTTTATTCTCATTCTAATTTTATCTGCGGGTTTGCCCATCCCTCAGCCCAAAGCCACGCCAGAGGTCTCTGATGCCATCATGGCGAAAGCTGGGAGGAGCCCGGGTTGGGGTCGTGCCCCGGGCATCCAGCCGCTGGAGTCTGGGCTGAAAAATCTCTCCCTCAGCTGCCTCTTCCACTGTGTCATTACCCGATTAGGACACAGACCATCCATCCATCACGAGGGCCTTTTAGAGTAGCCATGAGAAGCCCCTCGTTAGGGAACACCAGATGATTCTTAGACCTTAATATCCCAGCTGGTTCCCATTCCCTCCACTCCTCCACCCCACCAGCCCATTCCAAAAGCATCCAGGCCTAGCTACTACTGCCCACTTGGTGCCAAATTTCCTATTTTAAAATCGAAAGCATTGTGGAGTTGAGTTCCCCGCTTTCATCACCGGGAGCTTAAAACTCACACTGTTCCGGCCTAGAGCCCTGTCTTCATTTTCCAAGTCCCCCAGCATCCACTTCTCCTCTCCCTCCCTTCATCCAGCTTCACCGGGGGTAAGTCGCTTCACCTCTCTGGGCCTCAGTTTCCTCTGCAAAACAGGGATAAACACCCTGATCTCTTTCTCCCTTAGGCAGTGAGCTCAGTATGATGAAGGAACCATGACTGATTTGATAATCTTGTATCCGCCCCGGGTCTCAGCACAGTGCTTGGAAAAGCATTCAATAGATACCACTCATGATGATGATGGCACCTCCAATCCCCCTTGCCCACCCCTGATGGTGTCCATGGGAGAAGAGGGGCCAAGGAGCCCCCATTGCCTTTGAGGTGACCTTCTGGAGACCCCCACCCCCACCCCCGTGGGAGAGGTAGTCTTGCCACGGGAAAGACGGGCACGCTGCTCCTCACTGCAGTCTGCTGCCTCACCCTGGTCTTCCCATCCTGTTCGCACTCGCCCTTGGTTCACCGGCTCCACACTGGGCCAAAAAGGGAGGCATGTCTGGCTTCCCGATGACATCGGCGGAGAGATGTGTTCTCAGGTCCCGGCCACAGTGTACATACCACAATAATGGATTTTGGCCCGTGTTGACTGAAAGCTCTTTTTCTCTCTAACTTGTCAATCTCCAATCTATTACTCGATTGCAACATGAAAGGCTCTTTGGCTAAGCCATGAAAAACAACTCTATCAGTCCGACTCAAGTGACCCTGCCTCGGGCACACCGCCACGACAGTCACTCAGAGCACCAGGGCTGCGGGGATTGGGATTCTCCACGTACTGTGATGCTGCGTAAGAGCTCAGTCCGACATCCTATACACACGAGGTGCCCAGGGCAGCGCTCTGCACACTGTATGTGTCTGGTACAGTGCTCTGCAAGGAGAAGACACCCAGTACAGTGCTCTGCACCCAATAAGTGCCTGGCAAAACACTCTGCACACCACAGTCAAGAGAAGATGGAGGTACCGGAAGTAGGAGGAGTGAAGTGCGTGGTTGGGGTGTGGTGGGAGAGGAGTGAGGAGGAGAGGGAGAGCTGATCGAGTGCCTTAAAACCGATTTTTTTTATGGTATTTGTTAAGTGATTGCTATGTACCAGGCACTGTACTAAGTGCTGGATACAGTCCATGTCCCCATGGAGCTTACAGTCTTCATTCCCATATTACAGATGAGGTCACTGAAGCCCAGAGGAGTAAAGTGATTTGCCCAAGGTCGCACAGCAGACAGGTGGCAGATCTGGGATTAGAACCCAGGTCCTTCGGACTCCCAGGCCCGGGCTCTATCCATTAGGTCATGCTGTTTCTCACAAACAGGATGAAGGGATGGCCCTGTGGGATGAGGGGGTAAAGAGGTGAGGGGTGGAGTCAAGTGGTAGATGGGGGGCAGAGGGAACGGCTCTGTGCAGCCAGCAGGCATCACTCCCTCAGAATCCCCTTCGGTTAGACTTTAGGTGCCCCTAGATTGGACAGGCCTGTGTTGAAGCTGGCTTCTGGCCCTGTCAGTCCGTGTCAGCGTCTTTCAGGTAAGCCATCCCGAGAGGCAGAGAGAAAGGAAACTGGTCCTGCCCTCCTGGCTCTAGACCCAGCCGAGTCACCATGGCCCCTCCGGGGCACCCATGCTTGGCATTTACATTCAGTCTTCTTGGCGTTCTTGTCCTCCGGGACAGGGCAAGACAAGAACTAGGAAACAGAGAAAGTCACAGAGGCAGAGGCAGTGCTTCTGCTGTCATAGAGATGGCAAAGGGGCCCTACGGATTGGTGGGAGCTTTGGAGAGAAACATTGTGTGGGGTTGGGTGAGGCTGGAGGACAGGAGGGATGGCCATGCTCCCCTCCTCCCAACCCCATCATGCAACGGCAGTCGCTCAGTGACAGCCCCGAAGCTGGTGGCACGTGGCAAAGTGTTAACGTGGCAGTGTGGCCTAATGGATAGAGCCAGGCCCTGGGAGTCAGAAGGTCCTGGGTTCTAACCCCAGGGTCCTGGGTTCTAACCCCAGCTCCACCATTTATCTGCTGTGTGATCTTGGACTAGTCACTTCATTTCTCTGTGCTTCAGTTACCTTATTTGTTAAATGAGGATTGAGACTGTGAGCCCTACATGGGACAGGGACTGTGTCTAAACTGATTAGCTTGTACCTACCTCACCACATAGTGTAGTGCCTGGCACTTATTACACACTTAGCAAATACTATTAAAAAATAGAAATGAAGGCTTCCACCATATAGCATACTCAATGAGTTTTTGCATCAGTCATACTCGGTGCTCAATAAAGCTTTTTGATTTTCAGACACTTGAGGAGTGGGAATTGGGTCTATTACCTCTATCATACTCTCCCAAAGTGCTCAGTACAGGGCTCTGCACACAGTAGACTTTAAGCTCCTTGAGGGCAGGGATTGTCTCCACTAACCCTGTCATACTCTCCCAAGCCAAGTAGGTGCTCCATAAATGTTGTTGATTGTAAATTATTTGGGGAAAGGGATCATGTCTTTTAACCTGGATTCTAATCCCAGCTCCGCCTCTTATCGGCTGTGTGACTTTGGGCAAGTCACTTAACTTCTCTGCCTCAGTTGCCTCATCTGAAAATGAGGATTAAGACTGTGAGCCCCATGTGGGACAACCTGATTACCTTAAATCTACCCCAGCGCTGGGAACAGTTCATGGCACATAGTACGTATAGTATTATACGTATATAATATAATAGTATTATTATTTACTCTATTGTGCTCTTCCAAGTGCTCATTACAGTGCTCTGCACATAGTAGTCTGTAAACTCTTTAAGGGCAGGGATCGGTTCTACTAATTCTATTGTGCTCTCCCAAGTGCTCAGCACGGAGCTTTGCACCCAGAAGGCACTCAGTAAATATGATTTATTCTAAGCTCCTAGAGAGTTGATATCAGGTCGGCTCATAAAAATACTGGTAATTGTGGTTTTTGTTAAGTGCTTACTGGTATCAAGCACTGTACTGAGTGCTGGATTACAACATAATCAGGTCCCACATAGGGCTCACAATCTACATACGTGGGAGAACAGGTATTGAAACCCCATTTTGCAGATGAGGAAACTCAGGCACAGAGAAGCTGAGGGACTTGACCATGGTCACACATGAGGTAAGTGGTAGAACCACGATTAGAACTCAGGTTCTCTGAGTCCCAGGCCCATGCTCTATCCACTAAGTCACGCTGCTTCTCAACCCGGTACTCAGTTCTGCTGCAGATGTAGCTGAGGAGAAGTAGAACTCCAGTAGCTCAGACTTCCAGAGCCACAGGGAACCTCCAGCTCTGAAATCTGGCCCTGTTTTTGGTGACAAAAAGCTCTCATTTCCTGCCACATAAAAGCCATCTTCTGTAATATATTTCCTGCCTTGGGCCCAGTGATAACCAAACCAGAAGTGGGAAAAGATTGTGTGGGGAATCAGATCGGGAGAGACTACGGCATATGCAATTTCGTTTTACTGTACATCTGTTCTGTCATCTCTACCTGCTTTATAATAAAATGCTCCTTCTATAAAAGCTGTGAAATGTGTATGGTATTTCCATAATATCACACATAAACGGCTCAGATCCTGTCATTACGACCTGATTGTCAGTAAACAAAAGTATAATGCGGGAAAAATATACCGGAAAGTGGCTATTTGGATGTTTTTTTTTCCTTCTTTGCTTATCGTGAAACAAATGTGAAAATTGCGAGCGAGAGAAGTGGTTGGAAGGACTGGGAGTTGGTTAGGTTCTCCACAGGCCCCTGACAGTCCTCCCCTCTGAACTCTCATCCCTGTTACCTGTCATCCAACACGAGAGATGTTTAGCAAGTGAACAGCACCCACCGTAGATGACTAAATGGCACAGAAGACGGAATAGGGGTTCGCTGGGAGGCCGCTCCAGTGGACAGACCAGCCTGGACCAGGAAATGGGGGGCCTTGCTCTCAAAAATGAGCTTCATAATGATCGGGGTACCGGGAGCCAGGCTGGGAATAGAGGAAACAGGCCCAGCAGCTCAGCAACGATCTGCCAATCAAATAATCAATCAATCATCATTATTAAGTGGCACTGAACTAAGCACTTGGCAATTTGGTGAGCTACGTTCACTCCGGTCCTGTGGTTTCCCGCTAGAGAAGTAGCATGGCATAGTGGATGGAGCCCAGGCTTGGGAGTCGGAAAGTCATGGGTTCCAATCCCGGCTCTGCCACTTGTCAGCTGTGTGACCTTGGGCAAGTCACTTCACTTCTCTGGGCCTCTGTTACCTCATCTGTAAAATGGAGATGGAGACTGTGAGCCCCATGTGGGACAGGGACTGAGCCCAATTCGATTTGCTGGTATCCACCCCAGCGCTTAGTACAGTACCTGGCCCATAGTAGGTGCTTAATGGATGCCACAATTACTACTGTTGTTATTTTAAAGTGTGGGAGAAAGCCCCTAAGCCCAGAAACCCCTAGAGAGACCCAGCCCCCATCCCTCTCCATCTGTTCCCCTGCCGCTTAGAGCTAGGAGACCAGGGGGCAGCTCCCAGGATCAGAGACCCCCAGAGGACCCCAAAGTCTTGACAAAGTGGCAAGGGCCCAGGCCCAGTGACTATCAGCCTGGTCCTCCCCACCTTTCACCGGCCAGGAGCTCTTGTTTTCTGCCCGCTGCGGACAGTTGGCTAATTAGTCCACGGGGCTGTTTGGTTTCCATCGGTTAAACAAATAAGGACTCGAACCGAAAACGCATTTGGAATAATTTAGCTCAGGATTTCCAAGCCAACTGATGGTTGTGACACTTTATTAACCCGACGGGTGGCTGGCGGTGGGAATCCACAATTTACCAAAATAAACAACCACTTCGCAGATCCCCGAGGCTCTCTCCTTTAACCTTCCTGCTTCTCCTCCAGGAGGAGCGAAGAGAGTTTACCCAACCGCTCTGGAGACAGTCTCCGACCGGAGGACAGAGTTGTCCCATCACTCTTCTGGGGACCTAAAACGTTTCATCGATCCATCACAAACTGTCTTCTTGCCTTATAACGACCGGGGGTGGAACGCTACTGTGATCGCCTTCCCGCAGGTCATCGGAGAGCTTTTTTTCAAGAACGCAAACCACATTTTCTGCCAATTGTTAGTGGGAGAAAAAGAATTCATGTTTGTCTAAGGTTGGTGCATTTTCATGCCTTGACACTCTGTGCCGATGAAATATTTTTTCCTTTTTTTTTTTGAGATGGGGAATCTTTAAAATGATTTCTAAAACCGAAAGATTATGGGGTCTCTAATCTCGCTCCTCTCATTTCTCCTTCCCCAGTTTCTCCATGAACGTGGGCGCGCCTAATTTTGAACTGAGAACAAAGCCAGGGTGAGACAGAGAGGCTAATGACATTGTGACAATGATGACAGATTGCTTTAATGGTAGATATGCGCTTAATTGGAGGGAGCCTAACAAAATGTGCTATTTCCTACTGCTTCGGAGACTCAGTCGAGAGGGATCCAGCCATTTAGAACCCTGCCTGAACCCCAAATCCTTTTGCTACTGCCCCATCAGAACTGATCGGCAGGGCAAAAGGCATGCATTCAGGAGCCAGGCATCCTTCCTGACAACTCATTAAATAGTGTTTGTTAACCTTTAATTCAGTTGTCTGCAATAAGATAATATAATGTAAAACATGAGTCAATGGAGGACCCTAAAGGCTTTTCCGCTCTGATTTTTATTAGCCTGCTCTTCGGCACTGAATGTGGTTTAACCCTGCAGCAAACACTCAGATCAGAGAACCCTGCCTATATATTATGATACAAATTTAACCTATAAAATCAATGACAAGTGTTTCGCCTTGGCCTACTGTAACAGAGATGGTGTTGTTAAGGCATCCATGCTGCCCCAAGCAATGACTTAACCCTTTGGATTCTGAGCCCCCTGGGGGTGTGGGAGGGATGTAAGGCCAGTGCTTTGCATTCTGAGGTTGCTCAATACATATTAGTGATGGAGCCAGTGGTGATCGGTGCTACAACTATGGTATTGTTAAGCACTTACTATGTGCCGACCATGTTCTAAGCCCTGGGGTAGACACAAGACACAGTTCCCCTTCCACATAGGGCTCACAATGTTAATCCCCATTTTGCAGATGAGGTAATTGAGGCCCAGAGAAGGTAAGTGATTTGCCCAAGGTCACACAGCAGACAAGTGGCAGGGTCAGTATTAGAAGCCAAGTTTTTCTGACTCCGAGGCCCGTGCCCTATCCACTAAGCCATGCTGCTGCCTTTCTCTTTCTCTCTCGCTCTCTCACTCTCTCTCCCCTGCTCTCTACTGAGGACTGGGAAGTGGACTTCATAGTTCATCCAACCCATGTGAAAAGTCAGGGAGACCCGAAGGGTGCAGGGGGAGAAGCAGAATTCTGTGGGTAATCCAATCAAATCTGGTCCCTGTCCCACAAGGGGCTCACATTCTAAGTAATAGAGAATACAGGTATTGAAACCCCATTTTACAGATGAGGGAAATGAAGCCCAGAGAAAGTAACCCAGCAGGCAAGTGGCAGAGCTGGGATTAGAACCCAGGTCCCTTTGACTCCTGGGCCTTGGGCTCTTTCCACCAGGTCACGCTGCTTCTCATTGGCCACTGCAGGAACAACGTCAATGGGAATGGGTTGCGGGGCGGGGAGGGGGGTGGTTTTGTCAACCTGTGGCACCTGTCAGTGTTTAGAACAGTGCTGGGCACATAGAAAGCACTTAACAAATACCACAAATATTATTATTATTATTATTACAGGCACGCCAGTCTAGTCTGTAAGCTCCTTGTGGGCAGTGATCTCCAATACCTACTCCATTCTCTTGGTCTCTCCCAAGTACTTAGTACAACACTCTGCTCTGCACACGAAACACCACTGATTGAAGCTATCTTTGGGTGTGAAGGGCATACTCCAATGGTGCGAGTGCCAGCTTATCCCTGTCAGGCTGGGCTGTTGCAGAGAACATGGCAGCACAGCAGATGCCCTCTGCCCCACTGGCTGCCCAGAGAGGTGGTGCTGTGAGACAGAGGTGGGTGTCTCCAGTGCAGTTATGGAAACAGACTCATCCGCTGGATTCCATCCCATCTGGGAAGTGTCCAGGGGAGTCTGGCACCTCCAGCCACAGCAACTCAAAACCCACCCTTGGCACTTCAGTCAATCAATGGAATTTATTGAGCGCTTACTTTGTACAGGCCACCATACTAAGCACTTGAGAGAGTACAATGTAACAGAGTTGGTTATGTTCCCTGCCCACAATGAGCTTATAGTCTAGAGAAGTTACGGTTTAGTATGCTTCAAGTGATCTCTACAAGTTGAGGCATAATCATTCGTCTACTCAATTATTCATCCAGGTCTTTCATCCTAATATATTTGTACCACTTCTTGTTATAACCTCATTCCTCTACCTTCTCCCACCATCTGAACACCATTTTTGTCTGTCTCTTCCATGAGACTGCAAACTCCTTGGGGGCAGAAAATGTGTCCCTTGCTTCTACTGTACTTCCCCGTGTGCTTAATATAGTACTCAGTACTCAGCAGGCACTCAGTACGTCCTATTGTTAGACTGAGGGGCATCTCCAGTGCAGAACACCATAACTTAGGGCAGACATGAAAGCCTCAGAGGGAGAATGTGAATCCTGAAAAAGTTCCCAGGGAGATGGGGATTTTCCTTTCTTGGATATCTTCACTTTTTTCCGACCGTTTGATCGCTATCCTGCAAAAAGGTAGAGTGACGGCCTAGATGATCTCTCTGGAAAACATCCACTAACGAGCTCCCCTGAGAGGAAACATGGCCATTCGGGGTATGGGCATAAGTCTCAGCTGGAGGAGTAGTAGTGGTATTTATTGAGCGCTCCCTGAGCAATGCACTGTACTGAGAGCTTGGGAGAGCACAAAACGAGCACAAGTCTTTGATTACAAATAGCTTCTACTCTACCTTGCTCGGCACCCCAAATGACTATTGACTCCAAACAGAGACATTTCCTCTTGCCCGGTGAGGGTGGGGTTGGGCAGGAGAGGATGGGGGTGGAAGGGAAGAGTCCGGGAGGGAGAGAGAGGCCTGGCCCCACCCCCAACCCAGCTGGCTTTGGCTGTAACATAGCAACACGGGCATATTTCCTGTGCCACATCCCAGATAATCACTCTCTCAACCAGAGAGTTTCCGTCCCTGTGCCCTGGCAGACACTTTTAATGTTCCAAGCACTAATCTGGGTTTTTATTTTCCCAGCGAAACGCCCAAATTATGCTGTCTGTCGCTTTGAAATGTGTCTTCGATGCTGTCACCAGAACATCACAAATATATCATTTATTTTTCTCCATCTCCGCCCGCTTTGTTTATTTTTGTCTTCTCTTCCCACCCCGCTGCCATCGAGCTGTGATTTTCTCCCTCCGCGGGGATCCGAGTGGCAGAGCCCGGCCCTGATCGATCTTTTAGCAGTGAGTGACTTCGGAAATGAGCGGGAGATGTTCTATCTCACCGGCCTGGCACTGGACCTCTCCCTCAAGATATGCAGAAGTGTCTTTAAGTCTGGGCACATGTGAGATGGCCAGTGGTCTGGCTTTCAGGTGGTTTATCCCTTGTCTGGAGCCAAGACAGAATGGGGTGCTTTCAGGCCCCTTCTTGTAATTTTCAGCTCCCACCCCATCTGCTGATGCCGAGTTCTGTGGCTCTGATGAGACACCGTGTTCACATGGGTCCGGGTGGGACATGTGGAAGCTCTGGAGGGTTCAGGGATAGTCCCTCGAGAAATGGTCCGAGATTGCACAGGGTCGAGGAGTAGGTGGCCTAGAGAACAGAGCTTGGGCCTAGGAGTCAGAGGACCCAAGTTCTAATTTAGGCTCTGCTGCTTGTCTGCTGTGAGACCCTAGGCAAGTCACCTCACTTCTCTGGGCCTCAGTTCCCTCACCTGCAAAATGGAGATGAAGATTGTGAGCCCCATGTGGGGCAGGGACTGTGTATCTTACCCTATTTGCAAATAGAGGAGTCTTGATAAACAAGTGAATAAATGCATAGCTGTAAGGACTGAGGCTTAGTGTGTTTTGTCATAGTCTTGTTGACCTTTCCCCTTTGCTCCCACTCTCCTCATGCTCACCAAGACGTTTAGGGCCATTGTGGACCGGGCAGAGTTGGAGACCCTGTTAATACTCATCATGACTGGAGTGCTTTTTGGCCATAAATATTCTGACTTTGCAGAAGGAGGAAGGAGGAGAAAGTCTGGACTTCCTTCTTAGAATTGCAAACTCAAGTGGCTCTCCAGTCCACCCTGTCAAATGCCTTCTCTCTGGGCCAGAACCCACCCTCTCCTGACAAAGTGAAATCCACCAACCCTTGCTTTCCGCCTGATCAGCTTCACTTCTGGAGGCTGATTGATTGATTGAATGACTGATTAGTTGAGTGATTTACTTAAAAGTGATGATGGTATCAGTGGAGAGGATAAATATTGCTGCGATGAGGTGGTTGAGGATGTTGCCGATGAGGATGACGTTGATGATGATGATGGGTTTTTTTATAGTATTTATTAGGCATTTACTATATGCCAAGCACTGTTCTAAGCATGATGTGGATGATAATGATGACATTGATGACACTGATGTTGCCAAGGGGGATGTTGATGATGTTGCCGGTGGCGATATTGCCAATGATGTTACCTATGGTGATGATGGTGATGATGTTGCCATGATGATGTCGTTGATGACGCTGCTGGCGGTGTTGTTGTGGATGATGTTGTGGCCACAATTACGACGATGATGATGGTGATTATGCCAAGATGATGATGTTGATGTTGATAATAGTGATGCTGATGATGAGGATGATGATGATGTTGATGATGCAGATGTTGTTGGAAGTGATGTTGACGACAAAGACGATGATAACAGTGAAGATGATGACAATGATGATGATGTAGAAAATGCTCAACAATGATGGGTAGCTTCCTTTTAAAGAGAGAGGTTTATTCAACAGTTTCAGAACTACCCAACTCCCAAATCTCAGAGAAGGCCAGAGAGGTGGCCCAACCACATTTACTTCTGTAGCTGAAAAAATGTGTCACTGTCTGGTTGTCAACAACTGGAATCTTATCTCATTAGGCAGTTTCTGATCTAGGCTCTGATTATTATTCTAAGAGAAAAAAATATGCTAATTATTCACTCCAAATGTGGAAGGAAAAGAGGTGCAAAAATCTCCTGTTAGCTGTGTGACCATATACTAATTGCATGTCATGTGTCCAAATAACGCAACCTACTGCTACTAAAGTAATTAGACGTGCATAAGTCTATTAATGAAGGTTTGCCTGTCACTAAAAATGTTTTTCTCTGCTATAGTGGAAGATTAAAATATTAACTTTTCAAATATTTATGATAGTTACTGACAGCATTTCAAAATGTTACATTTAACAAAAGCTTTCTATTCAGCTCCGGTTTTTAATTTGGATTTTATATGCAGAGAAATTATTAACATATGGGAGTGACGTAAGACTCTCAGGTGCTTGGGGAGAGTTCCTTAGCAAGGTGGGTTGCCCTGGGGAAGTTAGGTCCTTTGTCCCCTTCCTCAGCAATGGTTTCAAATTCGTCTCTCGTTTAAGTGTAGTTCCGAAACACTTCACCTCCATCCTTGACGTCCTTTCTGCCTCTATCCCTCACCAGAGGGCTAGAATCTAGCTTCTCTTCTTTCTTAGGAACTCCTTGGTGGTTTTGCTGGTGGCTTTGTCCAAAGTGGAACACTGAGGGTAAACATGACAGTCGAGGAAGTGATACAAGAGAAGCAGAGAGGCCTAGTGGACAGAGCATAGGCCCGGAAGTCATAAAACCTGGCTTCTAATCTGGGCTCTGCCACTTGTCTGCTTAGGCAGGTCATTTTGCTTCTCTATGCCTCAATTGCCTCATCCGTAAAATGGAGATTAAGACCATGAGCCCCACATGGGACATGGACTGTAACCAACCTAGCACCTAATACAGTGCCTGGCACCCGCATCTCCTTGTCCCTGAAGCCCCTCCCCCCCCCCCCCTCGCTTTCTCTCTGGGCCCCCACCTTGGGCTGTCCTAAGAGGGATGAGAGGAACATGGAAGAATCCCTGGAGTGTCTGATGTCTAAGAGGGGACCTGCTCCCTATCACCCACCCAAACCTCTATCACACGTTGTTTTCTCCTTCCACATACTTCCCTCTTTCGGTCCCTTCCCAGCTGGGAAACAATGCACTCCCAACCACCTTCTGTACCTGGAAAATCCCAGAAGCCTGGGGTTCACTGAGACTGTCGGCCCTGGGCATCTCCCCCAGTAGGTTCAGGCTGAGATAATGAATTTTCTCTGAAATCAAACAGAAAGGTAATAAGATCAGGGCCATCATTCATGCTCCTCGTTAATGTACTGCCATTTCCTCCCTAATATCAGGCGCCATTAGTGCCTTCTGGCCTATTGTTCCTCTACACTCTGCCCTCACCCACTTTCACTCTAAGAGTGGAAAGGGGGGAAACCCCAGAGTAGCAGGAATACCGAACATTGGCTTAAGGATGCTCGGGGAGCGGGGGGCAGGGGAGGCACGGGAGGCCAGCTGGCATATCCCACCCAATCTCAGACGTGGGTCTGACCCTCACCTCCCCCTCCGCTCCCGTCTCCCCTGGCACCCTTTTTGGTAACCTCTGGTGGACGGGGCATGAGTACCCCCAGATGGACCGGCCAGGTGCCCTGTCCGGGATGAAAGGGAGATTCATTAAAGCCATTTGTTTCTGTCATCGGCCTTGACTCAAAATGAAATACTAAATGTTTCATGGGACTGCAAAAGAGGAGCTGTGTTAGTCTTGGAGGGGAGAGGAAAGGAATGGAGGCTCGTGCCTTCCTCTGAAGGGGCTGATGGATGGAAGGGGCCAATGTGCCTTCTGAATGATGGGGGGCTAATATCATCATCGTCTTGTCAGCTATAATAGGCTTTTCCTCGCAGAAATAATTCATAAAACCGCTCCATTATATCCGATCCCTGACAGCCCCTATCTATCCTGTTCCCCAGCAGGCTCACAAACTAATAAGAAAATATGTGGTTCAGGAACCCTGAAAAATTAAACAGGTAGTTTATGAACAATTTGTTTCCCGGGGATGTTTATTATGTTTATTAAATATTGAGCCTCTAATGTTTTCCCAGTTTGGATGATATCATAAAAATGCTGACTTCAGCCTCAGTTCAGCTGTGACATTACCAGTAAATAACAAAATTAGAGCAGCTTCGATGTGTGGGGAGGCAATGGGTTGGTGGCCTAAAGGTAGCCTGATCCATAATGGATCTACTGGGCCGGGAGAGTCCCTAGGAAAGGCAGAGTGGGGTCCACAAGGCTGGGTTGGCATGCGGAACTGGTCCTCAGTTAGACATTTAGTACAGTGCTCGACACACAGTAAGCCCTCAAGAAATAGCACCGACATAGAACGTAGGTTCTAATCCAGGCTTTGCCACTTGTTCACTGAGCAAGTTACTTCACTTCTCTGTGCCTCAATTACCTTGTTAAGACTGTGAGCCCCATGTGGGACATGGACTGTGTCCAACCTGATTAGTTGGTCTCTACTTCAGTGCTTAGTACAGTGCCATTAAATAAATACCAATAAATAAAAAATACCATTAAATAAAAAATGGAGAAAGCTGGAGGGCTGGGCTAGCGGCCCATGGTGTTTGGTATAAACATCTTCAGCGAGGGACGTCTCGTCTGGACAACGTCCGTATAAACCCTTCAGCCTGGATCTCCCTAGTGACTGACCTGTAGCCTCTTAGCAGACTAGAACCCAGGGGCTCCTGGATCTAGTCCTCATTCCCTGAGGCCGTGTTATTGAGGGAATCGGGGGCAGGCAGGGCTGAATTACTATAGGGGATCATGGGGCTGGAGCCCAGGTGTCTGGGATAATGGGGAGCTCCCTCCCAGAATACCATGCAACTGTGCCTTTCTGCTGATCAGAATCTCACTCTTTACTCTGTTTTCACTGATTCCAGTTTTTCCTCTTCTTTCTTTTTCCCCCCAAAAGACTGAGTTAATACTTAACTGCTTTGGAAGTTTATTTTTTAATGGTAAAAGATACACCTTTCTACCAGATCTTTGACAGTCTTCAGTGCTCCTATGGGTGTCTGGGTTGAGACAGGGGGAAGGGCAGAGTAGCAGCTGGTGGACGTGTGACAGTGCCTCACGCCCGGTGTCTGCTGGACTGCATAGAGCTGGGCAGAGTCTGGGGTTCTCTAGGGTTGGATTTGAACCCTCTGTCAGACAGTGGTGAGCAGCCTGTGGGCGGGGCAACCTGGCAGTGGTCATTCATTCAATTGTACTTATTGAGTGCTTACTGTGTGCAGAGCACTGTACTAAGTGCTTGGGAGAGTAGAGAAGCAGCATGCCATAGTGGATAGAGCCCAGGCCTGGGAATCAGAAGGTCATGCATTCTCATCCCGGCTCTGTCACTTGTCAGAGAAGCAGCGTGGCTTAGTGGACAAAGAATGGTCTTGGGAATCAGAGGTCGTGGGTTCCAATCCTGACTCCGCCACTTGTCAGCTGTGTGACTTTGGGCAAGTCACTTAACTTCTCTGTGCCTCAGTTACCTCATCTAGAAAATGGGGATCAAGACTATGAGCCCCACGTGGGACAACCTGATAACCTTGTATCTACCCCAGCGCTTAGAACATTTCTTGGCACATAGAAAGCGCTCAACAGTACCATCATTATTATTATTGTTGTCTGCTGTGTGACCTTGGACAAGTCACTTCACTTCTCTGGGCCTCAATTACCTCATCTGTAAAATGAGGATTGAGACTGTGAGCCCCATGTGGGACAGGGACTGAGTTCAGCCTGATTTGCTTGCATCTACCCCAGCACTTAGTACAGTGCCTGGTACATAGTAAATACTTAACAAATACCATAATTGCTATCATTTACAATACAATAATAAACAGACACTTTCCCTGCCCATGCAAACTCACAGTCTAGAGGGGCCAGATGGACACATGTCAGATGGAGTGGGATCTTCGCACCATCAACTGACTGCCCATAATAATAACAGTTATTATTATGGTACTTGTTTAGTGCTTACCACGTGCCAGGAACTATTCTAAGTGGTGGGATAATAATAATAATTATGGTATTTGTCAAGCATTTCCTATGTGCCAGGCACTGTTCTAAGCACTGGGGTGAATACAAGCAAATCGGGAAGAACACAGTCCCTGTCCTAAATAGGGCTCATAGTCTAGATCCCCATTTTACAGATGAGATAACTTAGTCCCAGAGAAGTGAAGCGACTTGCCCAAGGTCACACAGCAGACACTTGGCAGAGAGAGAATTAGAACCCATGACCTTCCAACTCCCAGCCCCGTGCTCTTTCCACTAAGTCACCCAGGGGTATTCAGGAACACAAGGACCTTATGCTCTCTCTGAACTTCCAGACATTCAGGAACTTGGCTCTATCTCCGAGTCCAGGAATCTCACTTTTCCAGGGAAACAGTTGGTAGAAATTAATTACTCCCAGATAGCACATACAGCTGCAGCCGATGTATAGCAACAGAACAGAAATTAAATTTAATTGGTTTTAGCACAATCAAGGATGTGGCATTTATTTAATTATGACTCGTTGGGAGTGGAGCCTTTTGATTTGTGTTTAATTGTTTTTGTTATCATTAATAATATAATTAATCACGGTGAGGAGGCATGGAACAAGCCCACCTTTGGGAGGCTTTTCTGATTATTTTGGGAAAGAGAGGAAATTTGTTTGACACTCCAAAATTCCTTGCCATGTCATTCCTATGGTTTCAGTCTCTTAGATGAGCTCAAAATTCCCTTTTTTTGACTCATATCTCAGGCCGTCTCTCCAGGTTTCTGACTAGCCAAAGTGACAATTTTCTAAAATCTCTTTTCTTTCCTCCGCTGAGTGAACTAATAAAGCCAGGAACAGACCTTCCTGACTTAAATGCCACTGGATTATCCCAAGCACTCAGTACAGTGCTCTGCACTCAGTAAGCACTCAGTACGGATCACCAACTCATCGAAGGATAGAGGCTTCTAAATGGCAAGTTGGGCTTTATAATCTTGAGGCGGATATAGTAGTAGAAATGGTATTTTCTGAGTGACAGTTGTATGCCACGTTGTGTGGGAGGGCCCAATAGAATGAGTAGGCATGATCCCTGCCCTTAAGGAACAGCATAAAATCAATAATATTTAATTGAGTGTCAACTGTGTGCAGAGCACTGGATTAAGTGCTTGGAAGAGTACAGTAGAATTAGTAGGCACTATCACACCTCACAAGGAATCTTCTGAGAGCAGAGCACTGTTCTGAACACTTAGGAGAGTCCAATAGAGTTAGTAGATAAGACTTTTGTCCACGATCTGCTTTCAATCTAGCAGAGAAGATTTTTGGGTACCCTCTCCCTCTAGAGTCTCTCCTCCCAACTTATCAGACATCTTTGAAAACACCGCAAAGCCAGAGGTAAGAAGCTGGCATGATAATCAGAGGATCTGCATTCTAATTCCAACTCTGCCACTTATTGCCATATGACCTTGGGCAAGTCACAACTTTTCTGCATCTCAGGTCCCTCAAATGTAAAATGGGGATTAAAACAGTGAGTCCCATCTGAGACAGAGACTATGGCCAGCCTGATTAGCTTGTATCTACCCCAGACTTTAGTGTAGTTCCTGGCACATATTAAGCACTTAACAGATACTATAATAGCAATAGTAATTATTATTATTATTATTGTTATTATTATTATGGCTGTGGAGAGGCCAGATGATGGGCCTGGCTCATGTGCCCAGCTGAGGAGACCCTCAGCCTCCTGAACAGGAAAGTGCTCTGCACAAAGTAGGAATCAGTTCAGTCCTCTACTCACAATAACCCCTCAGAGAGGAGGTGCTCAGTACAATCAATCAATCAATCAATCAATTGTATTTATTGAGCACTTACTGTGTGCGGAGCACTGTACTAAGCACTTGGGAAGTACAAGTTGGCAACATATAGAGACGGTCCCTACCCAACAGTGGGCTCACAGTCTAGAAGGGGGAGACAGAGAACAAAACAAAACATATTAACAAAATAAAATAAATAGAATAGAATAGATATGTACAAGTAAAATAAATAGAGTAATAAATACATACAAACATATATACATATATACAGGTGCTGTGGGGAAGGGAAGGAGGTAAGGCGGGGGGGATGGAGGGGGGAGGGGAAGAGGGCGTACAGTACTCTGAACATGGTAGGAACACAGCACAATGCTCTAATAGAGTAGACACTCAGGTAAGTGCTCAGTAAAGGAAGTGCTCCACACATAGAAGGAACCCAATTCAGTGTCCTACTCACAGTTGGCAATAGGCACTCAGTTAAGTGCTTCACCCATGGTGGGCAATCAGTACACAGTCAGAAGTAGGAACTCACTACAGCATTAAATTCACAGTGGGCAATAGACACTCAGTACAGTGCTCTACTTACAGCCAGCAGTAGACAGTCAGTACAATACTCACAGCAGTTAGCAGACTATTAGTATGGTGCTCTGCAACCAGTGGAAGTTCAGTATTCAACAGTATTGAATGCTCTGCAAACAGTAAGCGCTCATTAAATAACACTGATTGATTGCCTGGAAGAGGCTCCAGAGCCAGGAGGGTTGGGGTGAGCACAGATGAGGAAGTGGGGGTGGGGAGAAGAGGGAAACGTTTCTGCTTCCTTCCTCCCATCCCTCTGCCCTCCATGTGCCCTCTTGCCTGTGTGGGGGTCCCTGTTGTCCCGGACCCCCCGGGTCGGGCCCTCTCCGGCATCGGTCTCCATTGTCAGCGAACGTGAGAATAACTCCAGGTGCTTCCCTCCCCGGGCCGGGCATGGACACGGGGCCAACGGAGGAAGCGCTGCAAGTCAGCAGGCTGGGGCGGCCACAAAACTGGCCACTGGCTCAGACCCCTGCGGTGGGTGTTGGGAGAGGGCAGCGGAGGGGAGCCGGGGGCAGGAAGGACCTTTGGATTTGGGCCTGCAGTCGGCCGGAGCCATGGCGTGACTCATCGTTTGGGCAGTCGTGCTGCTTCCAGCCTGGCCTTTGACGGCGGCGCTTAATATCATCATCATCATCAATCGTATTTATTGAGCGCTTACTATGTGCAGAGTACTGTACTAAGCGCTTGGGAAGTACAAACTGGCAACATATAGAGACAGTCCCTACCCAATAGTGGGCTCACAGTCTAAAAGACTGTATTATTATGTATTATTTTTATTATGTATTATTTTTATGTATTTTTATGTATTATTTTTAATACATTCGGTGCCCCCCTCTGAAGGTGTTAGCCCACGGAAGGCCCTGGTCAGCTCTGGGTAACAGCTACCTCCCCACAGTGACAGCAGATGAAACAGCAGAAGGACAATGGGGCCAGATGGGAAGGCCTGGGAGCCAACAGACTGGTGGGCAGGAATCATGTCAACCTACTCTATTGTACTGGTCTCTCCTAGGCACTTAGTACAGTGCTCTGCACACAGTAAGCACTCAATAAATACAATTGAATGAATGAATGATTAAATATCATTGATGATGGTGACGAGTAAGAGCTCCATAAATATCACTGATGGGTTAATTCTATTCCCAGCTCTGCCGCTGTCTTCCCGGGCCAGTCACTTTGCCTCTGTGGACCTCAGTTTTCCCATCTGTATAATGGGGAGAAGATTCCTGTTCTCCCTCCCCTCTTAAACTGCAAACTCCATGTGGAATGGGGACTGTGTCAGATCTGATAATCTTATTTTTCCCTACAAATAGGCAGTTGCCCTTCATAACTGAAGAAGACATCACTGAGAGTGAAATTCACATCTGTGTGTGTGTTTGTATGTGTATGTGTGTAAGTGGCTGAGAAGGTCAATGTGAGACCCAGGGTCCTGGCTGAAATCTTAACATGGTATTTTAACATGGTATTTGTTAAGCACCTACTATATGTCAAGCACCGTCCTGAACACTAGAGTAGATACAAATTTATCAGGTTGGACACAGTCGCTGTCCCAAGTGGGACTCACAGACTAAGCAGAAAAAAGAACAGGCATTTTGTCTCCTTTCTACAGATGAGGAAATGGAGGCACAGAGATGTAAAATGACTTGCCGAAGATCACGCGACAGTCAGTGATAGAGCTGGATTAGAATACAGGCCCTCTGTCTTCCAGGCCCAGGTTCTTCCCTTCTAGGCCACCCTGCTTCTCTAAAATGGCCATCTAATCTGGCATCCAGGTTAAAAATTTGGCAGCTATTGTTGGAACCACAGTCAAGGATGATTTCATACTAAATGGTGGCAATCCACAGGCTTCTGATAAATACCGCAATTATAATCTCGGGGTGCGGCAGAAGGTGGGAAGAATGTCGATCAATAGATCAATCAATCTATAATATTGACTGAGGATCTACTGTGTGCAGAGCACAGCACTATGCTCTTGGGAGAGTAAAGTAGAGGCAGTAAGTAGGATCCCTGCCCTTCCAGAGTTTGCAATAGATGATGTTTACTCAGCCCCCGAGTGCCTAGGAAAGTACAGTACACTTAGTACCTATGACCACTGCCTTCACTGAGGCTTCAATCATTGAGTGCTTTCTGTGTGCAGAGTGCTGTACTGAGCACTTGAGAGAGTGTAACAGAGCCAGTAGATGTGATCCCCCTCCTCGAGGAGCTCACAACCAATAGTATTTAGTATACTTTAGAGAAGCAGCGTGGGTCAGTGGAAAAAGCACGGGCTTTGCAGGAAGAGGTCATGGGTTCAAATCCCAGCTCCGCCAACTGACAGCTGTGTGACTTTGGGCAAGTCACCTAACTTCTCTGGGCCTCAGTTACCTCATCTGTAAAATGGGGATTAAAACTGTGAGTCCCCCATGGGACAACCTGATCACCTTGTAACCTCCCCAGTTCTTAGAACAGTGCTTTGCACATAGTAAGCACTTAACAAATACCATCATTATTATTACACTCTTCTCTGCACCCAATCAATTAATGAATCAATAGTATTTATTGAGTGCCTACTGTGTGCAGAGCACTGGGCTGAGAACTGGGGAGAGTCCAGTTGAATTAGTAGAAATGATCCCTGTCCTCACAGAACTTGCACTTAATATTTGCTGAGCTCCTCATGTGTGTAGAGGGCTGTACTGAGCACTTGGGAGAGTACAATATAGTTATAGAGTTACAATATAGTTCCCTCTCCTCAGGGAAATCACAATCAGTAACATTTAGTATATGCTCTTCTCTGCGACCAATTGATTAACAATAATAATAATAATGGTGGCACTTATTAAGCACTTACTATGTGCAAAGCACTGTTCTAAGTGCTGGGGAGTCTACAAGGTGATCAGGTTGTCCCACGGTGGGCTCACAGTCTTAATCCCCATTTTACAGATGAGGTAACTGAGGCACAGAGAAGTCAAGTGACTTACCCAAAGTCACACAGCTGACAATTGGTGGAGCTGGGATTTGAACCCATGACCTCTGACTCCAAAGCCCATGCTCTTTCCACTGAGCCATGCTGCTTCTCTAATATTAATGAATCATTAGCATTTGCCGAGTGCCTACTGTGTGCAGAGCACTGGGCTGAGCACTGGGGAGAATGTGATAGAGTTAGTAGAAATGATCCCTGTCCTCACAGAGCTTGAAATCAAAGTAGTTACTGAGTGCCTCGTAAATGCTGAGGCCTGTACTGAGAGCTTGGGAGAATCCAGTAGAGTCAGGAGACATGAGTTCCACCCTCAAGGAGCTTCCAAACTAGCAAGGTGGGGCAGACCCTGCAATAATTAATTTTTGGACAGGAGGGAGAAGGAGATGGAACAATCAGTGGATGAGGCTGATAGCGACATCCGTTTTCCCTTCCTTCCCAGCTGAGTGGGCAAGTCACACCCCCAGAAAGCTCAGACGTCTTCCCAACAGCCCACTCTTCATCATCCCATGTTTTCAAATCATTCCTGGACTACTATCTCGCAGAAGCAAAGATGGGGTGACCATGAACGACCCTTTGACATTAAGCCCCAGTGAAATTGTTCACAAGCAAGGCGGGGTGGGGGAAGGGGGTTGCAATGTCTCGTGCGTTCTGTCTCCAACTCTTTCAGCCCCGACGTCCAGTCACGGTAATTATGAAGTGGCAGCACAATTATATCACGCTATTTTCTTAACGCCACACAGCTCCCCCAAGCCAGCTCCCCACGTGCCTGAAGAGTTTATCGTGTATGAATATGTGCACTAAATAAATGAAAATTCACCTCTTCCTAAAGAGATCACGCAGAGACACAAAAGCATTCCCGGCTCTTAGAAGCAGGCTCGTTCAGACTATAAAAATTGTAAATGAATTTTTGCTTGATTTGTTCCATTTATATGAAATAGATTGAACACACGGCTTTATGGAAATGGGTTTATTTAACCAGAAACCACAAATATTTGTAGAAAATGCTCTTTCCCATTCAACGTCTAATTCAGGGAATTTTTTATGAATGTTCACACTGATTTTATTGAACTGTGAGCCGGAATAAATGGAGTGGTAAGGTCTCGCCTTTTCTTCCCAACTGAATGTTTTCTTCAGGATCCTCCGTAAATTTCAGAGCTGGGATGGGGCGGGTGGTGGAGAGAAAAATCAGGGAAGCGGGTGGAACTTGAGACTACTTTCCGCTGAATATTGATCTGACAGACGCCTAGGAGGAAATCATAGTAGGTGATGGCAAGCCTCCCAGTGAGTTAGGTGGGTCTGGTGATTAAAAAAAAATTGGTGTCTCAAATTTGTACTCTCCCAAGTGCTTAGTACAGTGCTCTGCACATAGTAAGTGCTCAATAAATGCCACCGATGATGATTATGATGAAGAAGAACAAGAAGGCGAGGGAGAGGGTCAGAGAGACCCACTCCACCTTGGCCCCTATTTCTCTAGTATTTGAAATGGCCAACAAGACCCCATTACTAACAGCCATCTCAAGTCCCTCTTTCACGGGCTACACAAAGAGCAGACAAATATACATTCACAATAGAATGATTTGGGTGGGGAAATAGAAATTAGATAGCAGCAAGAGAGAGAAAAAAAATCGGCCTGGCGAAATGATGTCTGAGGTGGAATCTATTTTTACGATTCTGTCGGCAACTCGGACCACAAATCACGAGCTCGGCAGGTAGTGGACCTCGACTCTGATCCATTAAGCAGACCCAAAGATAATGGTGTCCTGTGTAAATTAACAAATCCAGCGGTGGAGTTGCCTCCAGTTCAGCGGGAGACAGTGTGCAAATTAGCATTAGTCCTTAATAAGATCAGTGTCCTGCAATCGCCGGTTCTAGACGATTCTTAACGCCGTTCCTTGCAGGTGAAAATTTTTTCCCCTGAGGTTGCTTTGTTCCATCCTGCCAGCCTCCTAATCAGGGCCCGGCCTGGAAACTTTCCCCATTTCTTAGCCCTGCCTGCTGGGAGTGCCGCTGAGAGTTGTGGAAAATGGTTATTCATTTGTAAGATTCTTTAATAACATTTTCCCTCCCCAGCAGCTCCCCGGCAGAGCCGGGTGTGGATTTGATTTTATAATTATAACCGTTCCGCGGAAGGGATGGTCACTCGCGACTGCCGGAGTTTAATTTATCGATCCCAGGTTTCTATCACTTTGGAGAACAAATATTTATGAATCACCCCACAGCGGTGGCGGGAGGGGCCCGTGGGAAAGGGAGGATGCTGAGAAATCTGACGGGGGAGGTGTCAGAAATTGACCTCTGACCCCATCTCTGGACCGGGATGGATTTGGGCAGAGGTGATAGTCTCCCCGAAAGCACGATGAAAGTGGAATAGTTTTTTCACCCTCTCTAAAAGGCATTTTTTACTAGAGGATTTGGAAAATGTCATATTTTCAAAGGCAATTATAAAAAAAAATCTCTTGGATATACATCTGCTGTTTTATTTGAAAAAGATAGAGACATTTGACTTTTACAGGGTACCAGCTCAAAGTGAAATATGAAGCGGGAGAAATTCCAGCTCAGGGACCCTAAAATGACAGGAAACTTTTCAGAGACACGTGTGTGCATGTGTGTGTGTTTGTGTGTATATGTGTGTGCATGCATGCACGTCCTATGGTACCCAGAGGGATTTTATTTAGAATGGTAAGATAGAGTCTGGCATTTACTGATTATCTTGTAGCTACCTTAGTGCTTAGTACAGTATCTGGAACATAGTAAGGGCTTAACAAATGCCATCGTTATCATTACTATTATTACTATTACAAACTGGGGAAGTTCTGGAACAAAAACCTGAATTATCCTGCATCTTGCCCAGACAAACTCTCCCCATCTCCCTGCCAAACATTTACCATCTATGACCTGCACTATTACTTCATGATTATATTAAAATACACTCAAAGTTTTACATGTCATCTGGCTCCAAAGAGTGCCTTAGTAGATTCCTAATTTTCATTCGAGTTATCTCAACCACTTGAATTTTCTAGGCATGCCTTGTGGTTTCTTAAAACAGTGAAATTATGCACAGGAGGAATCCGTCAGTGATAATGGGGCTGTATGAAAGTTGGTTTCATCACCAGTAGTTTGGGCTGTTTTCCATCTTATTTGCAAGAAAGGGAAATTCTAATTGTCTTTCAGAGGAGTCTAAAAGCTGGGTGGGTTGGTGCTGGTCGAGTGCCGCCGATCCCAAGCACCCGATCGAGGCGCCGATGATGGGATGGGTGCTCCTCTTTGTGGGAATTCAGGGGCTACTGAAGAATGAGCTCCTCTCCGCTTACCCTAGCCCACTGGAGGTGGAATCGATTTGCTTTTGTGTAAAAATACTTTTGTGGATATTGATGATTTCTTTAACCATATTAAACTTCCCATTGTGACAAATTCTGGAAGCCGCCGACTGTAAATTTGATGGAATCGATTTAATTTTCATCCAGTTGACTGTCTCTCTCTATAAAATGTGCGCATGCATGCACGCACACACACACACACACACACACACACACACACCCTAAACATGCACCCAAACATGATTGCCTTTTTATCTTTAGATGTAGGTGGTCTTTCTTGGGAGTCTGGGTCTGATCTCCTATATTGTCTTTATCCCTGTGCTTCCTACAGTGCTTGGCACATGATAAGTGCTTGAAGCAGAGAAGCAGCATGGCCTGGTGGAAAAAGCATGGGGCTGGGAGTCAAAGGACCTGGGTTCTAATCCCCTCTCTGCCAATTGCTTGCTGTGTGACCTTGGACAAGTCACTTCATTTCTGAGTGCCTCAGTTTCCTTAACTGTGAAATGGAGATTAAATACCAGTCCTCCTGCCTACTTAGACTGTGAGCTTCATGTGGGGCGGGGACTGTGTCCAATCTGATTAACGTGTATCTTCTCTGGTGCTTAGAACTGTACTCTGCACATAGTAAGTGCTTAATGAGTACCATGAAAGCAAAAATCAAGACACGACCAAGACCACTATGTCTAATTCCCACATGTGTATTCTCTGAGTGCTCAGTATAGTACCCTTCCCGCAATAAGTGCTCAATAAATACTAATCAGTCAATCCATCAATCAATTGATCAGTGGTATTCATTGAGCACTTACAATGTGCAGAGTACTGTACTAAGCATTTGGGACAGTATCATACAACAGAGTTGGCAGACATGTTTCCTGCCAACAACGAGCTTACAGTCTCGAGAGAAAGACATTAAAATAAATAAATAATTTATAATATTTAAAGATATGTACACAAATAGGATATACGTGTAGATATACATAAATGCACATGTAGTGTTACTATTACCATTATTGTTATTATTTATTAACAAAGGAAGCAGGTCTGGGAACCTAGAGATCTGGGTTCTAATTTTGCCTCTCCTTACTGGGGCCGGCCACTGAAGATCACCCGACTCAGGTGCATAGAAACCCATCCTCTTACGGCCATCTGAATTTTTTACAGATAACAACGGTGTAATGCGTTAGCCTGTTAGCTATTCAAAAATATGGATTTTTTTTAGCAGTCATAAAAGCGCTTAAAAAACATTTTAATCAACTTCACTGGGCCAAAAGTGGACAGTTACAAGCCCTGGTGCTCTCCATCGATCAAATCAGATCCAGTCAATGAGTGTCCTGGTATTTACGGACTGAACTCCGAATGGTGTAATTAATTCCATTCTGATGATGAATTGAAGGAAGCTGGGACTCCTGGACCCCACCGATGGCCGTCGCTACTAGTTCGGAAGTGTGGGGCAGCTGGAGAGGTTTTCCCCTGGCTTAGGGGGTCAAATGATTTAAGTGGGTGCCATGCTGGACTGGCACCTGGTCATTTGGACCAGCCCAGAGGAAATCCAGAAAATTAATGGGCTCATGCGGACTGGCGCTGTACTGAGTTGGCTTCGGCCGCCAGCAGGTACTGCGAGTAAAAGCCTTGGCTAGTCCTCCACTCTAATAATAATCATCGTGATCCTTGTCAAGCACATATTATGTCAGTCAGGCAGTCAGTCGTATTTATTGAGCACTTACTGTGTGCGGAGCACCGTACTAAGCACTTGGGAGAAGACAATATTAGCAATATAACAGACAAATACCACGATTATTATTGTTATTATGGTAATAATAATAATAATAAAAGATGCTAGCAGTCCTGGGGTTTAGTAGTAAGAAAAAGCCAGGGGAGGATTGGGAGTTCTCTTGGCTGAAGTTAAGGGAGTGGAGTGAATGGGAAGTTTTGCTAGAATGGAAACAAAAGTGAGGCTGGAGGAATTAGCTCTCCTCCAGGAGACCCACTGTCCGTTAAAAATTACACTCATCCTCACAAGTTTGTGTGTCAATATGTATGAATGGGTGGTGTTTGTGTCCTAGTCTAACTAGAAATGCTGGAAGGAGATTAATTTCTAGACTGTGAGCCTGTTGTTGGGTAGGGACTGTCTCTAAATGTTGCCAATTTGTACTTCCCAAGTGCTTAGTAAGTGCTCTGCACACAGTAAGTGCTCAATAACTATGATTGAATGAATGAATTAATTACCTTTGTATATGACTATATAAATTCATTTTAGTCAGAGTACTCCCTCCCATAAGTAACCTTTGTTCACCCTGTAGTCAAGTTCCTCATCTCCTTAAGACCCTAGAGGGATTCATCTGTGTCACATCCCAGCGAGGCATCTCCATTTCACAGAGGGGGAAACCGAGGCCCAGAGAGAATGTGACACTCCTGAGGCTCTATGCTCTGGACAGTGCTGGCAGAGTGACCATAATGTGGAGGACTACCAGGCAAGTGACAAAGCCAAGGTCTCCTCTCTTGCGGCCCATCACTCTGATCGGGCAGCTCACTCCCTGCCAGCTGACCTGGGACGTCGCTCCTCACCCCGTCTCGAGGGAGATGGGGCACCCGGCCCTGTCTGAGACCCTCCCCTTCCCCGAAGCTGCAGGGACACCAAGACGGTCCTGCACATCACTGGATGGTCGTTCAGGGTCTCAACAGAGCAGAGGGAGGAGTAGCCAGAAAATCCCCTGCCGGATTTCAAGTTGTGGTCGGATCGGCGCCTTTACACCCTCCTGTCACTTCGAATTTTAAATCTCCCTTTAAAGGCACCACTGCGGACTTGCAAATGAGGCAGGCTGCCACCGGTGAAAGCTCCCACCCCGGCAGTGCTGTGCCCCCGCTTTCAGCTCTGCTAAGCAGACCAGTCAACCGGGCATTTGCATCTTAAGGACTCGGACAGATTTCCCCATCTCTTCCTCCATTCCCCTCTCCTTACAACGGTTTACACACAATTAGACCAGTTAATCTGGGTAAGTCTGGGGAGGGGAGCAGGGACTGGCAGTCATGAGACATGGGTTCTAGGTCCAGTTTGCCCCTGGCCTGCTGTATGACGTCGGGCTAGTCCCTTACCCTCTCTGGGCCCTGGCTCCGTCCTCTGAAAATACAGTCTACCCCCCACTAAACTGTCAGCTCATTGTGGGCAGGGAGTGTATCTACCAACTCTGTTGTATTGTACTTTCCCAAGCGCTTAGTATATGCTCTGCAAAGTAAGCACTCAGTAAATACCACTGATGGTTTGGTGAGGAGGTCCTTGTTTTTGCTCCCTCTTAGGCAGTATGCCCCCATGGGGATGGGGACCATGTCCCATGGGATGATACCAAATCAGCCCCAGTGCTGAGCACAGTACCTGGTTCATGATAAGCGCTTAATCAGTACCATTATTGAAGCCTGCCCAGTATCCTGTGGCCACATGTCTGAATTGGTGGAGGGGGGGGGGCCTCCCAGGGGTTGCTGGTGAATCCCCCTCGGCAAGGGTTTCGGGGACACTATATCGCTGAGCCGCAGGTCTTCCCTTTGTCTCTCTGTCTCTCCAGCGGTCCACATCTCTGACATCCATTACATTTTATAAGAGGAGACTGCACACATCAGAGATGAGAAATGCCAGAATGGATTACAAGAAAACAGTCATAAATAGAAATGACTTTGTGTTTTCAATCAAGAAGTAAATAATGCTTGCAACGAGACACCGGCATCTGGGAAGCCGGATCTGCAGAATTCCACAGGAACATTGGAGGGGGAGGCAGAGGCGGAGGCAGGAGAGTCGGTGGTGTTCTCCATGTCTGCCTGGCTGCCAGAGAAACTGGGTGGTTTGAGCTAACCAAGAGTGTCACTAAAGCCACACCCTCACCCTACCTTCTTGGAGCTAGTTGACGATGGGCTGGTTGGGGAGAAGCAGTATGGCATAGTGGAAAGTTCATGGGGTGCGGGCTGTCACTAGACCCGGTTTTAGTCTTGGCTCCACCACAGGCCTGCTGAATGACCTGGGTCCAGGCGTTCTGTGCCTCAGTTTCCTCCTCTGTCAAATATCGATAATAGACTTTGGGGAAGAAGTGCGGTTTAGTGGTCAGATCCAAGAGCATGGGCCTGGGAACACAGCAGACCCAAGTGGAGTCCAGTCAAGTGGAGGAGCCGAAATTAGAAGCCAGGGTCTTCTGACTTTCAGGCCCATGCTCTATTCACTATGCTATAAGCGCTTACTATATGCCAAGTACTGTACTAAGCGCAGGGGTTGATACAAGATAATCAGATTGGACACAGTCCCTGTCCCACATGGGGTTCTCGGACTTAGTGGGAGGGAAAATGGGTATTTGGCCCTCACTTTATAGATGAAAAACATTGGCCAACACAAATTCCCAAGAGGTGGGGCTACTTCTTGGGGTCGTCTGTGGTCCTCCTTGGCAGGCTTGGCAGGCCCAGCCTCAAGAGCCACAGGTCTCAAGCCCCTTCAAACGAAGATGCCATTAGGGCCCTTCAGTTACGGGCATGAAAATAATTCACATGAAAATGGGCGGCTTGCCACTAGGAAAACTCTTAGAACAACTGGTGAGTGTTGCTAATTGTGGAAAATTAATTAAGATAAATACGAATCTCGTCTCTTAATCTAAATCTCACACTTGGTGTGTGGGTCTCCGCTATTAAAGGAAACGGTGAAAATTGGTTTTCTCAGCACTTGGGATGGGAGTCGTATGTGAGGGAGGAGGGGTGGAAAGCATTGGGTGTTTTTAATTGTTGTTGGCCGCAAGGTGAAAACACAGATGAATGGAAGTCAGGCACTAAGTTGACATCTGAGATTTGAAACTTTCCTCCCCATACCCACTCCTACACCTGTCCCAGCCAAGGGGGCAGTGAGATTGCACCTGTGGAACCATACTTACTGAACTCCCCCTGAAAGCCGAGCACTGTACTAAGAGCTTGGGAGCTATCATGGAATCACAAGACACATTCCCCCTTCTAGACTGTGAGTCCATTGTTGGGTAGGGACCATCTCTATATGTTGCCAACTTGTACTTCCCAAGCACTTAGTACAGTGCTCTGCACACAGTAAGCGCTCAATAAATACAATTGAATGAATGAATGAATTCCCTGCCTTCAAGGAACAATTTTGCTTGGGAGAGCACTGCAGCAGTCATATCAGTTCATTGTATTTACTGTATTTATGGTACTTATTACAGCTACTATAAGCTCCTTGGGGAAGCACTGTAGTCTAGTGAAATGAGCATGGGCCTGCTAGTCACAGGATCTGGGTTCTAATCCTGGCTCTGCAACTTACCTGAGGGATGACTTTGGGTGAGCCACTTAACTACTCTGGGCCTCAGTTCCGTCATCTGCAAAATGGGGATTCAATCCCTATTCCCTGTTCTACTTGGTCTGAAAGCCCAAATGGGACCTTGCACCTATCTTATATCTTGTTTAGTGCTTAGTGAAGGGCTTGTCACATAGTAAGTGCTTAACATTCATTTATTCAATCAATCGTAGTTATTGAGCACCTTCTGTGTGCAGAGCACTGTACTAAGTGCTTGGGAAGTACAAATCGGCAACGTAACAAATACCACAGTTATAATTACCATTGCAAACCACTGTTCTGAGCACTTGGGAGAGTACAACAGCATTGTAGACATGATCTCTGCCCTGAATCAATCAATCAATCGTATTTATTGAGCACTTACTATGCTCAAGAGAAGCAGCATGGTGTAGTGGAGAGAGCTTGGCCTGGGACTCAGAAGGTCATGGGTTCTAATCCCAGCTCCACCACTTATCTGCTGTGTGACCTTGGGCAAGTCACTTCACTTCTCTGGGCCTAAGTTCCCTCATCTGTACAATGGGGATTAAGACTGTGAGCCCTGTGTGGGACAGGGATTGTGTCCAATCCAATTTACTTGTACCCACCCCAGCACTTAGTGTAGTGCCTGGTATATAGTAAGCACTTACAAATACCATTATTATTATTATTATTGGTATTACTGAGGGCAGAGCACTGTACTAAGCTCTTGGGAGAGTGCAAGAGAACAAAGTTGGTAAACAGTTTCCTGGCCCATATTGACTTTCAGTCAAGGAGGAGAGACAGATAGTAAAATCATTTTCGGAGAGGAAGAAGGAGGGAAGCAGATATGTAGGAGAGTGAGTGATGAAGTGATTGGTTGTGTACAATAGTGGTTGTGGACACATGAGTGCATTGTTGGCTAGGCTAGATGGTTGTTCCCTGCTGGAGAAATGACACCTCTTTCTTCCTAGGAACAATATTTTCCCTCCTAAGAGAGCTGGGCGAGAGCATAGAGGATCCTTCTTGAGCTTAAATAACTCAGCTGGGAATATGTGTGATATCTACACACCCGGTGACTACGTCGGAGAGTGGAAGAGGACAATGCCTCTATCCACTCATTGGCGAACCTGGAAAGGGAGGGAATAATTAAGACACTTGAAGTCCAACTTGCTAAAACACATGATGGACAATTAGAGAGCCTCGTTTAATCAGGAGCAGCACGGCCTCGTAGAAAGATCCCGGGTTCGGGAGTCAGAGGAGCTGGGTTCTAACGCCGGCTCTGCCACTCCCTGCTGCATGAACTTGGGCAGTCACTAAACTTCTCAGAGGCTCAGTTTCCTCATCTGCATAATAATGCCTGGTCTCCTTCCTAACTAGTCAGTCAGCCCCATGTGGGACAGGAAGCAGGTCCGACCTGATTATTTGGTATCTGCCCCGGCACTTAATACAGTCCTCGCCTCATAAGAAGCTCTTAACAAATACCACAATTGTTAATTATTATTATCAGATAGAAGTGTGCCTGAACATCACTGTGTGCGGAGATCAGCTGAAGAGCATTTTCTGGATGAAATGGAAAATTTACTAGCAGAGGGAATGACGGAACAAGAAAGGCCGTCTGTGGCAACTCAGGGCCGACCCCAATAGCAATGAAGAACCATCTCCAAAAGGCGATTCAACTTCCTGATGGATTGAAACATTCCTCAGTGAGGGATGGGGGAATGGGAGACCATCCCATTGTCGGAATCTCCCACTAGCATCAAAAGTCAGGGATACTCTGGAGGAGAGATGGCAGGCGAACCCTGAATGATGACTGTGTATTATCCACTCTAATATAGATGCATTATAGATTGCTATAATCTATGGGGGTGTATATATTTATTACTCCAGTGATCCAACATAAATAAATGCAATTAGCCCAAGATCTCTTAGCTGGTAAAATGAATTACCCGGCACTGTAATTAAATGTCATCTCAACACATCGTTATAACCTTAGCAACTTCATCCTATAACGTTTGGGAAAATGAAATCTTCTCCCTTCAGGCCCGCGCACTTCATTTGCCCAAACAGTGTGGGGTGAAATCACCTCTCGTCACTGGGTGGGGCGGCACCCCCGAAGGGAGATGGGAAGGGAAAGTCCACCCCAACCCATGAGGATGGGGCAGGCCCACATGGGGCAGAATGCTGGGCCCTCCAGGCCATAGGTTCGATCCAGCGATAGTGTTGGCGGTGGCATCATAAGTGCTCTGGTGGCTTCGTTTGCAGTGATTTTCTTGTCAGGACCTTTGGGTGCCATCAGAACAGAAGCTTCTTGTGAGAACTAGTCTCGTGCTTCTGTGGCACTTCCCGAGTGCTTATCACAGCACAGTGGGGTGGGAGCTCAATAAATGCCATGGCTACCCTCTCTTATTATTATCCAGATCTCCAACTTCCATTGCTTCTGCTGGACAGGGGAGGAGTCTGGCTTACTCTTACTTGAAGGACAGCCAATTGATGGCCAATCCAGAACCAGAAACCAGATTGCCCTGCCAGTTGCCCTGCCCTCTGGTTGTGTTCTTGGGCTGGTTTAGTTACAAGCCCTCTAGACTGTAAGCTTGTTGTGGGCAGGGAATGTAGCTGTTTATTGTTATACTGTACTCTCCCAAGCACTTAGTACAGTGCTCTGGACACAGTAAGTGCTCAATAAATACAATTGACTGACTGATCTCTTATTACATACTTAATTGATGCCAAGCACTGTTTTGAGTTCAGACCGGGTACAATTCCTGTCCCACCTGGGGCTCACAGTGGTAGGGGCAGGGAGAGGGCATAAGGATCTTATCCCATTTTTTTATGGTATATGTTAAGCACTTGATATGTGCCAGGCACTGTTCTGAGCTCTGGGTAGACATAAGCAAATCAAGTTGGACACAGTCCATGTCCCACATGGGGCTCACAGCTTTCATGCCCATTTTACAGAAGAGGTAACTGAGGAACAGAATAGATAAGTGACCTGCCCAAGGTCACACACTGTACAGAAGAGGAAACTGGGGTCCAAAGATGTTCAGAGGTTTGCCCAAGGTCAAGCCATCCATAGGTCAATGGCATACACTATGTGTGGAGATCTGTACTAAGCGCTTGAAAGAGCCCAGTAGAGTAAAGAGACATGATCCCTGTTTTTGAGAAGGTTAGTGGTTCTAAAGCGGAGTGGGATCAGAGCCATGAGCCTCTGCCCAGGGAGGGGCAAATCCTGACATTGTGGAAGACGACTGGGCATGATTGAACCCCGGGATTTTGTGGAAGACACACACTGGCGCTCTCTCCCCACTGGACTGCATCGCCATGGGGAAATGGCCCCCTTTCCCCTTTAAATTTGGTTGTCGAGTGAAACATAACTTTCAGAGTAATTATTTTCAGCTTGTAAACGGCACCTCTCTCTCTAGCCAACCAAGCATATAACGAGAAGATGGAGATGGGGCTTATTTTCACCTCATTTCACTTCTTTGTAATTGACAGGCTCTCAGTGAGTGTCACCTTTAAAAGATGACAAACCCTAAATCTTGGAGGGCCGATTCAATAGTTCAGTTCTCTAAATTGTTTGCAAATTAATCTACATTTTCAAATGAGTCAGGCATGAAATATAAGATGACATCTATATTACAAAAATATTAATTTCCTTGTCTCCCTTTTGCAACCAAAGACAAAGGTAGATTTAAAATAGTCACTTTGTTAAGAGATTGGGAAACTGAACATGTAGCCCGCATTTTAGCAGCTGGGGGTTTTTATTACTGTTTTTTCACATTTGCATATATTTTACACGAGCAAGATTGTGTGTGTGCATGTGTGTGAGGGTATATGTGTGTGTATTTGAGTGTGAATATGTGTGTGTGTGTGTTGGTGTGGGCACTTGCATTCATATGCTGCCATTAGGAAAATTTACTTCTAAGGGGGTATCTCACTCGCACACACACACACACACACACACACACACACACACACACACACACACACACACACACACACACACACACAAATCTTAGCCCTCCGGTTGGGGGCTAAGAATACAGAAGGGAGTCCCGCAGAAGAATCTGCAGGTCAGAAGGAACTAAAGTCTGGACCTTGCTTAGCTATTCCCTCCAGGCTCCTCTGGCTGACCTGTGCCTCAGTTTCTCCAGTGGATGGCAAGCCAGAAGGCATGGGATCAAGAGATTTGGAAGATAGCCACCTTCCCCTTCATCTGCGTTTGCACGGGGATTCCTGTGGGCAGAACCTGGACTTAGACACCCTTGAAAGCTTCGGAAGAAGGAATGACATGATTCAATGTCTGTCCTCAGGGAGCTGATAATCTAAAGGGGGTAGGAAGTGAGAAAAGATCAAAAATCAAATCCTGAGCACTCAATTTAGAAAAGAACGTTAAAGTTCCTGAGATTTTTAAGTCGAGTCAAAGTTATTGAAGAAATAATAATGATAACAGTATGTGGTATTAAGTGCTCACTATGTTCCAAGCCCTCTAGGAAATGCTGGAGCAAGGTCAGATAATCAGGCTACTCCCCTGTGATGCTTGACCCCAATTTTGGAACATTTTAGATGAGACTGGTGAGATCCAAGGATTTGTATCAAATTGTAAGGATAGTATCTCAACTCTAATGTGCTCCCAAGGGTTAGCACAGTGCTCTGCATGTGGTAGGTGTCCAGTAAATGCTATTGGATGTAAACTCCGGAGGGGGCAGGGACCATGTCTACTATATCTATTGCACTCTCCCAACTGCTTAGTACTGTGCTCTGTCCAAATGATTGATCAGTTGGTATCAGAGTGCCTGAAGAATCTGGAACAGGGGGAGTTCCATAATTTGAAGAGGAGGTGAGGGTTCTGGTCAAGAGGAAGATCACTAGGTGTCCTTGCCTTTCGATCATTAAAGCAATAATAATTGTGGTGTTTGTTAAGAACTTACTACATGCCAAGCACTGTATTAGGCGCTGGAGTCGATATGGGATAATCAGTATGAATTCACAGTCTAAGTAGGAGGGAGAACAGGTATTGAGGCTCCATTTTGCACATGAGGAAGCTGAGACACAGAGAAGTTAAATGATTTACCCTGTGTCACCCTGCAGGTAAGTAGCAGAGTGGGGAATAGAACCCACATCCTCTGAGCTCTCTAGACCAGCCACGCTACATCTTGTCTCTCTAAACCATTCTGGCTCAGACCATTGGCTCAACAAGTCCACGTGCTTGGAGAAACCTGGGGATGCTCATCTTCTTGGACGAGCCAACCTTATTTTGGAGGGCAGATGACAGTTGTAAACCTATTATCCAGAAACACCCCCCCCCCGCCCCCAGATCCTTCTTCAGCCTCCTAGTGCTAGTCTCCAGCAGGAGGCAGCTTGGCTTAGCAGAAATAGCAGGAGCTGGGAGTCGGGAGACCCAGGTTCTAATCCCAGCTCTTCTCCGGGCCTGCTGTGTGACCTTGGGTAAGTCACAACCTTTCTGGTCTTCCCTTTCCTCAACTGTCAAATGGGAATAAGAGCTCTGCTCTTCCTCTCTCTTAGACTGAGCCCTGGGTGGGGAAGAGTGGTGTCTTATCTGATTATCCTATGTCTACCAAAGTGTTTAGCACATAGTGTTTAGCCTATATAGCATATAGCACACAGTGAGTGCTTAATAAATACCATAGTGAATAAAAATAGAATAAAATATGCAGGGGCAGGGGTTGACTCAGAGCCCAGCCTGGGGGCTTGGAAGTGGGAAGGAGGTCAGATCAGGTTTGGGAGGCCACCCCCAACCCCACAACCCAGACTGAAGTTCTCTCCTAACTCTGAGCCCCTCCCACCTCTTTCCTCACGCTCCTGGCCCTCCTTGCTGGTCCCAGGTTTCCATGGCTCTTGGCCAGAATAAGTCAAGTTTGGTTGGTTGATTCCTGTTGCGAGGTGCCATAAAGCAGCTCAGTAGGTGACTGTGAGAGACCCCTGGATCGCTCAGAACAGCTCCTGGGCTCCTGAGGGACAGGAATGAATGACTTGGAGGGAGAGGGGTTGTGGAGCCAGAACATCAGACCTGTCAGGAGGCTGTCTCCTTGTGAGACGAGGCTGGGGTGGGTGAGTGAGTTTACAACTAGGCTGCTAGTGGGGTCTTCTGTTCAGCCAGCCCCCACCCCAAACCAGCCACTCAGAGCCCCCAGCCTCCAGCTCTTGATCAATACAATACAGTACAATACAGTATGATATTGTTGTATTGTACCTGTGACTGACTGACTGACAACCCCAGCCCCCAGCTCCAGAGTCCCCTGAATCCAGAGGGACATACCTTGGTGAGACTCAAGGGGCCAGGCCTGGGGCCCCTAAGATAATTTGGGGTCCCACATCGATTTTTCACAAGTCCTTCTTTGATTTCACCAGATCCTAGGGTTACCATTTCACTAGTGAGATAAGAAATCCCAGGCACCAGATTCTTGGGACAGGATTGGGTGCACTGGCACAGAGACATCTCAGCCAGGCAGCTCTCCAGCCCAGCAGAAGGAAACAATGTCCCTGTCATCAGAACTACCCCTTGCCCCCCATCCAGCTCTCAGTGTCTGGGATCAGGGTGTTTTCAGGGCTGCAGGGAGTTGGGGGGAGGTCTGAAGGAGGAGTTGTGGGTGGCCCTGCAGAGGGGGCCAGAGGGGGGCTTATGGAGTGGTATCTGGATGTCCCTGGAGAACTTATCAATGATATTTATGGAGCATTTACTGTGCGCAGAGCACTGTACTGGCCTGTCCCAGTCACCAGAGCCAATAGGTAGGCTCCACAATCCACGAGCTCAACCCCCATGTGCGTGACGATTGGTTCCTTTTGACCCCTCCACACTAGCCCAGAGACTCCCTCTTTCTCCTCCAATCATTGGAGCTTGAGCCTTCACCGGTGGGTCAAGGAGCCTGGGGCCACCCACCTGCCCACCATTTTAAATCCCAAACCCATTCCAAACCTTTGCCTCACCTGTGCAAGCCTCCCGTAGACAATAATATCCCCTCTCTGAGCCTCCGCCCTAACTCCCAAACAGCTTTCCCCGATCCTGCCAGGTTGGGGATTTATCTGTAATGGAAAAACCACAAGACCTTCGCGGCAGAAGCTGGCGTGAGAGGGAGAAAATGGAGGAGACACCCACTGAGCTGTGAAATGCGTAGATCTATTCAACTCCATTAACTCCAAAATATACATCATCCACTAACACCCCAGACCTGAGTAGTTCCATACGGACGGGGACGTGTCCAAATGACCGTGAGGAGAGCAACTCGAGAAACTCTCACAATCTCAGTGGCAGCCTCCGCACTGTAGCTGAGAGGAGAATGAACCTAACCCCCTAGCTTTTCCTTGGATTCTTTCAGGGTCACCACGCTTTCCATGCCCACCCCAACTGAAGTCCCAGGCCTCTGACACACTTCTCTAAGGAGGGTAAATTATCACTAGGAGGGAGCAAAAGAGCATAAATAAGAAGCAGCGTGGCTTAGTGGAAAGAGCCCGGGCTTGGGAGTTAGAGGTCGTGGGTTCTTATCCCACCTCTGCCACTTGTCAGCTGTGTGACTTTGGGCCAGTCACTTAACTTTTCTGTGCCTCAGTTACCTCATCTGAAAAATGGGGATTAAGACTGTGAGCCCCATGTAGGACAACCTGATTACCTTGTATCTACCCTAGCGCTTGGAACAGTGCTTGGCACATAGTAAGCGCTTAACAAATACCATCATCACCAACATAAATAAACATACATGAGTGCCTCCCATTTGCCAGAATAATAATAAATAATAATAATAATGGCATTATGGATGTGAGGTGCTCAGAGACCAGGTGATCTGGAAGTGCTGAATTGACAGTAAAGGAGGGAGGTTAGGCTGGGGAGATCAGGGGTAAGCAACGGTTTGATTGGACCAGACGGAAGAAATGAGAAATGGTAGGGGACGGGTGCACTCATGGGGAGAAGCCTTGTCTGTGGGCTCTGTAACACTAGGGGGTCGTGAGGGAGGATGGTGCCTCTGGAATGATCATGGATGGGGTTTGAGAAACAGCATGGCCTAATGGATAGAGCCCAGGCCTGGGAGTCAGTAGGACTGGGGTTCTAATCCCGACACCGCCACTTGTCTTCTGGGTGACTTTGGGCAAGTCACTTCTCTGGGCCTCAGTTACCTCATCTGTCAAATGGGGACTAAGACTGTGAGCCCCACGTGGGACATGGACTGCGTCCAACTTGATTAGCTTGTATGCACCCCATAGTTTACTACAGTGCCTGGCACCTAATAAGTGATTAACAAAGTCCATAATAAAGAAAAAAAATCCCCCCCCAGCCTGCAACCCATGGGTGGAAAGCCAGTGACTTCACAACCTCTGGTCAGGAAGAGGCTTCTTGATCTCTCCTAAGATCTGCAGCAAAGGCCTGCTTCCACCTTGGCCCCCGCCACTGCCTTGCTCCCCCAAGCCCCTCCACTCTCCCCCCTCCCCTCCCCCCTCCCCTCCCCCTGCACTCACCATCAAAGCTGCCCCGATCGCTCGCTCTTTCCATCAATTCTCCTAATGGCTCAGGGCCATTTGGGAGAGGTCGGGGGCGGCCAGCCCGCAGGTGGGGACGCACAGTCATTTTTCTCGCTTGATGGGCCAGGGCTAATTAATGACTTCCTCTTAATGTTTGATGGAAGCTTCCGAGTCATAGTTCAAGCCCAGGATGGGGTGGGAGGGAGGGGGAAGGGATATGTCGGGTGGGCAGGAGTCTCAGAAAGGCCCGGGTTGGGTGGGGAGCAGGGAGAGGGCTGGACATTCTTGATGGGGATCCAAAATCACGTAGTAGTAGTAGTAGTAGTCGTCATAGCAGCAGTAGTATCAGTAGTACTAGAATTACTAGTAATACCAGTAGTACTAGTATTACTAGTAGTAATACCAGTAGTAGTGTCAGTCAATCAATGGTATTTGTTGAGCACTTCCTGTGTGCAGAGCACTATGCTAAGCACTTAGGAAAATACAATACAAAAGTTGGCCGATGCTATCCCTGCCCACAAGTAGTTTATAGACTACAGGGGGGAGACAGACATTAAAATAGATTAAGTACCGGTAGTAATCATACTAGTAGTATTGACAGTAATAATATCAGTAGTTGTATTAATCAATCAGTGGCATTTATTAAGCTCTTCCTAGGTGCAGAGCACTGTGCTAAGTGCTTGGGAAAGAACAATATGAAAGTTGGCAGATGAGATCCCTGCCCACAAGGAACTTATTGTCTACGAGACAGACATTAAAATAATAATTAGGGAGCAGCATGGCCTAGTGGGTAGAGCCCGGGCCTCAGAGTCAGAAGGTCATGGGTTCTAATCCCAGCTCCGCCACTTGTCTGCTGTGTGAACTTGCCAAGTCAGTTAACTTGTTAACTTGTCAGTTAACTTGCCAAGTCAGTTGTGTTGCCGAATTGTACTTTCCAAGCCCTTGGTACAGTGCTCTGCAAACAGTAAGTGCTCAATAAATTCAATTGAATGAATGAATGAACTTCTCTGGCCCTCAGTTCCCTCATCTGTAAAATGGAAATTAAGACTGTGAGCCCTATGTGGGACAGTACTGTGTCCCACCCGATTTTCTTGTCACTACCTGAGTGCTTAGAACAGTGCCTGGCACATAGTAAGCGCTTAACAAATACCATAATTATTATTATCTGTAGTAGTAGTAGTAGTAGTTGTGCAGAAATTGGGAAAGCAACAGCAAAGAGGACAGAGAAGGAATCGTGTTAATGACCAAACAACACAAAGCCTCAGACGCTGCTGTGTCTAAGCTGAAGCCCGGAAGTTCAGCAAAGACTGAGGCTAGAACAGTCCGGCACACTGCCATCTGGAAAGGGGCCATTCTGTTGAAGCCGTAACTCTTTAAGAGTCCTGTAACCAGGAGGCAAAAGAGTAAACAGTGCTCATATTGAACTTTTCAGTCACACCAGGCACACCCAGATAGGTGAATTTCATCTTCAGTCTTGTCTTCTTCAAATACAAAGATATGTTGTTCTTAGCAGTGCATTGTAAGTAGTTGAAATGTACAAAGCGAAAGAGAGGTATGTCCCCTGCCCACATGGAGCTATCGCTCTGAAGGGGGAGACCAACCTAGAAATGCTTAAAAATAGAGTAGTAAAAAAAAACCCCAAAACCGGGCCGACAACTGAATGATGGCCCATGATTTCTCCATTTGTATATGCTTTTTATAGATCCCGTAAGGGATTTCGATAGAATTCACACCGCCTCTTCCTTCCAAATGCGACCAAGGCCTGGTGACTGGTTATTCTGTTTCCCTTGAACTGACTGTCACTTCATTTCAGTGTTGTCACTGTGAATAATAAGCAATCAGGGCTGAAAGTTTTTCAAAATTGCAGCCCTCTCGATGTTACAATTAAATTAATTACTAATCCAAAATAAACAGTTCCTAATCACATAAAACAGCTCCGCCGCAATGTCCACAGTGTTGTTGTGATGTAAATGGGAAGCTCACGGGATGGGAAATCCAGGGAGGTGCTGGGGATCCGGGAATCCCGCCTGGCCCTCATTATCAGACACCACCGACACCGTGGCCTAGTGTGATGTGCCCAAGGGCAGCTGTGCCCGCCATCATTGTCGTTTGGGGTTTCCATTTTCGTAGAGATGATGGGATGGTGTCAGTGAGGCCTAGTTCCCATTTCACTGCAGACAGCTCCATAACCAAAACGCTGCTCAGTCTGCCTCATTGGGGTCTGATGGATTTGGAGCGATGACAGCCAACCGGGAACTTTCCAGAAATTTTCCAAAGTCTGAGGGCGGAAGGGTAGAAGGACCAAAGAGCTCCCACTCCTTTCTGAGTTGCTCTGACTTTCTCCCTTTATTCATCCCCCTTACCATTCCCATGTCAATTATGTCCAGTGTGGCTCAGTGGAAAAAACACGGGCTTTGGAATCAGAGGTCATGGGTTCAAATCCCGACTCCGCCACCTGTCAGCTGTGTGACTTTGGGCAAGTCAGTTAACTTCTCTGTGCCTCAGTTACCTCATCTGTAAAATAGGGATTAAAACCATGAGCCCCCCGTGGGACAACTTGATCACCTTGTAACCTCCCCAGCACTTAGAACAGTGCTTTGCACATAGTAAGTGCTTAACAAATACCATTATTATAATAATTATTATTATCGATAATTTATTGATTTATATTGTCCATTTCCCCTTCTAGACTGTAAGCTCCGTGTGGGGCGGGAATGTGTCAGTTATATTGTTCTATTATATTCTACAAATGTGTTGTGTTGTGTTGTATTGTATTAGTACAGTGCTCTGCACACAGAAAACGCTCAAAAAATAAGATTGACTGACTGACTGAGCAGCCCCACATCGGACCCTACTGGATCTGGTCACGTCAGCCACAAAGCCCCAGGAGAGGTAGGGGAGAGGGATGCGGCAGGGAAGCCCTTGCAGATGGAGATGGTAGATGGCAAGGTGTGAAGCGAGTTTACCCCACTGATGTCTACATCTACCTTTTTCGGGCCCAGAGATCAAATTTTGACACCCGTCCATGTTTTGTTTTGTTGTCTGTCTCCCTCTTCTAGACTGTGAGCCCCTTGTTGGGTAGGGACCATCTCTATATGTTGCCGACTTGTACTTCCCAAGCGCTTAGTACAGGGGTCTGCACACAGTAAGCACTCAATAAATATGATTGAATGAATGAATGAATGGATGGATGGTGGAAGCAGCAGGAATTTGCTACATTACTGAAATCCTTAATGCTACCTCTGCCTTCTCCCCCATTGCTTCTATTATCGTAGTCTACTGGACAGAGGACAGGCCTGGGAGAAAGAAATACCTGGGTTCTAATTCCTGCTCCACCACTTGTCTGCTCTGTGACCTTGGGCAAGTCACTTCACTTTGGTGGGCCTTAATTACCTCATCTGTAAAATGGGGATTGAGACTGTGAGCCCCATGTAGGAAAGGGACTGTGTCCAATCCAATTTGCTTTTATCCGTCCCAATGCTTAGCACAGTGCCTGGCACATAGTAAGTGCTTAACAAATACCAAACAACACCATAAATCCCAAACAACACCAAAATCAGCCCTGAGAGCTGTCTGACTCGAAGGCGATAAATGCGACCCGAGAAGCCAGTTGGAAGGTATGCATTATACAAAAGATCATGAAATCCATTTCCTCTGACATATCGAGCCGGGAACGCCGGGAGCACTTGCCATTGATGGACGGGAGGTGCGTCTCATGTTTTATTCTCCTGGTAAAGGTCACCGGTGCGGCCGCTTGGCGCGCTCCTTGCTGTCCTGTCTCCTGGTAGACACTGACCAGAGCCAGCCCGCAGGGCATCATGCCAAACCTGGCCTCCACCAGAACGGGGCCTCCCAGAAACAGGCCCCACTGAGGTAGCAGGGGCATTACTGGGCCTCAGGTCAGGTTGGGGTGGGTGGGCTGAAGGGGTTGGAGGGAGTTGGGGCAGTGGCCGCCATGGCTTCTGAGTCCGAGGCCTGGGGTCACTAGGGGAATGGGCCGCTGGCTGCTGGCCCATTGCTTTTGTTGTCCAAAGTGACTTTCAGCTGTAATAGTAGTAGTGGTAGTAGTAGAAGTAGTAGTAATAATAATAATAATAATAATAATTGTGATATTTGTTAAGTGCTTACTATGTGTCAGGCACTGTACTAAGCGCCGAGGTGTGGATTCAAGAATATCAGGTTGAACACAGTCCCTGTCCCACATGGGCCTCACAGTCTCAATCTTAGTACAGTGCTAAGCTCTTAGTACAGTGCTTTGCACACAGTAAGTGCTCAATAAATATGATTAATTGGGTGATGGATTGAGGGGCTCCCAATCAATTAACATAGGTAGCAGGGAGGGGGAGGAGGGCTGGGGATGGACAAACTGAGAGTAATGAAACACTAAAACACTAAATAATAATAATAATCATTATAGTATTTGTTAAGCGCTTACTATGTGCCAGGCACTGTACTTACTAAGTGCTGAGGTAGAGTCAATCAAATCTGATTGGACACAGTCCCTGTTCCACATGGGGTTCACAGTCTCAATCCCCATTTTATGTAACTGAGGCCCAGAGAAGTGAAGTGACTTGCCCAAGATCACACAGCAGACAAGTGGAGAAGCCAGGACTAGAACCCAGGTCCTCTGGCTTCCAGGCCAATGAAATATGCAGTGAGATGGGCCGAGCTACTGCGCTTCACAAACTACCCCCCTCCCAGGATATTGGGGGGGGGGGGTGCTGATTCAGACCCACTAATCCCTCCTTCTGCTAGACCTGGATGGCCCTAAATTGGGCCTAAGACCCCCTCCCAGCCCCAGGCCACTCAACCCAGGGGCATCCAGAGATGAGTGTAGAAGGATGTGCTGGGAACAATGAGTCACACTGTGTTTTGTTGAATGTATTGTTTTATAGGCCTGTAGAGGATCCAGGGGAGATAAGGGTTCTAGTCCTGGCTCTCAGAGGTCAGGGTGGAGGGAGCATAGGGGAGGGGAGAGGATTGAGAAGATGCTGCCCCTAGTTGTACATAGCCCGGCCCGATCCTTGTTGCCTTCAGCTTCTCCGGAAGGACGATGAATCCTGAGAAATCCCCAGTCGGACCCAGGACCCCTGCTCCCCAGCGTTCACGTCCAGACCCACCTCCGGGCCCCCAACCCTCCTCGAGATTTTGAGGGGCCGTCCGCAAAGTGCCATTTGGGGAACGTCTGCTGCCCCTCCGAGAGCAGCTCTGCCATCCTGGGGCTATCCGCACGCTCCTCGTCGTTTGACAGCTGAAATTAAACAAATCCTGTTCAAGTATGGAGCTAATAGAAGGTTTCCTCTGAGTGTCATTAACACCGGCCAAATAAGGTAGCAGAATCGGAGGTGCGGGTTTTAAAAGCATCCTAAAGCGAGAGGGCGGTGAGAGAGCCGGGGAAGGTGTGACTCCAGACCGCGAGATTCCTGATTAGAATCCGAGTGCCTCCATCTCATTTTCCTCAAATAATCAGCTTTGTGTGGTTCAAGTTGACATCTTTCAAATTATTTTATCAAGTCAAAAATATATACTGCAGTTGAAGTATGTTTTAACTACCATGTCATTTTAATGTAATATATGGCATAAAAGATTGCTTTGTAATAGACTGCTAAACATTTTTATGTTTGAGCACCTCACAGGTAGAGAGAAGCAACATAATTTATATGGTTATATATTTTTAGCCCTTACTTAACACTTCTGCAGTGTTCCTTTTTAAGCATATGATTACCGGGCTTTTCCAGAAGAGAGTTTCAATGCACAGAAAATTGCCTAAATATGTCTTACGAGGTATGACAACATTATGGACGGAACATATTTTTAGTTGAACATGTGACTGCTGCATTCTCAGCGCCCAGAGTTTGGGGTAAACCCCAGAATCGTAAATTCCCCAGGATGGACAGGGGTTGCCTTTTCCCCGCTCTGCAGTCAGTCTGAGTATCTTTGAGCAAGAATTTTTTTGGTCCTTGCACTCCCTGTTCACGAAATAAAAAAAGTGGAGGCAGCTTTGTCGGAGCTGAAGCTTCGCATAGAACGGAGACAGGGAAGCAAAACGCAAAGACACCGCCTCTCACGGCAAATACTGGAGAAACAATGTGGCTTCCCTGGCAGGCAGAGGACTTGGGTTCTAATCCCAACACTGTCACATGTCTGCTGTGTGACCTTGGGCAAGGAACTTCACTTTTCTGGGCCTCAGTTACCTCATCTGTAAAATGGGGATTAAAACTGTGAGCCCCATGTGGATCATGGACAGTGTCCAATCTGATTAGCTTGTATCTACCCCAGGGCTTAGTATAGTGCCTGGCACATAGTAAGTGCTCAGCAAATACTATTTAAAAATAATAATAATTATTATTATTATTATGGTATTTGTTAAGTGCTTACTATGTGCCAAGCACTGTTCTAAGTGCTGGGCTGGGGTTAATCAGGTTGTCCCATGTGGGGCTCACAGTCTTTATCTCCATATTACAGATGAGATAGCTGAGGCCCAGAGAAGTTAAATGGCTTGCACAAAGTCACACAGCAGACAAGTGGTGGAGCCGGGATTAGAACCCACACCCTCTGACTCCCAAGACCGTGCTCTTGCCACTAAACCATGCTGCTTCCCCATAATAATAATGATGGTATTTGTTAAGCGCTTACTATGTGCCAAGCACTGTTCTAAGCACTGAAGTGATAGCCTTTTACGGTGCACAATGTGGCTAAGACTCTGGGTCCCCCAATGACCTTTTCTGCCACCGATGCACCAAGGAATGAATATCCCCACCAGTGGTGCCTTCTTCAAATACAGAGACAGGCCCGCTCCAATCTGGTTCCAATCTGGTAGCCTAATGGAAAAAACACAGGCTTGGGAGTCAGAGGACCTGGGTTCTAATCCTGAATCTGCCAGTTGCTTCCTGTGTGATACATTTCCACAAGGCCAAGCTGCTACTACTGTGAGCCAAAGTCTTTTCTGCTAGCCACATTATTCCCAGGCCCATGCTCTATCCACTATGAAGCCCCTTGGGGGCCAGCCACCAAGTCTCCTTCTCACCTTCCCAGTACTCAGCACAGTGCTTTGCCCTCGGGAGATGCTCAATAAATACCTTCGATTGAATGAAAGCAAATCTTGGGGGTGGGTCAAGATCAGATCGGAAAGATGGTCACTCCCAGGGAAAAGGCTTCTAGTAGGGCACTTCAGAATCGTCTCATTTCTCCCCCCTTCAATTTTCTGCTTTTGTCCAATTGGCAAAGAATGTGAGTTCACAGACACGATTACAAAATAATAATAACAATAATAACAATGGTACTTGTTAAGCGCTTACTATGTGTCAAGCACTGTTCTAAGCACTGGGGGAGATACAAGGTTATCACGTTGTCCCAGGTGGGGCTCACAGTCTTCATTCACATTTTACAGATGAGGCACAGAGAAGTTAAGTGGCTTGTCCAAAGTCACACAGCTGACAAGTGGCGGAGCTGGGATTAGAACCCACGACCTCTGACTCCCAAGCCTGGGCTCTTTCCACTAAGCCACGCTGCTTCTCAAAATGTTTATTACATCTTTCCAGTCCTGCTTTCTGACAGGAACAAGGAGCCGTGCAGTTTTCTGAGCCAGGAACGACTATCTGGACTATAATCTTCCACTAAGAAAAGGGAAGGGTGGAAAAAAAATGTATTATGAAACAACGAGATGTGGTTAAAAGGGGAAAACGTTTAATTACATCTTAGTATATTTGCCGTGATTCATGATGGCTATTTACATCAAATGATTTTTTAAATATTAAATATTAAATCCATTTAAATGTAATAACTTGTATGGAGAATTTTCATCTTTATTTCAGAGTCATGCTACTTTAAAATCCGTCATTAGAGCTAATAAGAAATGATATTGGAACACTCCTCTGTATATTTAAATGAAGCATAAATCAATTATTGAAGCAAGGAATTTTTTCATCATTGTAATGATTATTGGAATACATTTATTCCTCCAATGTTTCTTAATGGTATCCTCAATGGCGGAAAAAATGTGACGTAGGCTTAATTTTTAGGAGAAGCTGTAGATCTGTACTTTAGAAGTACATCTCACCCCAAGATAGAAATGTCACTGATGGTCTGCACTGAGCATCCAGTGGATGGAGTGCACTGTACTATACCTTTGGGAAATACAAAATAAAGACGGGATAGGTTACCCACCCACAAGGAGCTTTACACTCTGTCTTGCTTATCAGTCATTCAACCACTCATGTTTATTGAACACTCTGTGAATGAAACACTGTAGTAAGCTCCCATTCACGGAGGGCAGTGGGAGTGGAGGTGGAAACAGGGGCCGAGGTGCATCTGGAGTAGGGAGAGGGAGGAATGAAGCAGCATGGCCTAATGGAAAGAGGACGGGCTTCGGTCTGTTGGATTCAGAGTGCTGTACTAGGTGCTTATTGGGTGCCGAGTACTGTACTGAGTGCTTGAGGGAGTCCAGGAGAACCAGAAGGCTTAGTCGCTGGCCTCAAGGAGCTATCACAGCAACGGCCTGGCCCCCTAGAATTAGATGGGCCCTGTGACCCTGTCCTGAGTGGGAGAGCAGGACCACCACCTCCCATCCTGAACGCCCCCTCAACTTCAAGGAAGTGAAAGTTGCCACTGAGCAACTGACTCCTGCCTCCTATCTCGGAATAGAGACTGCAACTAAAGCTGGGCCACCCACTCCCAACACTATTTTCAACAGCACGGGAAGAAAATGCCCAAAATGGGAAGAGGAATGAGAAGTCCTGCATAATCAATCAATCAATAGCATTTACTGAGCGCTTACTGTGTGCACAGCACTGCACTGAGCACTTGGGAGAGTATAACAGTTGGTAGACACATTCCCTGTCTGCAATAAGCTTACAGTCTACAGGGGAAGACAGACATTAATATAAATAAAGAAATTATGGATATGGATATTAGTGCTGTGGGGCTTGGGAGGGGGTGGAAAAGGGTGCAAATCCCAGTGCAAGGGGGTTGCAAGGGAGAAGAAAAACTCGGGAACCGAGACACGGATGAGAGAGAATCAGATGCAAGGGGTCTCTGCTTCAGGGGTTTGTGTGGCGTCCCTCCACCCCCACCCAACTCCACTCCGTCTCAGCTCTACAAGTTTCCAAAACACGTAATTTATTCATGCCAAAGTGAGTGCAGCATTTATTGATGGTCTGGTCCAAAGGGGCTTAGACAATGATTGGAATATCGAAACATTTAAGGATTAAGCACCGTATCTCTTATTGATTTGCCCAACTTAAATACTTCGCTGGACAATGCCACTAGCTACATCAGGTCTCTGGCCCTTCTCCTCCATCTCCATATCCATATTTCTATAACCCGCTCATTTGTGGGGTTCCCGGACAACCAGCTTTTAAATATGTTAATAGGAAATCAGTTATATTAATATAAAATAAGATGTGGAGACGATGCACACTAATGCAGCAAGATACATTAACGTTAGGCTAACTTCCTGCGACCGCTTGCCATTTTTTCATATCTGGAATTGCATTCATTTGCAAAAATAACAGGTTAATTCAAAACACATTTGTTTTTCCATGTCATTAGGTTTTAATCTCACGCTTTTGTTATCGACGGCCTCCCGGAACGAGCCAGAGACGTTTTGGAGCAAAGCTGGGGAGGTGGGCAAGTAAGTGTCCATACCATTCTGGGGCCAGAGGCTACTGACCGGTGGAGGGAGGACCCAGGGAGGAGTGATGACCGTTTTGGACTGCTAGGAGGACATTGGGTGGCCAATGTGGGTATTCCCCAACCAGTAAATAATAATAATGATAATTATTATTATTATTGTTATTACACCCTTTGGCTGGAGGCTGACCGCTGGAGTCGGCGATGGGATCTGTCTCAGCACGCCGGCTTCAGCAGTCAGCCACCGGCCAAAGGGCATCATTTTCTTTCATTCGAGGGAGCGGTGAGCTCTCACCCCCACCCCAACCCCCAGCGAGAAATAGTACTACTACCTCTACTACTACTAATAATAATAGTGGTATTTGTTAAGCGCTTACTATGTGCCACTCAGTGTATTAAGCGCTGGGGTAGGTACAAGGTAATCATGTTGGACACATCTCTGTCCGACATGGGGCTCACAGTCTTAATCCCCATTTTCCAGATGAGGTAACGAAGGTCCAGAGAACTGACGTGACTTGGCCAAGGTCACTCAGCAGACATGTAGAGGAGCCAGGATTAGAACCCAGGTCCATGCTCTTTCTACTAGGCCTTTCTGCTTCTCAAGGAACGATGCTGCAGAGCCACAGCGGATCCAAAGCTGTTCACGGGCCCCGCGGGATGCCAGGGAAATGCTTTAGGATGTAAAGCACCTCAAAGAGGGAGAGCCAGGCCTTTCACCTCCGGAACAAAATGGCGAGGGTGCCCAAAGAGGCTGCCACAGCCAGCTGCGGCCGCTATTGTCTCCCAGAGAAATTCATTTCCACCCAATATCTGGGGCCTGACATTACACACAAAGCCCCCCTGAAGTTCTTATTGGCTATCACACTGTACTTTCCATTGATATTCTAATGCCGGCTTCAAGTCCATATGACACTTCAGAAACTTGCTCAAGTTGAGCTCTGCTAGGTTCACTTCCTGAACCACATTCCCGGTCTCCCTGGCTTTTATTCCTGGAGGCAGGAGGAAGAGGAAAAGGAGGATAAAGGAAGAGGAGAAATGAAGGAGAAGGGAGGAAGAAGAGGAGGAGGGTAGAAGGAAGGGAGGAAGAGGAAGAAGAGAAAAGGAAAAGAAAGAGGGGGAGGAAGAGAAGGAGGGAGAAGAAAAAGAGAAGGAGGAAGGGAAGAAAGGTGGGGAGGAGAAAGGGCAGAGAAGAGAAGAAGACTGTAAACTCAATGTGGGCAGGGAAAGTGCCTACCAATTCTGTTGTATTGTACTCTCCCAAGCCCTTAGCCCAGTGCTCTGCACACAGTAAGCACTCAATAAATATGATTGATAGTTTGAGAAGAAAGAGAAGCAAGAGGAGGAAGACTTCCTCTGGCCCCCACCCTCCCATCTCCCTGCTCCTGGCCAACCCCTATCAACCCCAACCCATCAATCAAAGTTATTTGCTGAGCATGTGAATGACAAGAGCTGTAGTAAGACCATAACAGAGATGGGACACCCACTCCCCACACTGAAGGAACTTAACGTCTAACAGAGAAACAGGTGGACATTATTCATAAATAGTGGGAGAGGGATGAAAATTCAGCCTCCAAACTGGGGAGTTGGGGAGACCGCACATCCCCAGAGAATGGGACCCGTGTCAACAGACCTCAAATTATGTCCCACATCCCACCTTACCGGGAAAAGAGCCAGATAAGTTCACCCCAATCAATCAGTGGTATTTATTGAACACTTACGGTGTGCGCAGCACTGTACTGAGCACTTGGGAGAGCACAGTGTAGTGGAATAGGTAGACATGATCCCTGTCCACAAGGAGCCGGGAGTGGCCTGGTCCCCTGTCTTTGATCCCTGGACCCTGGTGGGGTTGACCGCTCCCTTCTTTCCCATCCTCTTGCCACAGTTCTGAGAACTTACCCAGAATTCCTTGGCTCCGTTGCTTTGCTATTCTCTTCGAAGGGGTACCTAATCTGTAAAGACTGGCACTTGATAATGTTTTGACATGGTGATTTAGCATGGCAATGGAGTCCCAATATCTCCCCGCAACATTGTTTAACCACTGTCTTGACATTGTAAAATGGTCTCCCTAGACTTAGATTTTGCCGCCTCCTTGACACTGTAATGTGGTCTCTATAGATTTGCATTGAAATTTGTTTTGTCATTGCCTTGACATCATAATGTCCTCTCCGTGGACTTCTCTTCACATACATCATCTTCTCCGAAGATGTGCATCTCAGCCCTTTTCCAGCATGGTGGACACCATTGTGTTCCCAACCTGACGGATGGGAAGCCATTTCTCTTCAAGTGTCCTCTTCTGTTTGGGCTGGGCTTTTCATCTGTAACTACTCCCGGACTTCCTTGAATGTCCCTTCCCAACTCCAAATTTTTAGCCCTGAGCGGTGGGGACAAGGACCACGGTCCACCGGGATGGTTTCCGGGGGGCAGCATAAGCTGGGAATCACTCGGGAAGACAGAAAGCTGAGACAACCGGCCTCTGGCCAACGGGATATCATGATCCTGGGGTGGGCAGCAGATGGCAACCCTCCCCCGGGCTCTTCTCTACCCACAGTCTCCTTGGTCCATGGCTCTCTGTGTCCCCTCTGCTGGGCCGAGTCATGGCTGGGACCTCTCAAACATTTCTGCTCCAGTTGTACTGCTCTTTCCTGCATCCCCTTCTAGTCCATTGCTCTGATGAACATGAATCAATCAGATGGATTGGTGGCATTGATGGAGCACTTACCATACTTAAAGTTTGGGGAAGTGCAATGTAATAGAGTTGGTAGACACGATCTCTGCCTGCAAGGTGCTTATAGACTAGAGAGGGAAATCATTACTGCTCTTTAAGAGCCTTCTCTGTGTAGATAACTGTTCTGGAGAACTGCGGTGTGCAGGGTGCTGTCTTAAGCACCTGAGAGAGCAAATAGAGTTGGTAGAAGTGATACATCAATACTATTTATCATTATTACTATTATTATTAATGATGTTTGTTAAGTGCTTACTATGTGCCAGGCACTGAACTACCCACCGGGTTAGATACAAGCTAATCAGGTTGGACACAGTCTGTGTCCCACACGGGGCTCACATTTGTAATACTCATTTTATAGATGAGGGAACTGAGGCCCAGAGAAGTGAAGTGATTTACCCAAGGTCACATTGCAGACAAGGGGTGGAGTGGGGATTAGAACGCAAGTCCTTTTGACTTCCAAGACCGTGCTCCATCTAATAGACCATGCTGCTTCTATTGAATGTAAGCTTCTTGAAGGCAGGGATAGGTCTACTCACTCATTCAACTCTCTCAAGTCCTCATTACAGTGCTCTGCACAGAGTAAACTATTGATTATAAACTCCTTGAGGGCAGGGATCAGGCCTACTCGCTCAGTTCTGGTCTCCCAAGTGCTCATTACAGTGCTCTTCACGGAGTAAATTATAGATTGTAAGCTCCTTGAAGGCAGGGATCTTGTCTACTAACTCTTTTGGACCTTCCCAGGTGCTTAGTACAGTGATCCACACACAGCAGGCACTCAAAAAATACTAGTGATTAATAGACTGAGTCCTGGGGCAGGAAAGAACATTCCCGGATAGTCCTTGATGACCCAAGCAGGCTCTGGAGGATGAAGGACCAGTCCTACCCTTTCATACAGATCCCGACTGTTGTTTCTGAGTATCTTTGTGCCTCAGTTTCACCGCAATGGGCATCTGAAGGATGGGGAGACCTTGCCCTGTCCTGAATGGTGAGAGGGATGACAATAAGAAGCAGGAAGACTGCACAAATAGGGTAATCTTCCTCATTTTCTCAGCCAACAGATTCGATCGTCTGGGACAATTGGAATGGAGGTATGTTGAAGTCAGGGAGACCATGATTGATTACTATTGTGCTGGCCCAAGCACTCAGAGCAGGGTCTAGCGCTCGGTAAGTGCTCGGTACACGCCACCAATGGATTGAGTGGCAAGCTGGGCATGGATGACAACAGTGGGCCACCCCTTTCTGGGCCATATGCCAGGGCACCTGCAGACCAACCCAAAGCCGACAGTGGGTAAGTCCTCCCCACTGCTCCCCACAAGTCTGGGGAAGACAGCAAGGTAATCTTATCAGCCCGACTTTGTGGCCCAAATCAATTAATCAATCAATCAAATTTATTGAGCTTTTGTTTTGTGCCAAGCATTCTACCAAGCACTTGGGAGAGTACTGTGCAACAGAGTTGGTAGAACCGTTCCCTCCCCACAAGGAGCTTACGGGCTAAAGGGGGAGACAGACATTAAAATAAATTACAGATACGGACATAAGCTCTGTGGGGGCAGAGGGTGGGGTGAGGGAAAAAGTGTAGATCTAAGAGCAAGGGAGACCCTTAAGGGAGAGGGAGTAGGGGAAATGAGGGCTTAGTCAGGGAAGGCCTCTTGGAGGAGATGTGATTTTAATAAAGTTTTGGATTGGGAGAGAGCGGTGGTCTGTCGGATTTGAAGCGGGAGGGAGTTCCAGGCTAGAGGGAGGATATGGGCGAGGAGTCGGAAGAGAGATGGACGAGATCGAAGTACACTGAGTAAGTTGGCATTAGAGGAGGGAAATGAGCGTGCTGGATTGTAGGAGAAATCGGAGAGGTGAGATAGGAAGGGGCAAGCACGGCCCAAAGAAATCTCATCCCTTATTGTTTACTTGGGCGTCCTTGACCTTTGGAAGTTCTGAACTGACTCCCCTTTTCTGGAGATGGGAAAACAGGCGGTGTGCCCAGCAATAAAGGAAAAAAAAAAACAACAAAAAACGAGACACCCATCTCTGGTTTTGAAATTCACCCCCACGGTTTCCTGGGCATTCATCAAGACAGAGATCATTCCTGCCAGAACCCGTGTGGATGCAAATATTTTTTGCCTCCTCCACCATTTTCATCGGCTATAATTGTTACTCTGCACATCCAGTATCATTTTCCTCCAAACCCCTTTCTCTGGGGGTGGAAGGAGTCTTTGTGTTTAAATTATAGGAGCCGCAGAGAGCCTAAGTATCTTTCCTCCTTCAGAATTGTCTGGGCTTCCGAGGATGAAGTCTGGACAGCGAGAAACTGTAATTTGTTATTTTATATGTTCAATAAGTTAGATCGATAGTAAAATTTTCCAAGAAGAGAAAGAGAAAAGTAATCTTTGCTTTCTGATCATGGCGTCCTTTGTTGCCGCAACCATTAGCGGCTGTGAACTGCTGCCAGTAATTTCTTTAATGAGATTATTGTGTTTTTCTTTTGGAAATGTAACCGTCAGAGCGTTTTTCATTCGTCCTCCCTAATAATTCCCCGGGCCTTTATTAAGGAGATTTAGAGATTGCTTAAATCTACGGTCCTGCCTCACGCCAACCCAGGATTCTAATAAAATAACAAATTCGATTTCATTCTCTGCTTTCTCCTTTCGAGTGAGCAGATGCAAAATTGTTGACTGAATAATCAGCCTGACACCAAAAGGGAAACGGTACCACCCTCAAGCCTTCATGTCTTTGGGCCAGAGCGAGCCCGCGTCCTCACTGAAAGGCACAAAAATGAGCCCCATTCCTCGGAAACTTTGGTGAAATATTGAGAACTCCCGAACAGGGAGGGGGGGAAGAATCTTCCCAGGGGAGGGGACGGTGGCAGGTCAAGGCCTTTAGGGGATGAGAAGCTAATTAATTATTTTCTCGCACACATCGCTCTCGTTAGGATGGATTTTGCCGGGGCAAATCCGCTCCAACGGACCCAGACTGGATTTTTTCCTCTGCACACCCCTGCCCTCCCCAACCGATTTATTTGAACGGATCTCATTAGATAAGGTAAGAGGCTTACGACCTCACGGGGGAGGAATATCCTCCAGCGCCTCCGCTGCCCCCCGTGAAATGGCCAGCTCTGCAGCATTGAAAAAGCACAACTACAACATTCGGGGACCACTTGTGCACCCCGGCCCATGCCCCACACCTGCCAGCCCACCTGAGATCTACCTTCCTCCAATTCCCTGGAACCTTGTCTTCGTGTCTCCTTAGCCCTCCTTAGCCCCCCAGTCAACATTTCAAGTCCTCGGATCGTGTTTGATATTGTCAGATCGTCTGGAAAATTAAAAACCCAATTAGAGTCTCAACACCAGGTCAGCTCTTCTACATATCAAAAGGCTTCCTCTGGTTTATTCTGTTCAAATTGTATCTGTTAACAGCTCACTCTGCAGAAAGTGAAACAGCAGAGCTTTTATGAGTAATAAGTACTTTCCAGCTGATACATTTCAAACATAAACCACTTCCATGGCCCCTGCACAAAGTACAAGTCATAATCAAATTGTCAATTTTTTCCTGGGAGACGCACGGTCCCATTGTAGCCGGGATTGTTAAGGACGGAAATGCATTTTTTTTTTTGACGTGTTGGGGGGAAAAAAAGATGCACATTTTCCCTACAATTAAAGATTTTTTTGTCACTTTTTTACTGCCTTTCCTTTACATTTCTAAATAGTTACCATAATTGATTTTCGGGTTGCATTCAAATTTTTTTTTTTAGTCAGAGATCATTTATACTTTTTATGTAGTGGAAGAAATGGTTGCAGTGAATAGCATTTTTGTTTAGCAGGGGTATTAATGCTCACCCAAATGTTTATAATGGGAATATGTGCAAAGCCCTAAAAGCTTTCGCGCTAAATGCAAATGAGCGGAGCACTCAAATGACATTTTTAGAAGGAATTTTCATCTGTCAAATGTGGTATAATATTAAGTCAAACTGAAGTCACTCCTTCAGCTACTGGCCATTTGAAAAAATTTCCTAAGATACCAAGGTTGACAGAAAAGAAAACAAACTACATAAATATTTTTCAACGGATTATATTAACCAAGCAGTCGTTCCAGAATTTCACAGGAAGTTAGCGGGTAACATCTCCCTTTAGAGCAGAGGCAGTGTCAAAAATCTGAATCCTGGGGTGGATTTTGCTGCATAATGCATCAAGGTTCACGGCGGAGACCGGGAAGATTTTTTCAAAGCAGTGTCATGTGATGGATTAATACCTACCCCACCTGGGGGAAAATGCATTTCGGAAGGGTGTTGAATTAGGAAAAACGGGGCCCATGGGCTTCCTCTGGCTTGGATGGGACCACCCAGAAAAGGAAGGTCCCCTCTCTCACCACCAATGGTTGCCTCCTGGGATGGTCCTGCCTCTAGGGTGGAGGACCCCAGTGGGACCACCAGAGCATCTCTGCTGACCCCACAGGCCAGCCCAGGAGTCCAGCCCACATGAGGGGATGATGGCTAGTGTCTAAGCCCACCCCCTGACCCCATCATGAGCCTTCCAGCCCTCACTGACACCTGAGACCTGGACCTGCACTTCTGAGAATTTCACTCCTTTGGTTCATTCATTCATTCATTCAATCATACTTATTGAGCATTTGCTATGCGCAAAGCACTGTACTAAGCACCTGGGAGAGTGCAATATAACAGACACATTTCCTGTCCACAACGAGCTTACAGTTTTCTTTTCGTATGTTTGCCCTCACCTTGTATGTTGAGTTGGTGTTTCCATTGTTTCGCTTTCTCCTCACATGTCCTTCACCAACCCCCTCCCCATCTCTTCTTTTGAGATCAGGAGCCCTTGAGGTCAGTGATCAGCTGGGCACTCTTTCCCTGTGTTGACAGCAGTGCTTTGCACTTAGTGAGAGCTTAGTGAACCCCATCTCTCTGCAGTCCAGTGACCAGATCAATGCCCGGTTGGCCCCGGGAGCCATAAGAGGGTCTGAGCACTGTACCGGTCACTCGGAGGAGTATGTCTGAAGTGAGAGTACTGCTCTCCACTCCGATTGGGCTTGAAGAACACCTGGGCAGAAATGGGCAATAAACGGTGGGAACCAGAAGTAAGATGGAGGCTCCTCCGGGCACGAGGACCAACTCACGAGGGAGTGCAGGAGCTGAGCCGTGCAGAGATGGGAGCAGAGAGCCAAGTTTCACGGTGGCTCCGATTCGTCTTCTTTCTTTCAGAGTAAAGTTCTCTCCCTCGCCCCCGCATCACGTGTCTCTGAGCGGAAGACCATCTTCCCCCCCACACCGACCCAGTGGCCCACCCGGCGTGGAAAAGAGCCCGGTCAGGGGGCCTGCTCAAACGGGCCTGGGGCCCGCTGTCCCACCCCGCCTTGGACCAGAGGGCCGCCCGGCGCATATTAATTGACTGTTTAGAATAATTGCCGGCTTTAATCTTTTTCAAAGGGCGGTTTCTCCTCTCTTGAAAGTTTCCTTCTTCTGGAGAAAAGAAAGGAGGGCTTTTTCAGAGAAACAATGTATAATAATATGTCAGTAAAGATTGAGCAATTTTGAGTAGTGATGGGTGAAAAGGGCATTATGCTCTTTTTTCTTGTCATGGCTGGTATTTTTCTGTCAGTCGGCGAAGCCTGCACTCAACTAGAAGCAGCTGAAGACCTGCGTTTGGAAGCAGGAAAGTGTCAACTAACCTGACAGGGCACGAGATGACTGCAAAATTAGCCTCCCTTTAATTCGCACTAAAATTCACAGCTCCTGACGAGGAAATGGGAAAACGAAATTTCCTTACACATTTTCTTTTCATTTCATGGGCAGATTATACATATTCTGCTTCCATTAACAAGATGGAGATGGTGCTCTATGCCTCTCTCCATTTAAGGGCAAAGGACCACACAGATGACAGAGTGACCTCTTTCTTGTCTGATGATCACGGCCAGGCTGACATGACACTAATTAGGCCGCCTTAATCTAAACCCCGTTAGTTCTACATGCTTGAAGCAAAACCATTGTAAATCCGAACGTGAATTTCTTTGGGCTTTGTCTCCCCGGACCCCGCCCCCTCTCGCACACGTCCAAGCGCTTGGATCGTAAGTTCTCTGACTCTCCCTAGTTCAGGGCCATTGAAGGGTAACCCGTCTCCCGTCTGCCCTTCTGAAAATGCTCGCCCTGGTTTCCCCTCAGCCGGCCCGGTGTTCCGCTAGCCCACCCACTGGTTCACCCCGAGAAGCAATGAGGGGAACAGTGGACACATGAGAAAGAATGACCATCTCTCCTGGGGGAAACGAGGGCCTGCCTCAGACAGACGCTTATTTAAGAAATGCTACTGTGAAGCATAAATCCACACTTCCAGGGAGGTCCCCAGAACCCATTCACCACCCGGGCTATTTACTGAGCACCTCCCGAGGGCCAAACACTGTACCGAGCAGCTTCTCAGAGCACAATGGAAGCACGAGGCACATTGCCTGTCCGTAAGGAGTTTCCACTCTAGTGAAGGAGGCAGACGCAGAAACGATCCTCAGGGAGTCAAAGCCAGAGAAAGGAGAATGGGGGTAAAGTGGGAAGCAGAGCAAACGCATCGAATGGATGCATCTGAATATGCAATAGAATGGGTAGATAAATGTGTATAAATAAATGAAGATGTACTTTTGTACACTAGGGTGGGGGACATAAGTGGGAGAAAAACTCCATAGAAGGATTGGGGATTAGGGAAAGGATGTGAGGAAATGGCATTCTGGGTAACTTGGGCTCTGTACTACAACCACTGTGCTCAGTACAGTGCTTTGCAACCAATGTATCCTCAGTCAATTAATCGATGGTATTTATTCAACTCTTACGGTGTGCAGAGCACTGTACTACAGATACCATTGACTGAGTGACTGATTGCTGATCCCCAAATAAATACTCAACTATTAATTCTATCCTTGACCTTCCACATGCTCCAGCTATTTGTAAGTAATAATAATAGTAATAATGACATTTGTCAAGTTGTTACTATATGCCAAACACTGCACTTAACACTGGAGTAGATCCTAGACAATCAGGTCGGACACTATCCCTGTCCCACATGAAGCTCACAGGCAAGAGGAGAGGGAGAACAGGTATTGAATCCCCATTTTACAGATGGGGAAACTGAGGCCCTGAGAAGTGAAATGACTTGCTCAAGGTTACACAGCAGACAAGTGTGTAAAAACGCATCTCCTCCCAGAAGTCTTCCCCGACTAAGCCCTCATTTCCTCTTCTTCCAAACCTCTTCACATATCCCTTGCACTTCGATTCACCGTTCCCTTAGCCCCACAGAATGTATGGACATATCTGTATATCTGTATATATGTTTGTACGTATTTATTACTCTATTTATTTATTTTATTTGTACATATTTATTCTATTTATTTAATTTTGTTAATATGTTTTGGTTTTTTGTCTGTCTCCCCCCTTCTAGACTGTGAGCCTGCTGTTGGGTAGGGACCATCTCTGTATGTTGCCAACTTGTACTTCCCAAGTGCTTAGTACAGTGCTCTGCACACAGTAAGTGCTCAATAAATATGATTGAATGAATGAATGAATATCTGGAATTTATTTATTTATATTAATGTCTGTTTCCCCTTCCATACTGTAAACATGTTGTGGGCAGGGAACATGTCTACCAACTTGTGCTTCCCAAGCACTTAGTACAGTGCTCTGCACAAAGTAAGCGCTCAATAAATACAATTGAATGAATGAATGAATGAAATGAACTCTGTTATTTTGTACCCTCTCAAGCACTTAGTACAATGCTCTGCTCACAGGGAGTGCTTGATAAATACCACTGATTGATGGACTGATTGATTCCTTTCCCGAGAGACCGGGCAGATAAAGAGGGATATATGGAGACGGGAAGGTTTTCTGTGTTTACCTGCAAAGTGGGAGAGAGAAGAGTCGAATAACACGCGGACCTTCTCGTCTAATCATGGGAGTCATCCCGTTAAGGAATTCTTTTTTCCAGAGAGCTTGGTCCTGGCCAGACTAGTGGAGAAGCAGCACCGTCTACTGGAAAGAGCCAGGTCTGGTAGTTGAGGCAGCTGGGTTCAAATCCCAGCTCCACTTTCCTGCTGTATGACTTGGGCAAGTCACTTCACTTCTCTTGGCCTCAGTTTCCTCACGTGTAAAATAGGGATTAAATGCTTATTTTCCCTCTCCTCAGGCTTGCGAACCCCACATGGGACTGGGGCTGTGTCTGACCCAATTATCTTGTGTCCACCACTCTGCTTCGTATAGTTCTTGTAACGTTCTAAGCACTTTCCTAATACTGCAATTATTATCTTGAATTATCAGAATGACCGGAGTGGTCTGCAACAAGGGTTGTGGAGAGTAAAAGCTGGCCATCACCCCCAGTGGACCAGTGACCCACAACTCCCATGCAGAATTCTTTCCTTTTTTTAATGGTATTTGTTAAGCATTTACTCTGTGCCAGGCACCTTACTTTGCTTTGATACAAGGTTATCAGGTTTGACAAGTTCCCTGTCCCACATGGGGCTCGCAGTCTTAATCCCCATTTTACAGATGAAATAACTGGTGCCCAGAGAAGTGAAGTGACTTGCACAAGACCACACAGCCAACAATTGGCAGAGTTGGGATTAGAACCCAGGTCCTCTGATTCCTAGGCCCAGGCTCTTTCCACTAGACCACCCTGCCTCAATTCCCGAGGAAGGAGGGAATCTTGTGTGAATGGGTATTGAAGGTTTTCCTGACCAAGGGTCCTTGGTTTACCCAGCTGACTCTTTGTAGCCTCACCAAGTTGAGCCATTTTCTGATCTGATCCCAGAACAGAGGAGCCCACATCACAGGATGGCATTAAGAATGATGGATGTGATACATATTTAATACAATAAAATGGCCATTTATAAGCCTGTGCAAGACACCAGGGAAAATCCTGGTAGGAAAGACTTCGAAAATCAAAAGGGGCCGCTCTCGGGTCGGGCGGAGGGAGGGGATTTACATGGATAACTCCCATTAATGCTAATGGGTCTTAAGAGCTTAGAATTTCATCACCCTGATAGGCTGATGGATTTGGGAGAGGCCAGTCTGAGAGTGAAGTAGGAGGAGAAAACCTACAACATCTCTGTAATTTTGTTTATTTGTACTGATGTCTGTCTCCGCTGTTCTAAACTGTAAGCTCATTGTGGGCAGGGAATGTCACTTTTCACTGTTGCATTGTACTTTCCCAAGTGCTTAGTACAGTGCTCTGCACACATTAAGCGCTCAATACAATTGAATGGAAGAAAAATACGATTGAATGAACCCCTCTGAGGGGAGGAAGATCTTGGCGGCCTGATGGAAGAGTGTCCACAACCCTGCTAGAGCACTGTTCTGAGTGCCTATTATGAGCAAATCAATCTATCGATTGTATTTATGGAGAGTTCACTCTGTGCAGAGCTCTGCACTAAGTGGTTGGGAGAGTACAATGCAGCAATAATAATAAAAAAAAAAACTGTGGTATTTGTTAAGTGCTTACCATATGCCAGGCACTGTTCTAAGCCCTGGGATAGATTCAGGATAATCGTTTGGACATGATCCCACATGGAGCTCACAGTCTTAATCCCCATTTTACAGATGAGGGAACTGAGGCACAGAGACAAGAAGTGGTGGAGCCGGGTTTAGAACTCAGGCCCTTCTGACTCCCAGGCCTGTACAAAATAGTAATATAACAGTGTTGGTAGACACATTCCCTGCCCACAACGAGCTTACAGTCTATGGGAGACAGACAATAGAAATAAAAGTCAATTATGGATATGGACATAATCAATCAATCAATCGTATTTATTGAGCGCTTACTGTGTGCAGAGCACTGTACTAAGCGCTTGGGAAGTACAAGTTGGCAACATATAGAGACAGTCCCTACCCAACAGTGAGCTCACAGTCTAAAGGGGGGAGACAGAGAACAAAACCAAACATACCAACAAAATAAAATAACTAGAATAGATATGTACAAGTAAAATAAATAAATGAATAAATAGAGTAATAAATATGTACAAACCTATATACATATATACAGGTGCTGTGGGACTGAGGGAGGAGTGAATAAAGGGAGCAAATCAGGGCAAAGTGCTTGACTGGGCTCCTACTGTGTGCAGAATGCTATGCTAGGCATCTACTGTATTACAGAGCACTGTACTAGTTGTCTACTGTAAGCAGAGCTGTGTAGTGAGCATCTATAATATGTGGACCATTACACTGGTGCCTACTAAATGCAGACTGCCATACTGGACCCCTGCTCTGCGCAGAACATTGTACTGGGTGCCTACTCTGTATAGGGCACTGTACTGGGAGCTTGCTGTGAGCAGAGGGCTGTACTAGACACTTGGGTAAAACAAACCCAAGTTCCACTTCCAGCCAATTGTACATCCTGTTCCATGCTGGTCTGCCCATCCTAGGTGGTTCAGAAGCATTCCCCTACCCGGTCCAGCCCGGCCTGGGCCTGAGCCTGCAGAAAGGTTAGTTGGGAAGAGCACCCCTGCCCACCCCCACCCACCGTCTCCCCTCCACTCCCACTCCAGCCCAAGAGGTAAGCCCAGTTTATATTTTCTCAGCAGGCCCAGAATACCACCCACTCAGGGCCTACCAATCAATGTCATATTTATTGAACGCGTACTCTGTGCAGAGCACTGTACTGAGCACTTGGGAGAGCACAATATAACAGAATTAGCAGACACATTCCCTGCCCATAAAGAGTTTACAGCCTAGAGGATGAGCTTACAGTCTAGAGGGCAAGCTTCCAGTCTGGAGGATGCCTGTGGTGTGACCTAATTTATTTCTGTATATGAATGTCTGTCTCCCCCTTCAAACTGCAAGCTCATTGTGGACAGGAAATGTGTCTACCAACTCTAATATATTGTACTCCCCCAAGCACTTGGTACAGTGCTCTGCCACAGTTAGCATTCAATAAATACCATTGAATGATTGATGGATTGACTTGGTGGACTCTCCATGGCAGGCTGGGGCCGGGGCAAGGGCTGGGGCCTGTTACTCTCCACCGGGACTCTGAGACCCCCGCTGATCTGGACCATCACTACTGCTCACCCAGCCCTGGAGGGGTCAGTGGGGAAAGGAGGTGTCTCACATAGGGAAACTGAGGCAAAGAGGCTTACATGACTCATCCCAACCACCCAGGGAGTCTGTGATGTAGTCAAGGAAGGCTCCAAGGCCCTCTTTCATCTGCAATCTATAGCTAGGTCAATCAATCAATTAATCAATAGCATTTATTGAGCAAGAGCTGAGGGGTGAGAATTGGTTGGCCCGACTCGGATCAGTGGGACCAGTGTATTGTCACGTATTCAGCACTTACTCTGTTCCAAGCACTGTGTTCAGCTCTGTGGGAGGTGCAAGATGATCATATTGGACATGGTCCCTGACCCCCACGGGACTCAGAGTCTAAGATGGAGTGAGAGTGGGGATCATCTCATCCCTGTGGTACAGATGAAGAAACCAAGGCCCAGAGGCTAGGTGGCTTGCCTGAGGTCACACAGCAGGCCGGGGGCAGAGCCGGGACTCCAACCCATACCTTCAGATGCCGACTGCTCTGTGTTTCCCACCAGACCATGCTGCCTCTTGACCTTGACTATTGTATCAGCTTCCTTGCTGACTCCCCATCTCCTGTCTCTCCCCAATCCAGTCCATTCTTCACTCTGCAGTCTAGATCATTTTACTAAAAAACCAACCATGCCCACATTTCCCCACTCCTCAAGATCCGTCAGTACTTGCCCAAGCACCTCTACAACAAACAGAAACTCCTGGCTCAGTGGAAGGAGTCCGGGCTCTGGAGTCAGGGGTCATGGGTTCGAATTCTGACTCCGCCACTTGTCAGCTGTGTGACTTTGGGCAAGTCGCTTCACTTCTCTGTGCCTCAGTTCCCTCATCTGTAAAATGGGGATTAAGACTTTGAGCCCCACGTGGGACAACCTGATCTCCTCGTAACCTCCCCAGTGCTTAGAACAGTGCTTTGCACATAGTAAGCGCTTAATAAATGCCATCATCATCATTATTGTTATTATCAGCTTTAAAGCACTCAATCACCTTTTCCCCCTGCCTATCTTAACTGCCTGATTTCCAATTACAACCCAGCCACTTTGCTCCTCTAATACTAACCTACTCACTGCCTCTTGATCTCATCTATCTCACCACTTATCTCTTGCCTCTGTCCTGGAATACCCTCCCTCTTCATACCCAGCAGACGATCACTCTCCCCACCTTCAAAGCCTTGTTGAAAGCACATCTCCTCCAAGAGGCCTTCCCTGACTAAGCCCTCATTTCCTCTTCTTCCACTCCCTTCTGCATCTCCCTTGCATTTGGATTCATTCATTCATTCAATCGTATTTATTGAACGCTTACTGTGTGCAGAGCACTGTACTAAGCGCTTGGGAAGTACAAGTCGGCAACATACAGAGACGGTCCCTACCCAACAACAGGCTCACAGTCTAGAATGGGGAGACAGACAACAAAACATGTAGACTTTGCAATCTTTATTCACCCCTCCCTCAGCCCCACAGCACTTTTTTCCATACCCATAATTTATTCAATTATATTAATTGTCTGTCTCTCCCTCTAGACTGTAAACTCTTTGTGGGTAAGAAACATATCTACCAACTCTGTTTTATTGTCCTCTCCCAAGGCTCAGTACAGTGCTCAGTGAGCACTCAATAAATACAATTGATTGCTTGATCTTCACAAACCTGATTTCCTTAACTCTCTGCACTATTGGTGCTGAGATTTGAATCGTGGTGAGGAAGAGCTGTGATATTTCACTCTTTGGTTTTCTAGCTCTTCCACCCCTAGTTTCCAGCCTGCCCCTTCACACCTGCGGCACGATGTAGCTCAGGACTCCTCGAATTGCTTCTAGAATATATCGCGACTGCCCGGGTGGTGGAAATCTAGAACCTGGAGGGTCTTTTCCAAGTTTCCCCCATGGCCCTGGATGTGGCTTGCAGCTCTCCAGGTCATCTCAGTTCGACCTGAGCAGCTCTCTTCAGCACTGACCACCCTGGGTGACCCAAGAGGAGAAACAGACCCTGCTGGCTCCGGTCCCTCAATCCCTCTCCTCCCTATCCCAACCCCCTCACCCCCCAGCGATCTCCCTGTCAACCCACCCCACCACGGAGTCTTTGCTGTAAGTTTCGGCTAATAAATAGCCCCGGATGGCCCTCGGGGGACTAGAGGGGTGAAAATGAAAATTGAGAGTTCTATTGACGAGAAAAATTCATTTCACAACAAAAACTAAAATCCATGGGCACGCTCTCGTTGAAGAGAAACGACATCCCCGCAGCCCAGACTATCGATTCGAACAAATTGAAGTAAAGCGGAATATTTATCGGACTTCACCTGGTATTTAAATGCCCTAAATTCCACATTGTACCGCTAACTGCTAGCGCTGCAAAATCCTGAAATTGTCCCCTGCAGTTTGTACTAATTGGTAGGAAGAGCAGACCGCCCGTCAAAGACAACTCTAATTGTCTGATGAAAATAGCTTGCTTGTGTCACCCACATAAGCCGCACCCCTCTATTTCACCTCTCCCTGGCAGAAGGAGCGTTTGTTTTATGTAGCCGGGGTAATTATAATTGGCTTTAATGTATCCACGCTGGCCGTGTCTAAGAGAGGGTCGTGAAAGATCTTCCCAAGGAGCCGTTCACAGGCAAGACAAAATGGTTGCTTGCCGAATGAAAGGCATAACTAGAATCTGGTTTCTATAATGCAGATGTTAGGGACCTGTGTCTTAGACAAGATACTATTTTGACCATAATACATTTTGTCATGTGAGATAAAATGGAGGCAGGATTTACATTTCTCCAACTCACTGATCATCCTCCACACGGCTTTGCATTTTTCTCACATCAATAGACATCTTTTTAAACATTATATCCATGTCTGTCTCTCTTGACGGGAAATAAAACTCGATAAACAAAATAGTTTATGATAAATATGTTAGATGGGAGAAGCAGCTGGGATGAAGAAGGGAGGTTTTCAAAGATGATCTGTTAAAAACAAATAAATTCGACAAGCCACGTGTGTGTGCTCAGCTCCAAATATATTGCATTCGCCAATTACATAATGACCGAAAAGAGCATTTGCATGGTTTTTCACGCCGCCTAAATTACTGCCAGAGACGGGCGACGTTCTTCAGGACGGGGTCCTCGCCTCTGCCCGCCGGCGTCTGTCAGACCGGCTAGTGAACCACGGTTGGAGAAGGTTTAGGCTTCTGGAAACCAGGTCACGTACCCACAGAGCTCGCTCTTCCGCCCCCACCTCCCTTCCACTCACTGAACTCTCCCCCCACCATCAACCGCGGGGTCCCGAAAGCCCACCTCCTCCCAGAAGCCCTCCAGGTGAATCAGAAGGAGAGTGCCAGCTTTGCCCCCTGGCCATGCCATTCTAAGCCTCCCAAGATCCCCTCTTCCTTCCCTGTTCTGATGATGGGTATGATAACAATGACAGTAACAACCGTGGTATTGGTTAAGTGCTTACTATGTGCTAAGCACTGGGGAAGAGACAATACAGAAAGCTCGCATGTGCATGGTAAATGCTTTTTGGTGGGTTGTCTGTCCAATGCCTGGTCAGGGTCTGTCCATCACATGGTATTCTGAGCTGGTGGGATCTGTCTTAGGCTGGCATCTTCCAGAGGGCAGGGACTGCCTTGGTTTGACCTGCTTCATCCAACACCCCTGCCTATGGCCACTCTTAGATGTTTGGGAGCTGTAGATAATGGTGGGAGTGGTGATGGTGGGAATTACGGGGGGGTGGTTATTAAGATGGTGGTGGGGGTGAGGGGGATGATGATGGTGGTCATGGTAGTGATGGAGGTGGTTATGTGGGGTGGTGATTCTGGTGTTGGTGGTTCTGGGGGTGATGACAGTGGTGGTGGTTATAGTAGTGATAGTGGAGGTTATGAGGATGGCAGTGGTAGTGATGGAAGTGAAAAACTTCACAACTGAAGCAGCAAGTTCTCAGCGGGACCAATCCTTAGACCTTCACGCGGTAGTTATTTTCAACATCATCTTCCTTCTGGTAAAGATTGGCAACATCTAATTAAAACAGATGTACGCATACAATCCGCACATATACACAGTGCCAGTCTATCTCCCTCTTCAAACTGCATTCTCCTCCCAGGGGTGGATTTACAGATGGTCCAGAGACAGGGGAATGGACTAATTGACCTTCGGAAGTCCGGCCCAGCAGTCTAGGTTTGCAGGATTTAAATGCAAAAGGACTGTGGAAGAACAGATTTTTTTTTCCTCTATGGCACATGTCAAATGTGTTGATCAAATTGTTTTCTACAAAATAATTACATTTGATTGATAACTTCCACCCTGGGTTTCAATTTAACTGGAAGCAGCCCAATTCTTCTCTTGAAAAAAGTAAAAAGAAAAAGGGATACAGCTAGCCTGTAAAAGGAGAGGTCTCTTCCAGCAAAATTAGCATGCTATCAACACATCTAAACACTGTTGTTATGCCTCTCTTACCAATACGCAGAGAGATGTGTTACTCATTTGAAAAACTAAAATCAAATCCCGCCTGGAGAAGGCACAACTTTTGTGAGCTGGTTCAAACAGAAGAAAAAAAAATATAATTTCCAGCACAACAAAATCACGATTATGAATTTTGATAAACAAAGGATGATTCTCTTGATGAAATAAATCTTCATAATTGGTGCCATTACCAAAGATGGAGGAAAGGAGTGAAAAGAAAAAATCAAATTGACTGTGCTTGGGAGACATTTGAAAGTGTTTCATTTTGAAAAATAAAATAAGTATCTTTATTCAAACTTAATTACCCTTAATTTGCTCCAACATTCTCTAGGAAAAATAACAATTCAGAAGCATAAACAGCCCTGTGCTCGTATTCACAAGGTCATATTACAAAAAAATGATTTTGGGCTTTGTTGCAAACACAGTAATTAACAATATTCCAAAGTACTCTGACAATTTCCTTGAAACAATGTGTGATGCAGAAGGGCCCCCGCCCCTGGAAATTGTTATGCAAATGGTTAAAACATTGAAATGAATTTGAGAATTGATCGTCTAACCTGCCTGTCCCGGGATAATTTGTAGACAATGTGTCACCTGCGAAAGACAGAGTGAAGGCAGCTATAGAAACCAGCTGAAGTCGGAAAGAGCAACCTAATTTAAGCATGCATCCTGAATCAATTACCCACCCCTTAAAGGGCTGGGATATTCCAGAAGACGCATGACAAAGTTGGGGGGAAATAAAGGGAGGAGATGCAACAGAGAGCTGTGTGATCCTCGATGGATTGGGTTTAGCGGGTCTCAGATGTCGCACCCAAATGATTGGGCCACAGCTGGTGCTGTTTCTGTCCACGCGCTGCAGTGCTTAGAACAGTGCTTGGCACATAGTAAGCGCTTAACAAATACCATTTTTATTATAGTGCCTCGCCCCGGTAGGCTCTCAGTCTACAGCTCTGATTGATCGGTCGATTCTGGAAGGAATATGGGCCTGGGAGTTGGAGGACTTGGGTTCTAATTCCACCTCTGCCGTTTGCCTGCTGTGTGACCTTGGGAGATCAATCCATCAATGATATTTACCGAGTGCTCACTGGGTGCAGAGCACTGTATTAAACCTTTGGGAGAGTACAATGCAACAGAGTTGGTAGACGCGTTCCTTGCCCACTTAACTTCTCTGTGTCTCAGTTTCCTCGTCTGTAAAATGGGGATTCAATACCTGAGCTCCCTCGTACTTAGATTGCGAGCCCTGTGTGGGACAGGGGCTGTTTGACCTGCTTAACTTGTACCAGTAATAATAATAATGCTGGTATTTGTTAAGCACTTACTATGTGCAAAGCACTGTTCTCAGCGCTGGGAGGATACAAGGTGATCAGGTTGTCATCATCATCATCATCAATCGTATTTATTGAGCTGTTACTGTGTGCAGAGCACTGTACTAAGCACTTGGGAAGTACAAATTGGCAACATATAGAGACAGTCCCTACCCAACAGTGGGCTCACTGTCTAAAAGGTTGTCCCACATAGGGCTCACAGTCTTAATCCCCATTTTACAGATGAGGTAACTGAGGCACAGAGAAGTGAAGTGACTTGCCCAAGGTCACACAACAGGCAAGTGGTGGAGTTGGGATTAGAACTCATGACCTCTGACTCCCAAGCCCGGGCTCTTTCCACTGAGCCACGTTAATGGGATGTTTGGTTCACAGTACGGGCTTAAATACTATTAAAAAAAAAAAAGTAGGAGGTTGCCTAATGAAAAGGAATTTATCAGGCTTAATGGCTCAGTTGTTCCTTTCTGATTTCCAAGTGGGATGGTGGGATTTTGATTAATTATAATAATGATTGTGGTATTCACTAAGCATTTACTGTGTGCCAGGCACTATACTAAGCCCTGAGGTGGATACAAGCAAATCAGGTTGGATAAAATCCATGTCCCTCATGGGACTCACAGTCTTAATCCCCATTTTACAGATGAGGGAATTGAGGAACAGAGAAGTGAAGTGACTTGCCCAAGGCCACACTGCTTCTCAGATTCTATAGACAGAGCAGGCCCTGTGGGGCCCACCCACTCTCACTTTGTACAATACCAAAAGCGTCATCATCATCATCATCATCATCATCATCAATCATATTTATTGAGCGCTTACTGTGTGCAGAGCACTGTACTAAGCGCTTGGGAAGTACAAGTTGGCAACATATAGAGACAGTCCCTACCCAACAGTGGGCTCACAGTCTAAAAGGGGGAGATCATCAATCAATCAAATCCATCATGTCTACTGAATTGTACTTTCCCCTGTGCTTGGTATAGTGCTCCTCACAGAATCAACGCTCAAAAAATCTCACTAATTGTTGGATCGATGGATGGGGTAAGGGTTTACAGATTGGGAGAGAAGTAGTTGGAATCAGAGGGACCTGGGTTCCAATCTCAGATCTGCCACTTGTCTGCTCTGTGACCTTGGGTAAGTCACTTCACGTCTCTGGGCCTCAGTTACTTTATCTGTAAAATGAGGATTAAGACCGAGAGCTCCACGTGGGACAGGGAAAGTGTCCAACTGGATTAGCTTATATCTACCCAGTGCTTAGTACAGTGCCTTTCCTGATAGCCAGGCGATGCATCCAAGTTGGGGGTGAAGTGTGTGTGGGGAGGGGGTCGGGGAGATGAGCTGGAAAGGAAATGGGGGGGCAGGAAAACTCCCAGGGGGAAGCCAGGACCAGTGCCAGCTTCTCTGCACTCCGTTCTGGCCAGCAACCAGGGCTGTTCATTCAATCATATTTATTGAGCACTTACTGTGTGCAGAGCACTGTACTACTACTACTACTAATAATGATGGCATTTATTATTGCCATTGCCCGTTGTTGGGTAGGGACCATCTCTATATGTTGTCAACTTGTACTTCCCAAGCGCTTAGTACAGTGCTCTGCACACAGTAAGCGCTCAATAAATACGATTGAGTGAATGAATTAATTAAGCACTTACTATTTGCAAAGCACTGTTCTAAGTGCTGGGGAGGTTCCAAAGTGATCAGGTTGTCCCACGGGGGGCTCACAGTCTTAATCCCCATTTTACAGATGAGGTAACTGAGGCATAGAGAAGTGAAGTGACTTGCCCAAAGTCACACAGCTGACAATTTGTGGAGCCGGGATTTGAACCCCTGACCTCTGACTCCCAAGCCCAGGCTCTTTCCACTGAGCCACTCTGCTTCCCCCATCGCTTGTTCATTCTCTCTAGAGTGTAAACTCATTGTGGGCAGGGAATGTGTCTGTTTATTGTTGTATTGTACTCTCCCAAGCACTTAGCGCAGTGCTCTGCACATGGTAAGCACTCAATAAACACTACTGATTAACTGGCTGACTCTCTCGCCCTCCCTGGCCACATCACAAGATAATTCATTTATTTCTAATCGTATCTTTCTCCCCCTCTAGACTGTCAGCTCGTTGTGGGCAGGGAATGTGTCTGCCAATGGTTGTCTGCTGTGAAACCTTGGGTAAGTCACTTCACCTCTCTGGTCCTCAGTTTCCTCATCTGTAAAATGGGGATTAAGACTCTAAACCCCACATGGGACAGGGACTATGTCCAGCATGATTAGCTTGCATCTACCCCGGTGCTTACTATAGTACCTGGTACTTAGTAAGCACTTAACAGAGAAGCAGTGTGGCTCAGTGGAAAGAGCATGGGCTTTGGAGTCAGAGGTCATGGGTTCAAATCCCAGCTCTGCCAACTGTCAGTTGTGTGGCTTTGGGCAAGTCACTTAACTTATCTGTGCCTCAGTTACCTCATCTGTAAAATGGGGATTAAGACTGTGAGCCCCCCATGGTACAACCTGATCACCTTGTAACCTCCCCAGAGCTTAGAACAGTGCTTTGCACACAGTAAGCACTTAATAAATGCCATTAAAAACAAAACAAAACAACAAAGAAATACCACAACCAGACTGGAAGCTCCTTGTGGGCAGGGAATGTGTCTACCAACTCTGTTGTATTCTCCCAAGTGTTTAGTACAATCCTCTGCACACAGTAACGAAATAGAGATGTAAGACAGAAGCTGTGTGATGTACTGGATAGAGCTTGGGCCTGGGAGTTAGAGGGACCTGGGTTCTAATCCCATCTCCGCCTCATGTCTGCTGTGTGACCTTGAGCAAATCATTCACTTCTCTGTACCTCAGTTACCTCATCTGCAAAATGGGAATTAAGAATATGGGATATGGAGTGTGTCCAACCTTATATCTACCCCTGTGCTTAGTACAGTGCCTGGCGCATAGTAAGTGCTTAACAAATGCCATTACAAAAAAAAAAATTCCACCCACCCAGGAGACCTGCACTGCACTAAGCTGGCTGCTTATGAGTTCTATCAGTTCACTTTGGGCAGTTGGCATGTTTGTGGCTATTTAGAAAGTCGCATTAGAACCAGCCAAGCCAGGCTGATTCAGGGTAACATATAACATTCAGCATTTACAATTTCTCTTTGATTATCTTTCCTGTGCACAAGTAGGACCTAAACCTAGAAAAATACAGGCCTCCCCCCAAGCATGAAACAGGCATTTTATAAAGATTTCTGGGGAGAAAAAAAAGCTCGTTTCATTCCAAGCCATGCATTTCCAAGGTACCACCGAGGAATTTCTGGATTGTCTTGTAATTAATTCTCTCAGAGGCGTATTATTCTGAGACTAGTCATTTGGAGAAAATATGGACAAGTCCCCTCCAATGGCCTTTCTGAATCTATTTTTCACAGTTGCAGAGTGCTGGTCAGACAAATTAAATTACTGCAGCAGGATGTAACTAATTTTATGTAAATTAAGGTGTTAATGTTCTGAATCACATTCCTGAAAATGGTCTGTTTTCTTTTGCAGCTTTTCTTCATTAATGACACTATGAATAGTCAAATCTAAAAATTAAATCCTCCACGACTAAGTGGATAAATCATTACCCTCTGATCCCTAAAATAATTAAAACTAAATATAGTTTTGTGGTCAGCGGTATCCCTCCCGTGACAGCCATCCAACCTGATAAATCAACAGCCCAAACACGAAGCGGCCGGAGACGAGATGATGCGATATAAAGTCCATCGGGTTGATCTGGAGGGAGAGCCAAAGGGGCTAATGGTCAACTTGTCAGGTTGCCAGGAGGTGATGCTTTTCAGGTCTCTGGGCCTCGCATGCCGCCCAATCAAGTCCCCCCTCCCTGCCACCCGCCCGGCCTCAAGCCCCCCCAATCTGCCCCCCCTTCAGCCTTGCTCTTCCTGGGGGGATGCCATATTGGTGGAAACACAGCAGAGAACCAAATGCCGACTGGAAATGAAGACCATCTTCGAGTGGAAAGCTTTCAAGGCGGAGAGGAAATGGAGAACGACAGTGGATGGTGATCTGACACCACCTAAAGCCTCAGTTAGGAACCTCAAACTGCTTCATCTTGGTTTCTCTGGGCCTCAGTTGCCTCATTTTTTTAAATGGTATTTGTTAAGACCTGACTATGTTCCAGACACTGTTCTAAGCACTGGGGTAGATACACGCTAATCAGGTTAGACGCAGTCCTTGTCCCATATGGGGTGTACAGTCTTAATTACCATTTTCCAGATGAGGTAACTGAGGCCCAGAGAAGTTAAGTGACTTGCCCAAGGTCATACAGCAGACAAGTGGCTGAGCGAGGATTAGAACCCAGGTCCTTCAGACTCCCAGGCCCGAGCTATATCCACTCGGCCACGCTGCTTCTCATCTGTAAAATGGGGATTAAGATTGTGAGCCCCTTATGGGCCATGGACTGCTAAGTACACCAGTGCTTAGTACAGTCTGTGGAATGTAGTAAATGCTTAACTAATACCATAAATTTAATTAATTAATTAATGGCCATCCTCAGCACTATATACACACACACTCTCTCTCTCTCTTTCGATATATATCGAAAGAGAGAGTCAATTGTGCAGTCATTTATTCTGATATTTCATCCTGATGTCTTCAGTCCACTACCTATATTTATCTTTGTTCTTCCACCTTCTCTCACTACCTGTAAGTCATTTTTGTTGTCTCCCTTCCCATTAGACTGTAAGTTCCTTGAGGGTAGGGATCATTAATGTACTCTACGTCCCTAACCTCAGCCCTTAGATATATACATTTCTTTCACTATATATTCAATTATTCATTTAGATTTCTATCTAAATACTTTTATGCCTGTCTTCCCTGTTAGAGAGTAAGTGCCCCATGGAAAGGAATATTGTCCCCCGCTTGCTTTGTACTTCCCCAGTGCTTAGTACAGTGCCCTGCTTCAAAAGGGCACTTAATAATATGATTTCTACAAAGGACCATGTCTTTGATTTCTGCTATACCCTCCCAATGCTTAGTATGGTGCTCTGCACACAGTAAGCGCTCAATAAATACCATTGACTTACTGACTAATTGATTGGTTATTCCTTATTTTCACAACTTTGCATGGGCCTAGGAGTCAAAAGGACCTGAGTTCTATTCCCTGCTTCTCCTCCTGACTGTTGTGTGACCTTGGGCAAATCACTTCACTTCTCCCTGTCTCAGTTACCTCATCCGTGAAAAGGGGATTAAGACTGTGAGCCCTAAGTGAGACATGGACTGTACCCAACCTGACTAACTTGTATCTACCTCAGTGCTTAGTACAGTACATGCTAAGTGCTTACAGATGTCATTAAAAAACAAACTTTGCTGATCTTATCCCCTTTTTACTGGTGTGGGGAAGATAATTTAGTGTTCCTGCCCAAATTCTCCTTGTAGATATTGGTGGAGCAGAGCAGTTACCCTGCCTGAGCTCCTAGTTCTATTCTTCATTTTCCGGTCTCTTGTCTTATGCTGTTGAGTTGTCTCAGACCCGTAGTGATGCCATGGACATATCTCTCCCAGAACGTCCCACCTCCATCTGCAATCATTCTGGTAGTGTATCTATAGAGTTTTCTTGGTAAAAATACAGAAGCGGTTTACCATTGCCTCCTTCCACAAAGTAAATTTGAGTCTCCGCCCGCGACTCTCTCCCATGCCGTTGCTGCCCAGCATGGGTGAGTTTTGATTTGTAGCAGATTGCCTGCCACTCACTACTCACCAACCTAGGAATGGAGTGGACATGCCTCTGCTTGACTCTCCCTCTCATAGTTGAGACTGGTAGAGTACTGGAAACTCTCCAGGTGCAACCCTGAGAGGGGTCCAGTCCCTTAGGGAAGTTAAAACACTTTATTCATCGACTCGTCTACCAGAAGTAAGGGAAGGGGACCCAGGAGAGAGCAGATAACCTTGAGAAAACTGCATCAGCCTCAGTTTCCCTCCTGTCAGGAGGACTCAATCATGCTGGCCCCTTCCTCAGCCCTATTCTCTCTCCATCCTTCTCTTCCTGCCTCTCCCATTCTCTCTCCTCACTCCCTCTCACTTCCCCCTGTCAGCCCCTCTTCTCCCTTTCCTTCCTGTCTCTATTCCTCTCTCCCTCTCTCCTTCCCCCATCTCTCTTTTTCCTCTCTCTTCTGCTCTCCCCTGCTCCCTCTCTTGCTCCGTCTTTCTCTCCCAGGGGTCTGAGGATGAATTAGTTAATGTCTGTAAGGCATTCTGAGATCAGCAGGGAAAGGTGCTATGTAAGTAGAAGGCATTATTGATATTGAATTCCCGGGCCTTCCTCTGCTGAAGAGGCATTATTGATTTTGTGAGGAATGAAAGTCTTGGGGAATTGTTAAAAGAAAAAAGACCTCCCCAGCTAGCCGGCCTGCATCGGAGGATGCAGAGTGCTTCGGGATTTATGGTGGGAACATCAAGATTCCCTCCGGAGCTAGAGGCTGGTTACCTCCATCAGTAATTGAAGAGCTTCTAGAGGATCACTTGTGGGCAGGGAACGTGTCTACCAACTTTATTCTATTGTACTCTCCCAAGTGCTCAGTACAATGCTCTGCACACAGTAAGCGCTGAGTAATTACCATTGATCAATAGAGAGGGATTCATTTACTTAGCTCAGACTGTCAGCTCTTCGTGGGCAGGGACTGTGTCTACCATTCCACAACCCACACAATACCATAATAATGCCATAATCCCACATTATACCATTAAGTGTCTAATCCTGGCTCTGCCACTTGTCTGCTGTGTGACCTTGCGCAAACCACTTAACTTCTCTGTGCCTCAGTTACCTCTTCTGTAAAATGGGGATTAAGACTGTGAGCCCCATGTGGGACAACCTGATTACCTTGTATCTACCCCAGTGCTTAGAAGAGTGCTTGGCACATAGTAAGCGCTTAACAAATACCATCATTATTATTATTACCAGGTCTGTTGTATTGTACTCTCCCAAGTGCTTAGTACAGTGCTCTGCACACAGTAAGCACTCAATAAAGACTATCGATTGATTGATTGATTGATTGATTGACACTTCCCTCTCTGTACCAAACTGGTTTACTGGATTCAATTTTCTCCAACACCCTGAAGAGTTTAAACTCTTTTTTCCATGGCATTTCTTAAGCACTTGTTAAATGCTAGGCATTGTACTAAGCGCTGGGGTGGATACAAGCTACTTGGATTGGACACAGTCCATGCCCCACATAGGGCTCACAGTCTTAATCCCCAGTTTACAGATGAGGGAACTAAGGCACAACTCCTTCAAGGCAAGGACTGTGCTTTTCACTTCCCCTGTACAGTGCTTTGCCCATAGTAGGAGGTCAGTACAGAGCTCCAAGTACAGTAGTCTCCCATTGCAGTGCCCTGCCAACAGTGCCCAGTCCAGCTCTCTTCCTCCCTTCAAAGCCCTACTAAGAGCTCACCTCCACCAGGAGGCCTTCCCAGACTGAACTCCCTTTTTCCTCTCCTCCTCCCCACCCCCTGCACTACCTCCTTCCCCTGCCCACCGCACCTGTATATATATATTTGTACAGATTTATTACTCTATTTTACTTGTACATATTTACAATTTATTTTGTTAATGATATGCATATAGCTTTAATTCTATTTGTTCTGATGATTTTGACATCTGTCTATATGTTTTGTTTTGTTGTCTGTCTCCCCCTTCTAGACTGTGAGCCCATTGTTGGGTAGGGACCGTCTCTATATGTTGCCAACTTGTACTTCCCAAGCACTTAGTACAATGCTCTGCATACAGTAAGTGCTCAATAAATATGATTGAATGAATGAATGAATGAATGACCTGGTGATGTTAATTATTTTTCTTTCAGTATTTCAAAATGTGGTTTTTTTTATTTGCCTAAAAATGAGACCACAATTTTCTAAGATTTTTTTTTCTTTTGCTCTCCACTATTTGTAAATCATTTGCAGCTGCCACTCAGAAGCTGTAGCATTTGCTGAATGCCACTTGTGAGCAGGGCACTGTACTTAGAGCATCGGCGTGTTCAACCAAAACAGAAAATGTGATCCTGGTCCCTGCTCTTGAGTCATTTTACAATCGTCTGGGGAAGGTGGGAATGTAGCCTGAGGAGGGGAGAGTCTAGAGGTTGGGAGGACGGACGGGAAATGACAAGAATTCCAGCGGAGGGGGAGTCCACTTGGGCAGAGAGGAAGGGTTGGATAAAGGAGATATCATGAAGGAAGATCCACATTTGCTAATCCACAATCCACAATAGATCCATGATGGAGAAGCAGCATCGTCTAGAGGAAAGAGTCTCAGCATCAGAAGGACCTGGACTCTAATCCCAGCTTTGCCACTTATCTGCTGTGTGATCTTGGGCAAGTCATTTCACTTCTCTGTGCCTCAATTACCTCATCTGGAAAATGGGGATTAAGATTGTAAACTCTATGTGGGGCAGGGACTGTGACCAACCTGTTTATTTATATCTACCCCAGTGTTTAGAACAGTACCTGGCACATAGTAAAGCGCTTATCAAAAATAAAAAAAAAAGGAAGACCCACGAGGCAGCCAGATTTAATTCTTATTTAGTGATCTTCTATTTAATGAACCCCATGTAGGACAGGGACTGTGTCTGATCTGACCGTATTGTATCTACCTCAGCACTTAGCACAGTGCTTAGCACACATTAAATGCTTGATGAATATCACGATTATTATTTTTATTACAATGAATCTACTGAGCCCTCCTGCCAGTCATCACAATCAATCCATCAATCAATGGTATTTACTGAGCACTTAGTGTGCAGAGAGCACTGAAATATCAACATGGGTGAAGGCAGTACAACACAGTACAGTTACAGTTCCTTCCCAGAAAGAACTTTCGGTCTACAGGACATAGACTGGAAGTAAGCAGACTCTCCCAGAGCTGCAGAAAAGCAGGGAAGACTTTTTAATCTGGAATTTTTTATGATATTTCTTAAGCACTTACTAGGCACTATACTAAGTGCTAAGGTAGATACAAGCTAATTAGGTTGGACATAGTCCATGTCCCACATGGGGCTCACAGTCTTCATCCCCATTTTACAGATGAGGGAACTGAGAAGGGATATGACTTGTCCAAGGCCAGACAGCAGACAAGTGGCAGAGTCGGGATTAGAACCCAGGTCCTTCTTACTCCCAGGCCCAGGCTCTACTCAGAATGGGTATTGTGTGGGAGATCAGCCAGAGCCCTCTGAGCTCAGATCCCACCGTCTCTATCCTATCATTCCCTGATTAATGTCAGGAATCAACCCATCGATGGTATTTATTGAGCACTTACTGTGTGCAGAGTACTGCTTTGCGCTCCTGGATAAAAGCAAGACCACAGAGTTGGTAGATGTGATCCCTGCCCACAAGGCGCTCCTGAATTTGATGGGAGTGAAAAAGACCATCGCAATTTCCAGGCATCAAGTTAAACCAAGTTTTCCGGGTGAGTGGGGCTGGAAGGAGAAGTCTTCCCCACCGGGGTCTGGGATCTGAGAGCAAAATGAACCTTTTTTTAAAAAAAAACAAAAAAACAGGGGAGTGGAGGGACAGGCAGCCTGAGATTTACACCTGATTTGTGTTCTAGTAATCTTTGAAATTAAGAAGTGTATCCTTGCATTTCATTAAATCCCGGCTAATGAGTTAACTGTCTCCCCAAAGGATCCAATGATAGACTGCTCTGGTCATAAAGCATAAATTAATGCTGCAAGGTTAAACACTGGAACTAACGCATGTTTCAACAAAAGCCCTTACCAGCAGTTAAATTAACTGACATAAATACCATAAAATCTGTCTTTATTTTAGTTTCAGGTGATGCTTCTCTTTACCGCCGCTTTCAGCTTGCATAACTCATTGGCGCAGCGGAGAACATGCCCCATTTACCACGGAGGCTTCAGAAAACGAGCCACCACAGGGTCTCCCTGACATTCCGGGTCAGGCGAGTTCCCAGGGCCTCAGGCCACACTGCCGCAGAACACCACCGGCGGTTGCGGCTCAGAGAAGAAGTTCATTCCGAGGTGGGCCCACCCCCACCCCCATCACTGGGAACTGACTTTTTAAAGATTTTGATAGACGTTTGGGAGTTGGGGGGAGTGGGGGTGGGGGGGATGCTAGAGAAAACCTGTGGTGATAATAGGTTTGATATATATCCTGGCAAAAATTATATCACATTAATGAGGTGGCTGCCAAGGTTCATGCATTTTGTAGGAGGCAGTTCAATGTATTAGTATAATTAGCAGTGATGAGAAAACTGTTTGGAACTGAATTACCTCTCCCTACTTCATAATCTGAGCTCTGTGAGATTTCACCAGGCAAGAAGGAAAATTAGGGGGTTATCCAGGGATGGTTCGTGGATGGTTTGATCGGGGCCTCTAATTGGATGATCATTTTTGAAGCCCGATGGTTCTGAGCTTCTCAATTTGTCCTGACCATCCGACACTGGGGTCCCCGCTTCGAGCAGCCGGCACGAGGGTCCCGACGAGGTGGGGGTGTTGTTACAGGTGTAATTGTCACAATCCCGCCAGCCCCTCTGTCCCTTAATTAGCTGCCTGTGGGGGAACGCCTAATGTGTTCTTGTTAACGGTCTTAGAGAATATCTGATGAGTGAGAGTTGCTTGTCTGCCAGATGACGGCGATTTAATGACGTTAAAATCCGACCTAATTCTGGGGGCTGGAGGAGTGGGGAGGCTTGGGGGGTGATTCTTGTGAGGTGGGGAGGTGGAGGTGAAAGGTAGAGGAAGGAGAGATTAGTGGTGCAACTACAGGCCGGTCAGTCGATCAATCGGTGGTGTTTATTGAGAGCTTACTATGGGCAGGGCACTGTATTAAGTGCTGGGGAGGGGACAGTGCAAAAGAGCAGGTCAACCAGATCCCTGTCCACAAGGAATTTATGGGCTGGAGGTATTTCCAATACCCATGAAGAAGAGGGGAACTGTAGTTATTAAGTGCTTACTATGTGCTCAGTGCTGGGGTAGATGTGGGGTAATCAGACAGGACAGAGTTCCTGTCCCCCAGGGGCTTATGATCTCAGAGAGAGGGAGAGCAGAGAGTTTATTCCCATTTGAAAGATGAGAAAACTGAGGCCCAGAGAAGTGAAGGGACTTGCCCCAGGTCACACATACACCCAGCAGCAAAGGAACTGCGAGTCTGGCTCCCTGGGCTTCCCACCACTCAGTCTTTCTCCCAGGCCACTCTGCCTCTTAAGGAAGAATCCAGCTGAGGGGAGAGATCAGTGTCGTCAGAGCCTGGTACCAACTTCTGTGCTTCCACTGGGGCATTCTGGGACATTAGACACTCCAACCTGTACTTCCCTGGTCAGATTTTCCTGGTGTAGAAACCGACTTTGGTTAAGGAATAGCAAACATAGCCTAGTGGAGCGAGTAATAATAATCATAATAACAGTAACTGTGGTATTTGTTAATAGCCTCCCATGTGCCAGGCACTGTACTGAATGCTGGGATCTAAATACAAGATAATCGGGTTGGACACAGTCCCACATAGGGTTCACATCCTCAATCTCCATTTTACAGATGAGGAAACTGAGGCCCTGAGAAGTGAAGTGACTTGCCCAGGGTCACACAGTAGGGAAGTGGCAAAGGCAAGATTAGAACCCAGGTCCTCTGACTCCGAGGCCCGTGCTCTTTCCACTAAGCCATGCTGTTTCAAGAGTCCCAGGTTCTTGTTTCAGTGCTGCCACCGACCTGCTGTAGGACCCTGGACGAGTCACTAGCACTCTAGCATTAGTCATCTCACACTCCTGTAAGTGTCTTTATACTCTATTGCCTCCCTGGCATCTGTAATCAATCAATCAATCGTATTTATTGTGCACTCACTGTGTGAAAAGCAACATACTTAGTGCTTGGGAGAGTACACTTTATCAGGGTCGGTAGACACATTCCCTGCACATAAGTGCTGTGAGGATGAGGGTGGGGCGAATAAAGTGTTCAAATTCAAGTGCAAGGGTGATGCAGAAAAGAGAGGGGGTAGGGGAAGTGAGGCCTTAGTGGGGGAAGGCCTATAATATATATTTAAGAGCCCATCTTCTCCACTAGCTTGTAACTCCTTGAGGGCGGAAACCGTAACTACTAACTCTAGCTTAGTACAGTGCTTAGTACAAGCACTTAGTACAGTGCTCTGCACACAGTAAGCGCTCAATAAATACGATTGAATGAATGAACTCTAGGGCGCTCTCCCGAGCGCTCAGTGCAGTGCTCCACCCAAAGTAGACGGTAAACTCCTTGAGAGCAGGGACCATATTTACTAACTCTCCTGAGCTCTCCCAAGCCTTCAGTATAGCGCTTTACACCCGGTAGGGGCTCAAAAAATGCTATTTTTGTTCATGACCATCTCTCTGGGCCTCAGTTGCCCCATCTGTAAAATGGGGAGAAATAGTGGGGCAGGAATTGTGTCCCATCTGATGATTTTGTATGTACACAGTAAGCGCTTAGTCATTGTTGCCATTACTATTCAAGGGCCAAGTTCCCACTCCTAGACAGAAAGTGGGCAGGACCTTGAGACCCACAGTAACACTCCCCCCCACACCCCAAACACGCACACGAATATGCACATTACACAAATGTAAACATAAGCATGCACTCATGCTCATATGCATATATACACATGCACCCATGCACATATACATCCACACACACATGAATATACATGCACACATGCACACACAGATAATAATTATGGTACTTGTTAAGCGCTTACTATGTTCCAGGCACTGTACTAAGCACTGGGGTGTAGACAAGCAAATCGGGTTGGACACAGTCCCCGTCCCAAATAGGGCTCTCAGTCTTAATCCCCATTTTACAGATGAAGTAACTGAGGTCCAGAGAACTGAAGTGACTTACCCAAGGCCACACAATAGACAAGTGGCAGAGCCAGGATTAGAACCCATGATATGCATGAACGTGAACACTAGCACATGAACACATGTCTATATATGAGTGCACATACACACACACACACACACACACACACACACGTTGATGACTGAACAAATCTGATTGTTTTAAACTAACAACTGTAAAAGAGACAAGGGTGCATTTCAGAATCTTCTTCATCGTTCGTGTATGGTTTGAGTCCATTTTCTACATTAACATCAAAATGAAACATTTCCGGGTGTAACACTGCACAAGCAGGATAAGGTTCCAAGAGCCAGCCAGCATCACATCAAGCTCCGATGTGCGATAAATGGACGAGCACTGAGCCTTCCTCCATTGCTTCCGGCTTGAATGATGGGACGTGGGCTCAAGCTTATTAACGGGCTTTAATATACAATTATATGTTCCTATAAGGATGGTAAACGGCATAATGCTGCATAAACCACGGAATTCAATTTGATCGTCCCTGGAACAATGTTCACTGAACCAGACTCAATTCCTCCATTCTTCCCGGGGGCACCGGCGTGATGGGAAAAGGTGCCATTAAAGGACGAGATGCTCTTTGAGGGCACTCAACACAGTTTTCTGCATACAGTAAGTGCCCGGCTAGGCACTTTGTAGAAGTATAAGCTCGGTTTGGCATCCTGCAAATTGTAGGTGCCCAGTAAAGCACTCTGCACACAGCAGGTGCTCAGAACAGGGCTCTGCACAACTTGTCCAGTGCACACCCTACATACCTAGTACAGTGCTATGACCACAGTACATGCCCTGTCTGCCTTCCTGCCTAGACTGTAAGCTCATCATGGACAGGAAACGTGTCTGCCAACTCTGCTCTATTGTACTCTCCCGAGCACTAACTCAGTCAGTCAATCATATTTAATGAGCACTTACTGTGTGCAGAGCACTGAACTAAGCGCTTGGGAGAGTACAATATAACAATAGTCACATTCCCTGCCCACAGTGAGCTTACAGCCTAGAGAGGGAGACTGACATTAGTATAAATAAATAAATTGCAGCTATGTACATAAGTACTGAGGGGCTGGGAGGGCCAGGGCTACCCAGGATGGAGTGGGAGAAGGGGAAATGAGGCCTAGAAGAGGAAGGCTCTTACCATCATCATCAACATCATTATCATCATCATCAGATGGCAGGTTTTCAAGACTCAGGTCCAGGCCCTCCAAGGTTCTCATTCCAAAGAGAGAAGCAGTTGCCCTGCCTTTGGAGGAAGAGTCTGAAAAACAAGACAGAGGATGCAGGACTGGCCCATGCCATTGAAATGGATGAGCTCTTTTTTTTTTCAGAATGGTATTTGTTAAGCTCTTACTATGTGCCAGGCACTGTATTAAGCACTGGGGTAGATACAAGATCATCAGGTTGAACACAGTCCCTGTCCCACATGGGGCTCCCAGTCTTAATCCCCATTTTACAGATGAGGGAACTGAGGCCCAGAGAAGTGAAGTGACTGGTTCAAGATCACACAGCCAAGTGGAGGAGCCGGGATTAGAAACCAGGTCCTTCTGACTCACAGGCCCGGGCTCTAGCCACTAGGTCATGCTGCTTCTTGTGGGAAAAGCACAGGAGAATACAATAGAGACATGTTATCTGCCCTCAAGGAGCTTACAGTCTAGCAGGGGAGGCAGACATTAAAATTAATTATAGGTAGGGGAAGCAATCAAGTGTATAAACATAATTCATTCATTTATTCAATCGTATTTACTGAGTGCCTACTGTGTGCAGAGCACTATACTAAGCCCCCGCCAATTGTCAGCTGTGTGACTTTGGGCAAGTCACTTAACTTCTCTGGGCCTCAGTTCCCTCATCTGTAAAATGGGGATTAAGACTGGGAGCCCCGTGTGGGGCAACCTCATCACCTTGTAACCTCCTCAGCGCTTAGAACAGTGCTTTGCACATAGCAAGCACTTAATAAATGCCATCATTATTATTATTACAATACAGCAATAAATAAGCACATTTCCTGCCCACAATGAGTTTACAGTCTAGAGGGGGAGAGTAATAATAATTGTGGTCTTTGTTAAACACTTACTACATGTCAAACACACTACTTAGCATTGGGGTAGATACAAGTTAATCAGGTCCCACATGGTGCTCAGATTCTAAGTATCATCATCAGTGGAATTTACTGAACAATTACTGCGTGCAGAGCACTGTGCTGAGTGCTTGGGAGAGTGCAATATAACAGAGCTGGCAGACAGGTTTCCAGTCCACAAAAGCACTGAATCCCCATTTTGTAGTGAGAAAACCGAGGAACAGAGAAGTGAAGTGACTTGCCCAAGATTGCACAGCAGGTAAGGGATTAGAACCCATGCCCTCTGACTCTCAGTGCTGTTTCCACTAGGTCATGTGTTGTGGGGCTGGGGGCTGGGATAGTATAGAAGGGCATAGGTGATTCGGAACGGATGGAGAATTGGGTGGAGAGATGAGAGGTTAGTCATGGAAGGCCTCCTGGAGGAGATGAGATTTTATTTGGGCTTTGAACATGGGAAGAGCAGCAGTTTGTCAGATGTAAAGGGGGAGGGAATTCCAGGCAGGAGGGAGGGCGGGATGGGGGAGGGTGTCATTGGCGAGAGGGATGGGTGAATGTTTCTGCCTGTGCCAGAGTCATGAACAAGAGTGGAGGCTGATGGGATACGCAAGCCAAAGCAACACGGCCTAGCAGATAGAGCCAGGGCCTGAGAGTCAGAATGACCTGGGTTCCCATCCCGGCTCCGCCACTTAATAATAATAATAATAATGGCATTTATTAAGCGCTAACTATGTGCAAAGCACTGTTCTAAGTGCTGGGGAGATTACAAGGTGATCAGGTTGTCCCAAGGGGGCTCACAGTCTTAATCCCCATTTTACAGATGAGATAACTGAGGCCCAGAGAAGTGAAGTGACTTGCCCAAAGTCACACAGCTGACAAGTGGAGGAGCCGAGATTTGAACCCATGACCTCTGACTCCAAAGCCCGGGCTCTTTCCATTGAGCCACGCTGCTTCTCTGTCTGCTGTCGTCACTTGTCTGCTGTGTGACCTCGGGCAAGTCGCTTCACTCATCTGGGCCGCAGTTCCCTCATCTGTAAAATGGGGAGGAAGACTGTGAGCCCCACGTGGGACAGGAACTATATCTAACCTGATTATCTTGTAGCTACCCCCAGTGCTTAGTACAGTGCCTGGCCCACAGTAAGCGCTTAACAAATAGCATAAAAAAAAGCCGGGGGGGGGGCAGCTCTCAAGCGCTAGGTGCTCCTCCCCTCCCAAAGAACACCCTTACCCTGTGTCACTGACAGCCCTCCCCATCGGTCTCTCACAGCCCCCTCCTCCCCCACTCCCTCCCCCAACACCACACACACACAAATCCGCTAACGGAGCGCAGCGCGCCCATCATTCGGTCGTTTATGAAATCAAGTGATTTATGCAAATCGTTCGGATGAGTGCAGGTTTGATGCATTCGGTTATTAATTGATTTCCTCCATGTCCACTGCCACTCTGAACCACAGCTGAATTATAGCTTCCCCGGGCCCAGATCCGTCCTCACAACCGTCGGGATACACTCCCCGTCATTTTTTATGATCAATCAAATTGAATCACCGATCCATTTAATTTCCACTTCGAGCATGTAGCGAGTCTGTAATTAAACGAAACTAATTAACATTTTATCCTTAGCTGAAGACTGCGTTGACTCTGCTTTGATGGGATTCTAGGTTTGTGATGCCCTGCCAACCACCTACAAGATTTCTTCTCCAGCCCAAGCCACTTGGTCCCGCTGGGGATTTTCCATGGCAGGGTCAACGATGAGGACCCATTTCCAAAATCAATCAATCAATCGTATTTATGGATCTCTTACTTTGTTCAGGGCACTGTACTAAGCACTTGGGAGAGGACAACATGACAATATAACAGATAAATTCTCTGACCGCAATGAGCTTACAGTCTAGAGGAAATCAATTGATCAATCAGTGGTGTCAATCGAGCAGTGACACAGTGCAGAACACTGTACTAAGCGCTTGGGAGAGGACAACACAACAATTGAACATACACATTCCCTGCCCACAACGAGCTTACAGTCTAGAGGAAATCAATCAATTGATCAATGGTATTTATTGAGCGCTAACTGGGTGCAAAGCACTGTACTAAGCGCTTGGGAGAGTTCAGTCCAGTAGAGCTGGTAAAGAGCAACTTCCTGTTTCAAACACACAGAGGTTCCAGACTTCTTATTGAAAGATGGGCTGCGTTTATCGGCCATATGAAGCAGCGTGGGCTAGTGGATAGAGCACAGACCTGGGAGTCGGAAGGACCTGGGTTCTAGTCCTGACGCTGCCACTTGTCTGCTGCGTTACCTTGGGTGAGTCACTTCACTTCTCTGTGCCTCAGTTCCTTCATCTGTAAAATGGGGATGAAGGCTGTGAGCCCCATGAGGGACATAGACTGTATCCAACCTGATTAGCTTATGTCTAACCCAGCGCTTAGAACAGTGCCTGCCACATAGTAAAATGTTCAATAAACACTATAAAAAATATATTGGGGGTCTTGTGTCTAGACTGGTCTCTGTTCCTCGCCGGGTATTGATGCTGCCCTCCGGGAAGAATAGACCTGTCCTCTCCAGCACTCATCAGACCCTAAATACCCAGCCAAGTTGCGGAAAGAATCTGTAATGCCCCCGTTTTCCTCTGGTAATTGCTTTTCCTTCCTTATGTTTAACCAGAGAAAATGAACTATAATTTTAAATTTCTCTTTACACTCGCTATCTGATGCCGCATAAAGCAGGGATTGAATGCTGAAAAGGTGACAGAAACAGGGGGTCCAGCCCCCCGTGGACATTGTCCGGACGGAGGGACGGGAGGTCCAGGGCGGCCGGGTTGTCTGACTTTGGGGGCAGCCTTGGGCCTCCTCCCCGGCTCCTGGGGAGCTCTTCCGGGCTCAGCTGGCCATCTGGAATAGGCTGCGTTCAGCAAGGAGAGGGTTGGGAGAGCTGGATGAACGTTTGTTCATGGAGAGGGGAGCGAGTCGTGAAATTCCCTGGCCTGGAGCCACAAGCACATCTGGAAGCCGCTGACGCCCGTAGCTCTCTGGAGGAAGCAGCTCTTAAGCAGGAGACGTCTTCAGTCTGGGCGGTTCTGTAAGAAGCAGTGTGGCTCAGTGGAAAAGAGCCTGGGCTTTGGAGTCGGAGGTCATGGGTTCAAATCCCTGCTCCGCCACTTGTCAGCTGTGTGACTTTGGGCAAGTCACTTGACTTCTCTGGGCCTCAGTTACCTCATCTGTAAAATGGGGATGAAGACTGTGAGCCCCCCGTGGGGCAACCTGATCACCTTGTAACCTCCCCAGCACTTAGAACAGTGTTTTGCACATAGTAAGCGCTTAATAAATGCCATTATTATTATTAGTAGTATTCTGTAGCCAGGCAGTGAGGCGGGACATTGAGGATGGTTCCTCTTCATTGTGGGGACGAGATGGCCTCATGTCTCCCTCACAGCATGGTGTCACGTTGGGCTATAAATTATTTTCTTCTACTTATGTCTGTCTCCCCCTCTAGACTGTAAGCTTGTAGTGGGCAGGGTGTGTGCCTACCAACTGTGTTGTACTGGACTCTCCCAAGTGCTCTACACATAATCAGCACTGAAGAAATACCTTTGCTCAATTAGCATGTAGGAAGCCCTGCACTGGCACTGTAATATAAGAGCAAGCACCACCCCGGCCGGGGAATGCCCGTTAAGAAAAGCTGGGTGACACTTTGGAGAAAGCACAGGTCTGGGAGTCAAGGGGTTTTAGTTCCAATTTCAGATTCACCACTTACCTGCTGAGTGACCTTGGGTAAGTCACTAAACCTCTCTGAGCCTCTGTTCCCTCACCTGTAAAATGGGAATTCAATACCTGTTATCCCTCCTACTTGGACTATGAGCCCGTGCGAGACCTGATAAGCTTGTATCTACCCCAGTGCTCAGGTTTTTTTAGAAAAGTAGTGTGGTCTATCAATCAATCAATCAATCATATTTATTGAGCGCTTACTGTGTGCAGAGCACTGTACTAAGCGCTTGGGAAGTACAAGTTGGCAACATATAGAGATAGTCCCTACCCAACAGTGGGCTCACAGTCTAAAAGGGGGAGACAGAGAACAAAACCAAACATACTAACAAAATAAAATGTCTAGTGGATAGAGCATGGGCTTGGGAGTCAGAAGGACCTGGGTTCCAATCCCGGCTCTGCCACTTGTCTGCTGTGCAACTTTGGGCAAGTCACTTCACTTCTCTGTGCCCGTTACCTCATTTGGAAAATGGAGATTAAGACTGTGAGTCCCATGAATCCAAAACAGATTAGCTCATATCTACCCCAGCACTTAGAACAGAGCCTGGCATATAGCAAGGACTTAACAAATACCATTAAGAAAAGGGGAGGGGAGAGTTCAGGAAGACGAGCTCATTTCACAGATGCAGGATGAGGTACCCTTATCTTCAGCATCTTTTAGCGGCTCGGTCATCCAGTCGGAGCAGAGAGACATCCTCCAGGCATTCTGAGGTTCTCTCACAAGTGCTCTGGCACATACAAGAGGTAGGAGGGAAAAAAATGAAAAAAAAAAAGAGATGAAATGACTCCCTAGACTGTGAGAGTTCAAAAGGGATTGGGTTGGAAGGGGGCCAGGAGCTGTTGCATTCAAGGATTCCTGAGCAATCCTGCTAACACTTACATCTCTTTTCTGAAAGTTATTCTTCTGGGAGTGAAGCCAATGTCAAGGGACGACACTGCCACAATCTCTACACCAGTGAGCCCCGCATGTGGCAGAGCAAAGCCACTTCAGATCCAGAGGGGAAAGGGTCTTGTAGAACCAGGGGAATCAATCACTGTTTCCTACGTGCGTTTGAACTGGGCAGTGTTAGCTGGCATTAGGACGTTGGGCCTGGGCCCATCTCTCCGGCTGTTGCTTCGAGCCCAGCTCTCCGACTCTATCAAGATAAATGGGGAGGTTTAATGAACTGAATCTTATGCTGCAGAGAAACAGTGTGTCCTAGTGGAAAGAGCCCGGGACCTGGGTTCTAATACCATCTTTACCACTTGTCTGCAGAGTGACCTTGGGCCAGTCACTTAACTTCTCTGTGCCTCAGTTTCTTCATCTGTAAAAATGGGGATTAAGTCCTACTCCTTCCTACCTGGACTGTGAGCCCCATGTGGGACAGGGTCTGTGTCCCAGGTGCTACTTGTAAATGCCCCAGTGCTTAGAACAGTGCTTGGCACATAAGTGCTTACTAAGTGCCATAATTATTATTATTATCCTTCACTGGAGCCCCACTGGGGGTCACAGGGAGAGAGCAAGGGGGCTCTGGGGATGGGGAGATGTGGGTTATGATTATGATGGCATTTATTAAGTGCTTACTATGTGCAAAGCACTGTTCTAAGCGCTGGGGAGGTTACAAAGTGATCAGGTTGTCCCACGGTGGGCTCACAGTATTAATCCCCATTTTCCAGATGAGGGAACTGAGGCACAGAGAAGTGAAATGACTTGCCCAAGGTCACACAGCTGACAATTGGCAGAGCCGGGGTTTGAACCCATGACCTCTGGCTCCAAAGCCCGGGCTCTTTCCACTGAGCCATGCTGCTTCGCCCAATCTTCTAGTCCAATCTTATTACGTCATATCTACCCCAGTGCTTAGTGCAATGCCCGACACATAATAAGTGGTTAATAAATACCATAATAAAAAAAAAGCAGAGGACTTTCCATGATGCCAGCAAAGAGATAGGACATGTCCCTCCTACCTTGGCGATTTATGTGGGGGCACCAGCAGATGCCATGCGGTGGGGAGCGGCGATCCTGAAATAAGCAAGCGTCCGGGCTTCCCCTCTGCAGCTCCCGACTCGGATCTACAGCCAGCCTCTGGCGTGGAGCCCTTTCCAGCTCAAATCTGTTCCATTAGGGGAAAACAGCGATACTTATGTAAATCAATAATTGCAATGTGTGTGTGACACAGTAAATCCATAACATGCCCAGAGTCATGCTAAGTGCAACATTCATGCAATTCAGAAAACGTAATTCATTTGCGGGAGTGCTTAAGTACGTCTGATTCAATTACTCCCGTGTACTTGCCACAAGAAAGAAAAATACTTTGACTCTCTGGGATAAATATCTCCAGACAAAGCCACCTTCTCTTTAAGGAGGAAGGGGCTCTTGGCACATCTGACGTCTCGCTCTTAATCCCGGGTATTTTGCAAACACTCCTGAAATCCCGCTGGGCCTCTCTATGAAATCCCGGGATGGGCGGGGGCTGGAGGGGAGTGGGGTCGGGGGATGGGGGAGGGAGGATGGACACCCTCTCCCTGGTGATCTCTCTGGAGGAAACTGGTCAAAGGGATAGTGAAGTGAAGGGGCAGCAGTCCAGGCACCTTCAGACGCTGTCAAACACAATGGCACAACGAGGAATAGTGGATAGAGCCCAGGCTTGGGAGTCAGAAATGATCAGATAGTGCACTTTCAGCAATGACAATAAGAGTAGTTGTTGAGGAAGTAATAGTAGTGGCAGTAACCAGTCAGTTAATCATATTTATTGAGGGCTTACTGTGTGCGGAGCACTATACGAAGTACTTGGGACAGCAGACTATAATAATAAACAGACACATTCCTACACAATTAGCTTACAGTCAAGAGGGGGAGACAGATATTAATACAAATAAATAATAGTAGTGTTAGTAGTAGTGATATTTATTGAGTGTGCACCATACTAAGCACATGTCAAATATACAACAAGGAAATGATACATTCTCTGCCCACAAGGAACTTCTACTCTATTTGGCCAGGTCAAACATAAAGGTATTTATGAGAATAGTCATAGTACTACGCATAAGATATGTTGCTTTTGTAAAAACATTTTTACTTCTACAAAGTCCTTTCACATCAGTGATCAGCTTTTAGCATCACAACATCTCTGTGAAGTTGGGAGAGGCTTTTTACAGATTTAACAGATACGGAAGCTGTGGACCCAGAGGGGTTAAGTGACTTATTCAAAGACACGTTTCAGGCCAGGGGCGGAGCTGGGATGAGAACCCGGGTCCTCCTCTCTTTTCTAGTGTCTGACCAACTCATCCCTCGGTTTACAGTTCCATTTCATGAGACACTGTCCCCAGTCTTATCTCACTGCAACCCATGTGGTTCTGACTTGAATGAAAAAGTGCGTCCTGAAATCTGTGCCCCTTTCCCTCTAATTTCCATTCATCCCTTATTGTCTTATAATGTTCGACCGGAAATATATGTTGCAATATTGGGTGACATTATCTGTGTTCCTGGCGGGGTTATATGGCCATAGATCACCCGAACAGCTGATAAATCACCTGACTCCCCTTCCACCTCGTCTTTTTCAGAGGACAATTGGTAATAGGAACCTTCGCTTCCGATGTGACGCCTTGACTTCAAGCGTTTCTTCCAAGCCGAGGGCAGGGTACGATTTGTGTCCTGGTTGGAGTTCTGAGGAAGGAGGTGTGGGAGCCAGGAGCCAGGAAATGGGAAATGGGAAGCAGGAATTGAAAAATACTGGCAATAGGATCAAGGGCTTAGATGGCGTGGTTCCAGTTTTGCTGACTTGGCTTTAAGAACTTTATATGACCAGCCATTTCAGGCTGGCTGGAAGGTCATGCCAATTTAGGTGCCTACAGACTTTTCATTCTGAGGGCAGGAGTGAGGGAGAAGAGGGTCTGGTGTTGGTCTTCATGGAGCTAATGGCCACCATTTTGGGTCTTCTCAGCCCCAAAGTGAAATTGTCAGGTCATTTTGAGGGTGGGAGGGAGATGAGGGCAGGGGGTAGGCTTCATGGAGCGAACAGCTTCCATTTTGGGTCTTCTTAGCCCCAAAGAGAAACTTTTAAGTCATTCCAAGGGTGGGAGAGAGGGGGACGAGGGCCGGGAGTTGGGCTCCATGGGGCCAACGGCCTCCATTTTGGGTCTTCTCAGCCCTGAAGGGAAACTGTCAAGTGGAAACTGTAAGATTTCATCAGAAGGCTGGAGTGAGGGAGGATGAGAATCCAACGCAGACTGCTCCCCTCAGCCTGCCAGAGTGGGCATCAATGTATGCCGACAAACAGTCACACTGCGAACCAATCAGTAGGGATAATCAAAATACTTGTGATATGTTTTAAGTACTTATTATGTACAAAGTACTGGGCTAAGCACTGGAGTAGACACAAGATAATCAGATCAGTCACAGTCCCTCTCTCAAACAGGGCTCACAGTCTAAGGGAGTTGGAGAACAGGGGTCTTATCCCCATTTTCAGCATGGCTCAGTGGAAAGAGCATGGGCTTTGGAGTCAGAGGTGATGGGTTCAAATCCCAGCTCCAACAATTGTCAGCTGTGTGACTGGGCAAGTCACTTAACTTCCCCCTTCTAGAATGTGAGCCCACTGTTGGGTAGGGACCGTCTCTATATGTTGCCAACTTGTACTTCCCAAGCGCTTAGTACAGTGCTCTGCACACAGTAAGTGGTCAATAAATACGATTGATTGATTAACTTCTTTGTGCCTCAGTTACCTCATCTGTAAAATGGGGATTAAGACTGAGCCCCCATGGGAAAATCTGATCACCTTGTAAAGCCCCCAGCACTTAGACAGTGCTTTGCACGTAGTAAGCGCTTAAAAACTGCCTTTATTATTATTTTACACATGAGGAAACTGAGGCACAGAGTTGTTACAAAAGTTGCCCAAGGTTCCCCAGCAGGCAAATGGTGGAGCCAGAATTTGAACCCGGGTCTCCTGACTCCCAGGTTCGGGCTCTTTCCACTAGGTCATGTGGCTTCAACCAATTCATGAATCAGTAGAACTTCTTGAGCACTCACTCTGTGTGATACACTGTGCTGAGTGCTTGAAAGAGTCCAATGCAACTAGTAGACGTGATCCCTGTCCTGGAGGAATTTACAAGTCCTTGGCAAGTCACCTAACTTCTATGTGTCTCAGTTTCCTCATCTGCAAAATTGGGATTCCATGCCCACTCTCCCTCCTACTCGAACTATGAGCTCCACGTGGGACCTGATGAACTTGCATCCACCCCAGTGCTTAGTACAGCACTCAACGTATATTAAGAGCTGAGCAAATACCATTCATTCATCCCATCGTATTTACTGAACACTCATCATCATCATCATCATCATTAGAGAAGCAACGTGGCTCAGTGGAAAGATCACAGGCTTTGGAGTCAGAGGTCATGGGTTCAAATCCTGGCTCCGACAATTGTCAGCTGTGTGACTTTGAGCAAGTCACAACTTCTCTGTACCTCAGTTACCTCATCTGTAAAATGGGGATTAAGACTGTGAGACCCCCGTGGGACAACCTGATCACCTTGTAACCTCCCCAGCACTTAGAACAGTGCTTTGCACATAGTATGTGCCTAATAAATGCTATCATTATTATTATTATTATTACTGTGTGCAGAGCACTGTACTAAGCACTTGGGAGAGTACAATATAACAATAATAGCCCCATAATAATATAACACTAATACCACAATAATTATTATCATTACACTCAAGAGGAGGAGGTAATAATAATAATAATAATAATGGTATTTGTTAAGTGCTTACTACAGGCAAAGCACTGTTCTAAGCACTGTAGACACAAAAACAAATTGTGGGTAGGGGAAATCAAAGAGGCACTCCTGAGGTGGCAGCGGCTAAAGAGTTAAGATCAGAGTGAGAAAAGAGAATCTTTTCCTACTCCTATCACCCCACCCCCTGGCCCCCAAACACACACACACGCTCTAGATGGGCGCATGCCAGGCGGAATCAAAAATCAATCTCCCCAGGGGATGATTGCTTACCCGACAAGGTTCTTGTCAGCAGACTCTAGATGATCCAGGGGATGAATCTTCTCAAAGGGAGCAGCAATCACTCTCACCCAAAATCTTTATCCCTCTCTTCCCAGGGCTAAAGTAAAGGAGGAGGAGAGGGACGAGGGTCTCTCTCCCAGACCCCAGTTTTGAGTCTGGATCAGAGCTGGGCAGCGGCAACCACTTCTTGGAGACACCGAGGACCCCAGTGGAAGGAGACAGGGAAGTGTATGAAAAGATGGAGTGACCATGCCTGATGTTGGGTGGACCAGGGAGAGAGAACCATTGAATTGCCACCTTGGGACTCAGGGGAGAAAGAGGAGTAAAGGGAAATCGAGGCATGTGGAAACTGGGCTCAGGTTGTAAAATGGTGGCTTTGGGTAGATCTCCAAACTTAACAGGTCCCCTCTTCATACCTGTCTCTTTCCCAGTGTCTCAGTCTGGACCATTCATCACCCCTGACTCCCCCCCGGGGACACAACATGGACCATTCCACCCCCTGGCTCTCCCCTCTCCATCCCTGACTCTCCCCCAATAAGCCAGTATGGACCATTCAACACCCCTCTCCCCCTCCATCCTGTAGACTATAAGCTGACCGTGGGTAGGGAACAGGTCTACCAACTCTTGCACTGTACAACTCCCAACTGCTTAGTACAGTGCTGTGCACATAAGTAAGCTCTCAATAAGTACCACTGATAATGATGATGATAATAATAATAATGATGGCATTTATTAAGTGCTTACTATGTGCAAATCACTGTTCTAAATGCTGGGGAGGTTACAAGGTGATCAGATTGTCCCACGTTCACAGTCTTAGTCCTCATTTTACAGATCAGGTAACTGAGGCACAGAGAAGTTAAGTGACTTGCCCAAAGTCACACAGCTGACCATTGTCGGAGCTGGGATTTGAATCCATGACCTCTGACTCCAAAGCCCATGATCTTTCCACTGAGCCATGCTGCTTCTCTAATGATGATGATGATGATGATAGTTTCTGAGTCTCCCCCAGCAACTAAAGATAGGGTGATCTTATTCAGAAAGGTGAGGAGCGAGAGGCTGGTTGGGAGAAAAAAGGGGCCAGCCAATCAATTAATCAATCAATCATATTGATGAAACACCTTCTAAACGCTTATTGCAGACAGACCCAAAAGGATTTTCGGATAGAAGACAGGTGCTGTGTTTGTGTGTGTGTGTGTGGAGAAGACTAGTTGGCCTCAGGTGTAAAGAGACCCAAAGTCCCTTAATTTACCCGGTGAATTCCTCCAGGTGGAAGAAGAGGAAATCAGAAACACCCTTCCTTTTCCATCACCAGCGCATGAGCCAAATGGAACTGGGGTATCCCCTTCCCCCGATCTCCCTTGAGAGGCACCAACTTGGTGCATTTGAGGGGCAAAGTCGCAATCAATTAGCGGCTCGTTTGTCGGGAGATTCCGGGGCTGGAGGTGGGGGTGGTGTGGGGAGGCACACCCCCATGGGTAATAGGAAATGAAAAGTCGAAATAACCAAGCAGGACAATTTTCCAGAACCATCCCTCAGCTTTATAAACTAATTCTCCTCTAATGGCCCCTTTTAACGTAATTTATCGTTTCATCATTACCCTTTTTGTATTAGTAATTATTTCTAAAATACCAAAGAACCAGCTTTTTATCCCCGGTCCTTTCCCGGCTTTGATTTACGGTTTTCCTCCTGCCAGGCTCCATCTTCTCGAGGTTTGACATTTCCAACTCTTTATCGCTCCCCGACTTTCTTGCCTTTGCCACGACTCTGAAGGTGACCGGCTCTCTTCTCGTCGGTCGGCGATTAAATGCATCAACTATTGCTTTATCATCTCCACTATTTATCCACACGGCCCATTAAAACATTCAGGTTTGAGAGGTATATCGAGCGCTGAGAGCACCCTAACAAACAAATATTTCCTATGAAAGGAGACTTCTTTTGCTCTGTTGGCCAAAAGAGGCGTTCAGAGGAAAAGCAGAAAATCTTTAATATTTTATTGATCAGATCTAAACCTTCTGCCCAAAGTGGCAATTAAATTTCAATTAAACTGACTGAAAGCATCATATTAAATTTCAGCCCTTTACGAGCTATCAGATAATGCTGCAGGACAAATCTTTAGTATGATCACACTCTTTTGAAATTATATTATCCTGTTCATTCACAATAAAAGTGACAGTTTTAGGTATACTTTCAATATTTCTTGAATATAAACCCTCTAATGAACACATTTTATTGCCTTTAAATCAATTATTATTGGATATTTTAATAAAGTGGATTGAGCACTTTGTTTTACACACTGCTTAGAAGTTATTATATTTTGCAGTCAGCACGGCGAAGAAGGAATCGCAAAAAAGCGGGACAAAGCCTAGAGGTGGTGGGGAAGAATGACTGCCTGCAGGAATGACAGCCTATCCGTCTGTCTGTCCTGCTTCCCTCAGGCGGGGGAACCATTAACCAGGCTCTGCTGTCGATAACAATAATTGTGATATTTGTTTAGCACTTACTCTGTGCCAAGTGCTGCACTGAGAACCAGGGCAGGTCCAGTGGTAGCAGAATGGAGGAAGTCCCTACCCCAAATGGGCTCAAGATCTAAGGGGGAGGGGATGACCCCACTGTCAATCCCTGGAAACGGTTGTAAATTGGATCCGATTTTCTTGGAGGAACAGGGTTACAGTGGGGGAATTGGTCCCTGACATGAGGATGGCTACCCCGTGGTTGCCATAGTGACCCAGTGACACGGAGTAGGGGGTGGGTGTGAGGGGTGGGGGGATCAGCATTCAGGTAGCCAGCCTTGAAGTCATCGGGAGGAAAATGGGCAGTTGGACCCCAGTGGCTGATCCTGAAGATGTGTTCCCTCCTCCCACTCCCCACTCCCACTGCCCGCTACCCTTCCCCAAACAACAGGGGCTTGAAACCATTTCCCCATTTCCCCATGACTCCCCTGCTCTCTTTGCCATAGCCTGCACCCCCGGAGCTGACACCAAACAGAGGCTAGTGTCTTAAAGCCGAGACTTATGGGTCATAAAGCCGAGACCCGCGTGCCATCCAGTGGAAGCTGATGTTTGGTAAAATAGGATGGATGTGTCGTGAAGAAGAATCCCACGTGGGGCATAGCCATAGCGGGGACGGCTGTGGAGGCACTAAGTGACACTCGTTGGAATTTGAAATGTCTTCAGTTGTGGGCTTCCTGTAACTAACACTTGATCGATTGACTGATTGACTTCCAGTTAGGGTCCAATCCCATCGGTGCCAAGCTGCCCATGCCTGAGAGGGGGGCTCAGCCGCTGGGTGGGGGTATGTAGTGATGGAGGTGGAGGGAGAGGTCCCACACCAGCACCAGAACCAGCCTCCCCCCACCCCACTGCTCCGCCTCCTCTTCCCTCCCCTTCCATGGGCCCAGCAGGGAACAGCCTCATCCTGGGGAGTCCAGCCCCGAGCCCCCTCCCCAGGGCAGACCCTCCCCACACCCATTCAACCTCTTTTCTCCCCAGCACCAGCCCACTCCAAAGGCATCCAAGTGTAAACCAACCATCTGACCTGGGGGGGTCGACATCCGCAAACTCTCCCGCAAATACCAAGGAGCAGTGTGGCCTAGTGGAAGGAGCCTGGGCCTGGGTGTCAAATGACTGGGTTTTAATCCCGCCTCCACCACATGTGCACTGTATGACCTTGGGCAAGTAATTTCTTCACTTCTCTGGGCCTCAGTTACCTCATCTGTAGAATGGGGATTAAGACTGTGAGCCCCACGTGGGACAGGGACTGCGTCCAACCTGATTACGTTGCATCTACCTGAGCACTTAGTGCAGTGACTGGCACATAGTAAGCGTTTAACAAATACCATAAAAAAATACTGGCACACACGGAGAGAGAGAGAGAGAGAGAGAGAGAGAGAGAGAGAGAGAGAAGGGGGACAACTTGATAGAGAGATTATGAGTTGATCAATAAAGGAGTGATGTTTGATGGATAAATGAAAGGATGAAAGCTTCACTAGGGTGAGAAAGGTAGAGGACAAATAGATAGACACAGATGGACAGGCTGACAGGCAAACGTATAGATAGCTAGGTAGATTGGTAGACAGATTGGTAGATAAATGGATTGATAGATGGATAGATTGATAGACATATTATTGGTAGGTACACACTCACATTCACAGATAGACAGGCAGACAGTAGACAGACCAGATGTGTACTAGGTGGAGCGAGGGACAGGTAGATGATTGATGGATAAATGGTAGAAGGATGATTGACACATCGATAAACAGAGAAATAAGATAGGTGATAGACAGATATTTAGATAGGTGATAGGTGGAGGGATACCAAAGAGGTAGCTACTTGGTAGATAGTTGATCAGACAGCCATATCTATACATTTTGAGAGAGACAGAGACAGTCCTTTTTTGGTACTCATTAAGCACTTCCTGTGTGTCATTCCCCCAGCCTGGTGCTCCCGTCCCACCCAATCCACCAGTCCACAGCCTCTCCCCATCTTCAAAGCCTCCTGAAATCCCACCTCCTCCAGGTAGCCTTCCCCTGGACCCCATTGCATCAACCCAACTCCCACCCTCAGCACTGTGAGTCTCATGCCTCTCCTCAGCACTAGTGAACAAGGGTATAGTTCCATTTATTCATACATTTCAATTATTTATTCATTTATGTATCTGTCCATTCACCTATTTTTGTTCATTATATTTGTTACATGCTTACTATGTGCCAGACAATGTACCAAGCGCAGGAGTAGATACAAACAAGTCAGGTCAGATACAGTCCATGTCCCACATGGGGCTCACAGTCTTAATCCCCATTTTACAGATGAGGTAACCGAGGCCCAGAGAAGTGAAGTGACCTGCCCAGGGTCACACAATAGACAAGTGGTGGAGCCGGAATTAGAACCCAGGTCCTCCGACCCCCAGGCCTGGGCTCTATCCACCAGACCGTGCTGCTTCTCTATTTGTTCAGCCATTTTGCCCGGTGTGTTTGTGCTGCTTTAAGTTTTATACTTGTTCTTCCTCCGGTTTTCACTCTCTTTAAATAAATTTTGTTTCTCTCCCCCAATTAACTGTAAACTCTATGAGTGCAAGCACAAGCGCTTGCACTCCTAAGTGCTTAGCACAATGCCTAGCACAGAGTAGGTGCCCCATGAATAGCATCGATTCAGATTGTCTTCTGTGTGCTGAGCACTTAATTGGTCACCACCTGAGTGCAGAGCCCCGAATAAAAGGCTCGGGAACATGCAAAGTAGAAGACAGCGACTCCTGCCCTCAAGGAGCTTACAAGCAACAGTATTTACCCAGGGCCTTCTGTGTGCACAGTATTGTGCTGAGAGCTTGGGAGAGCACAATAGAGTTATTAGATACCACTCCTGCCCTCAAGGAGCCAACAATCAATGAGCCCATACCTTAAGCAGAGCACTCTAGTGAGCACTTGGGAGGCTGCAGAGCACTCTTGTGAGCACTGGGAGAGAACAATAGAGTTAATAGATGTGACCCCTGGCCTCAAGAAGTTTAAATCAACAGTATTTACTAAGCGTCTACTGTGTGCAGGCCACTGTACTGAGCACCTGGGAGAGCACAATAGAGTTAGACGGTATGATCCCTGCCCTGGAGTTTAAGTTAACGGTATTTACCAAGAGTCTCCTGTGTACAGAGCACCATACTGAGCGCTTCTTTTGGGTCAGTCATTCAGTCAGTCATATTTTTTGAGCGATTACTATGTGCAGAGCACTGTACTAAACGCTTGGGAGAGTAAGATGTAGCAATAACAGACATATTCCCTGCCCACAGCGATCTTACAGTCTACACTGGGACTGTGCAGAGTACTGTACTGAGCACCTGGTGGAGTCCGAGACAGGTGACAGACACAATCACTGCCCTCAAGGGGCTCACAACTGGAGAAGCCCTCATCTAGGGTCCCATTAAGAACACACGACATCTCTCCACAAGATGTTTCCCGCCCTACCCAGAGCAAGCCAATCTTTCTGTCAAGAAAGCTTCTCTCCGAAGCAGAAAGTCCCCTCCTCTTCCCCGTCCCACCCCCCGAGATCAAAACAGACCCTAATAAATGACTATCTTTCCTTCGAACCAGTGGCCCCCCTCAAGCCATTTTGAGGGTGGGTGGGAGCTTTCGTGGGAAGGGGAGATTCTAAGGATGGGGGTGGGGTAAAGGATGGTTTTCACTTTGGTCTATTTATACCCCAGGTGCCTGTCTCCGTCACACTCTTTCTCTTTAATCTCGTTGGAAGGTACGGCTCACTCGCTCTTATTTTACTGACTCAATCACAGCCACACTGTCACTTTTCATAAAATGGTCACCGCAGAACCCAACCCATCAAGTCAATTTTTGATTCTGCAGTCGGTAATTTAGTGCCTTTATAGAATTGCAATTTCAGGCCTCACTGCTTGTTTTTCTAAAATGTACTTTAGGAATTAGCCCCCTCCAACCACAAATCAGTTGAATTTATGCACAGTTGTAATACAGTTTATGGCCTCATGGTACATTGCTTCAAAAACAGCAGATGTGAAATTATGATAAATATAATGAGTGTTTTTTGCTTGATCTGACGGAGACGAGAAGGATCTGGTACGTGTTTACCTTTGCCATACAGTACATTTAATGTCTTAGTCAGGAGCTCTGACAATCCCTGATTAATGCCCTCATCTCTTTTATTAAAGATAAGAGGAGCACTGCAGTCAGGAGATAGAGAGGACACCATAAATCTTCGTAAAATGAGCAGTCAAATAATCACTCATCAGAAATAAAATCTACATACATTAACACGGACACTCAGCCTCCCGCGCCCACGCCCTTAAAAAGCACCGCGAGACGGTGGCTCTGGTGAAGTTTTTCATTTCCACCGGTTCTGGAGGTGGAACGGTCGGGGTCTCCCGGCGTCGACGCGGGGCCTTGGCATTTCCAGCCCGGGTGGGTGCCCGGGTGGCTTGTCATTACATTAAGAGCAGGGAGCAGAGCACAATTAAGCGATTCGCTCGAAAGACATAATGCTGATGTATGCTCGCAATTAATCACAGAATACATTAGACAATGATGGGTGACCTACAGATTTTTGACAAAATAATTTTTCATCGTGTTGGCGATTTCTTAGCCTAATATGTCTGCTAGGCACAGAGTCCAAACCTGTCATTTACTCCATCTATACTTGACAGACGGCAGCCTGTCTTCTAGACAAAATGAACATTATCTGTGCTCACTAGACATTTAGTGTAGGGCTTAGCTTATGACTAATGATAATAGGCAGACAGAAATGTTAGCAACTGAAATAATGTTCCCTTTGTTAAAGAAATTTCTTGAGGTAGAATTTTTTTGCTCCCAAAGACCCATAAAGATAAAAACTGGTTGGAATCTGGATTTTGAAGGCGACGACCGTTTTGCCTCCACCAGAATTAACAGAAGGACGTAACATTTTTTTTCATTAACATCTCATTAGAATACAGATTCCTGCCTAGAAGGGCCCTCTCCGGCTGGGAACAGAGCTATGGAGGACAACCTGGAAGTCGGGGCTTGGAGAAAGAAGGGAAGACCGGGAGCCTCTTAGGTGCCTCTAGACTGTAAGATTGTTGTGGGCAGGGAATGTGTCTATTGTTACACTGTACTCTCCCAAGCGCTTAGTACACTGCTCTGCACACAGTAAGTGCTCAATAAATACAATTGAATGAATGAATGCCTAGGGCAATCCCCCCTTTCCCCCGGGAAGGTGTTTTAGGAAGAGAGGAGAGGCCCCGGAGTGGCTCGCTGTGTGCAGAGCATTGTGCGGAGTGCTTGGGAGAGGACAATACAATAGAGTAGGCAAACACGATCTCTGCCCACAAGGAGCTTTCGGTCTAGAGGGGGAGACAGATTTTTAAATAAATTACAGATAGGGTGGAATTGTGTCTAAACCTTCAACCGGGGTCAAATCTGCACCTTTTAATGAACAACATGGCCTGGACATTTTGGGGGGAGCCCGGAGAAGCAGCAGAAGCGACTTTTCATTATTGCCCCTAGGAAAACATCCTTTCGGTGGGAAATTTTCCTTTGGATTCAGGAACCGAATCCCCATTAGGCTTAATTGGAATCATGGCAGCCACTGAAAGGAGAATTTACCCTGGGGGTTTGGGCTGGGGGGCGGGGAGAGTTAATGGGGGGGAGGCGGAGGGGAGAGGGTTGAGAGGACAAATTGGCAAGAACATGAAAATAGTAAAGTCTAATCTCAATGATCCATTCACCTGCTCATCCACTCAATCACAGATAAAGACATTTGTCTTAAATAAAAACAAATATAATAATGTTGTACTGTACTCTCCCAAAAGTTTAGTACAGTGCACTGAAAATAGTAAACATTTAGTAAATATGAGTGGTTGATTGATTGATATGTTAGCCTCTCTAAACTGTAAGCTCCTTGTGGGTGTGGAATGCACCTACCAACTCTGTTATATTGTACCCTCCCAAGCGCTTAGAAGAGTGCTCTTCACACAGTGAGCTCTCAATAAATGTGATTGACTGATTGATTAGCTCGTGTGAAATACTTGACTGCACTGAAAGCCCAGTAAATTCAACGTCTGGGCTCATTGCTTTGAGAGGAGGCAGCCTGGTCTGGTGAATTGTACTCTCTTAAGGACTAGGTAATAATAATGATAATGCTGGCATTTATTAAGCACTTACTATGTGCAAAGCACTGTTCTAAGTGCTGGGGAGGTTACAAGCTGATCAGGTTGTCCCAAGGGGGGCTCACAGTCTTAATCCCCATTTTACAGATGAGGTAACTGAGGCCCAGAGAAGTTAAGTGACTTGCCCAAAGTCACACAGCTGACAATTGGCGGGGCCGGGATTTGAACCCATGACCTCTGACTCCAAAGCCCAGGATCTTTCCACAGAGCTACGCTGCTTTCTTCCTTCCATGTTTATCATGATAGCACATTTGTATGTGGATGCTAAGATAATAATAATAGTACCTTAACTACTCTGTGCCTCAGTTACCTAATCTGGAAAATGGGAATTCAAACTGTGAACCCCATGTGGAACAGGGACTATGTCCAACCTGATTAGCTTGTATCTACCCCAGTGCATAGAACAGTGTCTGGCACATGGTAAGCATTTAACCAATACCATAAAAATAATAGGGATGATGACGATAAACATGACAATATAATAATAATGAAAATTATGACTGCAATGGTGAGTCTTATGATGAGGATGACAATAATAAGCAACTTCTTTTTTCTTCAGATGCCATCACGTTGTTTCTGACCCTTTGTGACTCCGTGGACATACACTTTCCTGAAGGTCCCATCTTCTGTTCTAAAGTCATTCTGGTATGTTTATTCATTGAATTTTCCTAGTAAAGATAAGGAGTGGTTTACCCTTGCCTTCTTCTGCCCAGTAAACACTTAAGTCTCTGCCATTGTCTTTGATCAATGTTCTGATCACTTGATCATCCACCTTTGATTCTTTCCCATCCCACTGCTCCCCAGCACAGGTGAATCGACTTTTCCTATGCTTTGGCTGAGACCTTTCCATTATGGGTAGCTCTTTATGGCATACCTCTAAGCTTCATCAGTGTGCGCAAACTCCCGCCACAGTAAGGCATTGATTTATAGGAGAGAATAATAAGAATAACCAATGATAATGATGGTGGGGGTGATGATGATAATAATAACATTAATAACACCAGCAATAATAATGATATCACCTCACCCTTGCAAACTACTTAATAGTCTCAAAGTGCTTTCACATTATTGATATCATTTGGTCCTCACAAAATCCCTGTGAGGAAGTTTTACTCTTCCTGTTCTACAGATGAGAAAATGGGGGCCCAGACAAGTCCAGCAACTTGCCCCAAAACACCCAGCAGCCCAGCTGGGTCTAGAACACGGATCTCCTAGCTCCCCACTCTGGGCTCTATACACCAGACCACACTGCCTTTATGAAACCCCTCTAGAATGTAAGCTCACTGTGGACAGGAAACTTGTCTACCAACTCTATTATACTGTACTCCCCTGAGCACTTAGTATGGTGTTCTGCACACAGTAAGCATTAAATAAATATGATTGATTGGAAATCTGCAGCTCCTAGAAAGTATCCCCGGGGGAACCCCTGACTCCTGCCTCACTCTGGAGCCTGGATATCCCTCTCCCTGGTCCCCAGGAACATGAACCACAGGGTTGGGAAGCAAAAGCAGAGTTGGAGGCCGTTTGCACTGGAAAGGAATGTAATGAACGGAAAGGTGATGGGTTCCATGTCTGTCCAGATACAGGATGGGCTGACTGAAAAAGACATAGTCACCATGGTATCAGACCGGTGGCCACTGCAGAAAAAAACTGGACTGTACCTGCAGCATCAAACCAGATGGTCACCTCAGCATGGACCGGATGCTCACTGCAGTGCCTCTTGGGCATCAAACTGGATGGCCACTGCAGTATGGAACCAGACTGTCTCCCTTCTAGACTGTGAGCCCATTTTGGGGTAGGGGCCATCTCTATATGTTGCCAACTTGTACATCCCAAGTGCTTAGTACAGTGCTCTGCACACAGTAAGCGCTCAATAAATACAATTGAATGAATGGTGGTATCCAAATGGACAGTCGCCCCAGCATCTAAACAGATGGTCAATATGGTATGGACTGAACCACCACGACAGATTCTGCACCTGCCTCAGTGAAATTTACTGAGCACCTACCATGTGCAAAACACTGTACTAAGCTGTTGGGAGAGCATGGTACAACAGAATTGGTAGATACATTCCCTGCCCACAGAGAGCTTAGATTCTAATGGGCATATGGGCATGAGTGGATCTGACTTACGGGCACTAGTTCTGGAGCTGAGTCCATCCCTGTCCCCGGGGACGGAGGCTCGGTCAGGAGGTAGTTGGTGAAGAGAGTCACTTTGGGCTGAGGTTCATTTGGCGGGCAGCACTTCGGTCCTGTATGGCCCTCCAGCCTGCCACCTCATCCTGCTGCAACCGATCGGAGCTTATTTCCTATCTTGCATTTGAGAACCTAGGCATGGGCCTCTTGGATTCTGCCTTCGTCATCTCTGGGTCTGGCTTTGGGAATCGGGGAGGAACACAGATGTGGAATAAGATGAGGAACCGCCTAGGACCTGTGGCTAAAAGCGCCGGAGGAGTTCTGATGACACTACAGAGTCAACAATTAACAGAGGTGTTAAGTCTCTCTCTATATCTATTTACATCGCACCTATCACTTTCCAGAAATGTGGAAGCCCTCGGAGCCACAAATCCATCTGTCTGCTGTTTCCCGTGAAAGCTGAGGAAATGCTGGGAGATCCGCCGCCTTCTGGACTCCAGTCCAGAGGAGTCGGTTGGTGAATCCGTTGAACAGAAGCAAGAGGGACCAGGCTTCCTTGGGTGGGGTAGTCAGGGGGACCATTGTCTCCACAAGTGGCCAGTGGTAAAGGTCAGTCAGTCAGCCAGTGGATTGAATTTACTGAGCACTTACTGTGTGCAGAGCACTGTACTAAGCACTTGGGAGAGTACAAAATAACAATAGACACATTCCCTGTCCACAGCGAGCTTACAGTCTAGAGGAGGAGACAGACATGAATGGAAATCAGTAAATGACAGATATGGACAAAAGTGCTATGGGGCTAGGTGGGGAGATGAATATTAATAATTATGGTGTTTTTTAAGTGCTTACTATGTGCCAGGCACTGCACTAAGCACTGGGGTGGGTACAATTACATCGGGTTGGATACAGTCCCTGTCCCACATGGGGCTCACAGTCTCAATCCCCATTTTACAGATGAGGTCACTGAGGCCTAGAGAAGTGAAGTGACTTGTCCAGGGTCACACAGAAGACAAGTAACAGAGCCAGGATTAGAACCGATGACCTTCTGACTCCCAGGACCGTGTTCTATCCACTACACCATGCTGCTTCAATAATAATAATAATCATTCCCTTGAATAAAGAGAACAAGTCAGGGTGATGCAGAAGGGATTGGGAGAAGAGGAAAGCAGGGCTTAGTCAGGGAAGGCCTCTTGGAAGGCTTCAAAGGGGGAGCGTAATTCAGCTCCACCCCTTTGCGGGGATCACAGCCACTGCCGCTGAAAGGTTTGGTGGGAGGCCTTATAACAACCAATACAAAAGTAATATTGACTATCTACTGAAGCAGCGTGGCTCAGTGGAAAGAGCACGGGCTTTGGAGTCAGAGGTCACGGGTTCAAATCCTGGCTCCGCCAATTGTCAGCTGTGTGACTTTGGGCAAGTCACTTAACTTCTCTGGGCCTCAGTTACCTCATCTGTAAAATGGAGATGAAGACTGTGAGCCCCCTGTGGGACAACCTGATTGCCTTGTAACCTCCCCACTGCTTAGAACAGTACTTTACACATAGTAAGAGCTTAATAAATGCCATCATTATTATTATTACTGTGTGCACAGAACACTGTATTGGGCGCCTGATACAGCTCACTGCACATACTGAAATGCCCTGTACATATTAAGGATTGAGTGAGTGAATGTATGAGTGAATGAATGAATAATTAGATTGATCCAATGTACAGTTTTTGAACCCCCAAAATTTCCCCTAGAAAATTCCTCTTCCAAGGCATGTCTTTTCCCACACTGACCAGATGGATTAAGCCGGACAACTCCCCCAAGCCAGAGCTGAGGACTCTTGCAGTTCTGGACAATTCAGGCCCAAGCTACCTTTGTTTCCCAGTTCTTCCGGAGAAAGCAGGGTGCTGGTCAGAATTAGTGGACTATCTGGCTCTTCCCAGCCTGGCCTGGCCTGGTCCCTTGGAGCCATGCATGTGGCAATGGAGGAAGAGGAACGACACAACATGGCATGGCCTAGCGGATATAGCACAGGCCTGGGAATCAGAAGGACCTGGGTTCTAATCCCAGCTCCGCCACTTGTCTGCGGTGAGACTTTGAGCGAGTCTCTTCATTTCTGTGCCTCACTTACTTCATCTGTAAGATGAGGGTTAAGACACTGAGACCCATGTTGGACAGGGACTGTGTCCAACCTGATAAGCTTGTATCTACCCCAGTGCTTAGAACAGTGTTTGACCCATAGTAAGCGCTTAACAAATGCCATTATTATTATTATTATTATATATCCCCACTTCCCTCCAGACTCTGGATCCAACACCAGGAGGCCTTCCCAGACTGAGCCTCCGTTTTCCTCTCCTCCTCCCCATCCCCCCTACCCTACCTCCTTCCCCTCCCCACAACACCTGTATATATGTCTACACAGATTTATTACTCTATTTATTTTACTTGTACATATTTACTATTCTATTTATTTTGTTAATGATGTGCATCTAGCTTTATTTCTATTTATTCTGATAACTTGACACCTGTCCACATGTTTTGTTTTGTTGTCTGTCTCCCCCTTCTAGACTGTGAGCCTGTTGTTGGGTAGGAACCGTCTTTATATGTTGCCAACTTGTACTTCCCAAGCGCTTAGTACAGTGCTCTGTACATAGTAAGTGCTCAATAAATATGATTGAATGAATGAATCCTCCCCAGGTGAGTTCACTGGCAGGACTTCATAGGCTCCAAGTCATGAACAAGGAGGCAGACCCAAGCACAACCTCCAGCGGGGAGCCACAGGGAGAGACAGACCTGATGCCAGCTGTTTGCCAGATGGGCACCTGGAAGCCTGGCCCCCAGGAATACTAAAATCATTCTGGAAGCGACTTAGTCTCCTGTTTGGCCTCCCACCCAGTGGTTAGTACCAGAATAATAATTTATACTAACTTTGGCATTTGTTAAGTGTTTACTATGTGCCAAGCACTGTACAAAAACCTTGGGATAGATACAAGTTAATCAGGTTGCACACAGCCCCTAACCCACACATGGCTCACAGTCTAAGTAGGAGTAGGAAATGGGTACCTATTTGGCAGCCTCCCTGGGAATGAGGAGGGGGCTGGGAATGCCTTCCTGGACTGGCATTACAGGGCATTACATTCATTACTTGGAGTATTTACTAAGCACTTGCTAAGTACCCAGTGCTTGGTCGATATAATGGGGATTGGGACTATGAAACCCCGACATGGGACAGGGACTGTGTCCAACCTGATTTGCTTGTGTCCACCCCAGCACTAGTACAGTGCATGGCACATAGTAAACGCTTAACAAGTACCACAATTCTACTTATTATTAGTATTACAAGAAGATCAGACCAGACACAGTCCCTGACCCATGTGGGGCTTACAGTCTGTAAGAGAGGGAGAGCATTTTACAGTCCCATTTTACAGCTGAGGAAATCGAGGCCCTGGAAAGTTAAGAGACTTGCCCAAGGTCCCACAACAGACCAGTGGCAGAGCTGGGACTAGAAACCAGGGCTCCTGAAGTTCTGTGCTCTTTCCCTAAGGCCTCGTTTCCTCTCCAACCAACCAATCGATCAATCAATGATATTTATTGAGTGCTTTCTATGTGCAGAGCACAGTACTAAGCGCCTGAGAGAGTACAGTACAGTAGAGTGGTAAACACGAGACCTGCCCTCATGAAGTTTACAATCTAGTCAGATAGTCTAGCTAGAGGAGAGTTGAGGAGTTGGGAGACCCTAACTAACAGCCCTTGGGGCCTCCCTGAGTGCTTATTACACTGTTTAGCACGTAGTAAGCCCTTAACAAATACCAGAATTTTTATTATTATTACACAGCGGTTAATGGGCTGAAGCATGGCCTGTTTGAATGGCTTACAGCCTGGATCTGAGAAGCAAGGGTTCTACCCAAATTCAAAACTTCCAAATAGAACCATAAGGTGATAAGACAAATGCCCCTCCCCTCTCTCTCTCTCTCTCTCTCTCTCTCTCTGTGTCTCTCTCTCTCTCACACACACACACACACACACACACACACACACACTCCCGCCGGCACTCATTGGGTCCTCTCAATCACACTCCCTTGCTCCTTCCTAGACAAACAAACTCTCCAAGGAGCCAGACCACACTCTCCCTCCCTTTCCGACAAACTCCCACTGATCCCAATCAACCTATGACCCTTCCATCCATTTGGGAGCCTGCAACACATCACCTGAGGCCTGAGCAGGCCAGCTGGGAGGTGAAATCTTTGAGGTCCAGGGACAGATTCCTTAAATATTGATTTAAAGGGCAGCCTTGTTGTTTTCCTGAGCTAAAGAGAGCCCTCCAGCTCCCCAGAGGCCCTCTCCCCACTCCTCTTTGTTGGTTCAGGACAGTGAGGAAAGAAAGGTGAGATAGTGAGTAAGTAAGCATTTGTGCCTTTAAGTCAGCAGAGACATTAACAGAGGGGAAACAGCCTGAAACACACTTAAACTGTCCTGCAGTTGACCCTCAGCATGGGCAAAGAGACGAGAAAGAGGGTGAGGGCCAGGGAGTAGTGACCAGTGTTTTTCACTAATGGTTCAGCCAGCCCAGTGTTCTGCCTCCATTGATAGTAATGGAGGAAGTATGTACTATTGCCTTCCTGCATATCTACCCTCATGGCTAAAGATAAACCACCTCACACCCCGACTCTCCTCCAGGGACCCAGCGTGGATTATCCAACACCCCTGACACTTCCCTTTCCATCCTTGACTCTCTCTTTTCCAACCCTGACTCTCCTCCAGTTACCCAGCATGGACCATCATCCAACACCCCTGACTCTCCCCTCTCCATCTCTGACTCTCCCTCCAGTGGTGTGCTAAGTTCCTCGAGGGCAGGGATCATGCCTACTAACTCCATCATCATTCGTTCATTCATTCAACCGTATTTATTGAGCGTTTACTGTGTGCCAAGCACTTAGTACAGTGCTCTGCACAGAGTAAAGGCTCAATAGATACTATTGATCTATCAAAGAGAACTTCACCACCAGCAGTGTCATAGTCAACCAAGAAGGACAAGCAAGCTATAGCAAGGAAAAGATCCCTATGGGTCTGAAACCCTCAGAAGGATACAAATTATTCTACTGATTCCCCTGTGAAGCTAATGGTGGGTGCTTTTTCCAGCCTAGTTTAGACTCCAGACAAATAGAAGTTGTCCAAATGTTCCCCTGCCAATGACCTCTCTCCAAGTTTGTATTTATGACCTGCCTCTGCTTGGGCCCCCATGCCAATCCCTCCCCAACTGGGAAACCCCAAACCCCCAAACTAATATCTAATGACAAATTATCCCACTGTGCGATTGGTAACTGCCGGGAAGAATTATGGGGATAATAAATAATAGCCAATTGAAATATTAGAACAGATATGGCTCTGTGGAGGAATTTATTGGAAAATCATTTCTTTCACATCAGTTTAGGACTCCAGTCCTCAGGCAGAATTGTGCAGAGCGACCGAATCACTAGACTCTTGTTGGTTTTCGTGTGTGTTTGTGTGCGTGTGTGTGTGTGTGTCTGTGTGTGTGTGTGAGTGTGTCTGTGTCTTCAGTTTTGGAAAGGCAACTTGGGCTCTCACAATGGATGATGTGAAGCAGTGTGGCTCAATGGAAAGAGCCCGGGCTTGGGAGCCAGAGGTCATGGGTTCTAATCCTGGCTCCGCCGCTTGTCAGCTGTGTGACTTAGGGCAAGTCACTTCACTTCTCTGGGCCTCAGTTACCTCATCTGTAAAATGGGGATTAAGACTGTGAGCCCCATGTGGGACAACCTGATCACCTTGTACCCCCCCCCAGCACTTAGAACAATGCTTCGCACATAGAAAGTGCTTAACAAATGCCATCATAATTATTACATAATAAACCACGATTTATACAAATGACTTTGATCTGTTTTCCAAAATTGTAGCTTGTGCAAAGGTAATCAGCTACTGCTCACACTGGGTACCGGGGATGTGTTCCCCACAATGACTCCTGGGAGCACCCCTTTCCTTCCATGGTGGGGGACTGCCCCGGAGGGGCACTAAAGACACAATCATCAGATAGTCCAAGAGATCATGTGTCACACTGCCCCCACCACTCCCCAGGGGCACCTACTCAGCTCCATAAGCTCAGCCCCCAGCTCATCAGTGTGTGCCCCCTTTGCCCTGTCTGGAACTCAGAGCCACTGTCCATGGAAACGGGCTCCTTGTGGTCCGATGGCTGGATATGTGATCAGTGCCCCCTCAAGCAGCAGCTCCCACGGGCTCAGGGGCAGGGCCCAAGGGCACGGGCTTGATTTAATTGGGAAGAGACCATCTCAGCTCTCTGTGAGCATCAGCATCTTCAGGCATCAAAACCAGGACCAGCGGAATGGGCTGCTCTCAGCAGCACGACCTATTAGAAAGAGCCCAGGCCTGGGATTCAGAAGGACCTGATTTCTAATCCCAGCTCTTCCACTTATCGGGTATGTGGCCTTGAGCAAGTCACTTCACTTCTCTGTGCCTCATTTTCTAAAATGGGGATTAAAATTATGAGCCAAGTATGGGACATGGATTGTATCTAACTTGAATAACTGATATCTGTCCCAGTGCTTAATACAATGCCTGGCGCAGAGTAAGCACTTAACAAATACCATGGAAACTGTCCAGCTCCAACGACTTAGTTCTGGGAGAATTTCAAGATCAATCAACCAATCAATAATATTGATTTTGGTTTTACCATGTTCGGGGCCTGTCCTGAGGGCTTGGGGGAGTACAAGAGAGTAAGTAGACACAATCCCTACCCTCAAGGAGCCCTGCAATCAGTAGTATTTACTGAGTACAGAATGCTGTACTGAGCACTCCAAAGAATATGGGCAGGTTAGAGGAAATGATCCTTGCTTTCAGTGATTTTACAGGCCAGCAGACGATAATTTAATCATCTATCCAGTTGTAGCATTTATTACTACTATCTTTTCTGAGCAGTTCCTCTGCCAAGCACTGTGTTAGTTCTGTTATAAGATAAGATCAGACACAGTTCTTGTCCCCTATGGGGTACACATTCTCAGAGAGGGAAAACAGGACTCTAATCTCCATTATACAGATGAGCAAATCAAGGCCTAGAGAGGTAATACCTTGCCCCAGGTCTCACAGAAGACAGAGCTGGGACTGGGACTTGGATACCCTGGCTCCCAGGGCCAGGCTCTTCCATCTAATAATAATAATAATAATAATAATGGTATTTGTTAAACACTTACTATGTGCCAGACACTGTTCTAAGCACCAAGGTAGATAGAAGATAATCAGCTGGACCCAGTCCCTGTCCCACATAGGGCTCACAGTCTTAATACCCATTTTCCAGATGAGGGAACTGAGGCACAGAGAAGTTAAGTTACTTGCCCAAGGACACACAGCGGACGAGTGGCAAAGCCGGGATTAGAACCTGTGATCTTCTGATTCCCAGGCCCATTCTCTATCCACTAGGCCATGCGGTTGTCAAACAACCCCCCCGGGAGCCTCTCTTCTCCCCAAACCAGAGTCAGTATTTTAGCTGAGATGTATCATTATCGCCGTTCTTGCTGTTATTATTATTCCCGCCTTAGCAGTGGCATTAAACTCAGAGTGCTCCCGAGGAAGAGTATCATTAAGCTCCCACCCTACTCTGGCCCGGGCTATTTATACACCCAAGAGGCATCATGGCTCCAGGGGCCCAGTCCCCCTGTGCCTTGCTTTGCGGAGGATGCACTCATTAGCGTGACGATGGCATCCGCCCCTGGAGAGAATGGATCCAGCCTGCCCCTGGGAGCCTGCAGCTGTGGGGTGGGCCACCCCGAGGTGATGACATGCCAGTGGGAGTAAGGATAGATTCTTGCAGCAGGTCCCCTCAAAAGAGTTGTGTTTTTTTCATTTTTTTTGTATGGTATTTGTTAAATGCTTACTATAAAAGCAATAATAATAATAATTGTGGTATTTGTTAAGCACTTACTATGTGCCAAGCACTGAACTAAGTGCTGGGGTAGACACATGATAATCAGATTCCTTTTGGGGCTCATAGACTAAGTAGAAGGGAGAACGGATATTGAATTCCCATTTTACAGGTGAGGGAATTGAGGCCCGGAGGAGTTAAGTGACTTGCTCAAGGTCACAAAGAAGAGAAGTAGAGAAGCCTGGGATTAGAACCAGGTCCTCTGATTCCCAGTCATGAGCTCTTTCCACTAGACCATGCTGCTTCACAAGAGGAAAAAGAGAAGCAGTGCCAGGTGCTACAAATATTATGCCCAACAGCACAACAAGGCACAGCCGTTTTGTATATCCAACATGGCCAGAATTGTGGCTCCAACATTGGCCTTTTCAGCCACACATCTTTCTGTGTATGAGTTTATTTTAAGTGCTTACTACGTGCCAGTAAACACTGGAGTAGATACAAGGTAATCAGATTGGACAGAGTCCATGTTCCACATGGGGCTTACTGTCTTAATCCCCATTTTCTAGATGAGGTAACTGAGATGCAGAGAAGTGAAGTGACACAGCCAAGGTCACACAGCAGATAAGTGTTAGAGCCAAGATTAGAACCTAGGCCCTTCTAACTCCCAGGCCCATGCTCTATCCACTAGGCCAGACTGCTTCTTAGATGCACTTATAGGGTCCTTGGTGTCTTCTTCGAATGAAGACAAAGGATGACTATGTGCTATACTATGTGCTTTATGTTATACTATGTGCTATGTGCTATACTATACTCACACCCAGAGACACATAGCTACCCATACGTAAACATACAACCATACTCTACCCACATATAAGCATACAACTATACCCACACCTAGAGAAATTTGAATACTCATACAGAGATACACAAATATATAAACCCAGAGACACACTAATACACAGGAGAAGCAGTGTGACCTAGTGGCTAGAGTATGGGCCTGGGAATCAGAAGGACCAGGGTTCTAATTCCGGCTCCACCACTTGTCTACTGTGTGACCTAGGGCAAGTCGCTTCGTTTCTCCATGCCTCAGTTACCTCATCTGTAAAATGGAGATTAAGACTGTGAGCCCTATGTGGGACAGCAACTGGGTCCAACCCAATTATCTTGTATCTACCCCAGTGCTTAATATAGTGCCTGGCATATAGTAAGCACTTAACAAATACCACAATCTTGCAAATACCACAGACATCCTCTCTAGAATCCCAAAACCTTTGTGCTGGGAGGGATCTTGTGAGGTCAATCCTGTCTCACCCATCGGCCCCAACCTCTCTCCTGGTGCACCCCAGAACCCTCCACCCTCACCAGATAATGGATGAGATCCAGGCCCAGTCTCCAGAATCCCCACCTTTCTCCCACAAATAGGAATAAACAGGTCGACCCTCATTCGGAGCTTACCGGGTCAGCTTCCAGGCCAGGTCCCCACCCCCTCCCTGCCCCCAGCTGATCTGACCCGCTGACTTATTTCTGTCTTGTGCCCCCTGCCACCCCTTGTCGGGTCCTCATGTGTGGATCCTGTAAGATGTGACGCTGAGAGGTTCTGGCACCCAGAGGATGTGTGAGGAGACATTGTCACAATCAGAGGACTCAGCCCCAACCCGGCCATATTATGGTGGCTGTCATTGCGGGGGAACAATGGCTGGGGGAGTATTAATCACAGGCTGTTCTCAAGTTCTCGGGCTCATTAGCATTTCTGCCCGCCCCTCGCCCCTTACTCCCGTTGTCCCCGTGGCAACCTCTTAATTACGCCAACGACGACGGCGGAGACGATGAGGACGCAGGATGGGAAGGAGACTCGGCTGCCCCCCACAGAGCCCGGAGTGGCATGGGGGATTCGGGGGGCGCCGGTGGGCTTGTCGACAGAGGTGACCCCGGCAAATGATTGGGCTAAGGAGGGGGGACCAGAGCCACAGCAGGCTGGACAACTCCCATTTACCGCCCCTGGGAGAGGCTGGAGGGCCTTTTTCTCCAACGCGAGCCGAGGGCAACCAGAGGGGCTTGGGTGGTTCCTCTGGCTCCATGGGACTCAGACTAGCTCAGGGCAATGGGGAAGGTACCCACCTCTGTACTAGGGGGGGTGGAGGTGCCAGAGAGCAGGAGGAGAGAGTTGGTCAGCCAAGTGATGGAGGGCTCTGAGTCCAGGCCAGACACCATCCCGTAGCATTTGGGCTGCAGGACCTTTCCAAGGCCAACGGCTACTGAGCTCCTCCACCTGTGATGCTTATTGGGATGGTTCCTGAGGTCACCGTTGTGGACCATTCATTCATTCCAGAGTACTTACTAAGCGCTTCTGCTATGCAGAGCATTGTACTGAACACCTACTCTGGGCAAAGGGCTGTACTGAGCACCTACTGTGAGTAGAGAGCTGTATCGGGCCTACTCTGTGTAGAGCAGAGTATTCAGCACTTACTTGGTACAAAACACTGAACTGAGCATGTACTGCCTGCAGAATTTTCTACTGGAGGCCAGGCATTTACTACGTACTGAGCACTGTACTGGGCACCCAGTGTGCAGAGCACTGTATCGGTGCTAAACATTGTTCTAGGTGTTTGGGAAGGACAATAAGTATTCCCTGCCCTCAAGGAGCTAACAGTCTAAAGGATTGCTAGCTGTTTCAGCCTGATTGTCTCCTGCTCCACTTTCTAGAGAGCCTCAGTTCTCTCCACAGGACTGTGAGGTGAAGTCCTGAGGCAACGTTGACTCTCAGCACCTTTGGTATTCAGAGTTTTCCCAAGCCCCCAGCTCAGTCTGACTTCCGGGGTCAGAGGAAAGTGGTGGCAGTGAGACTGATGGGTATTGAGCCTGCCACCCCAATGCCAGCCCTGGGCCCTGAGTCGGCTGCCCCGAGGATGGAGAAGGATGGTAGGGTCCTGTGTGGAGGGGGTACACCAGGGAACTGACAGAGACTCTGGGGCCCCTTCCTCACCATTGCTGACCCTCCGTCCTCGCCCCACCTCCAGCCAACCGAACCCTGGGGGGCAACCAGCAGAGGCCAGATGAGCAACAAACATCCCTTGCCTCTGAGACCCCCCTGGGGAAACCACGGTGTGAGAAGGGACCATGTCCATCCCAGAAGTCTGGAGGCAGTACTATGGAAAAAATTCCATGGGTGGTCAGAAGCTGGCATGCATCTGGCATGTTTACATAAACGTGTCTGCAATATATGCCTGCCAAAATGTGTCTACTTGGCTGCGATATGTCTGCTGCTCATGTCTACCATACATGTTCACTATATGTGTATGCTTTATATGGCCACTGTACATGGCAGCCATAGGTGTCTGCTGTACGTGTCTGCATTACATGGCTGCTTTACATGTTCATTGTACCTGTTCACTGTATACATCATCTTTATGTGTACGTCGTACATGTCTGTTGCACACATTCACTGTAAATGCCCATTATACATTCTGCTTTTGCATATGGACAACATACATGCCTGCTGTACATGGTCACTAAACATATCTACAGAACCTATCCACTTTATGTGTCCACTCTAAATGTCTAAGGTGTGTTAGACATGCCTGTTTTTCATGTCTGTTCAAAGTGTCCACTTGATGGTACTTTAGCTACTGATATCAGAACTCACTAAGTGGTGGAACTGCTGTGGAGCCACTGAGAAATCCCAACGTTGGTGATAGGGAGGAAAATGTATCCTCAGTCTCTCTGCCTCTGTCCATCTCTCTCTCCATCTCTTGGTGGCCTTGTGACCCTGTCTCTTTTCCCTTCATGGGCTCTCTGCCTCTCTCTCTTGCTACCTTGATCTCTCTTGCTCTGTATCTCTGCCTCTTCATGCTTCTTTCTTTTGATCTTGGTCTCTCTCTCTCTCTGTGCCTCACTCTATTTCTCTCTGCCCCTTTCTCTCTGTCTCTCTGCCTCCTTCTCTGTGTCTCCTCTCTCTCGGCTCTCTCTCAGTTTTTTCCTCTTCCTCTCGTTCAGTAATAAACTCTTACTAATCAGTCCCGGGCTTTTGTGAAACCGCAGGATAGAAATGACACTGCTGCCATTTGTATATCCCCCCTCTCAGCTCTCTAATGCACAGTGTTTTTCTCTCTGCCAAGTCATTCCTGACAATGTTAATGATTCCCTCTAAAGCAGCTTCTGGACTAAGATTTGTGACAATGCTCCTGCTCCCAGGGAGGGCTTGCCGGGTTTCAGGGGAGTGTTTGGGATGTGGAGCAGCCTTGAAGCCAGTACTTTATTATATTTAGGACAACTATGACATCCTGCTTCAAGGGAGAAGCCCTATTCATATTGAGAAGGGAATTGTGGGGTGGCAGCGGGGCGGGAGTTGAGGCGGGCGGGTGGGGGGGGGGGCATGCTGCGGGTTTGGGAGATGGAGAGAAACAAGCAGGCAAGCAGACGGGATTATGGATAATGGAAGAATATTGCCTGAGGGCGTAGATCTGCTTTGCCTATTCCTGTATAACTAGAATATTTATAATTCAAATACTTATCTTTAATAATTAAAAACCAAGGAATATTAAAGACAAAAGGTGGAGAGTATATTATGTACACATGTGTAGCCATCATGCATTAAGCCCTCACCAAAGCAAAATAGAGCAAGAGGAAGCTTTTAAAAAGAGGTTAAAAAGTGAATATTTTAAAACGGCTCGAAAACAGAATTTCTAATTCACGCCAGTTCTGCCAGAATTGATTCTTTTCCTTCTGATTCCTACACCAAGCTCTGGTCGGAGGAAGAAGCGGGGGGGGGGGGGGGGGGCGGGGAGGGGGCAGGAAGGGGGAAGCACTAAAAATACCCTCTGCGGTGCTTGACTCCAGGACTTAAACAATTAAAAAGTGGAACAAATATCTCAGGGTTTTCACAACCAGGAAAGTTTCCGGGCATGATGGGAGGAGACATGGGGTTAGCAAGGGAAAGAGAGGAGCCCTCTTCTGTTCCCATGGGATTCTTGGTGGCAGGGCTTGGGTGAGCTACTCATTTCACCGGAAGGCACTAACGCACACCAGCCCAATCCTCTGATCTCCCCCCTTCCTACAGATGGCTGAGAAACAAAGAAATCAGCCCTGGTTCCGAATGGAGGAGAGGGTCGAGGGAAAGGCGAGAGGCGGGGAAGAGAGGCCTCAGATGAGCACTCTACTAGCATGAAGCTGTCAGGGAGAACCACGAATTCAGTGAACATACCGAAATCGGAGATGATTTCAGCAAAGTAACAGCGGCTGGTGAACCTTACCCGACTCCAGCTGGTTGTGGGCAGGGAACGGGTCTACCAACTCTGTTGTACTCTCCAAAGTGCTTAGCGCAATGCTCTGCATGCAGTACCACTGATTGATTGATTGATTGATAGGGTTCAAGGTTCAAATGGGAGAAGGCAGGTAACACATTGCAGGAAACCGCTTTCTGCTGTCTGGTGGGAGACTTTTAAGATGTGTCATAACCAAAGGAGGTGTTTGCCAGGGGCACGGTTTGGGTGGGAGGTGGAGGGCCGAGACCGCCCCCCCCCCCCCACCAGCCTTTACAAGGGAAGTTCTGGGGGTTTCTTCCACCTCAGTTTACCCCCTGAGGTGTCTCCACCTGCAAAGTGCCAGCTCCTTGAGGGAAAGAAACATGCATAGCACTTCCAGAGCACGCGTGCGCACACACACACATACACACACACAATGTATTTATTTATATTAATGTCTGTCTCTCCCTCTAGACTGCAAGTTCGTTGTGGACAAAGAATGCATCTGTGTATTGTCATATTGCACTCTCCCAAGGGCTTAGTACAGTGCTCTGCATATAATAAGTGCTCAATAAATACAATTGAATGATGAATGAATTCATTCATGAATGTTGACTTGTTCTCTCCCAAGCACCTAATACAGTGTTCTGCATACCTTAAAGAGCAGGTGCTGAGCCCTGAGTGCAAACAAGCTATGGGAAGACCGTGGGTCTCTGGAAATAATAATGCTGGCATTTGTTAAGCGCTTACTATGTGCAAAGCACTGTTCTAAGCGCTGGGTGGATACAGGGTGATCAAGTTGTCCCCTGTGTGGCTCACAGTCGTAATCCCCATTTTACAGATGAGGGAACTGAGGCTCAGAGAAGTTAAGTGACTTGCCCAAAGTCACACAGCTGACAATTGGCAGAGCCGGGATTTGAACCCATGATCTCTGACTCCAAAGCCCGGACTCTTTCCACTGAGCCATTCTGCTTCTCTGGGAATGAGGTGGCACAGAGTCCCTCGGGTGGGCAGGATGGAGGGCTGGGAGAGACGAGAACTGAGACGATAAAACGATGAGAAGATTTCGGAGGTAGGTGGGGGCGGGGGGCGGTGCCCAGCAGGACCTCAATCAATCCATCAATATTAATCAAAAATATCGACCACCTGCTGGTGCAGAGCACTGTACCAAGCACCTGAACGTGCCCTTTGAAGATAATAGACAGGATCCCTGCCCTCAAGGTGTTGACAACCAATTGTATTTACTGAGCATCTACTGTGCATACAGCAGTGTACAGACTGCTTGGGAGAGTCCGATAGAGTTAGCGTCCAAGATTCCTGCCCTTAAGGAGTTTACAGTTTAGTGGAGAAGACCGAACCTATGATAAACTACAGGGAGGAGGAAATGGTAGAGGGTAAAAATATGGGCACAAGCGCTGAAGGCAAGGGTAAGACAAGCTCTTAGGAGAGACAAAAGAACTGAAGAGGTTGAGGGACCCAGGGTGGAGAGGTGAGAGGTTAGTTGGGGAATGTCAGAACAATGATGAATCATTCCCAGGCCGCTGACGTCCCAAATCTCTGGGGTCTCGAGACCCCTCCCTGAGCAGAGCATCCACTGACAGGGCCAGAAGAGGATCATTATTTGACATGACAGCTCCGTGGGTGACTAGAACCAGCGTGGCCTAGTAAAAAGATCGCGGGCCTGGGAGTCAGAAGACCTGGATTTTAATCCTGACTCCTCCACTTGTCTGCCGTGTGACCTTTGACAAGTCACTACACTTCTCTCATCTGTAAAATGGGATTCAAATATCTCTTCTCTCTCCTACTTAAACCGTGAGTCCTGTGTGGAAACTGAATAACTTGTGTCTACCCCAGAGTTTAGAACAGTACGAACAGTGCTTTGCACATAGTAAGTGCTTAACAAATGTCATTATCATTATTATTATTATTATTATTAAGTAAGCCCTTAACAAATACATACCAATTATTATTATAGTCTTCCACGGTGGGAAGGGGAGAGCTTCAGTGGCCATTGTAGCTCTGCAGGTACCTGCGCTTAGTACAATGCTTTGCACACAGTAAGTGCTCAATAAATATAACTGAATGAATGAATGAGGCACCACGTTAGCAGTCAATTGATTGATCAGTTGATTGACCGTACTTATTGAGGACTTCATTGAGTATTCAGTAGAATGCCTAATGGACTCAGACTGCTGTACTGAGTGTCTAATGTGAGCCTAGCAGTGTGCTGAGTGCCTATTGCAGGTGGGACACTGTAGTGGGAGATGACTGATATTGTTGGCCGATAATGCTCTCGTACTCCGATTGTGCTCTGATAGTACTCTGATTGTGTTCTGATAACGCTCTCACAGTCTCTGTATTCCGATAGTACTCCGAAAGTGTTCTGATTGAGTTCCGACGGTACTCCAATAATCCTCCAGGGGTGTTCCAAAAGTGCTCTTACTGTATTCTGATAATACTCTCATAATCTCTCTGACTGTGATCCGATTGTGCTCAGAATGTGCTCTGATTTGCCCCATTACCATTCTGATAGTGCTCCAAAAGCACCTCGTCTGTGACCTGGGGAGACGGGGGTGGGGAGGTGATGAGGGGGGTCCTCCTCGGGTGGGGCCGGACCTGACTGACCTGTGAACAAGTATCCTGTAGAGCGGGGCAGATCGCTCTGAGCACAGCAAACTGAGAAGGACCGCCCCCTCCAGCAGGAGCTGGGGGCTGGGAGAGAGGTTGAAAAGAAACGAGATTTAATTTAGATAAATGTGTAATAACTCACTTGTGGGAAAGTAATTCTCATCTTGTGTCCTGGCCAGGAGTGTGTCTACCAGACTCCTCCAAGAACAAGAAAGTGAGAAAAGATTAATGGCAGGGTATTCATTCATTCATTCAATCGTATTTATTGAGCACTTACTTGTGTGCCGAGCACTGTACTAAGGGTACACACTGTACTAAGGGTATGTGGGGAGGGGAGAAGAGGAGGCCAGGAAGGGGGTAAGTAGAGGGAGAGGGGGAAAGGGGAGGAAAATGGGGAAGGGGGGCTTCAACCTGGGACTAAGCATCTTTGGAGTCTATTCTTCTGCTGGGAACCTGCTCGGTAACTCTGAATCTAAATCAGAGTTGTACTGTACTAGGCACCTTCTGTCTGCAGGACATTGTACTGGGCATCTACTGCATGCAGAACACTGTACTGGGCCCCTTTTGTGCTTCACTAGGCGCCTGCTGCATGCAGAGTCCTGTACTGGGCGCCTACCACCTGCGGAGTTCTGTACTGGACATCTACTGCACGCAGAACGCTGCTGTGGGAGCCTGCTGTGTGAGAGCACTGTACTGGACGCTTATTGTGTGCACGGCAGAGTAATGAGCACTTTTGCGAGCCCTTGTTTGATTCTCTTCAGGAGTGCAGGAGCACGGAATGTCTGAATTTGATTTCTGAGACTTCTTCTGAGCCTTCCCTTCTGCAAAGCACGAATTCTTCCAATCACTGCTACCCGGTGAAGCCCCGCCTACTGGTGATGCTCGCAGGAGCTGCGGGACACGACTTTCCTCACGCCGATCCTTGAAGAAGTCCAAAACGAGAAACAGGGGAAAGTTTTGACTATGATAGAAAGGGGCAGGAAATACCCCGCTCTTTGGTGAAAGGACACGAGAACTAGCGTGGCCCAGTGGAAAGAGCCTGGGCCTGGGTCTCGGAGGACCTAGTTTCTAATCCCGGGCCCACCGCTTGCCTCCTGTGCTCTGCATGCAGTAAGCGCTCAATAAATACGATTAAATGAATGAATGAATGGATTTCCACCAATGGATGGTGTCCTGCGATGATGGCGTCCAGAACCTAGGATAGCTCCGGGCAGGAGGCTCTCTCAGCCCGGTTAGGGGGGCACCGCGGGATTTCTGGGGACCTCTCCCCCACGCCCCCCCTTCCCTGCACGGGTCTGTCCCCAGAAAACCCAGCATGCGTGACCTAATGGAGAGACCGCGGCCCTGGGAGTCAGAAGGACCTGGGTTCTAATCCCCGTTCCCTCCTCCAGTCTGTAAACTCGTCGAGGGTAGGAAATGCGTCTACGAATTCTGTTGTGTTGTCATAGTGTACTCTCCCAAGCACTTAGTACAGTGCTCTGCACACAGTAAGCGCTCAATAAATCCGATTGATTGAGCTCCACCACTTACCTGCTGCGTGACCTTGGGCCAGTCACTTACCTTCTCTGCAAAACATGCTTGGATATGTCCCATAATAATAATTAAAAACAACAAGGAATGCAGAAACGCCACCCTTTAAACTGAATATTTACTCGGCTTCTTTCCAGGTGCATTTCTGTCTGATTAGCGGAAAGAGCCCAGGCTTGGGAGTCAGAGGACGTGGGTTCTAATCCCGGCTCCACCACTTGTCAGCTGTGTGACTTTGGGCAAGTCACTTAGCTTCTCTGTGCCTCAGTTCCCTCATCTGTAAAATGGGGATTAAGACTGTGAGCCCCACGTGGGACAATCTGATTACCTTGTATCTACCCCAACGCTTAGAATAGTGTTTGGCACGTAGTAAGCGCTTAACAAACACCATCATTATTATTATTATCAACGTGGTTTTTCTTCCCAGTGTCAAACGAGGAGAATGAAACACTTTGTCCTCGCTGGAGATTTCTACGTACTGACTGTCTTGATAAATCGGCAGAGCCAGCAGGGGGAGTCCAAGAGCTCGGTCTACCTAAAGTGTAAGAGACGACCTCAAGAAATTTCCTAGAACTGGAGAATCAACCAATCCTATTTATTGAGCGCTCACCGTGTGCACAGTGCTGTACTAAGCGCTTGGAAGGGTACGATTCAACAGAGTTGGTAGACAGGTTCCCTGCCCACAACGAGCTTACAGTCTAGAGGAGCCAGTGGTATTTGGAATCCCAAGATTTTCCCTGGCATTCTATGATGCCTCCCATGGGAAAATGGGAAAATGGGTGTAGCTGGAGGAGACTTGGGTGGTAGCTTTTCCTGTGTGACTTTCAGCCTCATGGTCAGCCTTGCCACTCAACGAAGTGAGCTGGGATTTCCCCTGAGGATTTCAGTTGGGAAGACCAAGAGGAGGGTGAAACAGGGTGTGTTACTAAAGAGAAAGATATGGCAGGAAATGGAGGGTTGTTTTTTGCGGGAGGTGTGGGGGACGGTGCCTATGCCCCCTCCTGGGTGTTCACCATCTCCTTTCCAGATGTGGGGGCCGGAAGGAAGCTCATGAGTGCTTTCATCTATCCATGGATGTGGAACTACTGCATCTGAACAACATGAAAACCCTCACACAGACAGTGCCTGCAGGGAGATCAGATGGCTAAGTTCCCCCACCCCTTCTTATCTGACAGGCCACCAATCTCCCCACTTTCAAAGCCCTCTTAAAATCCCATCTCCTCCAAGAGGCCTTCCCTGACTTCCATCTCCTCATTCCCCACAATCCATCCTCCCCTCTACATCACCTAGACACTTGACTGTGTACCCCTTAAGCACTTTGATAATCACCCCCAGTCCCGCAGCACTTATGTCCATATCCTTTTCCTCTACTATTTCCCCTATTTGTTATTCATTTTAATGTTCCCCTGTAGACAGTAAACTCTTGGTGGGCAGAGATTATATCAACCAATTTTGTTATATCATCCTTTCCCAAGTGCTGAGTGCAGTGCTCTGCACATGTTAAGTGCTGAATAAGTACTACAGATGGATTAAAATGGGTTCAATTCATAATTATCCCCGTTCCCCATGCCACCCCCCCATCCCAACCCCACTGGCAGCCCTCTGCCTTTATACATCCTACTGCCATTCACATTTTAACGAATCAGGCCCACCATCTGCTTGGCAAAGTGCTCCCTTTGACTCTAGAACCAACCAAGCAGCGACAGATTGACTGTCTGACCTAAGCATTGTGGAACAGATAGAAGCCCATGCTAAGACTTGGGGAGACATTTCCCCCTCCCCCACCCTCTGTGGACACCTCTGCTCAGGTCACAAACACACAGACTGTGGTCTTCCCTTCGAGCTGGTCTGGCGGCCACAGCCTGAGTACTTGCTGAGATCCAAGCAGCATTGAGTTGGATGGAAAGGGAGTAAATATTCAACCTGACTTCCTCTAGTCCATGCCACTTTCTGTACAGAGGGTGTCGGGACACAGATAAGAGGGTTTGGAGTTTCTTTCTACATCCAGACTCTCCCACAAATCAACCAGGGAAGTCAACAGTGGGTAAAGATTCCTAATCTTTCATTTATGGCTGTTGCCGTTTTAAAACCTTAAAGGAAGTGCTACTGGAAACTGCCTGTGGGTAAATAAGGGAGTCTGTATTTCCAGCCAGACTTGACAAGGTCAGGAACGAGGGCTCTTTGCCGAGGGGCTGAAAAGCCTTTGAAGGGCTTTCCAAAGACAGGCCTCACTCTGGGCCCAAAGCGAATCTATTCTACCACCAGCAGAATCAGCAGTTTGCAATGGTCAGTCTATCCTTCTGAGTAGTATTGATGAATTGTCTACTGTGTGCAGAGCCCTGCACTAAGCATTAGCGAGAGTCCAATAGAATCAGAAGATCCGAAACCTGCCCTTAAGGAGTTTATAATCCAGAGGGGGAGACAGATGCTAAAATAAATGTTACATAGGGAGGAAGCCAGGGGGCATAAATATAGGCACAAAAGTGTCAAAGGGAGAAACATAGGTAGAGCAGTGTGTTCTGATTGGAAAAAGCACGGGTCTGGAAGCCAGAGGACCTGAGTTCTAAGCCAGGTTCTGCCACTTGTCTCCTGTGTGACCTTGAACAATCACTCAACTTCTCTGTGCCTCAGTTACCTCATCTGTAAAATGAGGATTAAAGCTATGAGCCCCAGGTGGGACATGGATTGAGTCCAACCTGATTAGCTTGTATCTACCCTACAGCTTAGTACTGTCTGGCACACAGTAAGTGCTTAACAAATACCATTTAAAAATAAGAACGGCTTAGGTATTGCAGAAGTGCTTAAGAGGCAGTTAAGGGGTAGATTGGGTGGGGGAAATAAAAGATGATTTAGGGAAAGCTTCCTGGAGGAAATGGATTCTCAGAAGAGCTTTGAAGGTGGGGAGACAGCTGGGTTTTTTCTTAAGGGGAGGGAGGGTTATGTTTGTTTTTTAAAGGTATTTGTTAAGCGCTTACTCAGTGTCAGGTACTGTTCTAAGCACTGGGGTAGATACAAGCTGATCATGTTGGACACAGTCCCTGTCCCACATGGAGCTCACAATCTTAACCTCCATTTTACAGATAAGATAACTGAGACACAGAGAAGTGAAGTGACTTGCCCAAGGTCACGCAGAAGACAAGTGGTGGAGCTGGGATTAGAACCCAGGTCCTTCTGACTCCCAGGCACCGGTGCTCTATCCACTAGACCACGCTGCTTCTCATTTTATTAAATTCAATGGTATTTATTAAGCCCTTACTGGGTGCAGAACACTGTACTAAGCGCTTGGGAAAGAACAATACAACAACAAACAGTGACAATCCCTGCCCACAGCGACCACACAGTCTCACGCGTGCTGTGCACCATCACTATTCGTGCAATCCCCTCGTTTCTTTAGCCACCACGGTACCGAGAAGTATGTATCGGGCTGAGTGAGGTGGGCTGAGAATTTCCTGATGTGGGAAAATCCTATCTTTTCCCAACCAGGAATGCCTGCAGGAAAAAAACATTGTGCCGACTTTAATAGCACCCTTTATCGCATCCACAGGTCTGAGAATGAAACTCACTCTCTCGAAAGCTATTAACTATGTGATGGAGTATTAATCACCTGGTTGAATATTATCCGCATGATTGATTATTAACCACATGGTTGCATATTAACCACGTAATTGAATATCAATCACATGATTGAATATTAACCATGTGTTTGAATATTAACCACATGACTGAATATTGGCCATATAATTGGATATCAATCACATGATTGAATATTAACCACTTGGCTGAATGTTAATTTCATGATTGAATATTGGCCACGTGGCTGAATATTAATTGCATGATTGAATAGTGGCCACGTGGCTGAATATTAATTCAATGATTGAAGAAAGTACTTATAGTGAAGATTACAGTATTATTACTAATAATGACTAACAATAATAATGATGATAATGATCATGCTGGCCTTTGTGAAGTGCTTATTATGTGCCTTGCACTCTACTAAGCAATGGGGTAGATACAAAGTAAATAGATGGGACACAGTACCTGTCCCACATTGGGCTCACAGTCTAAGGGAAAGGGAGAATGGGTATTTAAGTATTTATTTCTCACTGTGCCTTGTTCTCACCTGTCCTGCCAGCGACCCCCAGCCCATGTCCTCCCCCTGGCCTGGAATGCCCTCCCTTCGCACATCCGCCAAGCTAGCTCTCTTTCTCCCTTCAAAGCCCTACTGAGAGCTCACCTCCTCCAGAAGGCCTTCCCAGACTGAACCCCCTCCTTCCTCTCCCCCTCCCGTCCTATCTCCTTCCCCTCCCCACAGCACCTGTATATATATTTGTACAGATTTATTACTCTATTTTACTTGTACATATTTACTATTCTATTTATTTTATTTTGTTAATATGTTCTGTTTTGTTGTCTGTCTCCCCCTTCTAGACTGTGAGCCCACTGTTGGGTAGGGACCGTCTCTATATGTTGCCAACTTGTACTTCCCAAGTGCTTAGTATAGTGCTCTGCACACAGTAAGCACTCAATAAATACGATTGAATGAATGAATGAATTTTACAGATGAGGACACTGAGGCATAGAGAAGGTAACTGATTCGCCAAGATTATGAAGCAAATCGGTGATGGAGTCAGGATTAGAATTCAGGTCCTCTGACTCCAACTGGGGCACTTTCCACGGGTGTTCCTTGCAGCTGCAGTGTTACGCCTCAGTTTGCGTTCGAGCCCATTCTAATTCTCCGTCTGAATGGCTTGAAATAGGAAAGGAGAGCTCGCTTTTCAAACGTTTCAACAGGACTAGGATCTGCCTCGTGCCTCCCGCAACGGGGGCAGACAGGGCAGGCAGGTGAGGCTGGCCACCCACTGAGTCCCTGCCCATCACATGCAGGACTGTTATACTCTCCCCCTCCTCCCCCTCTCCATCCCCCCTCTCCTCCCCCTCTCCATCCCCCCCCCCCGCCTTACCTCCTTCCCTTCCCCACAGCACCTGTATTTATGTATATATGTTTATACATATTTATTACTCTATTTATTTATTTTACTTGTACATATCTATCCTATTTATTTTATTTTGTTAATATGTTTGATTTTGTTCTCTGTCTCCCCCTTCTAGACTGTGAGCCTACTGTTGGGTAGGGGCCGGCTCTATATGTTGCCAACTTGTACTTCCCAAGCTCTTAGTACAGTGCTCTGCACACAGTGAGCGCTCAATAAATACGATTGATTGATTGATTGATTGGTTGTCACTGAGGGCTTCATCACTGCTAGAGCTTCAGCAGAACAGACCAGTGAGCTAGAGGACTGCTATGATTTCAAGGAGTTTCTCCCCAGAGATAGAAAGTTGGGTATCAGATGGACTCTGGAGCACCTCCATTGGTTCTCATATGTGAAGAGCTGCATGGCCCAGTGGAAAGAACATGGGCCCAGTAGTCACAGGACCTGGGTTCTAATCCTGGTCCTGCCCTTTTCCTGCTGTCTGACCTTGGGTAAGTCACTTAACTTCTCTGTGCCTCGGTTCCCTCATCTGTAAAATTGGGATTTCCTACCTGCTGTCCCTCCTACTTAGACTTTAAACTCCGTGTGGGACAGGGACTGGGTCCAACCTGATGATCTTGCATCTACCTCAACACTTAGGCCGGTGCTTGGCATAGAGTAAATGATTCACAAATGCCAATACTACTACTACTAATAATAATTGTGGTATTGTTTAACTGCTATTATGTGCAAGGCACTGTACTAGGTGCTGGGGTAGATACAAGATAATCAGGTTGGACACAGTCCCTGGCCCACTTGGGGCTCACAGTCTTCATCCCATTTTATGGATGAGGTAACTGAGGCAAAAAGAAGTTAAGTGACTTGCTCAAGATCACCCAGCAGACAAGTGGTGGAGCTGGGATGAGGACCCAGGTCCTCTTTCTTCCAGGCTGGTGCTCTTTCCACTAGCCCAGGGAGCCAGGGTGAACAGATGTGTCCAGGACCTTTCCCAGGGCTTGGGAGAGCTCAGAGGTGGAGGCTGGCAGACTTGGAGGGCTCAGGGCCACTCTGAGGGAGGGCTATCCCGATCCGCCCTTGGGAGTGGTCATACAGCACTTTCAAACCCTCCAGGAAAAGCAAATAAATATAGGGGAGGGGAGGGCTTGGGGAGGTCGGTGGATAAAGGGATTTAACAGCTTTTACGTTTAGTCTCCTGGCTGGCCTGGGCTCAGTCAGCTGTGGTAATGCGTTGTCCACCACAGAGCAGTCTTCTCAGAGTGTGGTCTCGGGCCTTGGTGGGAGGAGGCTCCCACCAAGGCTCAGTGCTTGGTGGGAGGCTCAGTGCTGTGGCAGGGAGGGAGGCTGAGGCTCTCAGGCTCCAGTTGTGGAGGTGACGGGGCCCGTGCCCCCGGATTCCAGCTCAGGAGTAAAGTCATCGTTTCCCTGCCAGCTGCCTGGGGCAGACTCCCGCCTCGCTTACCCCGGATCTCCAGATCTGAGAACTTCCAAGAAGGACTGGAAAGACCCCCCCAATCGGATCCCTCTGCTCCATCATTTCTATGCCCATGCTCCTCTCCCCAAATCCAATTCACTGGCTCAGCTGACTTCCAGCTTTTAGAATGACCATTTGGTCCCAATATCTCAGTTTAGTGCCCACCCCCCCAAAAAAGGCCCTTACCAGAACAATCCTCCACCACCTCCACCACACCCCAAAACCACCACCAACACCCCCCGCCCACACACACCCCATTATCTCCGACACCACCACACCTCATCACCATGGCAACCACAGCCCATTAACCATCCCTCTACTCTGCATCACTATCCCGACCATCACCACCAGCTGGACTGAGACAGTTTTGCAATTTGCATCTGATCAGTAGTGTGGATATGTGTTTATGTGGCAGGGTGTGTAAGATAAGTAGAAAAGGGCTGGGAGAATACTGAGGTACTCGGATGGTGCCGAAGTGGGGACTTCAGTAGGGAGTGTAGAAATTAATCAGGGAAGGCTTCCTGGAGGACATGCAATACCTGAAGAGCACTTAGACAACTTACCTAAATATCTACTTTCCTTCTTCCTCCTCTCTGTAGTATATTTTAGTGTCTTTCTCCCTCACTTGACTGGAAGCTCCTCAAGGATAAGGATTGTGTCTTACTAACTCTATCAGGCTCTCCTAAGTGTTCAGGATAGTGTTCTGCACATATTAGGTGCTCAGTTGATGCTGTGCCAATCTAGCCCAGGGTTGGAAGATGGGTAATTATTTTTATTTTAGAGAGTGCAATGGGAATACCGAATTTTATTTTCATTTTCATAGCCTAGCAAATAAGAACAATCTGAGATTAACCAGCAGAGGAAAGTTTAAATCCATCTGTGGGGGGGGAATCGGTTGTTCCATCCCTGTATGCATGTCTGCTCCAACCCATGCTGAGTTGCAAAAATGTAACAATGCACAAAAGGAATATTTATGCATCCTCCTCCTTCATCAGATACTGGGTATTTTTTTTCTCCTGTGTCACAAAAACTGTGACGGCAATTTACAAGTCGGTGCACAATCAAATTGCTATTGATTTAGTGATGCGTTTTGGGGTGTCCCCTGCCTTAACCTCATTTATAAAGCTGTTTTGCATTATTTCAAACTGTCAATGATTTGTGACTCATGAATATTCAGATCTAATTTGCACTTTGCTTTTTGGTATGCATGCTTCCGGCCCTCGCTTCTCTGCGTTTGCCCTTTTGTTTTGGATTTATTTGCAGGTTGTTTTATTGGAACACGGTCATGCCGCTGGGGGAATGGAGCTAGTCTCTTTGAATACGGGAACTGTGGCCTGGACGGCTCCTAAGGTGCTCCTCGGGGCGAGGGGGGAGAGGGCGAAGAGGATGACAGGGCCTCAGTAATGATGGTCTAAGCCGGACGTCCAGCCGGGCCCACCCCAGACCTCGGACCAGACCCGAGAGTGCCCCATCCGAGTCGAGAAAGCCCACAGTGGCAGCTTCGGTCTCTGAAGTGTGTACCGGCCCCCCTCCCCTCTGAGGCCTCTGCCCCCCCTCCGCCCCCCGACCCTCTGAGATCCCTTGTCCTCCTCGCCCGCCCACATAGAGGGAGAATTCATTCATTCATTCAGCGCTTAGAACAGTGCTTTGCACATAATAAGCGCTTAATAAATGCCATCATTATCATTATTATTTAGTCGGTCGTATTTCTTGAGCGCGTACTGTGTGCAGAGCACTGTACTAAGCGCTTGGAGAGAACAATTCAGGAATGAAGAGAGACAGTCCCTGCCCAAACCGGGCTTACAGTCGGGTGGGGGAGACAGACATCAAAACAAGTAAACAGGCATCAATATAAATAAATAGAATTTAAAATATATACACACCAAAACAAGTAAACAGGCATAGGGGCATTGTGAGGCCTCCGGGCGCAGGAGGAAATGTTTGGAAGAAGGCCCCTCGAAAGTTTAAGAACCAGGAGTCCTGAGACTGGGAAAATCGATTTTCCCTGCTCCATCCAGCCCCTGACTCCAACACTCTCCCAATCCTCCCGCAACTCCCTCCTTCCCCCCCCCCGCCGACTCGGCCCCGCCCTCCCCATCCCAGGGCCAGGGCCAGAGCTGAGGCAGGATCCCGCAAGGAGCACTGATTGTCCGGACGGGAAGTCGGGAAGGAACTGCTTAGTGCAGAATGGGGGTAAAGATCAAGAAAAAAGTGGCCCGCTTCCTGGGTGACATAAAGTCATTAGGTTAATGAGATAGTCACACTGGAGCGAATCGAGGTCACGGTCCATTTTTATTGGTGGCATTAAAAGTCAGCCTTGAGCTTCGGCGTGGACCGGACTCGGTGGAGGAAGGGACCGGGAGGGGAGGGGACGAAGAGACGCACGCACACACACAGAGACACTGAGGAAAAAAAAAAAGAGGGAGAGAAACAGAGAGAGAGAGAGCGAGCGAGCGAGAGAGAGAGAGAGAGAGAGAGAGAGAGAGAGAGAGAAGTAGCGTGGCCTAGTGGATAAAGCAAGGGCGTGGGAGTCAGAATGGTCTGGGTTCTAATCCCGGCTCTGCAATTTGTCTGCTGTGCGACCGTGGCCAAATCATTTAACTTCTCTGTACCTTAGGTTCCTCATCTGTAAAATAGGGATTAAAACTGAATCTCACATAAGACAGGGACTGTGTCCAACTCGATTAATTTGTATCTACCTCAGTGCTTAGTACAGTGCTTGGCACATAGTAAGTGCATGACACATGGAGAGAGAGGAGAGAGAGAGAGAGAGAGAGAGAGTGAGAGAGAGAGAGAGAGATACAGACACGAGGAAAAGAAACAGTTGCAGGAACGAGGCTGAGACAGAGACACAGAGAAGAGAGAAAGAGAGAGGGAGAAATACAGAAATGTGGAAAAGAATCAGTAGGAGGAAAGAGGCGGAGAGAAGAACAGAGACACAGAGAAGAGAGGGATAGAGAAATACAGACACGGGGAAAAGAAACAGTCAGAGGAAAGAGGCGGAGAGAAGAGACAGAGACAGACAAGAGAGAAAGGAGAGAGGGAGAAATACAGAAATGTGGAAAAGAATCAGTAGGAGGAAAGAGGGAGAGAGAGACAGAGACAGAGAGAGAGAGAGAGAAGGAGCCCAGGTCGGGGGAGAGCCCTGGGCCCCGGGACACTCGACCCCTCCGGCAGAGCCCCGCGCAGAAGCCCCGTGGCAGGCGGAGAACTCAGCGTCCCTCCTGTCCCTCCGAGCCTCCGGTCCTCCGGTCCACCCGGTCCTTATCCCTCTAATGAAAAACATTTAATCCTCTTCCCGCGGCGGAGAAGTACCGGCAGCCACCGCCCCCTTTGAAGTGCGACGTTGGGGCGGGAGCTGGGGCCGGCCTGACACGGGGTCATCGGGGCAAAGCGCTCCTGCAGTCCACGGGGGTCGAACGGGCGAGCGGGCGGGCCGTTCAGCCCCGATCCAAATGCAATGAAAACCACTGAGACCTGTGTGTTTTTCCCACTCGCTTTTATTATCCGGGCTAATTGTGCCCTGAGAAGGCCGAGAGTGGACAGACAGAGAAAGTAGCCGACTGGTCCCCAAATCTTTGATCGGGATGAGGCTGGAGCGCTACTCCCCCGTTTCCCTGAAGATTCTAGCATTTCCCTCTTGGCGTTTGACTCCCCCCGTTTTCCCGGAAGATTTCCCGTTTGGCTCCTCCGCCTCCCGGGAGACTCGAGTGCTACCCTTTTGGTTCCCCCTTTCCCAAACGATTCGGGGATTTCCCGTTTGAATCCCCGTTTCCCGAACGATTCGGGGTTTCCCTTTTGGCTCCCCGTTTCCCGAACAATTCGCGGGTTTCCCTTTCGGCTCTCCGTTCCCCGAACGATTCGGGGGTCTCCCGTTTGGCTCCCCCGAACGATTCGAACGTGGCTCCCTGTAACTCCAGGGTTAACTCCCCGTTTCCCGGAAGATCGGATCGTTCCGGCTGGCTCTTCCCAAGGGCCGTGGATCAGGGATTTCCAAAAATCCCGGGACGTGGCTAGATAGCAGTGACAATTGCTAGCATTCCCACTGTCTCCTCCAGAAACAGAGGTTTTTTGGAGTGTTTTTTTTTTTGTTGTTTTTATGGTATTTTTAAGCGCCTACTGTGTGCCAAGCACTGTACTAAGCGCTGGGATAGATATAAGTTAATCAGGTTGAACATAGTCCCTGTCCCACACGGGGCTCACACTCTTAATCTCCATTTTGCAGATGAGGTAATTGAGGCACAGAGAAATGAGGTATATTGCCCAAGATCACACAGCGGAAAAGCGGCAGAACCAGGATTAGAACCCATAACCTTCTGGGCTTTGGTAGCCCCTGTTGGAGGAAGATCACCTCCAAAAGTTCCTAACCCTTGGAAAAGCAGCGTGGCCTAGTGGAGAGAGCGGGGCCCTGGGCATATCTGTTCTCCCTCCTATTTAGACTGTGACTCCCTACCGGATTGGGACTGTGTCTAGCCTAATTAATTTGTACCCACCCCAGCGCTTAGAACAGCGTTTGACACACAGTAAGCGCTTAACAAATACCATAAAATAGACGTCTTCCCTGGGGGCGGGGGAAGACTCCCAGCTCGATGCTGAAGCGGAGGAGAGATGTCAACCCTCTGCCTCCGACCCTAGCCTGGACCGCTCCACAGCAGGAAACAGCCCGAGTTTTAGGTGTGAGGACCTACGGTAGGGGGCTGCCTGTGCTGGTCGGAAAAAGATCTTGGTATCGGCTGTTTTTTACGGGGGATCTGGGACCCCCCGTTCTCTCTCCACCCAGCCCGCCCCTCCCAGCCAAGCCGGCTTCGAGAGGAAGGCAGGCACCATGGAAGCGGCGGCCTTCGCCGTCCCCGGCCAACTTCCACGGCCTTCCAGGAGGATCCAGTGTTCCCCTGCCTCGCGGCGGCGAGAAAAAAAATCCCAGAGGCGAAGAGATACAGAGACAGAGAGCCCCAGAGATCGACAGAGATCGACAGAGGCAGCGAGAGTCAGAAACAGGGAGCGAGATACCGAAACGGAAAGCTACGGAGGCAGAGAGTGATACAGAGATACCCAGAGGGAGGGAGAGATAGAGTCAGCGAAAATCAGAAACAAGGAGAAACAGAGACAGGGAGAGAGATATAGAGACAGAGCAATGCGGAGATACATAGAGGGAGGGGATACGGAGATATAAGAGATCCTTGAGATACAGAGGCAAAGGGAGAGAGATACAAAAACAGAGCAAGGAGAGATACAGAATTATATCATCATCATCATCAATCTTATTTATTGAGAGCTTACTGTGTGCAGAGCACTGTACTAAGCGCTTGGGAAGTACAAGTTGGCAACACACAGAGACAGTCCCTACCCAACAGTGGGCTCACAGTCTAAAAGGGGGAGACAGAGAACAAAACCAAACATACTAACAAAATAAAATAAATAGAATAGATATGTATAAGTAAAATAAATAAATAGAGTAACAAATATGTACAAACATATATACAGGTGCTGTGGGGAAGGGAAGGAGGCAAGATGGGGGTGGAGAGGGGGACGAGGGGGAGAGGAAGGAAGGGGCTCAGTCTGGGAAGGCCTCCTGGAGTAGGTGAGCTCTCAGTAGGGCCTTAAGGGCTGCGAGATTCAGAGACAGAGATGCAGGCGAGGAGTCCTATCTCCTTCTTTGGTCCATGGCCCCCGCCCCCGGACTGATCACTAAATCCGGGGTTGAACCCGGTAGCTTAATTCAGATCCGCCAATGATGGAGCCATAAAAACTGCGATCCTGCGGTTTGGATCTGACCCCCGGATGGGGGCGGGGGCGGGGGGCTGAAGCAGGGGGCCTGAAGGGGTGTGGGGGCGGGGCTTCAATGCTGGAGCCCCCGGCTTCGGGCAATTTCTGCAGAATCCTAGAATGGCCTGTCCGTCCACCTGTCCCCTCTCCCCTGCCAATTCAGTTCCTCTCTTCCTGCCTTTCTGCCTGCCTGCCTACCTGCCTACTTACCTACCTACCTACCTCTCTTGAGCCCTCTCGTCTCTCCTCTTATGCCCTCCTTTCTCTTCCTAGTTATCTGCCGTCTGGCTAACATTAGCCACCTTCAATAAATATTAATTTATCTCATCTAGATATGTGCTCAGTATTTATCTAATCGCGTCCCTCTCCCCGCCTGCCTAATATCTAGTTATCTGTCCTAATATCTGTGGCTCTACCAGTCTCGCCAATGGTTCTACCTGTTCGCTGTGAGACTAGCGGACGACTATCTGCCTGTCGACGCTCATGATAATCCGGGCCTCTCCAGCTCTGCCCGAGCCTTCCGTGGGGCGGAGGTTTTGGGTCTGATTTTAAAGAAAATTGAACAAATACGAAAAAAAATCGCCCCAAATTCAGCTCTTCCTCATCTCTTCTGCCCCACTTCCGGGACTGGACGGTGGAGAGAAGAGTTGACGAACAGGAGGGAGGGGTGTGTGTGTGTGTGTTAATGTGGAGGTGTACATGTGCGTGCAAGTAAGGGTAGAGGTGCAGGGGTGTGTGTGCATGTGTGTGTGTGTGTGTGTGTGTGTGTGTGTGTGTGTGTGTGTGTGTGTGTGTGTGTCGGTGCTTGGCTTTCTGCCCCGCGTAATCCCGAGTGATCATGATTTTGAGCTCTGGAAACAGATGAATTCAAAAAAAGCGGAAATTTTTTTTCTGCCCCGCTTTCTAGCTCTTCACCTTCCACCTGGGGTCCCCACTTGGACTGACCATAGGGAAAGAGATCTGTCTGCCCACCTACTTACCTTTCCTACGTTCTTATCTACCCATCTACTTACCTCCTTCCATTAACTACCTGCCTGCTTTCCCCCCCCCCCCCGCCCACCTGCCTGCTTGTTATCTATGTAACAAGAATCGGCCTCAAGCATGTACTTATTTCTCCAGTTACTTTCTCTGCCTCTAGAGAAGGGCTGGGGGAGGGGGGGGTGACTTTTCCGTTTAGCATTTTCCGGGACCCCTTACTCCCTCTTCTGAGTGAGGTGGGGCGGGGGAAATCAGACTCCGGGCGGGTGAGGAAATCAGGCGTGGGGCATGTGGGGAAGGGGGGGAGAAGAAAGGGGAAAAGCTGGAGAAGGCGAGAAGACGAGACGGGAGCCGGAGCGCTCGCATCCCGGCGCGCTGGAGCCCCGCCAGGGAGCGCTAGAGCGCCGCGTTTGGCGCCGCCCGCCCCCGGCCTGGTCTCCTGCGGGAACTCCGGGCCGGAGAGAAAAAGAAATGAGGAGGAAAAGGAAAGAGAAGAAAAGAAAGCCCAACTCACCCTTCTATAAAGCTGCACGAGGTTGGGAAATAGGGAGGACCCCGCGAGGAAAAGACTAATCTCTCTGAGTGTCTCTATCTCTTTTTGAACTTTGTCTCTGTCTCCCCCAAGCTCCACTCCGTGCCCCACGATCTACGAATTTGCAAAAGTGAATCCGGTTCGAGAGGGAGGGGGATGAGGCAGGGGCGGAATGTCAAGGAAGAGATCGGCCTCTTTCGGGGTGTCTCTGACTCTCTTGGGTGCAGAAAAAGAGTGGCGGGAGATGGAACAGAAAATTTCCCCAACAAGGCCATTTTCCTGTTCCTGATTCCTCTCCCATGACCCCATCGGCCTCCGGGCGGAGAGGAAGAGACGGAGAGACATTGAAGACGGGAGAGGGGGCTGCGGGAGGGGTGAGGGTAGGAGATGGGGGTGGGCTTCAAATCCCGTAATACCCTCCTAAGACTGGTGCCAACGCCTCCCCTTGCCCGGCCGAAAAAGTGCTGGCCCCCGGGCGAGGGAAAAGATGTGAACAAATCCCGAAAACAGGATCCGGATTATTTTCCCGTCCCGGATTCTCGGTCCCGCGAGGACAGAGAGAGAACTTCCCTGCAGAAGAAGAGTCTTCTTTCGCTTCAACCCGAAACACTCCAGGCTCTCCATCCCCTCCCCCTTTCAGCCCCAATTTTCCAAGAACGGAAAAACTTCCCTGCCCTCCCCCAACCCATCCGTCACTTACCCCTCCGTAGACGAGCGTTCGGGACCCCGACTTCCTGACTTCACCCCCAGCCCAGCCCGGGACCCGCAGATAAAGTTGCCACCGGGGTCAGGGCAACGGTGAGCATCAGAGCCTGCAACCGCTGGAGGCGGGAGAACCGAATTGTAACCCGCGAACTCAATAACCCGGTTTCCCAGGGCCCCGCGCTCGCCTCTTTTACCCAACTCTTATTTCTCTGCTCCCAGAGGAAAGGAAAAAAGACTTTCTCAACCAGAGGGCCGGTTATTTCTTCCCCGGCCCCCGCCTCGTCCCCTACGGGAGGGTTCGAGTGAAATCACGCAATGGGCGTTCGGGGGTGGGGTGGGGGTGGGGGGAAATGAAGCAAAATTAAATGCTTAACTGGGAGAAATTCACTGGCGTTACCGTTATTATTTTAATTGTTATTTCTGTTGTCATTATTATTATTATTATGTGTTACCTGTTGGGACAGTTCGTTTTTCCGGCGGAAGAAGAAATTCGGGGGAGTGGGAAAATCAGTACAAATCCGGGGGGGGGGGGGCGGACTCCAATCTGTAGCAAGGCAGTCCCCCGCTCCAGTTTGAGGGGATCCCCAGCCCTGGTCTTCCAGGGATCTGGGAAAAGCGGGAGTGGAAACCGGGAAGACGGTTCCGAGCCCCGCATCCTCTCGGGCTTGGTTTTCCCTGCTCTGGGGCGGCCGCTGTCGAGGGTCAGCTCGACAATGGCCAGCGCCTTCGGGCCCCCGAACCCGCGAGACCACCGGGCACCGTCTCCCCGGCGCCCACGAACCCCTGCCCTCGGACCCGTCCCGGGACAGGGACTTACGTCCGCTGAAACCCTCTCCTCCCAGGCAGAAGCCGCTAGCTGGGGAGCGCCGGCTCTCCCGGGACCCCGACTCCCCTCCTTCCCCTCTTCACGTCCTCCCTTCTGCCCAGATTGAGCGAGCGGTTCGCCCTGGCTGGAGACGCCGGGAACAACGCGCCCTTTCTCTCCCCGGGCTGCCGAGCGGCAAAAACCCGGCCGGGAAAAGCAGCAGCTTTCCCGCTGAGGCCCTGCGCGCCCCGGCCCAGGACCCTGGGCGACCCGAAATTGGGGTTAGGGGATCCCGGCCTCCTGGTCCTCGGGGCCCCCCTCGGCTCCCCGAGCCACGGGAACCTCAATCCGGTCGGGGAGCGGAGAGAAGAAAACTTCCGCGGGGAAAAGAAAACTTCCAGGGAACCCGGCGGAAAGGGGTGCGGAGGAAAGTGTTGCTTGAACCCCTTAAATTGAAGTAGGCTTTAAAGAGGAGAAATATATAACTCCCCCGAATTAAAAACCCGCAGCCCCCAGGCGCGGTCTCGAATCAACCGGAGTGGGAAAGGTAGAGGGAAAAATAACTTGTTTTCCCTCTTTCCCTTCACTCGGCCTCCCACCCCCGTTCAGGAATAGGAAGGAGTGAGGACCTCCTCACACCACCCCACCCCGCCGCAGCCGCCGGGCGTTCGAAGGACAAGGACAAGCGGTCAGCACAATTAGGGGGAGGAGGGCGGGTGGTTTCTCTATCGCCTAAGCGTTTTCCAAAAAGCCCCTTTTGATGGGGAAGGGAATCCCGCATGCTTACCTCCCCCAACCGTAGATTTAACAAACTCTCCCCAGCCCCCACCCCCAAATCTGGAGACCTCTAGTGGGACTGGAGTGAGGGCGGGGGGGGGGAATCAATGTTCGGCAGCCGAGCGGCGACTCGGGTGGAGAATGGAATCCGAATAACCCGGGATGGGGTTGGGAGGGGGGAGCGGGGAAAGACCGGGGCTTTTTACAACGAACGCTTTTTTTTCTTTTAGTTTTTGGATTTTTCAAGTAAAAGTTTCAGAATTTCTCCGGGCGCAAGGAGATGGGGAGGGAGAGGGAGAAGGCGAGAGAAGTCGAAGTGGCCCGCAGCGGTGACAATCACCCGTCTTCTAAAACTCCGCTGCTGCGAATTCACAGAAATCCCTGTTCCTGTGGGAAGGGGAGAAAGCGGGAAGAGGCGGCGCCACAGGGGCCTAATCCCTAGGGCGGGTCCGTCCGTCCGTTTCCACGGCCAGGGGGTCCGGGGAGGCCCCCCCGGGGGGGGACCTCCAACTCTCTCCCACCCTCCCCGTCAGAGTCTTCCCGCTTCCCCGCTCCCTGCAAACTTACCGGCATTGAAACGAGATCCGCGAACCTGCCGGCTTTTTCTCCTCTTTTTCTGGACTCACCTTTTCCTCACCCGTCCGGGAGTCAAGCGACTAGGCCCCCGAGGTGGCTTGGCGGGGCGGGGGCCCCCTAGAAAGAGGGAAAGGAGGACAGAAAAGATGAACCCTGATACTCCGGGTGGACGCTGCCTTAGTGTGCGTTCCACTGCTGGCTTTGATAGCGCTAAGAGAGGCTCAGAAGAGCGGGGCGAGTCTTCTTTCTGAAAACCAATCATCAGACCAGCTCCAGCTCTTCTCTACTTCTCTGGCCCGGTGGCCGCTGGCCCGGCTCGGACTCCTTGCCCCGGCCGGCGAGGCGGAATCACCTCTCCCTCCCAGGACCGGCCTTCTTTATGTGCGGGCGGTTTTCCCGAAGCCATCATTGTTATGACGGCTCATTTAATCAAACGGTTTAATTGCTCCGATAATCACTCGCATCATCGCAGGTACCCGGTCATTTATCATTTTTGGAGGGGCTTTATTGACCTCTGGAGCGCATCTCCACACCCCGTGCGGACGGGGGACAGATGGCTCGGCTTTTTGGTCCCCCGCCCACGCAGCCGAAATCTGGTCCTGGATCCCCCGAAATCGTCTTCTGCGAGCGGGCGGGCGGCCGCGAGAGAACGAGAGCCGGAGAAACGAGCCCGTCTCACCCCCACTGCCGCCCCCCGCCCCTAGCCCAAGCTGCTCTCGCCCCCCTCTGAAGGGGGGGCGGACGACTTTCTCCCACCCCCTCGCTTGAAAGCGCGGGGCTCGGTGCGGGGCGTGGGGAAAGGAGCTGCGGGAGGCCGGGGAGCTGAGCCCAGGAGGGAGAGAGGGGTAGGCGGTGGTCTGGTTCGAATTTTGTGTGCAGGGGACCGTGGGCTCCAGAGAGGGGGAGAAGGGGAGAGAAAGGGGGGAACGAGACAGAGGAATGGGAGTGGGAGGCGCAGACAGAGGAAAAAAGAGAGACTGAGATGAAGGGGGGGGAGAGTAAGAGAAAAAAGAGAAAGTGAAAGGAGAGAGACACAATCAAAAAGACTGCGCTTTTCGAGAGACAGGCAGGCGGAGGGCCTGAGACAGGAGAGAAGGACAGACAGACGGGGAGAAAAAGAGACAGAGAGAGGGAGAGAAAGGGAGAAGAGAGAGAGAGCGAGAGAGAAAGAAAGATGGGGGAGGGGGGCAACGCACACACTCGCCCACCCTCTCACACTACAGCAATCGATAGTTTTTGCCCACCACTCCTCCCCCAAACTTCCAGTGTCCCGGGTGATGGATGTCGCTGGGCTCCCTGGTAATTGACTGTTCTGAGCTAAGACATGTTTGAGCTCCGGCAAAATGACTGGGCGAAAAGGGCCCGACCCAAAATGAGTTTCCACACAAACCGTGTGGGGTGGTGGGGCTGTTTTGTTGAGTTTTATTTTTTTTTCTTTCCATCCCCTGCCTCCTCCTCCTCCTCCTCCCCCTTTCCCTCCTCCTCCTCCCCCTTCCTCCTCCTCTTCCCCCCTTCCTTCTCCCGCTCCTCCTCCTTTCCCTCTTCTCTTTGGAAAAGTTCGTTGAGTGTTCAAACCCTTAATGCCCCCCGCCCCCCGTAATTAGCGCGGCCATTAGCAGACATTATCGCTGTAAAGCGGTCAGCCACAACAGAGCGGAGAGGGTTTACCGAGGCCGCGCGTTTCCTCTCCCTGCGCCCCGGGCCCGAGTTTGCGAGCCTCTGAACAAAGTGTCCGTGCAGGTCGCCCGCCCCAGCCGGACCCAGGACCCTCGCCCTCAGCCCTCGGAGTCCTCGCCGAGGTCTTTCTCCCTGCCCGGCCGGCCCGGGAGACGGTGCGGGCAGAGAGGAGCCGTGAATCCACTAGAAAGAGAATCAGCCCGGGGAAGTGGCCTCAGCCACCGCGTACAACAGTGTACACACAAACGCCATCCCCCCCACTCCACCCTCTACCCCGCAACCCTCCGCCCCCGCAGTGAGCCGAGACCCTCCCCTCCCCCGGAGCGCCGCCGCTCCCCTGCAGGGTACAACTCCCCGCCCCCCAGCCCCTACCCGGGTCATCTGTAGGCAGCAGGGGGCGGGAGGAGATTTAAAATAAAAAGAGGGAAGGAGGAGGGGAGAGGGGGAGGGGGCCGGGGGGCCGTGTTAAACATACGCCGAAGTAACCCAGGCGGGCCCACTGAGTTTGATCGGTAAGGTGATCTTGGGGAGAGACAGACCCAGGCGGGTCTAAAGGTCGGATCACACTTCTCCCCCTGCTTCCTGCCGTTTTCCTTTCCCTGCCTCTCTGTCTCTCTTTCTCTCTTTCACTCTCTCTCTCTCCCTCTCCCTCTCACGCGCGCACACACGCAAGCTCACACACCCGCATCCACCACACACGCACACAGTTACACACATTCACGCCTCTCAGGCACACAATCTCACATACACACATACATACACACATACCAGCCTCATGCAGGTCCACAACCACCCAGCGGCCCCACACATGGCCACGATCTCACCCACACCGCTCATGCACAAAAATCCGGACACACACCCTATGCCTTCACGAGCCTACCTAACCCCCCCGACCCCAGAACCCAACTGCACACTCCCTCCAAGCACACAAACTCCATGCAGCGCCATAGATACCCAACCTGCAGGCACACAAACTCCATGCATCGCCACAGATACCCACCCTGCAGGCACACAAAACCGTGTGCGTCCACACAAATCCATTCAGACACACACCGCAGGCACAAAAACTCTATGCACGTGCACAAGTATACACACACTCAACCACCCAACATGAATGCACATCCAAACACACCGCTCTCTCTCTCTCTCTCTCTCTCTCTCACACACACACACACACACACACACACACACACACACACTACTCTTCCTCTCTCCCTCTCTGCCTCCTCGGTCTGAAAAGGAGCGCTGATTTGCTATGTGTCTGGTCCGTTGTGTGCCACTCTCCCTCCCCTCCCCCTCCCCCCAACCCCCCCCCCCTCCCCGTCCATGTGGAGTTGAAGCAATCTTGAGTGCACTGCACACCCTGCGTATCACAAGCTCCAGGCTGTGCTGTGCTGTGCTGTGCTGTGCTCCGCTCCGCGCTCTCTCTCCCTCCTCTCCCCTCTCCCCGTCTGAGCCTGTTGGAGAACTGCCCGTGGCCGCCACGACTTCCGGATTCCGTCATTTCATTCTCCCGCCGCTCAGCGCCGCAAAACCGAATCTCTCCTCTAAACCGCGCTGCCGCCGTGCGGGGTGGTCAGGGACACTCACTCAGCCCGCCGACAGAGACAGAGACAGAGAGAGACGCGCGGGGTTGGGGGGGGGGGGGCGAGAGACAAAAAAAATCCCACCTGGGGAGGAAAAGAGAGAAAGAGAAAGAGAAAGAAAGACATCTCGTTTCTGCAAACTCTTCGCTGCTTCTGGCTCTTCCCTCCCTGCGGCTCCAGCACCGCGCCTGAGGGAGAGGCGGGGGTCGTCTCACCCAGGCATCCGAGAAGAGGGAAAAAAAAAAGAAAAAAAAGAGGGGGAGGGGGCGAGAGAGACGAGCCAAAATTTCAAACCCGGCCAGCGGAGACTCTGAAGAGTTTTTGTTTTTTGTTTTTTTTTTTCCTGGAAGAAGCAGGGGTATTTCCACCACTCTTCCTCTTCTCATCTTCTTCCTCTTCCTTCTCCTCCTCCTTCTCCTTCTCCTTCTCCTCCTCCTCCTCCTCCTCCTCTTCCTTCTCGTCCTCCTCCTCCTCCTCCTCCTCCTCCTCTATCCGTCAGCACCTTGACATTCCGGCCTTGATTGACAGCCGGAGTCGCAGAAAAGCCATGAAACCCGACGGCCCGGTTACCAGCGGGCTTTTTTCGGGCCTGTCTTAAACTCCCGTCCGGGGGTTTGACCGAGTCGGATTTTTTTTCTTTCTTTTTTCGGGGTGGGGGGGAGGCTGCCGAGGGAGGGGGAGCGTGGGGGGGTGAGACGAAAGAAGAGGAGGAGGAGGAGGAGGAGGGGGAGGGGGAGAAAAGAAAGAAGACCCCCCTCCTCGAAAAGCCAACAAACTCTTCGGCCTAGAAACTACTACCAGTAGTAGTAGTAGTGATAGTAGTAGTAGTAGTAGCAGCAGTAGTGGCGGTGGTATTCCTCTTATCATTATTATTGTTGTTATTACTATTACCCGGACTGGAGCGAAGACGTGTCTGAGTGGGCTGGGAAGGAGGAGGAGGAGGAGGAGGGGGGGGGAGGAGGAGGAGGAGGAGGAAGAAGAGGAGGAGGAGGAGGAAGAGGAGGAGGAGACCGAGACTGTGCAGCTTTGAACACTTTCCACGCCGGCCTGGGGTGCCCCTGGCCCTCCAAGTGGCCCCGGGAACTGAGCGGAACGAGGGCCGATGGCGCAAAGGGTAGGTGCAAAGAAACTTCCCCCCACTTACCGCGACCCGGCCCGGGGCTCAGAGGGGCCGCACGAGCCGCCTGGGGGAGGGGGCGGGAGGGCGGGCGGGGGGCGGGGGGGGGGCGCCGCCGTCATCGACACCGCCGCCGCTGCCACCGCCGCTGCCTCCTCTGGAACAGGAGGAGGAGGAGGAGGAGGAGGAGGAGGAGGAGGACCAGGAGGAGGAGGAAGGGGGGAGGAAGAGGAGAAGGAGGAGAAGAGAAGGAAGAGGAGAAAGAAGAGGAGGAGGAGGAGGAGGAGGAGGAGGATGGCGGCGGCCAGGATTTTTAAAAAATAGCAGCAAAATAATTCATCGGCTTCGTCTCTCCCCCGGCGTGTGTGTGTGTGTGTGTGTGTGTGTGTGTGTGTGTGTGTGTGTGTGTGCAGTGGGGGTGTGTATGTGCGTCTGTGTGCACTGTGTGAGAGAGACAGAGGCAGAGAGAGCGAGTGAGCGGGTGTGTTTGTGAGAGTGCGTGTGTGCCTGCGTGTGTGTGTGTGTGTGTGCAATTGTGACACGCTGGTTCCCCCGCTCCATCTTCAGCTCCGGCATCGGCAGCGGCGGCGGTGCGTTTCCCCCGGGCCGAGGCTCGGGCCCCCGGCCTCCGCGGCCTCCCCGGTTCCCCCTGGTCCCCCCCCGGCCCGGCCGCCGGGGAGCGGGACGGGGGGCTGCAGCTCCCGCCGGCCCCGCCGCCCCCTCCGCCTCCGCCCCCGCAGGCTTTAGGACTGCCGGATTCGGATCTCCGGATTTGACCGGGGCGCGGGGATCCGGCCGCTAAAATCATGTTTCTGGTAACTTTCCCGGACGGCGAGGGCCTGGTCGGGGGGAGGGGACGGGACGGGAGGAGAGGACCGCGGTCCGGCCCGGACATTCATCCGCCCTGCCCGGAGAGGGGGCTGCTTCGAGCACTCCCGGTTTTTTGTTGATTTTTTGTTGGGGGGCGGGGGGGGGGGGAGGAGGCTTCGCTTCGCCTTTGGATTTCTTGGGTTCCGGGGATGGAGGTGGGGGCGGGGCGGGGGGCTGGTGGATAGTCCGGGCGGACCTCGATCCAGAGGGACTTCGGGTGTCTCCCTGATTCCTGCGGCCCGAGGCGACCCCCGCCCGTCCCCAATCACTGGATCCGGGAGTTGGTATTTTTGCAATCTCATGGCTCCGCGTCATTCCGCCCCGCAACTTTCCAGGGGGGCTCCTAGCACCCGCGGGAAACCGACCTCGCTCCGCGACGTCCTCCTTGGCCCAGCCCGTTTGCATTTTCAGGTGTTTGGGGGTTTATTCTTATTATTTCTTTTCCTCTCTCCTCCTCTCTCCCCCTTCCTCGCCCCCCTCCCCGACTTCTGACCGGTCCGGCCAGTACGATGAGCTTCCTCACTACGGCGGGATGGACGCTGTCGGGGTCCCGGCGTCAATGTACGGAGACCCCCACGCCCCCCGGCCCATCCCTCCCGTGCACCACCTGAACCACGGACCGCCTCTGCACGCCGGCCAGCATTACGGCGCCCACGCCCCCCACCCCAATACCATGCCGGTCAGCATGGGCTCCGCCGTCAACGACGCCCTGAAGCGCGACAAGGACGCGATCTACGGGTAAGTCCGGCCCGCGGCGTGGGCAACGGGGCCCGGGTGGAAAGGCCCTCTTGGGGCACGAGGAGGGACGAGGGGATCGCGAGGTGGAAAGTCCCCTCTGGAGAAGGCATTGCCTCTCCCCACAGCTGGGAAGCCCCCCCGTCCCGCACCCCCAGGCCCCCAACGGCCCACGCGTGATCGGCACCCGGATCACGGGGGGCGGGTGGGCAATCCCAGGGCTGCGCCCACAGGGGCGGAGAGGGAAGTTTCTCGCTCCGGGGACCCAACTTTCTTTTCCGCCTTTCCCCTTTTCCGCCGGGGGTCGGGCCGGTCCTCTCCCGGGCCCCCCGCCCGAATCTCTCCCAACCCTGGAGCTGCGGGACGCCGCGCCCGCGGAGCTTTGGGGGGCGAAGGGATGTTTGCAGGGGGCTCCGCCCTGATGATTAGGGAGCAAGGAAAGAGGCCCGGAGCCTTGCCTTTCCCGGGGTCGTTCCAGGGCCCGAGGCCGGGGAAGGAGAAGCTGGGAAACGGGGAGGGAGAGAAACTGGGAACCGGCGGCGGTGGCGGCGGCGGCGGCGGCAGCAGCTGAGCCGGGAGCCGGGCGATAGCGGCCGCGAACTCCTCACAAAGAGAAACACATTCAGCACATAATAGGATCCCAGCGTCGCCAACTCGGGGGCGCGGAAGGCAGTCGGGAGGAGGGTGGGGATAAGCAACATTTCCCAAAGTTGGAGGTGAATAGCGCTTTAATTTTTTATGCTACTCTTGCCCCCCACCCCCAAACGCAAAGCCTTCCCTATTTCACTTGAACCGGGGGCGATTCCTCTTTTATTTTTTTCCGGGAATTTGAGCTCTCTCCCTCTGGATGAGACAGTTTCGCCCTGGTGTGTGTTGTGTGTGTGTGTGTGTGTGTGTGTGTGTGTGTGTGTGTGCGCACGTGTGCGTGTGTGTGTTTGCCCCGCGGCCTCGGGCCAGGGCCAGAGAGGGGAGAGGGGTTGCAGGGGAATCGGTTTTGTTGGAGCAGAGTCTAGCCGGTAAAAAGGGATTTTCTCTCGCTTGTGGTGACGGTAGGGGCCCTGGGGCCGGGGCGTTGCGTTGCGTTGGTGATTGTTTCAAAGGTGTTGCTGTTTTTGTTGCGTAGCGAGAGGGCTGAGGGGCTGTGCTGACCCCGGTCCGGGTGTGTGTGTGTTGGGGGCCGGGGCGGGGGGAAGAGGGCGTTAAGTCGGTGGAAGGAGAGAGGAGTTTTCTTTCTGACTTTTTGTGCGGCCAACCCGGACCCTGGCAACCAGCACCGGGAATTGTCTCGGCCTGCGTGTGCCTGGGGTAGTTAGAGCAAGAACACACACACACACACACACACAAACACACCCTCACAAAACTTGTTGATTACAGTGCTTTCTCCCTCTCTTTCCCCTTCCCGCACCCCCGTTTCTCTGTATGTGTGTGTCTCTGTGTATGTCCGTTGCCTGTTTATCTGTGTGCATCTCTGTGGGTTGGTGTGGTCCGGTTTCTCTGCGTGTCTCTCTGTGTCGCGTTGCCTGTTTTTCCTCGGTGTGTGCCTCTGGGTGTTGTGTTGCCCGTCCGTGCATATGTGTGCCTTGGTTTTCCCCCTTTCCTTCTCTCTGTGCATTGCACTTCGTTGCCCTTTTGTGTGTGCGTGTATGTGTGTCTTTGGGTGTTGTTACCTGTTTCTGTTTCTTTGTGGGTTCCGCTATCCCTTTGTTGTGTGTGTGTGTGTGTGTGTGCGTGCGTGTGTGCGCGCGCGCGTGTGTGTGTGTGCGTGTGTGTGTGTGTGTGTGTGTGTGTGTGTGTGTGGCGTTACCCGTCAGGCACCCGCTGTTTCCCCTGCTAGCCCTGGTCTTTGAGAAGTGCGAATTGGCTACATGCACCCCTCGGGAGCCTGGAGTGGCGGGCGGAGACGTCTGCTCTTCGGACTCCTTCAATGAGGACATCGCCGTCTTCGCTAAACAGGTCTCCCCCAGCGACCTCCTCCGCCCCCCTTCCCGGGCCTCGCTTTTCGGGGAAGATGCGGGGAGACCCTCCGGGAATTCAACCTCTCCTCCTGGCCGCCCGCCCCAGTTAGAGTCGGGCCCAAGTCCTGGGCTCCAGACTGCCCTAGTTCCCCATCTCTTCTCTCCCACGTCTATCTAATCTAGGCTGGGGAGAGACAGGGTCGATGTATTGGGCCTGTTTGGGGAGGAGGAGGAGCTGGACGCGGGATGTTGGGGGAAGTCCCGCATAAGGCCCGGCAGGCCCGGAAAAGCGCGGGATAGCCGGGGGGAAGGGGCTGTCAGGCCGACCTGGGGCCGCGGATACGGACCAGGCTGGGCTGAGGACTTGTCTCCTCCTTTTGACTTCACCCCCCGGTTCCTGAGCCGGTTCCACTCGCCCCTGGCTGGGGCTGGGGAACATCCACAGTGAGCGCGCTTTCCCTGTCTCCGTGCAGGTTCGAGCCGAAAAACCTCTCTTCTCCTCGAACCCGGAGCTGGATAATTTGGTAAGTGTCTGGCCTGCTCTTTGGGCGCCGGCCCGCAGCCCCCTCCTCCCAGCCCCGACCCTGCGCCAGTGGACCCCTTCCCCAAATTTTCACTGATGGAGAGAGAGGGGTGAAGGCTGGGGAGCAGGGGAGAAGGGGGGTCCCACCAACTGCTCCGGAGCAGTTGGACCTCAGAATCGGGAGGAAAATCCTTGGTGCTTCTAGCACCGGCCCCTCCGGGCTGCCCCTACATCCCTTCCGGTCCCCATCCTGGTTTGCTCCTTTGACACCTCTAACTGGGGACTCCAAACTTTTCCTTCCAGATGATTCAAGCCATACAAGTCTTAAGGTTTCACCTTCTGGAGCTGGAGAAGGTGAGCGGCAGAAGGAAACTCAGAGGTCGCAGACACGCCCCTATTCCCAACAGTTTTCGATGGGGCGGGGGGCTCTGGGAAGGAGGGAGCGGTGCGGTGTTCGTCGGTAGGGAGCCAAAAGTCAGAAAAAGCGCCCCTCTCCCTCTGCCCTTCCCTTTCTTCGCACCTCGAGATGACCGACCCCCAAACAGTCAGTATTTTTACATGTAATTTTTTCTTCCTTCACCCCAGCCCGGCCCCCGCCCCTCGCCTCTTGCCGTAGGGCTGGTGTTTGGAAATCCAGAGGATACCCCGAGTCTCTTTGCTAACTCGTTCCAGCCCCCGACCCTCCTGGGGAAACGTGCTGAACTGTGTGTGTGTGTGCATGTGCGTGTGTGTGTGTGTGTGTGTGTGTGTGTGTACGGGCGCACACCTTCACCTCGAAGGGCAAGAAGCTGTCTTCGGCCCAGCCTCCCTCCCTCCTTCCACCTCCCCTCCGGGAGCGTTGCCGCGGGGAACGAGAGCGCTATAGCAGCGGCCCCGAAGAGCCCGGCCTACCGCTTCCGAATTGTCGGAACCCGAACCGGACCCCCCCGCCCCCCATCCTCATCCCTCGGTTTGAGCCAGAGGCTCAAACGGGCCCCTTTCCCTTACTTTCTCACCTGTTGCGCCGGCGGGACCCGGGAAGATATTATCTACCGTCCCCGTTATTCTCTTATTTCCTCCCCTACGACCATCGGGCAAAACCCGGTGATTAATTTCTCCCGGATGGAACACTCCTAGAGCGGCTCATCCTACAGCCAAGCTTGCAATACGCTATTTCCCCGCTTCCTTGCCCCCTCTCAACCTGGCCTCGCTGGCCCTCTCCATCAGTCCCGGCCTTCCTACCTCCCGGTCTCCCAGCCTCCCGGCCTCGCTCTCTCGACCGCCGTTGACAACGATGTTCTTCCTGTCCCGAGGTTCACGAGCTGTGCGACAACTTCTGTCACCGGTACATTAGCTGCTTGAAAGGGAAGATGCCCATCGACCTGGTTATCGATGAGAGAGATGGAAGTTCCAAGTCTGACCACGAAGAGCTGTCCGGATCCTCAACGAACCTGGCCGACCACGTGAGTGTCCCCGGGGCCGGGGGACAGTCGGGGAAACCTGGGTCAGGGATCTGGGGGCGGGGGGGTGGAGGGACCGGGGTCCGGGAATTAGACGTCGGCAAGTTTGGGAACAGAGGGACAGGCCTCATGACTGATTTTTGGTGCATAACTGTGCGTGTTTCTGCGGGGGACTGTGTGACTGTGGGTAACTGGGTGGGTGTATCTGTGCATGTGTGTTTCTGTGTGTGACTTCTTGTAACTCGGTGCCTTACGGGAGAGGGGTCTCTGCGACTCCTGGTAACTGTTTGAATTTATGTGTGTGTATGTTTCTGTGTCTGTATGCAACTGAAAGTGATTATCTGTCTGAGCGGGCCTAATTGTGTACGCATTGGTAAGTGCGTTCATGTGTGGGAATGTATGTATTAGTGTGTGTAACTGCATGTGAGCGAGTATGAATGACTGAGTGACCGAAAGTGTGACTGGGTGTTTGTTTGTGAGTGTACGTGTAGCCGCATTTATGTGCAAATGTGTGTAACTGGTGGAGAGCGTGTAGAAATGGATCTCTGTGTGTAATCGTATAAAACTGGGAATGATTAAGTGTGTGTTGGTGTAACGTGAATATGTGTAGGCATAAGTGTGTTTGTGTACGCGTACGGGGGGCGGGGGTGTGTGTGCTCTGTGGGAAAGGATTGTTTCGCCGTTGGGGTTTTGGGTCTCTCCTTGGCGTCTTGGACGGCGGCTGGCGGGTGTCGTGGACCAGGGTGATTTGTGCACGCGATTTGTAAAGTTTCCTGGATCTGGGAGAGTTGGAGTGTCAGCAAATTGTCTTTTTGATGTGGTGGCCTGCGCCTTTTCTGATTTTCTAACCCTGAAATCAACGCGGTCGGAGGAGAAAGTCCGAGGCGGGAGAGGGACCGGGGTGAGGTGTGTGTGTGTGTGGGGGGTCGCGTACAGGTAGAGGGAGGGAAAGGGAGGTTGGAGGTGTTGGCTCCCACTCCCAGAAAGCTAACTGTATCGACAGTCAGCCTTCTCCAGACCCAGGAACCCTGGGCACCCACTAGGCAGGGGGTAGGCCGGGAGGAAGGAAGGAGGGAGACGGCTCCCAGCCGCGTTTCTCGGACTTTTTGCTCTGGATAAACTGATTGTTAGCGCCCGTTCTCCTGCCAAGCGCCTCTGCGGCTCTTCCCCAGGGCGCGACGGTGGCCTTAATGAACCCATTATTAGTCGAGCGGGGCAGGGGAAGCGAGCGGCCGGGAGGTGGTGTGGGGCGGGGAGAGCAGCTTCAGGCTGGGGAAGGGGTTTGCTTTCGGCTCCATGGGGTCTGACTCCCATTCTGACTCCGGCAAACCCGGAGCTCTAAAGGGGGAAAAAAGAAAAAGAAAGAAAGAAAGAGGAGCCAGATGTACCGAAGCTGGAAATCGGAGCCTAGAAAGGCGAGGGAGAGGGCGTGCGTGGCGGCAAACTGGGGGAGGGTCTGGAGGCTAGAGGTTTTATTTTTAGGGAAGGAACGGGGCGGGGGGAGTTCGTCTTTAGCCCAGAGGGGAGGAAAGCCTTCTCCTTGGGGCAAGCGGGCGCCTCGTTGGGGATTTATTCCCGCGTGGTTGAATGGGGCCTCGGAGAAGCCTCTGGGGCCCCCGCCTATGGCGCTCTGGGTGGGGGGAACAGCCGCGCTCTCGCTAATAGGAGCAAAGTCATTGCCCTTTGGGCCGCTCAGGGGACACGTTTGACCTTTCGGGGCGGGCAGTCCAGGGGAAGAGACCCCCGAGCTGGGAGTCTAGTATTCCCCGGGGAGGGGATGGGGGAGGTAGGCCTGGAGAGGTTTGTTCGCGAGGGGTCGGCTGGGAGCGCGGGCCTGAGGCTTGTTTAACTGGTAGGCAGGGGAAGGAAGGCTGCAGGTCGGCTATGAGGCGTGAAACCTCCTCTTAAATTCTGATTTCTGGGCCTGACCGGGCCCGATCCCTGGGCTGGAGCCTTCTTGGAGACCCGGGAGGGGAGTCGAGGAAGAGGTGAGCGAGTTCAGTCGAATGGATGCTGGGATTGACCCCTGCAGACCACGGGATTTTGTCGGTCCCCCGTTCGTCCCAGGTGGCGAGCGCGGGAGGGAGACAGGGAATTTGTGGCTAACCAACCCGGTTTCCTAGCCGGGGTGTGTCCGAGGCGCGCCGAGGGTCCGGAGGGGCCTTGGACTCGACTGGCCCGCAGGGGGTAGGACATGTGAGGACCATTCGACAGCCGTGGACGGGAGGGTGAGCTTGAAAGATTCAGCAGCCTCGCATCCCTCCGGAGGAGGGGAACAAGGATACAAGTCTGCTCGTCAACAAGGTCGGGGCCGACCCCCGCAAAGCCTCGGGAAAGCCCCTCGTGGGGCTTCGACCCCTGTCCCCAGTCGATGGTCCATGTGGTCAGCTTGGAGGATGTTTTGAACTCTGTCCCGACCCGCCCCCCCCCACCAAAAATTAAAAAAAAGGCCTGCGCAGTCAACGCTGCGAGTCCAGATCCAGTATGCAAATGGCCCAGCGGAATCTCCAAGTTTATACGCTTTGGTTTCCTTTGATATGCATATTTAATACATAGCCCCGGGCTGATCTCATTTGGTGAAACTTGGTGTAGCGGGGATGGGAAGAGTCACTTCAGAAGGACAGAGACGGCCCGTCGCTACTTCCTCGTTTTATCTGCTGGCCCGCTATTCTGATCCGGGAGCTGTCTCTGCCTCTATTTGCACATGAAATGCTGAGAACATTTCAACTGATTGGCTGGGAATAATGACAGCTAAAAAGAAATGGAGTTTAATTTGTTGTCTGCCAAGGTCTTTCTTGTGGAGGTGACAGTTTGTGACAGCTGTTTGACACCCCCAAAACACATACACCTCTATTCTTATTAAGTGGTGTCAAGCTACATTATGTGTGAGTGTGTGTGAGGAGGTGGGGGGGGTTGTGTGTGCGCGAGGGAGCGAGTGTGCGTGAGCGAGTGTGTATATCTGTGTGCAGGTGTGTTTGTGTGCGAGTCCGTGATTGCGTGTGAGTCTGTGTGCGTGAGCGAGTGTACGCTTGCGGGAGTTAGTGTGTGTTTGTGCGTGCACCGGTGGACATGCGGTTGTGTTTATTTATGTGCTAGCGTTAGTACGGGTGTAGATGAGAGAGAGCAAGAGAGAGTGGGTAGATGGTGAGGAGGCTGGAGAGAAGGTACAGAAAGAAGTCGGAGCAGAATGTTGGGGATTTAAAGCAGTTATCAATCTCCTCATTTCCGCGCCTGGAAGATCGCGAAAGGGCAGCAAAGGGCGGGACCGTCCCGGGACTGTTGCCCGTTGCCGGATCCTTGGCAAAACCTCTCCCTTGGAGACAAACAATTCGCCTCCGCCGACGCAGTCAGGGAGCTCGCTTCGAGGCTAACTCGGAGGACGAGGCCGGCGGCGGATCTGTAGAACCGGACCCGGCACGGAGGGAGCGGGGGGCACAGGGGCAGAGCCAGTGCGGGGCGAGCAGGCACTTGGGAAGGCCCAGTCATCCTAGCCCAGCCCGTTCCAGCCCTGGAGAAGGGGAAAGTCCCGGGAGACCAGAGTGGAAGGTGAGGGTCCCAGATATAACAGCCAGGATTAACATTTGAATTTGGGACATTGCTTTAAAAACAACAACAACAACAGTAACAACAACAAAAAATCCGGCTTTCAGAGTTTAGCTGGAGGTGGCAAGGAGGGTAACCCCGGCCAGGTAGAATGTTAAATAAAAAAGGAGGAGAATTGGGGTTGGAATAGAGAGACAGAGGGACAGATGGGTAGCGGGACAGACAGAGAACAGAGGAACAGAGGGATGGAAGAGAGAGACGGAGACACGGAATGACAGAGGGACCCGGGACAGAAAGATCCAGGCACACAGGGGAAAAAGAAAGAATCATTCCAACAGTCAAATCAAGTTTGCAGCCCTTCCGACTGATCACTGTTGAAAATAAACGTGTCAAAAGATTATTTTCAAAAATTCAGATTCCGGACAGAAAACTTGTATTTGTTGTGGTGGTTGAAATTTGAATTTCGGCATGCCGGAGCGAATTCTCATGTTGTTTTGCCCATAGCTTTGTCTAGCGACAGATGAAATCCAGCGTAGTAGCCATTCGGGAATCACGAGCGGAGTTTTTTCGAGTCTGATGTTCCCGCTCCTCGCCACCCCTCCCCCGGCCAAGTTAATGGAGCTCTATGGATACAACTAGGTCTTCATTTATAAAAATGAATTAAAGATAGCGAGGACCGTGTATATATCTCTGTTTATTAATAATTAATAAAAGATCCCTTAATAGATTAGCTGTCTGGAATCGTCACCATAAAGGGGAATATTAATATTATATTAATTTCTGTGTTCGTAATTGGGTCCGGAAATATTTCGCCCTATTTATTTATACTTCTGAACTTTTGAGGGATGCTTTTTTCCCCCCAAACACTTTCGGAAGACTCTTCTAATATCCTTGGGTTCCTAAAATTAATGATTTTTCGGGCCCGAAAAATTCTGCATCCGTCCATATCGGGGTTTCCTTGGGGATGACGTGGGGCGGGAAAGAGCATCCCGGGCCCCGTGGGGAAAATCCAGTGGGCAAGAAGGGAAACCTACGGGGGCTCAGAAACAGAGAGGAGAGGGACCAGAGTTGCAAGGTCACTGTTGGAATTCCAGCCTTGAAGACCCTCCACCCACCGGGTTTGGATGGTCCTGGGCTGGAGCGGTCCGCCTCCTTGACTGGCGGCGAGGCTTTGGGTTTGGTTGAGGTTCTGAGATTTGGTGACTTTCTGGTCAATTCCCTGTCCAGCGTGGTGAGGCCAAGGGCCAACGGGCTGTACCTGCAGTTGGATGGGCTAGTGGCAGACTGGGACTGGTAGTCCGGTCGCCTTCAGCCCGGTCGTTTCTCCGGGGCAAGCTTTAGGGGAGGGGGCGGGAAGGGGTGGGAGAGACGGAGTGAGGTGTGGAGGAATGGAGAGGGGGGTGTGGGGCTAGGGAACGGGAATCGAGTTTGCCCCCGGCCAGGCGTTGGAGATGAGCGACCGGTCCCGGAAGGGGAGGGGAGGGGAAGGGGCGTTGTTAGAGCCCCCTAAATTGGCCGGCTCTTCTGATGATTGACAGCTCGCCTGCCGTCGCTCTCGAACCGGTCCCGGTGCCCCTGGGCCGGGGATGGGAGGGGTGGGGGAAGGCGGGGGGGGGGGGGAAATCTACGTGGCGTTCCCTGGGGGCGGCCTGGGCCTCCAGACGGGCCCAGATCCGGGCCGCCTTGCATGGGGTAGGGGCGGCTTGGGCCTTGGTTTGCCGACCCCCTACCCCCGCGACCGCAACTAGGTCACTCGCCCCTGTTTGTCGAGCCAAAGTTTCCCGTTTGTCCCGCGCTGGCCCGCAGTGGCTTCTCAGCGCACGCACACGCTCCCCGAATTACTCGATGCCGTTTCCCCAGATCAGCTTCGGTCCGGCGGAGGGCAGCCTCTCCCACCCCCCACAACGCCCCCCGAGTAGAGCCCTAACCAGAAAACCCAGCAGCGGCTCTCAGCGCCCGTGTCGGCCCAGTTTTTTTGAGATGAAGGTGGACCGGCGAGGCTTTAAAAGCCAGGACCGCGTTGGGCCCGGGAAGGGTAGAGAGGTGGGGGCGACGGAAGATAGAGAGGCTGGGGGGAGGGGTCCCCACCTGCGACCCCAGAGATTCCGGGTCTTCCGCGCTGTTTTCTCGACGGAGCATGATTCAGTGACAGTGGTCTAATCGATTTTTTCTTTTCTCTTTGAATGTCCTAGGAAGGAAACCCAGGCTCAACTCAGGGGTGTGTGTTTGTGTGTGTGTGTGTGTGTGTGTCTGAACGTGATCTCTCGAGGGTCTGCGAGGACGCCCTTTCCCTGGATTGTCTCCCGCTTTTCTATTAATTACAACTTGCGTTATCAGCCGCGCGCCGATAGGCCGGCAAATCGAAAACGCTTTCTGCTTTCCGTTTTCCGGCTCTTTCTACCGCACACCTCTCCGGGCCCGAGGCCCTTCTCCCTGTCGCCAGGAGGCCTAGCCCCGGGCCACTCGGCCGTAATGGTCGGGGCTACCAAGGGCCCAACGCTTCCTCGTTCGCTGGGGGAGGTCTGGGTGAGCCGGCCTGGCTCTCAGAAAGGCAGCAATTCCTCTCAGCGCTGACCGCCCCCATCCGCGATCCGTCCTCTCCAAACCAGGAGCTCCTGCTCATCTTCCCCAAGACCCGGGGCCGCTTAGCTCCCCTCTGTAGCTCCAGGAAAACCGTGCGGGCTCGGATCCGAAGCCCGGAGTCTCTGAGGAAGGAAATGGACTTGATCTTCTCTGTCAAGAGCAAAACCACTTAATAATAATAATCATTTTGGTATTTGTTAAGCGCTTACTATGTGCAAAGCACTGTTCTAAGCGCTGGGGAGGATACAAGGTTGCTGGGGGAAAGGGTGTGCTGCTTGCTGGACGCCAGTTCCGTGGCGACATTCGTAACGTTTCTGCATCTCTTTGGGCAGGAAATCAGGAAGACATTTGGGAAACTGTCGCAGGAAAAAACGAGTTGTGTAGGGCGTAATGATATTTTAACTCTGCCAAGTAGGGGATTGGGAGCAGGGACAGAGAGATGGGTCAGTATTTGGAGAGGGGTTCTTGTTTCTAGAGTAGTAATAGTAGTAGAGCAGTAGTAGCAGCAGCAGTAGTGGTAGTAGTAGTAGTGGTATATATTAAGCATTTCGAAGGCCTGGTAGACGCCTCCCTGGTGAGGTTGAAGGCTGGGTTTTGGGGGTGGAGGGGAGGGAGGAGGCGAAGTCGCTCGGCGGCGCCGGATTGAGCTTTGGGATACCTGGAGGCTAGAACAGCGGGATCAAATCCTTTTATCCTTCCCAAATAGCTAAATCCTGCATGATTTAGCGCGCCGGGATCTCCCAAGCCAGGTCTCAAGTCCAGAAGCCCGAGCTGACAAACCCCGCTGAAGACGTGTGGGGATGGGGAAGCGAATAATTTCCTCGGGGAACGTGACAGTGGACAGTTAGTCCAGAGGCAGAGAGAGAGAGAGAGAGAGCTCGGCTCGTCCCGCAAACAGCTAGCTGTCAACCAATCAATCAATCGATCGATCGATCAGTCATATCGATTGAGCACCTCCAGGTCGAGAAGCAATATTCTCCAAGCTCCAGGGCGACTACATTAGGGGTAAAAGACGTTAACAGTGCTTGGCACATAGTAAGAGCTTAACAGATACCATAATTATTCATTGTTATTATTATTATTACCTGCCCTCAAGGAGCTTACAGTTCAGCCGGAGCCAACGACCCGCCATAGAGGGACACAGAATAATTTACCGATAGGAGAGAAAAGCCGAGTGTCCTCTTCTTCTGGGGGAGGGGGAAGGGGGCTTCTCTGTCCCCTTGTCCACGTGACCCCTGAACCGACTCCCTCGGCTCCCCAGAAACCAGATTCCTCGGTTAGGGGCCACAAGGGGGGCTGGCACGAAGAGATTCCGGAGGCTCTTGCCAGGGGGCTCACGGACCCCGCTGGGATGAGGAGGGGGGTGGAGCACGAGGGCGGGAAAATAAAGAGGTTTTCCACAGTCGGAGGCTTGACTAAGCAGCGAGGCTTAGTGGATAGAACGCGGGCCTGGGAGTTAGAAAGTCATGGGTTCTAATCCAGGCTCTGCCACATGTCTGCTATGTGACCTTCGGCAAGTCACTTCACTTCTCTAAGCCTCAGTTACCTCATCTGTAAAATGGGGATTAAGAGTGTGAGCCCTACGTGGGACTGAGACTGTGTCCAATGCGACTACCTTGTATCTGTACCAGAGCTTAGAACAGTGTTTGGCACATAGTAAGCTTTTAGCAAATACCATAATTATTATAATTTTATTGATTAATATTGACTTTGGCCTGCAAGGCGCCCAGCGCTCGACCTTCTGAAAACTTGGCTGTGGTCGCATTTGGGGAAAGAGGGCGCAGGTCCGGCGGGGAGGCTGGGGGCGACATCTCAGCTGGCTACCCCTTCTAATGACACCCCGGAGCCATTTATTGGCCTGCCCCCGGGCACACAGAGGATGGCTAGGGGCCTCAGAGATTTCCCCTTTGTATCCGACAGTCCCCTCCTCCTCTTCCCAGCCCCGGCCTCCCACCCCCCATCCCAGTTCCCCCATCCCTCCCAGCCCTCAATCCTACACAACTTCAGCCCCAGCCCCTCACCACCGCAGCCCATAACTCTCTAGTCTTCCAAGCTCTGTCCCTTCACCCTCACCCCCCTCCCCGGGAGATCTGGGCTGGTGCAGGCCAGAGGCAACCGACAGACTTGCAGCTCCATCCGGGCCGTCTTTGGTTGGAATCCGCCCTTTTTCTCTTTCCCGAAGGCACCTTTCTCCTCCGGGAGAGATCTCCATCTTTCCACCAAAGCCCTTGTGGGGGCCTTCCGTTGGGGCTTGGAGGGCTGGGGGGCTGGGGTTCGGCCAGGCAAGGGGGACTTTTGAGGGGAGAAGAGGAGCACAAGCTCACGTGGGACCGAGCCGGGTTCTGGGCTTCTGTCCGGCTTCTGGACGCTAGTCTGGTTTCTGGGCCCCAATCCCGGTTTTTCACTTTCGGGAAGAGCAGAACCGAAATGAGACAGAAGGTGAACGTCTCCGACACCATTCAGATTTGTATTGCGAGGAGGGTTGTGTGTGTCGTTTGACTGAGTGTGTGTGTGTGTGTGTGTATACGTGTGTAAATATAGTCTTGAACGTGTTTGTCTATCCTAGATCTGTGTGTGTGTATGTGTACAGATATCGTGAATGTTTCCAAGATCTCTGTGTGTGTGTGCATGTCTGTGTGTACGTATATCGTGAACGTGTTTGTCTGTCCCAAATCTCCCTGAGTGTGTGTGTGTGTGTGTAGATAGCCTGAACGTGTTTGTCCTGGATCTGTGCGTGTGTGTGTGTATTTGTGTAAATATAGCCGGAACATGTTTGCCTGGATCTGTGTGTATGTGTGTGTATTTGTGTAAATATAGCCTGAAAGTGCCTGCCTGTCCTCGATCTCTCTCCCTCTCCCTCTCTCTCTCTCTCTCTCTCTCTCTCTCTCTCTCTCTCTCTCTGTAAAAATAGCCCGAACCTGTCTTTCTGTCCTGAATCTGTGAGTATGTGTGTGTTTGTGTAAATAGAATCTGAACGTGTTCGTTTGTCTCGTATCTGTAAGTGTGTGTAAATATAGTCTGCCTGTGTCTGTTTGTCCTGGATCTCTTTGTGTGTGTAAATATAGCCTGAACACGTCAATCAGCCAGTCAATCAATGCTATTTACTGAGTGCCTACTGGGTGCAGAGCCCTATAATAAAAGCTTGGGAGGGTCCAAAAGGGTTAGTAGGCACAAACCCTTCCCTCAAGGAGCTTACACCTTAGTGAGGGAAATAGGCATCGAACACGTTACAGGTAAAAGATACCTACAAAAGTGCTTTGGCTGGTAAAGGAGTGGAGGATAGTGAGTATCCTAGTGCTTAGGTGACTGAAAGTGCAGAAGCGGCAGGAGGGGAAGGGGTTTAGAGTGGGGAGATGATAGATTAATCAGGGAAGCCCTCCTGGAGGAAAGTCACTTCAAAAGGGATTTGAAGATACATCTGTCTGTCTGTGCTGGTTGTGTGTGTGTGTGTGTGTGTGTGTGTGTGTGTGTGTGTGTAAATACAGTCTGCCCATGTCTGTCTGCTCTGGATCTCTTGTGGTGTGCAAATATAACCTGAACATGTCTGTCTGTCCTGAATACGTGAGAGTGTGCATAAATATATCCATCCCCATATCGGACTGTCTGGGTTTTGGATGGAACTGGGGGGATTGGCGCTGGTCCTGGAGTGGGGGCTGGGGAGGGGTTGATTCTGAGGGAGGGGCTGGAGGAGCAGTGCTAAAGGGAAGAAAGCCTGGGGTAGGGGGGGAAGGGGCTATTTCTGGAGAGAGAGCTGGGGAGGGGATGTTTCTGGAGGAAGGGCTGAAGGGCTAGTTCCGGAGAGAGGGCTGGGGAGGGCTGTTTCTGGAAGGAAGGCTCGGCGTGCTGTTTTTGGAGAGAGGGGTAGGGGTGCTGTTTCTGGAAGGGTGGCTGGGGGGCCTGTTCAGGGGGCGGGGGGGGGGGGGGCTACAGGCTCTGACGAGGGTACAGAAAGCTTCATTGAATCTGCTGCCTACAGGTGACTGGGCCGGATGGGTTTCGTGTGTCTTTCTCTCCTTTTCTGCCAGAGGAAATTCCATCTCTTGCCTGCCTTCATGTGGCACTGATAAAGCCCTTCCTGTACATGGGAATTCCTGTTTTCCTTCAGGGAGCAGCAGGGTATTGGGACTGATCAGGAAAGGGGAGGGAAGGGGAGGAGGTGGCCAGAGTGAGGACCGGCAGGAGAGTCATCCTGGCTCCAGTTTGCTCTGTGTTTCTCTGACCCTTTCCCCACAAGCCAAATTTGCCTGCCGTGGCCTAGAGAGGTTGGGCACCTTGCCCAGGATCACAGAGCAGGCCAGAGTAGAGCCGGGTCTCAAACTCCAGTCTCCTGGCTCCCAGAGCTGCACTTGTTCCACTAGGCCAGGTTGTGAACCCCCTATAGTAAGTTCAAGCCCCCCGTTAGAGAACAGCACCTCTGAAAGCTTTAACGAGACCCTTCCCCTCTCCCCTCTTGGAAAGAGCATGGGGCTGGGTGTCAGGAGTCCAGGGTTCTAGTTCCAGATCTGTCACTGGGCTGCTGCGTTACCTTGGACAGGTCACATCCCCTCTCTGTTCCCCAGTGTCTTTATCTGTAAAATGGGAATAAGAGCCCTGCTGTCCCTCCCTCTTAGACCGGGTGTCCCGTGAAGGACATGTTCGATTTGATCATCTTGTATCAGCCCCACCATTTAACACAGTAACTCAGTATTGTAGACATTATTATTATGAGCTGTTGAGTCTCTCCCGTTTTGTTCACTGCTGCTCTGTGGAGGCAGGAGGTGGAGGGAAGCAGGATTGGGGCATCTCTGCAAGGGGGAAGACACCTTGGGGGTGGGGTGGGGGCAGCTGTGAGAGTTGAAACCCCTTCAGACTCTAAGAGCTGCCACCTCGACTTTCCAAAAGGACCCTCCCATCCCACCTCCATGGCTGCCACCATAACTTTCTGGGCCTTGTCGTGTGTCCAGGCTCTCACATATTAACACATATGTTCTTGTGTTCCCTCCTCCCCTCTCTCTCCCCTCCTTTCCCACCCCCGTGGGATGACGGCTGTCTGGCCGCCAACCCCCAGAACCCCGCGTCTTGGCGAGATCACGACGACGCGACTTCGACGCACTCAGCAGGCACTCCAGGGCCTTCGAGCGGTGGCCATGCTTCGCAGAGTGGTGACAACAGCAGCGAGCAAGGTAAAAGGTCAAACGATCCCTCCCCCAGCCTCCGGGCCCAGGAGGCATGGATAGAACAAGTCACGGGGCATCGGATGCCATCATCCCAGTTGCCTCGGCCCGGCTCAGGGAGGGTGGGCTGCCATGGACCCTCACTAGGAGAGTTGCTCTCTCTCCCCAGCGGAACTGGCTTCCATGAGGATTTCCTCTCCAGTCATTTCCAGGGGAAATAGCTCATCTTTCTGAGACCGGTGCAATAGCAAGCGTTTCATTCTGCTAGTCCGTTTGACGAACTTGGTTATGTTCCACTTGCTTCTGTGAAGGCCGTGCTCAGAGCTGGGGTGAGGGCCAGGCTTCCCACAGGGGACTCCAATACCTCCAGCCTACAGTCGAGGGCGAGTTCAGCTGGTAATGTTATTATTCAGCGTGTTGATTCATGGGCCTCATGCCGTGCTGGGTACTGGGTTGGGGCCAGCTGGGATCCAGAGAGGTTGGATGACTGATCCATGATCACACAGCAGGCCAGTGGCAGGGGTAGGACTAGAACCCGTGTGGGTTTTGGGACAGCCAGGCAGAAATGACATCCCCTGAAAGTGACCAGACTTCTGGTCTCCCCTTTAGCCAGTTGATCAGGGAAGTCATCCCACCTCGGTCACTTTCTATCCCAACCCATCCCAGCTTGGTCACCATATCCCTGCAGGCTTTCTACCCCCTCTCCCACCTCCCGGGCCACCGTGTAAGGGAGAGCTTTTGGGGGGGGGGTCTCGCTCCTCACGCATTCTAGTGACGTTCCTGGCAATGGTGAATCCCACATAGGCCCTGAACATTTCCTATCTACTTCAGTGCTTAGAACAGTGCTTGGCACATAGTAAGTGCTTAACAAAAATCACAGTTATTATTATTGTTATCATTATTATTATTACTGGTGGGCGAGGGTGGGGCCCGGGATCAGAGGATTGTGGCTGGCTCTTGGGGAGGCAGCACAAAGCCAGAGATGAGGGACGGGAGGTGGGACACGTGAGGTGGGACACATGAGGCTGGTCGGCATGCCCCCTAAAGGGGGGCGGGGCACAGACGTCTGTGGGAGGGGTGATCAGGTGTGAATGTGGACGGGGCTAGACACACGTCTCTTGATGGTAAAGGCCCCTTGGTGGTGGCAGCCCTGGTCCCAGCCCCAGCCCCGGCTCTTCCCTCTTGGCAGCCCCTTCTAAGAAACCCATGAGTACGACTGTCTCGAGCCCATCTGCCCAGGGCCCCCCACCCCCGTCTGTATGCTTTCAGGAGCCCGGAGCCTTTCCCCTTCTCTCTCCTTCTCCCCCAACACGCTCCCCAGGTTTCCAGCAAGAAAAGTGGCTTCCCTGGAGGCTCTCGGGTATGGAAGGAGGTGAGGGTCTCGTTTTGCTATTTCTCTTCCAGAAATCTGGGGAGGGCAGGATGCATTCTCCATCCCCTGCCCCTTCCCTTCTCTCCCCACCATCCCGCTCACCACCCCCCACCTCCTGTCCCCAGGTGGGGTTTGTAATTGGTCACTGAGTCCTGCCACGAGATGGCCCGAGGGAAGACGTATGATTGAACGTGGGCCAGACAAACGGATGGATTTCAGTTTTTAATATTTTACATTGGATGGGGTCTGCTCTCCTAGGCCTATTTCATCTCTATTATGACTATGTTTATGGCCACGATGCTTAAGCATTAGCTGGCCTTCCAAGTGGAGAGCTGTTTAACAGCTTGAATTGTAGCACTCTGTGCTCGTTTCATTGCGGTCTGGAGAGCCGGGTGCCGGGTCTGTGTGGAAGGTTCATCACCGGGCAGCTGGGAGACACCTGGGTGGCAGACATGAGAGGGTTAATGTTTTGTCTCGGGGCAGGAGAGGCCTGGGGAGGCTCTCCTTGGCCCAGAGCCGGTCACGGGTCATGACCTCTGCAGCTTAGGAGCCGGATGGTCCTCTCGGAAGTGGAGGCCACACTGGGGCTTTTTCGGGGGGCCGGTCAAATTTGGGTGAGGGGAAACAGACCCCCTCAAATTCCCGAATCCCATGGACCCTCCGGCCCGACCCCTTAGGGGCTTCAAGGCAGCTCACACTGGTGGATCCATAGCAGTTATAGAAATCTCACTTCCCCTCTTCCCCAGAGAGTTCGCCCTGTAACCCTCCTTCTCCTCTCATTCTCCTCCCAAAGGCAGGGTGCCGAGCAGGAAAGGGTTAAAATTGATGGCTGAGAGCCAGCCCAATGGCCGGAGGGAGACCGGCCCCAAGGAGGAGAAAGGGGAGGTTGATTTAGGGGCCTTGTGAAAGCCTCTCCCAGAGGCCTGTTGGTGCGGGCTGACCCCTGACCTCCAGCGCTGATTTTTTGGCCTATTCTTGCAATCACGTTAACGCTTCAAGCCTTTCTTACTCAGGGCAGCCGCCGTCCCGAACGGGTCACCGGCGGCCAAACGGAAATTCAAAACTGACCGGGTCGGGTGGGCGAGGGGAGTGATGACAGGAGCGGGGAGTGTGGGGGCTGAGAAAGGAGCTGGGTTGGTGGGGGGGTGGGGAGAGGCTTTTAAGGTGGGCGGTTTCTCAAGAACCTCTTCTCTTGGGGAGAGGAGGAAAAGGCCTGAGTTGACGTAGTTGTTGTCTCGGAGGGGATGGATGATCTTCTCTCCGCTTTCCCCGGAAGTGTGGGTGTCTTCGGGAAGCTCTCCTGAGGGAGGGAGGCATGCTGGTCCCTAGAGGACTTCACTTAGTGTCTTTTTCCATCACAACTTTGTGGGTCTTCAGAAACGCTGTGAGGCGTTTCTGCTTGAAACGAGCACATCGATCATGGGACGGAGGCTGGGAGCGGGCAGAGCAATTATAGCAGAATTGATCCACGGTTTACTGTGTGCCAAGCACTGGGCCCAGTGCTGAAGCGGATACCAGTTAATCAGATCAGACACCACCCTTGTTCCCCGAGGGAGGGGTTCACAGCTCAAGAAGGGTAGAAAGGGGAGCTCCCACCCAGTGGGGAGACAGAGCAGAGTTCAGCCCCATGGATCGGATGGTGGGCTCCCCCTAACTCGGGGGCAAAACCGGGATTCACTTCAGAGTGTGGTGGACCAGCCTGGCTTCGGTAGCCAATGTGTAATGGCTTTTGTGGGGGTAGCATGGAAGTGGTCTGGGCCAGTCAATTATCAGCCTTGGAGATGTTGCCTCATGGTTTTTTTTTTTAAGTAGTATTTAATAATGATGGCATTTATTAAGTGCTCACTATGTGCAAAGCACTGTTCTAAGCGCTGGGGAGGTTACAAGGTGATCAGGTTGTCCCAAGGGGTGCTCACAGTCTTAATCCCTATTTTACAGATGAGGTAAACCTCAGTTTACCTGAGTTACCTCAGATGAGGTAACTGAGGCACAGAGAAGTTAAGTGACTTGCCCAAAGTCACACAGCTGACAATTGTCGGAGCTGGGATTTGAACCCATGACCTCTGACTCCAAAGCCCATGCTCTTTCCACTGAGCCACTCTGCTTCTCTTTGTTAAGCACTTACTATGTGCCAGGCACTGTATTAAGCACAAGGTAGTCAGGTTGGACACAGTCACTGTCCCACATAGGACTCACAGACTTAATCCCCATTTTACAGATGAGGTAAATGAGGCCCAGAGAAGTTACATGAAGGTCTCACAGCAGACAAGTGGCAGAGGTGGGATGAGAACCCAGGTCCTTCTAAATCCCAGGCCTGGGCTCTACCCACCAGACCACATTGCTTCACTTGGCAGGCTTCCTTAGAGGGCCAGTTCTGACCGATCTGGCCCCATTTGATTTCTGGGGGAAAGATGGTTTCCGGGTCAAGTCAGTCGGGTGACCGACTGATATCCCCCCCCGTGGGGTCAGTCCCCAGTGGGTGCCCCCTGGGAGAGTTAGTGGGGAGTTTGCGGCCTGGTTACTTTTGCACAGGAGTGAATGAATGAATGGACCATTCTGAGACGTTCTTTCTTGGTTCTTCAAAATTTATCAGCACAACAGGCATATGGGAAACTGTAAAACGCTTCAGTTTCAAAAACAAATTACGATAAACAGAAAAAACTAGGGATGAATTGTACTAAATAGAACAATGTTTTCATACACATTTTTAATTAAAGTTTAATAGCCATATGTTATAAAACAATACATGCATTTATAGGGTTTTCATTATGGTTTCCACTATTTTCGACTACAAGGGCCTTGTGCAAATCTCTGACTTGTAACCTCAAAATACCTCACTTTATGACCTGATAGGGTGAGAGCTGGGCCTTCGCTGGTGAAAGGTCACCTCGGTCTCCCCGAGGGTCACGAAGCAGTCTACTGCCCACAATCATGCCAGAAAAGTAACAGTTCCTCTATAAAGTTTCCCAGGCCATCCATCATTTTTAAGCATCAGGAGGGCGCAGCTGATGGCAGGCTCCATGTCTGATGACTGATGCAGCGTTAAAACATGCCCACCCCTCCTCTTTTGCAGCTCTCTGCAGGGGAGCAGAATAGTAGGGGGTGGGGTGGAGGAGAAGGCCATCGACTTGTTTGAGTACTGGACCGAGCTTCTGGTGACCGTGTGTTCGCTACCCCAATCTCGGCTTCGCTCCGGTCTGGTGGGAAGTAACTTCGCTTACTCGTGACTTTGTTTCCCTTTTGGGAATTGGCGGATGGGGAACTCAGGAAAGAGGGAGTAGCTCGGATTAGAGACCCTGAAGGTCTAGCCTCCCCATCGCCTCCATCACCATTATTATTACTTCCTTTACTTATTATTATCATCGTTTTTATAGTCATTGGTTTTGTTGTTGTTGTTTGTTGACGCTCCCATTCACGTGGACGGGTTCTGCGCGTGTGAATCGGCAGGGGAGCGCGTTTCCCTCAGTGTGCAGAGCCGGCGAAATTTACATTTTTTTTCTCCTCCGCTATAATTGAGATGTTGACAAATTGGAGACTATTGAAGAGCGGTTTGTTTTCTTTCCGCCGGTTCCAACCATGCAAAGGTTCAGCCGCCGTGAATGGATGGGAAGGCGCAAGAGAGCGCCGGGTTTCAATATTTTGATGGAACCGGTATGAATCGGATTGTCTTAGGCGCGTGGAATCTGCCGTTTTAATCATCAGCCCCGCACGGAGGAGAAATTGATGTTGACATCTTTGCTGTTCAGGCGCTGTAATGGGGGCTTTTCATTCGCCGAAATTCATTTTGTACACTTTGCCGCCCTTGGGCTGCGAGTAGGCAGGGTTCCCAGAAATACCGAGGCAGCCAGCCCGGATCTGCAGGGCTCCCACCCTCGCGTTAACTCTCCGGCTGCCGGTTCGGCCCGGTTCGGCCCGGTTCGGCCCGGCTCGGCCCGGCCGGGTCCCGCATCTTCCTGGCATCCTCTTGCTCATCTTCCGGGCTCCCTCGTCTCCTAGCACCCGCATCCCGCTCAGCCAATCACGGCTCCCGGACGGTCCCGGGACATCCCCGCGTATCCACCGGGCCGGTCCTCGCCTGAGGAGACGCTGGCTTTTGGGGGCGGGGTTCAATGGTTCAATTCGAGGAGTAACAGGTCCGGCCTCCCCCTAAACGCGCTCCTGCGGTTTCTTCAGGCCGACCTCGGCGCTGCCGCCGCTCAAAAATATGTGTCTTTCCTAAAAATATACCCGTTATTAAGAAACACTGACAATGCGTCCTGCCTGCCGGGATTTCTCATGCAACCGAGGAAAACTCTGTCAATGAAATGTTTTCATAATGGCAGGCATCTCTTTAAAATAACCCTAAATACAATATGACAGATACCATCTGGCGCGAGCCTTTGCTAGTGTTGCTTTTAACTTTTTCGTTTTCCTTCAGCTGCGTTAATCCAAAGCTGGTCACTTACTGTTTGGGCACAGAGGAATGGGGTAAATGGGAGGTGGAGGGCTTGTGTGTGGGGTGGGTGGGTCTGTGTGGCATGATTCTCTGCCCTGCCCTTCAGGACGGGAAAATAATAATAATAATAATGATAGCATTTATTAAGCGCTTACTATGTGCCAAGCACTGTTTTAAGCGCTGGGGAGTTTACAAGGTGATCAGGTTGTCCAGCGGGAGGCTCACAGTCTTAATCCCCATTTTCCAGATGAGGTAACAGGCACATAGAAGTTAAGTGACTTGCCCAAAGTCACACAGCTGGCAATTGGCGGAGCCGGGATTTGAACCCATGACCTCTGACTCCAAAGTCCGTGCTCTTTCCACTGAGCCACGCGAGTCGCTTTATATCATGGGGGGGGGGGGGGCTTCAGGAAAAGAGCCAGATTTCACTCCCCCAATTGCCCCCATCCCCTTTCCACCCCCTTTCCCCGACTCCAAGTAGTGGAATGGAAGGCCACCGGATTAAAAGCGGATCTGAGGGGTCCGGATCAGAGCTTTCCGTTCTGGGGCGAGTTCCAAATCACTTCTTCCCTGCCAGCCAGAGTTGGAAACTGTGGATCATTATTGTTATTACTATTATTATTATTATCAGTAACTGAGCAATGTTAAGGGGTGTCTCCCGCTGCCAGTTCGAGCTGAATTTAACGGAGTAATTGAAGTTGAATAGCCCCTCAAAAACCCAAATCCCACAAATGAGCAACTGCGTTCCCCACCGGGAGGACCCACGCCCACTTCCCCACGTGTCCGAGAGTCTGAACCCACTCCTTTCCACACGGCCGGAGGGCCCAGCTCCTGGTGGTCAGAGGTCAGAGACCAGCCTTCGGCCATCGATTTCAAGGAAAGAAAAATAAAAGGGGGGGGGGGAGGGGGAACTGCCAGAGGTTTTTCTGGATGTGCCAAAAGACACTTCTGATTGATTTTATGGTCGTGTCCATTTGCCTCGAGCCAAGCTTAAAAAACAAACAAACAACAAAACTACTGAGGTACCCCTATTCAATTTTATTTCCCCCTTCCCAAGTCCACCTTGATACCATGAGAAAGGGGGCTCAGGCTATGAGCTTCGCCCTGGTCCTCCAAACGACCTGGAGTGAAGGGGGTCTAGGGGTAGAAGTGTCCTAAGGTGGAGAGGGCAGGGTTTGGAAGGGACCCAAGAGCTGGTTTTATTGGGATTTATTCCCCCTGCCCACAACTCGCCTTTGCTTCCAAACCATTCCCCCCACCAAGCTTCCAAGACTCCTGCACCCCATCCCGGCCGTCCCCAACCCCGATCTCTCTTAATTGTCAGGTACCGGTAAGGCCTCCCCAACTCCAAAGTCGTGTGCTATTTTCTCTGGGTGGAGTAATTACTGACGCCTGAGAATAGCAGCACTGAAGACAGAGGGATACTTTCATGATGCCATTAGCATAGAGTGGGTAAATTATTCATGTCGAGGGAGGAATCTATAGGGAAAAGTAGAGTAAATGCACATAGTTTTTAAATGTATCTCTTTCTGCTCAGAGACTAAATTCTTGTTGGATTCCGTTCTCAGACATTTACGAGGACGCTCTGGTGACATGTTAGACTCTGTTCATCTCTCCTCTTTCCTCTCCTCTGCCTCCCCCCCTTCCCCCCCTCCTCTCCCCTCTCTCTCACCTCTCTCCCTCCCCTCTCTCTCACCTCTTTCTCCCCCTCCCCTCTCTTTACCCTTCTCTCTCCCTCTTCCCCCCTCCCCCCTTTATCTCCCCCATCTCCCTCTCCTCTCTCCCCCTCTTTTTCCCCTCCCCCTCTCCTTCTCCTCTCTTCTTCCCCCCTCCCTCCTTCCTCTCTTTCCCCTCCCCCTTCTTCCCCTCTCTTCCCCTCTCCTTCCTCTCTTTCCTTTCCCTCTCTCTCACCTCTCTCTCTCCCCCTCTCTTCCCTCTCTTCCCCCTTTCCCCCTTTCCCCCTTTTTTTCTTTTCCTCTCCCTCCCCCTCTTCCCCTTCCCCTCTTTCCCTCCTCCTCACCGCTTTCGAAGTAGAGACCATTTGGCGAAAATCCAGAAGGCGATTAAACAAAATGATCAGCTCTGTTGGTGTGTTTGTTACATGTCCAATACTCTGGATGAAAAAAACATGACCCTCGACAGTCAGCCCGTCACGCCTCTTTCTCCCCCCCGCCCCACCTCCGCCGCCCCCAGCCCTCCCTCTTCCGTAGAAGAATTCAGAGAGTCCACAAGCGGCTCTCCCATCTTTGTGTCCTTATGGTCCATAATCACGAACAGGTTGTGCACATGGCTGTTTCTGTAGCACTGTCTGTTCCAGCAGGAGAGAAGCGTTTCATATTAATTGGGTCAATTTAATGTTCATATTGACATGGGGAAAAATTACTAAAATTTATTCTTCTAGCAGACAATGACTGTGCGCTCTGGTGCCATGCGGCAAGTGAGATCTGACAACAGGCTTGTGCAGCTGATTAATTTTCTTGAAACTGGAGAAAATCAAGGCATGAAAAACTGTCATTCTCTGAAGACAGGGCACAACCCTTTTTAGAATCCAACAAAATGTGTGTATGTGTGTATATATGTGTGAGTGTGTGTGTGTGTCTGTGTGTGTGTGTGGTGAGGGGCGACAGGGAGGGCGGGAGAGATGGGGGAGGCGGAAGCTTTGGTTGGAACAGTACAATCAGGGCCGGATTTACGGTACCATTCGGAGCACTCCCTTACCATAAACAATGTGATAATCACCCAGGCTCACTCCCAACCATCCCAGCCGTCCCCTCCCTGTGCCCTCCCGCCCTCCTCCTGCTCTGATATGTTGCCGTCTGAGTCAGAGGAAACCCGTTTTCGTATCTTGTGTCAAATTCAAAACTTAGGAATTAGCACTTTTTTTTTCTTGGAAGGGGCAGGAAAACCCAGCTAATAAACCAGATCATTTCACGCAATCGCTCCCCGGTAAAGACGCCGAGATGTACGAATAGGGGACAGATGTATCACTGGGAATTTTCAGTGGGCTCAGGAAAAGTATATCTCCCTTGCACTTAGATATGCACCCTTTATTTACTCCTCCCTCAGTCCGGAAGCATTTATGTACATATTCGAACTTTACTCATACTAACGATGGTCTCTCTCTCTAGACTGTAAACTTGTTGTGGGCAATTCTGCTCACTCTGTTGTACTGTCTATCGACTGTGTTACATTGTATTCTCCCACGGATGCAATAAGTGCTCAAAATATGTGATTGAACGATTGAAGGAGCTTACAGACCTCGGGGGAGACGGTCATTAAAATAGAGAAGAAGCGTGGCTCAGTAGAAAGATCACGGGCTTTGGTCATGCGTTCAAATTCCAGCTCCGCCAATTGTCAGCTGTGTGACTTTGGGCAAGTCACTTAACTTCTCTGTTCCTCAGTTACTTCATCTGTAAAATGGGGGTTAAGACTGTGAGCTCCACGAGGGACAACCTGATCACCTTGTAACTTCCCCAGCGCTTAGAACAGTGCTTTGCACATAGTAAGCGCTTAATAAATGCCATTATTATTATTATTAAGTCACCAATGGGTATGTACATAAGTGAGAGGCAGCATAGCTGAGTGGAAAGAGCCTGGGCCTAGGAGTTAGAGGACTTGGGTTCTAATCCCTTCTCCGTCACTTTGCTGTGTGTCCTTAGACAAGTCACTTGACCCGTCTGTGCCTCAGTTATTTCATCTGTAAAATGGGGATTAATATAAAGTGGGGGACATGGTGGTCTTAAGTCTACCCCAGAACTTAGTACAGTGCCTGGTACATAGTAAGTGCATAACAAATAACAATGAAAAAATTAAGTGTTGTGTGGCTGGGAGAACCAGGCTTTAAACTCCTTGAAAGCAGGGATTGGGTCTACCAACTCTGTTGCACTGTACTCTTCCAAGGAGTACTGCTCTGTGCCCAGTAAACATTCAATAAATATCACTGATTGAATAATTGCCCTGCACCCAGAAAGTGCTCAATACATTTCACTGCTTGATTGGAAGAGATCTACCTAGATCAGCTGTGGGCACGGACCATGTCCAACAACTTTGCTGTATTGTACTCTCCCAAGCACTTAGTACAGTGCTCTACACCCAGTAAGTGCACAATAAATGCCATTGATTGACTGATTGATTGACCTGTCCAGTTGTCCAAGGTACCCGGATTGAGGAGCAGGGGTGAGGTGGTAGTAGAAACAGTAGTATTTTTTGAATGTCCACTTGGCGAGGCACACTGTACTAGGTGCCTCTGAGAAGTACAGACTTGTCAAGTGACACGTTCCCTGCACACAGGGTGCTTCCACTCTAAGGGGAGAGACAGAAAAATTTACACACACACAAACACACATGAGTGCTGAGGAGGGTGTAAATACTTCTTAAGGGTTAGAATTGGTTCAAGGGATGATTGTGTTGTCCTCTCCCAAGGGCTAAGTACAACGTCCTGCACACAGTAATTGCTCAATAAATACCATTGGTTGATTGATTGATTGATTTGGCTCAGGATGCTGGGAAATCCATCAGGGAAGGCTTGTTGGAGGAAGTGAGATTTTAGGAAGGATTTGAATGTGATTTATCAAGGCCCTTCCATGGCTTTGTGGAGGATGAAATTGGGGTAGGGGTAGGGGGGTCTGTGCCCCAGGGCCCTGAGGGCAGTTTAACAGAACAACTTGTAGTCTGTTAACATGATGAGCACTTAGTACAGTGCTCTGCACCCAGTAAGGGCTCAGTAAATACTTTTGATTGATTGACTGATGATGATTTTCACATTGATTTTTGTCCAGGCAAGCTCCTGGACAAAGGGTACTTACTGAATGACTAGGATATGGCATGCACTATAATAAATGGTTGGGCAGATCTCCAGGACACCTAATACAGGGTCCTATTATTAATAAGGCATTTATTTATTCAGTGCCCCTTCTGCGTCTAGCACCATACCAAACACCAAGAGAGCAAATGACCATCAGATCAGACACAGCCCCCATCCTCCAAAGGGCTCGCTGCCTAAGGTGGAGGGAGTGCAGGAACCTTATCCCCATGTTCCAGATGAGGAAGCTGAGGCCCAGAGAAGTTAAGGGATGGTCCCAAAGTCACACAGCAAAGCTGAGTTCTACTTTTCACCATCGTTGCTCAGCCCTGAAAGATGAGTCAGTGCAATGATTTCATTCTCTGCAATTTCCCCCCTTCCCTACCCTCCTTCCCGACCAAATAGTTTCTAGGAATTTCGTACTGTTTGGGGGAAATGGAGGTTGCAGCTATTTTTATTCCTCTGTCCCCGCAGCAGGACATTTGTTTTCAATTTGGTGTTTTAAAAGCTGTTTTGATCTTTCAGCCGGCAATAATACAAACCATTTAATGTCAGAGCCGGTTTTTATCTGGGTATTTACCTCCCAATTTTCCCTGGCTATGATCTAGCCTCCCAGGGAAGAGACAGAGGTTGATTGGAGGCGTGACCTCAGCCCAGCCCAACCTACGCATGAGAGTGAAACCCTCGGTGGACTCTCACTCCAGTCAGGAACGGTGGGGGCCTTGGTGGCCACCGCAGTCACCTCTGCCCACATCAGTTGGCCATGTGCTGGGATTCTCACCCTTCCCATCCCCCTCGTGGAACGGTCCAGCGGTCCCTCGGCTGCAGACCGTCCCTGCCGATGGCTGGGCCCCGTAGGCGATGTTGGGACTAGAACCTGAGTCTCCCGCTCCCTGGGCCCACCCTTTCTCTGGCCTAGGTGCAACACACTGTACTGTGTTCAGAGAAAAGGAAAAGCCCAGAAAGAGGGATTGGGCCAGTGGGATTGAAAAGCCAGGCATTCTAGTCTGAGTGGCACTCTGTGCAACACTCTGCACCAAGTACAGTGCCTTGCAAACAGTAGGCAGCCACTACAGCACTTAGAATATCTGTATATATGTATATATGGTTGTACATATTTATTACTCTATTTATTTACTTATTTATTTTACTTGTACATATCTATCCTATTTATTTTATTTTGTTGGTATGTTTGGTTTTGTTCTCTGTCTCCCCCTTTTAGACTGTGAGCCCACTGTTGGGTAGGGACTGTCTCTATGTGTTGCCAATTTGTACTTCCCAAGTGCTTAGTACAGTGCTCTGCACATAGTAAGTGCTCAATAAATACGATTGATGATGATGATGATGATGCTCGGCACATATTACGCGCTTAACAAATGCCAACATTATTATTACAGCGCTCTGCACCCAGTACAGTGCTCTGCATAAAGAAGACACCTAAAACAATGTCCTGCACACAACAGACACCTAGTACAGTGTTCTGAACACAGTAAAAATAAATAATGATAATAACATTTATTAAGTGCTTACTATGTGCAAAGCACTGTTCTAAGCACTGGGGTAGATACAAGGTAATCAAGTTGTCCCACGTGGGGTTCAGACTTAATCCCCATTTTACAGAGGAGGTAACTGAGGCACAGAGAAGTTAAGTGACTTGCCCAAAGTCACACAGCTGACAAGTGGCAGAGTCGGGATTTGAACCCATGACCTCTGACTCCAAAGCCCATGCTCTTTCCACTGAGCCATGCTACTTCTCACTGAGCCACGCTGCTTCTGAGGGCACCTAATACAGAGTTCCATAAACAGAAGTTGTCTAGCACAGTGCTCTGCACATTGCACACAGGGGTCACTGATTTCATACTATTGATTGGCCTGAGGGTTCTGACCCATGTAAGTCAATTGGTTTATTTTAGGGTAATAGTACAGAAGTCTAGAACAGTGAAAATGCCCTGAGATTTTTGGCCTGTATTTATCACCCCCAGTTCCCTCTCCCCACCACCCTCCAACACCCTGATGCAGAATGTGATGCTTCAAGTCCAGCTCTTTGGCACAGAGATTGATGATGGGACTGATTTTACCTGGAAGAAATGTACATTTTGAGGGTTAGGTCCCTGTGGCTATTTTTTTTTTCATTTTAATGGTATTTGTTAAGTGCTTACTATGTGCTAGGCACTGTGATAAAAGCTTGGGTATGTAGAAGATGATCAGGTTGGACACAGTCCCTGCCCCACATGGGGCTCATAGTCTTAATCCATATTTTACAGATGAGGTAACTGAGGCACAGAGAAGTTATATGACTTGACCAAGGTCACACTGCTGACAAGTAGCAAATCCGGGACTAGGACCCAGGTCCTTCCGACTCCCAGGCCCGGGCTCTTTCCACTAGGCCACACTTCTTCTCGTTTAGTGGACTGGGACAGTGTGGCCTAATGGGAAGAGCAAAGTTCTGGGAGTCAGGAGACCTGGGTGTTGCCTTGGCTTCTCCTCCTGTGTATTGTGTGACTTTGGCCCACTCACTTAACCTCTCTGGGCCTCGGACTCCTCATCTGGAAAATGGGGAGAAGTTCCCAGCTCTCTCACCTCTTAGTCTGTGAACAGCATGTGCAACAGGGATGGACTGATATGATTATCCTTCTTTTATTTTTTCTAATGGTACTTAAGCACTTACTATGTGCCAGACACTGTACTAAGCACTGGGTTAGATACAAGTTAATCAGGTTGGATACAGTCCATGTCTCTCTTGTGGCTCTCAGTAATAATCCCCATTTTACAGATGAGGTAACTTTTACAGATGAGGTAATTTGGACACAGAGAATTGAAGTGACTTGCCCAAGGCCACCCAGCAGACAAACAGGGAGGCTGGCATTAAAATTTGGGTCCTTCTGACTCCAAGGCCCATGCTCTACCCACTAGACCACATTGCTTGTCTACTTAGCCTTCAGAGACATCAACGGGGGAGGGGGCCCTGATGGGGGTCGGAGGATGCCAGGGTTTAGGGTCACCTGGAGCAGTACGCTCAGAGGTGACCCTGGTTTGACCTCAAGGGTTGCACATCATTGCCATTGTGAACCCTTCCTGAATTTGCAAATATGTGTTTGTGTGCGTGTGTGTGTGTGTGTGTGTGTGTGTGTGTGTGCACGCGCATGCGTGCCAGCATGTGTCAATCTAGGTGACTGGGGCTCCTTGGGGAATCTGGGTTTTCTGGATATTTCTTCCCCAACGGTTTAGAATGTAAATTCTAATCTCAGCTCTACCACTTGTCTGGTATGTGACCTTGGGCAAATCACTTCAGTGTTCTTGGCCTCGGTTTCCTCATCCATAAAACGGGGACTAAATTTCTGTTCTGTCCCGCTTAGACCTTGGGTTGCATGCTGGGTAGGGAACATCTCTGACCCGATTAGCTTATAATAATAATAATAATTTTGATATTTGCTAAGTGCTTACTATGTGCCAAGCACTGTTCTAAGTGCTGGGGGAGATACAAGGTGATCAGGTTATCCCACATGTTGCTCACCGTCTTAATCTCCATTTTGCAGATGAGGTAACTGAGGCACAGAGAAGTTAAGTGACTTGCCCAGAGTCACACAGCTGATAAGTGGCAGAGCAGGGATTAGAATCCATGACCTCTGGCTCCCAAGCCTGTGTTCTTTCCACTGAGCCATGCTGCTTCTCTAGCTCGTAGGTTCCCCAGCGCTTAGTGCAGTGCCTGGTACAGAGTGAGCACTTAACAAATACAACCATTATTATTATTACAATTTTATTGTTACTATTATTATCTGCTCCATTCGAAGGCCCCAGCAATGGTATTAACCCAAGGACATTCTCCCGTGTGCTCAGCAATGGCTGAGCAATCGCTGTGGATCAAGCTCTGGATCGGGCAACTGCCATGTACCAGGCTCTGGACTGGGCACTTGTGATCCCTGCCCTTCAGGAGCCTACAGCCTAAACTGGGGAAACAGTAGCGTAACCTGACGACTCCACCAGAGTTGAGAGAGAACAGTTTAATAAACAAGAGACACAAGCGAACAGGTGAATCGATAGGCAATCAGTAAACAGATAAATACCCTGGTGCTGAGACAAGCAGGCCAGACTGGGAAGAGTGGGAAGAATGAATCACAGGCTCCTGAGAGGGGGTGAGCAATCTTCAATCATGTAGAAGCAATTTTTCTCACAGAAATGTCTTCCAGACATTGACTATTCTTGTGTGAAGTGCTAGTCTAATCCCAACACTCCTAGAATAAAAACTCTGGTATTTATAGTTCATTATCATCTTGGTCAATTAATTCATATCTGTTAAATGCCTGCTGATCTTTGGTCTACTGGTCTATGAGTATTCAGAGTGTGGATTTTGCGGGGTTTGAAAAACATGCTTTCTGGATCATTTGGAGGTTTTTTTTCCCTTTAATTTTGGAAAAAACTTCTTCCCCATAGTTCAGCCTCTGGGAGAGACAACCGTGTGCAGAGCACTATGCTAAGTGCTGAGGAGAGTGCAATTGAATAGGTAGCATGATCTCTGCCCTCGAGTTGGTTCAGGGTGTGTAGAGCACTGTATCGAGCTCTTACGATAGAGTTAGCAACCATAATCCCTGTCCTCAGAGGACCCAGGTACTAATCCTGACTCTGCCACTTGTCTGCTGAATGACTTTGGATAAATCACTTAACTTCTCTATAACTCAGTTACCCCATCTATAAAATGGGGATTAAGGCTTTGGGATAGGGACCGTGTCCAACCTGATTATCTTTTACCTACCACAGCACTTAGTACAGTCCCTGGCACGGGGTAAGTGTGTAAGAAAATATCATTTTCTTAAAAAAAGAGAGAAAGGGCAGTTTCTGTGGAGTGGAGGGGGCAGAAGCCGGATTGCAGGGAATTGAGGAGAGAGTTTAGAGGAGAGGAAATCGAGTTTGGACAGGAAAAAGAGGAGGAAGATGGGGTGATAGCTTGAGGTGTCATGGGGTAGAGGGGGTGCTTCTTAGGATAGGGAAGGTGTCGGAGCAGGGGAAGGAGTCATTGGAAAATGAGTGCATGAAGATGGCAGCCATGCAGGGCAGACTTGCTAGGCAGCCCAGGGGAGAAAAGAACAAGGGGTAGTGCTCTCTGCAGTCATTGCTACCCCTGTCATTGCCTCCCTCTTCCTGCATGCCCACACCCCTTGGAGACTGGGGAGGGGGTCTCTCCATGAGTTCCAACTGGAAGGGGAGAGAAGAAAAGAGGGGAAAGTGGGCTAAGAGCCTTGTGGACAGGGTATGTGTCACTTCTTTTTATGAGGGACAGGGATTAGAGAAGCAGCATGGCTCAGTGGAAAGAGCATGGGCTTTGGAGTCAGAGGACATGGGTTCAAATCCTGGCTCTGCCAATTGTCAGCTGTGTGACTTTGGGCAAGTCACTTCACTTCTCTGGACCTCAGTTACCTCATCTGTAAAATGGGGATTAAGACTGTGAGCTCCCTGTGGGACAACCTGATCACCTTGTAAACTCCCCAGCACTTAGAACAGTGCTTTGCATATAGTAAGTGCTTAATAAATGTCATCATTATTATTATTATTATTGGTTCTGATGTAATTATCTTGGACCACCCCCAGCTCTTAGTCCAATGTTTGACAAAGAAATGCTTAATAAATACCTCAATTAAGGTATTTATGCCCTCTCAGCACAACCCTTTGCAATTATTGCTGCTTAGCCTCGGCAAGCAACAGAACATGTCAAATCAATCAATCGATCAACAGTAAACCACAACAATGATTATATTTATTAAGAACTGTGCAGGGTGCTAGATTAGATATGAAATAATCTCAATGGACACAGTCACCATCCTACACGGTGCTCACAGTCTAAGAAGGAAGGAGAACAAGGGTCCTCTCCCCATTTAGCAGATGAGGAAAATGAAGTCCAGAGATGTCAAGTGACTCAAAAAGGGTCACATAGCAAGCAAGTGGTGGAGCCAATTTTAGGATCCAGTTCTGTGCTTTTTTCCCCAGGGCCATGGTGTTTCCGGATTCCCCTCCTGACAATCTCCCCCCAATCTCCCACCCTACCACTGCCCCACAATTACAGGAAAGTTTTGCATTGGCCCCCTTTCTCTAACCTCTGGTGGAAGGCAGGTCTTACTGGCTAGGGAATCGAGGGACCGTCTTGGGCCTGTGGTTCAGAGACAAGAGTCTCCCAGCATCCTCCACACCTGCAGGTGATCCCCCTAGTACTGATGCAGTGATCTCTAACTCTCTAATTTGAGAGGGTGTCCCAGCTGGGAGCTCTGCTCCTCTTGCCTCTTGGACCAGGGTCGAAGGGCGGGTGCATTCGGCCCCCTTCAGTTGGAGACTTGAGCGAGAAGAACGGTGTTTAGCGAGGAACCACTGGTAGCAGTAAAAGCAGCGGTGTTTATCGAACAGCCTCGATCACTGCCGTAAAGGTTCACTCCCGTTTGATGGTATAGATGCAGCTGATCTCTGAGCTCCCCTTAGATGCACTCCAGAATATTCCCCATCTCTTTTTGCATGTTTCCTGAGTGTTTCAGCTGGAAAAAGCTAGGGGTCCAGATTGTAAGCTTGTTTTGATAGAGAATTTGTCTGCTTATTGTTTTATTGTACTCGCCCAAGTGCTTAGTATAGTGCTCTGTACACAGTAAGCGCTCAATAAGTACGATTGAATGAATGAATGTCTGCCAGCTTCTCTGAGTCTCTCAATCAATCAATCACTGGCACTTATAATTATGGTATACTATGTGTCAAGCACTGTTCTAAGCAGTGGGGTAGATACCAGTTAATTAGGTTGTACACAGTCCCTGTTCCACATGGGGCTCAAGGTCTTAATCTCCATTTTACAGATAAGGTAACTGAGGCCTAGAGAAGTTAAGTCACACAAGGTCACACAGAAAACAGGTGGCGGAGCTGGGATAAGAACACAAGTCCTTCTGACTCCCAAGCCTGTGCTCTATCCACTAAGCCTTGCTGCTTCTCCACTAATCAACACAGCTTCTTTATTGAGTGCTTACTGGGTACTAAGGGTTTGGGAGAGGACAATGTGAAGGATTACACTGCGGCTCTGTCACTTCTCCGCTCCAAGAGGACTGTGCCGGGCACCAGCCATGGACGGCGGCTGGGCCGGACACCAGAGCATGTGAACCCCACAACCAGTCTGATTTTGCTCCCCTTTAACACTGGCCAATAGCTCCTGCTGGGTTCCATTCTTAAGCCTAAATCTTCCCTTTGGCTCAACCCCCAGTTACCATTTCCTGTCTGTGTTTCAGCGCTCCTCTGGGAGCGGAGCAACTTTGATCTATTTAAAGGTCTGTCATTCTTCCTGGCTTCACCCCCTGATTTTCTCTTGAGTTGGTTGGAGGCATTTGAAGAGTTCACTTGATTTGTGGACCGAACACCCCTTAAGCAGTACAGAGGAGGCATCTACATGCTTCCCACACCTCCACTCATCACCACCGGTATTTGCTGGGTCCCTGCTATATGCAGAGCACGGTTCTGGGCTCCTGCAGTGTGCAGACTGAAGATTTGCGGAGCGTTGTGCGGGATGCAGGCAAGGTGCTGAGTGCCTGCACTATGCAGGGAGCCGTGTTTGTGTACTTGTAGTGTGCAGAGCACTCTGTTGGGAGCCTGCAGTGTGCAAAGCACCGTGCCAGCCACCTGCAATGTGCAGAATGCCATGTCGGGAGCCTGCAGTGTGCAGAGCAATGTTCTGGGTGCCGGCACTGTGCAGAGTGCCATGCCACACGCCTTTTCTTCTCCCTCTATTTCTGTGCTGACTCCTAAGTCCAATACTCTGCCTGCCTGCATGCGAGGGCTCCAATCTCTCAATTTGGTAGCCACGGCCACTGGCCAGGGGAGCTTCAGCTGGAAAGAACAGGGCGGGACCGGGGGAGGGGGAGAAATGCCCAAACTCCCACAGTCTACCCAAATTCTTCTTCCCCTTTAGTTGTCTCTCTTCAGCAGGGTCACTGCTGCTCTCTGACTTAGTCTGGGACAGCACAAAGGATGGCAAAAGTGAAAAGGCAGTCAGCAAGGAGAGAGACAAAAGCAACAATTGGAGAATACAGCTCTGCACGGCTTAACTAATTTATGGGGGGCAAGGGGTGGGGGCCGGATTGGGGGAAGGGAGTGCCGCTCATTGGCTTGGAGGTCAGCGGAGGCTCGAGAAATTGGAGGAAGTTCTCCTGAGCCGTGGAGCCAGTAGAGATGTGCCACAGGAGAGCCTTCTCAGTTTGAACTTTATCAGGGTCTACGCTTAATCAATACCATATCGGAAAAAGAATTAATTACTAAAGCAGAATAAAACAGCTGCATTTTAAACTAAGGATCCATCAATTCAGTAATCTCCCCGTTACCGACGAGGGCCGTGAGGAGCTCCTTTTCGCTTCATGTAATGAGGAACTCGGGGAGTTTTGTTCTGAGGAGGCCGGGAAATCCGCATTAACCCGGTGAGGGGGCTGGCGTCGGCCCTACTTGTTTCTTCCCACCTGAATGATAAGTGGGGGATGGTAGCCTGGCAGACCGTACAAGTCCCACCTTGGAGAAGGTGGCATGACCGAAGGGGAGGGCACACGACGGGTGGCCCAGAGGGCCAGGTTCGAGGCCTGGGCCACTGAATCTCTCTGGGGCTTGGTATCCTCAACCATACAGTGGGATTGGCATCCCCGTTCTCCCTCCCTCTTCACCTGGGAGTGCCCTGGGGGGCGGGGGTGGTGTCCGCCTGGTAGTTTTCTACCTGCCACATTCCTTGGAGAGCACTGTGCAGATACCATAATGATTGTCCACGGAACTGACAGAGGTCTTCGTGGACAGTGGTGTTTGTGGTATTTATTTTTAGTGGAAGTAGTATTCAGATAGAGTGCCCACTAGGGGTGAGGCGCTGTGCTGAGCACCTAGCCGGCATGTGCTCGCATCTGAGGTCCAAGATGGTGGATTGGTTTGAGGCAGTTAAAGGGGGCTTACCAGTTGGGCCTTGGGAGGCTGCCTTGGAAAGGCAGTAGCCCCCATCTCCCTCGATTCCCTCCCCTCCTCCAAAGGAGGAAATGTAAGCTTGTTGTGGGCAGGGAATGTGGCAGCTTATTGTTATATTGTACTCTCCCAAGTGCTTAGTACAGTGCTGTGCACACAGTAAGCACTCAATAAACACGATTGAATTAATGAATGAAATCTGGCCATGGCCAGGGAGGGGTGGCCTTGAATCCCAAAGGTCCGACCAGGTGGCGTGGAGACCTTCTCTCCTCACAGTCAATCAATCAGTGGTATTTACTGAGCACTTTCTATGTGCAGATCATTATATTAAGTGCTTGGGAAAGTACCATATAAAAGAATTGGAATTGGTTTGGTTCATTGGGTTTGGATTGGGGAAGTCTCCCTTCCCCCCAGGAGGATGGGGTGAGCTTATCACCCCAGCCCCCCCCAGCCCCAAAAGGGGGCTCAATTAGGAGAGGTTGTCATGCCTGGAAAAACACGGAACCTGAAATTCCCTCAGGAGCCCGGGCCTCCTCCCCATCCCTGGACCGGCATCCTGAGACCGTACTGCAGCCTGGGAGCGGGATCTTTGGGGGCCCCTCTTGGCAGGCACCCCAGCCGGGGGCCTCCACTGGGTAATGCCCGTTTTTATTCTCTCTGTGGAGAGGCCCTGAGTAGGAAAATCGAGGCAGTTTGCTCTGCTAATTTCTATGCTCATTCCAATTAATTTAACATTGACCCACATTTCCTTCCTCAGGCTCATCCTGAGTAATTAGCCGAGCAGCACCTAGAACCGGTTATGTTTAATAACACACGGAGCAACTCTAGTTGGGAGGGATTTTGATGCTAATAGAGATATTCACTGATGGGACAGATATTTGATGGCAATTATAGTATGTAATTTAGCGGTCCCAGGGTGCCAGGGCTGGTAGAGAGAAAGGCGAACGAATCACCCCGGGAGATGGAGGTATTTTTTTTAAGTCTTCTAGAGCAACTAAATAACCTCCGGGGCCAATTAGCGTATTTTGGTGGTGGTGGAGGGGTGGCGGGGGGGGCGGGAGTGGGCTCGTTAACTAATTCCTCTGTAATGGAGGAGGTGGAGCTGGAGTTGGACCCACAGGAGGATGGATGCCCCCCTGCCCTGCTCAGCCCGGGTCCACAGGGGCTACTGAACTGTGGGGTCAGACACATCAGGGCATCATGCCTCCTTGATAGCAAGAGAGTACAGTGGCCCCACATGCCTCCCCTTCCCTCCACTGTATCACGGTTCATGGATTTTCTATCAGGGGGACGACCCAAGTGCTCAGTACACACGTAGATCTCGGTAAATACTTTTTCTGTTGACGCACACCGAGTCTACCTGCGTGCTCAATAGAGGCGGCCAACGAGGTTCACTTCCAGGGGTCATGTGTGGCCAAAGAGGTCAAGGTGGGAAACCTGTGGTCCCGGCCACCGGGAGCACACAAAATGGCCGACCTTTGTTGTGCCGTTGTCCCGTTTGCCGCGCCTGGCGCTGTTTTCTCTCCTGTCTCCTTGTCTCTCGTTCCTTAGGAAGTTTCGGCTCCAGTGGAGTGGCCCATTTCCGGATGGCGGGATGCCAGCCTGGTCTAGCCTCGCCCTGCGGCTGACTCCCGGTTTTGTCGGGACACAGAGCTCTATGAGGCTTTCTGTTGCTGTGTCCCTAACTCGTTTCCTCCTCCTAGAGTCACTAGCCCTCCTAGAAAGGCTACGACATTCATTCATTCAATCATATTTATTGAGCACTTACTGTGTGCAGAGCACTGTACTAAGCGCTTGGGAAGTACAAATTGGCAACATATAGAGACGGTCCCTACCCAACAATGGGCTTACAGACACTATTGCTATTGGGGCTACTGCTGCAGACTACTGCTACTAATGTTATCACTAATAACTGTGGTATTTGTTAAGTACTTACAATGTTCCAGGTACTGTAAAATAATAATACTACTAATAATAACGATGGCATTTGTTAAGTGCTTACTATGTGTGAAGCACTGTTCTAAACCATGGGTAAAAGTTACTGGAGTGGATGCAAATAATCTGGATTATACACAGTCTCTGTCCCACATGGGGCTCACAGTCTTAATCTAGTTCTTGGTATATAGTAAGTGCTTAACAAACACCATCATTATTATTATTAATCTACAGATGAGGTAACTGAAGCACAGAGAAGTTACGTGACTTGCCCAAGGTCACACAGCAGACAAGGGGTTTAGCTGGGATTAGACTTTCTGACTTGCAGGTCCATGCTCTATCCACTAAGCCATATGACTAGTGGTGATGGTGTTTGCTCTGGGCCCAGGAAATGATGGAGGTTGGGGCGGGGGTATGGTCTGGGGACAGTAGCAGGGTTCAGGCAGAGTTAACCTGGCTGGGAGTGCCTTCTTGGAGTCACAAGAGGCGTCCCCTGGGGAGGATCTGTCTCATTTCCCCTGGAGGCCGGAAAAGCTCTCACCCATCTTATCACTGCAAGGTCTCCCTGGCTTGGTTCAGGGGGGCAGCTTCTTGGGGAGTTGAACTCAAAACATCGGGACAACCAGGGTGGACCCTTGGATTGCAGAGTTTGCCCACTAAAATGGCGAGATTTCTTTTTCTTAAGCGCTGAACTGGATGTCTTGTGTGGGCAGGGCGCTCTACTGGAAGCCTGAGGGAGGAATTGCCTTCCAGCCCTACCCTTCCTCCTGCTGCCACTCTGAGGAGCTCCGGGGTAGGGGAAAGTGCCAAAGCCCAAGCAGACTGGCAAGGTTTAGGGGCAAGTACTCGTTCCCATGGCAGCAGCATGGGTGACTCTCCCGGTCCAGCCAAGAATCACACAGTCCACAGTTCCACGCGCGTCCTGGCCCATGTACATGGTTTCCAGTAGCCCAGATGACAACTACACTGCCTACATAACCGTGGGAGAATCTACCCATCCCGAGGCCCTGTGGCAGAATAGGCCAGGGTCCGGTAGATTTGGCCATTTTCCTTCCATTCTCAAGCCTGTGCTCTCTGTAGGTCCTGCCTTTGAGCCTCAGAGCCAGAGGCCGAGTGGGTGTGGGGGGGCATGAGGGGTGTGAGCCTCAGTTGTTCCTCTCCCTCGCCTCCTCCATCCTCCACCCTTTGGAAACCGAGTCTCCCAGACTGGTTTCAAAGGCTTCTTTTTTCTTTTTTTTTTTGCCCTTACAGTTGTTCCACAGTTCTAGCTGCTGACTTTGTACAAAAGCATCTCCGCGCTTTATCAGAGGCCCCGGCTTCCGCTGCCCAGCCTCACTTCCACTTTGCCTCTTTATCAGCTGCCCATGCAGAGATAAAGCTATCGGAGAGGTTGCTTGGCCGGAGGGGCGGTATGTGGGGGTGGGGGCAGCCTGCCGGGAGGAAAGGCTGAGTGGAGTGACTCTTTTATTGCTAAAATGGGCCTCTCCAAGTGACTCCCTTTCTCTTTGTGTCGTGGGGGAGTGTGTGAAATGCCCCCAGAAAATGTGGCACACACAAAAATGGGATGGTGTCATCATCATCAGCAGCAGCAGCATCATCATCATCAGCATCATTGTTAGTATTTAGTGAGCGCCTACTGCGTGCAGATCACTGAACCAGTAGCCTGCTGAGTTCTGTAGTAAGCACCTACTGTGTGCACAGTGCCGTACCTCCTCCTCTCTCTTGCTCCCCCCTCTTTTTCTTTCTCTTCTCCCCTCGCTGCCTTCCTCTTCGCCCTAATTCCCTCCCACCTTCCCCGCTCCCACCCTGTTAAGATAGGTTGTGTGGAACAGGGGCCGCCTCGTGCAGCACGGATTGAGGTGTAGTTGGACCGCATCTGGTCATTCCATGTCCAGCCCTCCTCTCCAGAGCACTTTAGCCACCTCTATCTTGGAGAGCGGCGGCTTTCCTCCCCTTGCCCGTTCGAGACCTGGAAATCTACAGGCTCAGCAGAGTCCATCCAGGCAGCTGTTCGATGGGGAAGCGCCTCGATCTGATCTCGTGGCAGCAGACGCGAGCCCCCGAACAGGGCAGTTTTCTAGAGGTGTGAGAAGCGACCAGCTGGCCCAACAGTCCCCTCTCCTCTTCTCCCGTCCCGTCTCTCGGGAAACGACAGCCCCCTCCCTTTTCTTCCTGAGGAGCCCGGCGTTTCTTCCTCCCCCCTTCTCCCCACCCCGGGGCACGTTCAGAGGCCAGAGTGCCATGCCAGGGGTGGGCTCATTGTAGAGACACCTAGACTCTTTTGCTCCCATTCATTTGCTCTTTTATTCTCTAGTATTTATTGAGCATCTTCTGTATGCAGAGCACCATACTGGGTGTCTACTGAGTGTAGAGCACTCACTTATGCACCTGTGATGTGTAGGACAATGTACTGTGCACCCATGGTGGGCAGAATGCTGTACTGGACACCTTCTGTGTGTCGAACCCTGTATTGTGCGCCTATGGTGGGCCAAGCACTTTACTGGGTGCTTACCAAAGGCAGAGTGTTTCAGCATGCTCTTGGGAGAGACCAGTAAAAGTAAAATAGATAGAAGAGACAATCCCTGCCCTCAAGAAATTTACCCGGGTTTTAATCCCACCTCGCCACGTGCCTGACGGGTGACCCTAGACAAATCACTTCATTTCCCTGGGTCTCAGGTTCCTCGTCTGTAAAATGGGGATTCATTACCTGCTCTCCCTCCAGCTTAGACTGTGAACCCCACTATAGGACAGGGACGGCATCGATCTGTTGGTTTCGTATCTACCCCAACGCTTAGTTCGGTACTTGGCATAGTAAGTGCTTAACAAATAAGCCCTGGAGTTATTATTATTAGAAGCAGCGTGGCTCAGTAGAAAGAGCACGGGCTTGGGAGTCAGACGTCATGTGTTCTAATCCCGGCTCTGTCACATGTCTGCTGTGTGACCTTGGGCAAATCATTTAACTTCTCTGAGCCTCAGTTACCTCATCTGTAAAATGGGGATTAAGACTGTGAGCCCCAGTGGGACAACCTGATCACCTTGTATCTCCCCCAGTAAGCGCTTAACAAATGCCATCATTATTATTCCAGTCTAACCAAGGAGTTGATACTTTTAAGGGGCAGCTTCCAAAGCTCAAGTTTAGCAGCGGGCCCGGCGGCTAGTAAAACACCCTCTGAAGGACATTGGACCACATAGCTTTATGAGCCCTAACCCCCAGCCTCTCCCCCTTTATGGAAAAGAGTGGGAGTGGGAGGATTGTCTTTGAAAATGGTTGACAAATGGCCACCCCCAAGATGAGAGAGCTGTGGCCCAGACCAGCCAGAGGGACTTTTTGCAACACCAAGTGGGAACAGGGGCTGGCGGGTGAACCTCTCCCTCTCTGCCCTGATGGAAACTCCGCCTCCTTGCAGATGGCTGTCGTTTAATGGCCCGGGCAAGTCCCGAGCATCCCCTATGGACCTCGGCCCGCCTATGAGCTGCCCCTTTTTAAAAGCCTCCTCTCCCACAACCCCTGTTTCTTCCCCACCCTCACCAGAGGACCACGGGAGATGGGTCATCCCCACTGGTCACAACTTCCGAAATGGCGGCCACAAATACTTTTTTGCAGGTTTCAGAATGATGATGACATTGGTACGATGGCATGTATTTGTACTCTCCGAAGCATTTAGTATAGAGCTCTGCACACAGTAAGTGTTCAATACATACCATGGATTGATTTGTTAAATTCTTACTTTGTGCAAAGCGTTTACTCTGTACTAAGCTCCAGGGTAGCTGCAAGGCGATCAGCTTGGCCATCACTGGAAATATGGCAATAGGACTTCCTTCCCAGAAAAGACAGTAGCCAAATGATCGATCTGGTCCGTTTTATAGTCTAATCGGTGGGTGGATAAAAAATACTTACAGATAACGTGTTTATCTGAAACTTTACTCTCCTGTAACCATCACTAAATCTCCACTACAGTTCTCCCAGCTCTCAGAAACTGGATGATTTTTGAAAACAAAGGGCAGCTTATAGTTACTACACATGTTACTTTTACCCTGGCTTGCTAGATTGTAAATTCCTTGAGGGCAGGAGATTGCCTACTAAAAATTAGCCTTGTTGAAGGCACATCTCCCGGACTAAGCCCTCATTTCCTCTTCTCCCACTTCCTTCCATGTGTCGCTGTTGTGCTTGGATTCGTACCCTTTAATCACCCCTCCCTCAGCCCCACAGCACTTATGTATATAGTCAGAATGTATTTATTTATATTAATGTCTGTCTCCCCCTCTAGACTGTAAGCTTGTTGTGGGCAGGGAATATAACTACCAACTCTGCTATATTGTACTCTCCCAAGCACTTAGTTCAGTGCACACAGTAAGCATGCAATAAATATGATTGATTACTAACTTCATTGTTCATTCCCAAGGACTCAGTTCGGTGCATGCTCTGCATACAGTAGATTGTAAACTCCTTGAGTTCAGGGATTGTGTCCAATTACTCTCTTTTGCTCTTCCAAGTGCTCAGTACAGTGCTCTGCACACAGTAGATACCATTGATTGTAAGTTCCTTGAGGGCAGAGGTCACGCCTAGCAACATTTTTGTAGCCTCCCAAGCACTTTGTACAGTGCCCTACTGGCAGTAGATGCTTTGTAAATCCTGTTAATGGCCAACTTTTTGAGGGCAGGGATTGGGTCTAATAACTCCATTAGAATTCTCCCACGTGGTCAGTACAGTGCTCAAGAAGCTAAATAACTATGGTTTTATAAAGTCCTGGAGGGGAGAGGTCGGGTTTACTAACTCTTTTGGACTCTCCCAACTCCTTAGTACAGTGCTCCTCCCACTGTGGGCACTCAGCCAGTATTCGTGAGGGATCGATGGGGGGCCTCTCTAAGGAAGCAATGTCTGGGGACCCCTGAGGCAAGGTGATGGAACAGGTCTGACCAAGACAACCCCATGCAGAGAACTTGGCCCCACATGCCCCAGCCTGAACGATTATCTTGTATCTCCCCCAGCATTTAGCATAGGGCTTGGCCCACGATGGTAATGATTTGTAAGGCTCGGGCTGGCTTTGGACAAAAGCCTTCCTCTCCCTCACCGTCCTTCATGAGGTCAGAGTCTACACCTCTTTCCTTTCGTGACTTGTTGATTCAGAGATGGCAAAGAGGCATCTCCACGAAACCAGTTTCAAAGCCCTAAAAATAGGCCCCACTGGCTATAAACAGATATTGTTAAAAAGGAAAATCCTAGTTAGGCTGCAACAGAAGGACATTTTCTGTGACAATATTTTGCATGATTAAAAATTTAAACAGAATAACAACTATTTATATTTACAGTTACCCGAAAGTAATTACTGAAGCAGAGAAAATACTTTGAACATCATTCCACAATGCTGTCCCCATCCGAGGGGCTGTGTTGTCGTGGGCTGGAACTGAGCAGAGTGGATGGGCTCACTCCCTCGGGGTCCAGGAGTGAGGGTGGGGAGGTGGGGAGATGTCAGGGAACAAGTAGGGTAGAGCGGGGCTGGGCCAGGCAGGGAGGTGTCCCTGCCTCTTAAAGAGCTACATGCTGCACTCCTGTCTGGCACCCCTACCCATGCCTCAGTTTCCCTGGCCTGGGGCCTGGCCCTGGCTGACTCTCCAGGCTCCTGATTCCTCCCCCCGAGGGTTTGGAGTTTTAGCCTTTACACAGGGTGAGAAAGCTGCCAGCACCCGTCTCTGCAAATCCCCTTTCTGTTGCTCTCTGCCTCTGACTTTCTGTCGCTTCCCCTCTCTCTGTGTTTCTCAGTTTCTTTCACTGTGTGTGTCTCTGTAGCTCTGTCTCTGAGTGTGTTCTTTTTCCCTTTCTGTATCTCTGGGTCTCTGACTGTATCTGTCTCTGTATGTATCTTTGTGCATGTCTGTCATGGTGGGCATCACTGTCTCTCTGCCTTTGTGTGTGTCTGTTTTTATTTGAGTTTCTGTCTCTCTATTTCTTTGTGCCTCTGTCCCTGTGTGTCTATGTCTCTCTTTATCTCTGTATGTTTCTGTGCCTGTCTCTCTCTGTCCCTGTGTCTCTGTCTCTAACTCTGTATGTCTCTGTCTCTATATGTGTCTCTGTGTGTCTGTCTCCCTGTATCTCTGTGTGTGTCTCTGCTCTGTGAGTGTGTGTCTGTCCCTGTCACTTTGTCTCCGTGTGCATTTCTGTCTCTCTCTTACCTCTCTGTATCTCCTGTCTGTGTATGTGTCTCTGTCTATGTGTCTCTGCACGCCAGGAAGGAAATGATAAAATGGGAGGCATTCTTGGGATGACTGGCAGATAGAGGTCTTCCGTGTCAGGGCTGAGGGGCTGGGGGCCCGGAGTCCGGGAGCTCAGGAGTCCGGGGCTGGCCGCCGTTGACCGGGCCCGGCAGGAAGGTCCTGGGGGAGGGGATGGAGGAGGCGGGAGGTGGGCAGAGGACTGACGGGGACGGACGGTCCAGGCCTCCCTCTGCCAGCTTTAGCTCTGGGGCCCCGCTGCCCGCCCCCGGGCTCCATGGCCATTTGTTTCCGCGGACCGGTAACGGCGGCTGAGCCCGTTCCGCCCAGCTCGGACAGTGAATGTCCCGCAGGTCCAGGGACAGTTTTCTAGGCCGGGTTGGGCCGGGGCCGGGGAACGGGCGGGCGGGTGGACATTCCTCTGGGCCTCGGCTCTGGCCACCGCCTACGTGCCACTCAAAAACCTGTACAGCCTCGGGTCAAAACGCCCAGTTCCACTGCTGCCACATCCCCATCCTCCTTCTCCCCTTCTTTCTCCTCCTTTCTCTCTTCTCCTTTCTCTCCTCCTCTCTTCCTCTTCCTCCCTTTTCCTCTTCCCCTTCCTCCTCCTCTCTCCTTTCCTCTTCTCCTTTTTCCTCTCTTCCTCCCCTTTCCTCTTCCCCCTTCCTCCTCTCCTCTTCTTTCCCCTTCTCCTTCCTCCTCCTTCTCCTTCCTTCCCTCATTCTCCACCTTCTCCTCCTCTCTTCCTTCCCCTTCTCCTCCTCCCTTCCTCCTCCTTCCTTCCTCTCCCTCTCTTCCTCCTCCCCCTTCCCCCTCCTCCTCCTCTCCCCTCCCTCCCACCCCTCCCCCTCTCCTTGTTGAGAGAGTGCCCGCGGGCGAGTTATAATGGGGAGGGTCTTCAGGGTCCGACACTGTTCGTCGAGTCAGAGAGGTAAGAGCTGGGGGGTGTGGATTGGAGGGGGTGGAAATCGCCTTGGGGGTACAGTCTGATTCTCTACTAGTGAATTATCTGGGTAATTTCAGTGAAAGGGGGTCCCTACGCCTTGGTGCCTTTGTATAGTGGCCGGTGCCGTGCGGGAGGGGGTCGTTTTGAGGGAGGGGACCTACTGAAATGATTTGCCCACAAAACCCCAACCATGGTAGTGGCTCTCGGAGAGGAGCAGCGTGGTCTAGTAGATAGACCCCTGGCCTAGGAGTCAGAGGACCTGGGTTCCAGTCCATGTTCCTGCTGGGTGACCTTGGGCAAGTCACTTCACTTCTCTGTGCCACAGTTACCTCATCTGTTAGATGGGGATCCAGTACCTGTTAATAACAATAAATAATAATTATGGTATTTGTTAAGAGCTTACTATGTACCAAGCACTGTTCTAAGCGCTGGGGGAGATACAAGGTAATCAGGTTGTCCTACGCGGGGCTGACAGTCTTAATCCCCATTTTACAGATGAGGTAACTGAGACACAGAGAAGTTAAGTGACTTGCCCAAAATCACACAGCTGACAAGCGGCGGATCCGGGATTAGAACCCACGACCTCTGATTCCCAAGCCCGTGTTCTTTCTACTAAGCTCCTTCCTATTTAGACTGTGAGCCTTGGTGTAGGACAGGGACTCTGTCGACCAATTTATCCTGTATCTTCCCCCACGCTTAGTACAGTGCTCGACACGTAGTAAACGCTTAACAAATGAAATTATTTTTATTTTTTTGGGGGGGAGGGCGCTCCCCGAGTGCCAAACACTGTCTTGAGCCCTGGGGTGGAGGAGGGAGAATTGAATGAACACCCCGCATCCCCCGCCTCCCGTCCTCCGCACGGTTCGAAGTGCCTCCCTTAATAATATTCATTCATTCATTCAATCGTATTTATTGAGAGCTTACTGTGTGCAGAGCACTGTGCTAAGCGCTTGGGAAGTACAAGTTGACAATATATAACAATGATGGTATTTGTTAAGGACTTACTAGGTGTCAAGCACTATTCTAAGCCCTGGGGCAGATACAAGCTAATCAGGTTGGAAACAGTCCCTGTCCCACGTGGGGCTCACAGTCTTAATTCCCGGTTTACAGATGAGATAACTGAGGCCCAGAGAAGTGAAATGACTTGCCCAAGGTCACACAGCAGGCAAGTGGCTGAGCCGGGATTGTAACTCAGGTCCTTCTGACTCCCGGCCTGGTGCACTATCCCCTAGGCCGGTTCATTCTTGTCTCGACGACGGGTGGGGGGCGCTTCCCCAGTGGGGAACCCAGATGAAACACTACAAAATTCATTCGGAAATCCCAGATTACGGCGTTGGTGGCGGCCCCGGGGGCTTCTGCGTGGTTCAGTGCCCACCGGGGAGGGTGTAGCCAGCGGGAGCAGGGCGGGCCCGGGGCAGGATGGGTCCTGGGCGCGGAGGCCGGGGAATGGCCCCCGTGGTCTGTGCGAGGTGCCCGCGGGGCTGGGAGCCTGGGGTCCTGGGGTCCTGGCGGCAGGATCCCGCGAGCTGGGGAAAATACCGGCTAATGGATCCACCCTGGTAACGCCGCCCGCCGGAGCCAAAAACACAGCCACATTTACAAATGGGTCCATCTGCCTGTTTTTACACTTCGGATTTCCAGGCAGCGGGTGAAATCGTTTCCATCCAAGCTACAGTCTGGGTCCCCGTCTCACCCCCTCCCCCTGTCCCCCCGGCCCTTCCCCCCCATCCCCCACAGCATCCACAAGCACATGAGTGAATATGTGTGTGTGTGTGATATTCTCTGCGCGCGTGTCTGGGTGCCTGTGTGTGAGCATCTGTGTGTGTGTCTTTGTGTCTGTGTGTTTGTGTGGGTCCTTGGGTATCTGTGCGGGTGAGACTGTGTGTGTGTGTGTGTGCCTGCGCGAGCGCGCGCGTGTGTGTGTGTGAAAATCTGTGTGCGTCTTTGTGTGGGTGTGTGTGCGTGAGAATCTGTGGGTGCCTTTGTAAGTGTGAGAATCTGTGCGCCTTTGTGTGGGTCTGCGGGTGTGTGTGCGTGTGTTTCTCTGTGTCCGTGGGCTCACAATCCCGCGGCACTGAGGTCTGAATTGCTCCTGACGAGAGGGGCCTCGGGGGGGGGCTGACTGTCCCCGGCTCGGCGCCTCATCTTGTTTTCCTGGACGGGGGGAAATTCTGGGTCCGCAGCCCCAGGAGTCCCAACCCCGCCGTCCCGATGCTCTGGGAGCTGGCACTAGGCGAGCTAAATGCTCCTCTTGCTCCCTGCCCAGAGGGAACTGGGCTTCCCTCTGCGGCCTGTGCACCGCTGCTCCTCTGCTCACTGAGCATACTCTGCGCTATGCTCCTGGGCTCCATGCTCTTGTCTGCTGTGTGACCTTGGGCAAGCCACTTAATTTCTCTGTGCCTGTTACCTCATCTGTAAAATGGGGATTAAGACTGTGAGCCCCAAGTGGGGCAACCTGATTACCTGGTATCTACCCCAGCGCTTAGAACAGAGCTTGGCACAGAGTAAGCACTTAACAAATACCACAATTATTATTATATTACTTTGGGTCCTGTGCTCCTGGGTTCCAAGCTCCTGTGCGCCATTCACTGTTTCCAGTATTCCTGCGCTCCGTACTCTCTCCCCTGTGTTCCTGTGCTCCCATACTCCATGCGCCAGTGCTCCTGTCCTCCACGCTCCTGAGCTCCGTGCTCCGTTCCCTGTATTGCCCTGCCCCGGGGGAAGGCCGGGAAGCTTGTCATTCCCGGCCTGTGGCGTGTGGAGGAGGTGGCCGGGTTCCCCCCGCCTCCCTTTCATGCCGGGAGAGGCTCAGCAGTGGGCAAATGTGGTCTGCGACCGCAGCGTTTCATCTCGGCCGCCGCGCCCGGGGCTTCAAACCCGCGCCGAAAATCCCCGGGAAATCCCATTCCCCGGCCCCCGGAGCCCCGCGGGGAAGGAAGACCCATTAGTAATTAGCAGCTTGGCCCCTGCCCCCGCAGCCCCTTCCCATCCCTCCCTGCTCGTCTCCTTCATTCATTCATTCAATCGTATTTATTGAGCGCTTACTGTGTGCAGAGCACTGTGCTAAGCGCTTGGGAAGTACAAATTGGCAGCACATCCTTCCCCCTGCCCAGGCAGTGAGTGGACGGTCAGCGCAGAAAGGCTGTCACCCAAACAGAATAATAATAATAATGACGATATTTGCTAAACGCTTACTGTGTGCCAAGCACTGTTCTCAGGGCTGGAGGAGATACAAGGTCATCAGGTTGTCCCACGTGGGGCTCACGGTCTTCATTCCCATTTTACAGATGAGGGAACTGAGGGCCAGAGAAGTGAAGTGACTTGCCCAAAGTCACACAGCTGACAAGTGGCAGAGTGGGATTAGAACCCATTACCTCTGACTCCCAAGCTCGGGCTCTTTCCTCTAAGCCACAAACGCTGCTTCACAGAATTGACTCGGTCAATCGCTCAGGGTTTCCTCGTCTTTCTTCCCCCTTACTTTCTAGGGTTCCTTTGACAGTTTAGGTGCCCACACAGTGCCTTGCCCACAGCAGGTGCCCAGCACAGTGTTCTGCCCGCGGCAGCCAACCAAAACAGAGGGTGATAATGCTGAGGATGAATTCGGTGGCAGAATGCCCCCCCCACCCCCACCGCCTTGCCCACTTCTTCCTGGGTGCCTTAATCCCAGTTTCAAAGCCGTGGAGGAGAAGGTGCATTCAGGGCAACTGTTGGGGGGAGTCCATGTGGGGTGTCTACGTGGGGAGACCATCCGGGGAGATCACATGGGGAGATCATGCGGGAAGGCCATGCAGGGACACCATGTGGGGAGACCGTGTGGGGTGACCATAATGGGTGACAACCATGCAGGAAGACCATGTGGGGTGAACTGCGGGGAGACCACGAAGGGAGACCATGGCGGGGGCGGGGGGACTGTATAGGATGTCCAAGTGGGGAAACTGTGCGGGGAGATCATATGGGTTGACCATGCTGGGTGACCATGCGGGATACCCCACTGGTGAAGGTTCTAAAACAACAGCGTCCCATCAGAGTCTCGTGTCACATATCTTGGGGACACTGGCAGTGGCTGTGGAGCTGACACCCTCTCTCAGGCTGTGGCCTGTGGCTACGTGTTGTCCCAAGTTCCTTCCCCGCACTCCCAACCGCCCCCTCCCTCCCATCTGTCCACTTGAAAGGATGGACACAGCCCCACGGCACTTACGTAGAAACAGCCTAGTCTAGTGGATAGAAGCCAGAAGGACCTGAGTCTGGCTCTGCCGCTTGTCTGCTGTGTGATGTTGGACAAGTCACTTCACTTCTCTGGGCCTCAGTTCCTTTATCTGTAAAACAGGGAGTAAGTGGAACAGGGACTGAATTCAAACTAATTAATGTGTATCTACCCCAGCACTGAATACAGTGCCTGGCACATAGTAACTGCTTAACAAATACCATAATTATTACAATAATTATAATCTGTAATTTATCATTTATTTACATATATTAATATCTGCCTCCCCCTCTAGACTGTGAGCTCGTTGTGGGCAGGGATTGCAACTGCTTATTGTTGTATTGTACTCTCCCAAGCGCTTAGTACAGTGCTTTCCACACAGTAAGTGCTCAATAAATACAAGTGAATGAATGAGGGATTCAGAGAATTGTGGTCCAACGCAGGACAAGGGAAAGGAAGGAAAGGCACTGTTTCTGGGGGCTGTTCTGAGCAGGAGCTCAAGGGCAGCGAGATCAGAACAAACGGCCGGAAACACCTCTTCCCTGAGCGGGGGCGAGCACAGGGAATCTGCTCTCACATGAAGCCGTGACACCGGAAACACCTGCAGGTCCAGAGGGGTTTGGACAGATCCATGGACGAGTGTCTATGCTGGCTCAATGAGGGAGAGTCAGGGAGTGAGAGGGGAGATACAGGGGAGACTGGGTGGTCCATGCAGGGTCACTGTCAGAGAGTCAGGAATGGAGAGGGGAGAGTCAGGGGAGTTGGGTTGTATGTGCTGGGCCACTGGGGGAGGATCAAAGATGGAGAGGGGAAGGTCAGCGGTGTTAGATAGTTTGTGTTGGGTCACTAGGGAGAGTCAGGGTCAGAGAGGGGAGAATCACGGGTGTCAGATGGTCCATGCCACCTACAAAGTTATGTGTCCAGGAGGGTGACCTGCACCAAGTTTCTCTAGGTGTGCTGATGTCCCTCTTGGGCAGTGAATCCTGGGCTTGCAAGGCCATGGGGCTGACACACAATCATGGCCCGGTTTACAAATACTGTTCTAATTCTTGTTATTGTTATTGCAATCGCTGTTTTTGTTGTTGTTACGAGTCTGGGAAAGCCCTCAGAGCTGGCTGCAGTTGTCCAGCAGATAAACAATCCCACTGGATCTCTGGGGTTCCCATCCAGATGCAACCCTTCTAGACTGTGAGCCCATTGTTGGGTAGGGATTGTCTCTATCTGTTGCCGAATTGTACTTTCCAAGCACTTAGTACTGTGCTTTGCACACAGTAAGTGCTCAATAAGTATGATTGAATAAATGAATAAACCCTGAGATAATGTCAGGGACCCAATCGAGGAATGCCAGGAGGAGGGATGGGGTGACGCCCAGGCTGGGACGGCCAGGATTGGAGCCAAGAGAGGAACCAGGATGAGATTCCTGTTCTCCCTCTTCCTGACCAAGGATGATATGAGGATGAAACGAGCTAAACGTAGCAGAGCTGGGTTCAGTCTCCACTGGGGTCTGACACTGCCCAAGGTAAAGAATCCAAGAGAATAATAATAATAATGATGGCATTTGTTAAGTGCTTACTATGTGCAAAGCACTGTTCTAAGCGCTGGGGAGGATACAAGGGGATCATATTGTCCCACGTGGGGCTCACAGTCTTCATCCCCATTTTACAGATGAGGTAACTGAGATACAGAAAAGTTAAGTGACTTGCCCAAAGTCACAAAGCTGACAATTGGCAGAGCTGGAATTTGAACCCATGACCTCTGACTCCCAAGCCCATGCTTTTTCCATTGAGCCATGCTGCAGCATGACCTGGTGGAGAGACTGCTGACTTGGGAGTCAGAGGACAGAGGTGTGACCTTGGGCAAGTCTCTGGGCCTCAGTTTCCTCCTCTGTAAAATAGGGACTCAAATCCTGTTGTCCCTCCCCCTTAGACCATGAGCCCCCATGTGGGACAGGGACTGCATTCACTCTGATCGATCTTGCATCTACTCCAGTACTTAGTCCAGTGCTTGGCACAAAGAGAGTGCTTCACAAATACAATTATTATTACTATTATTATTATTATTATTATTATTGTTGTTGTTGTTGTTATTGAACAGCTTAGGCCCTTGTGGGGAACTGAATCCCATCTATCAATCTATTGTGTTTATTGAGAGTTTACTATGTGCCAAGCACTGTACTAAGTGTGTGGGGGAGTATAATATGAAGCAGCATGGTTTAGTGAATAGAACATGGGGCTGTGAGTCAGAAGGGCTTGGGTTCTAATCCTGGCTTCACTATTTGTCTGCTGTGTGATCTTCGGTGAGTTACTTCACTTCTCTGTGCTTCAGTTATCTCATCTGTAAAATGGGGGTTAAAACTGTGAGCTCCAGGTGGGCCGGGAACTGTGTCCCACCCGATTTGCTTGTATCCAGCCTGGCACTTAGTACAGTGCCCAGCATATAAGTAAGCACTTAACAAATGCCACCTTTATTGTTACAATATAATAGTATAACAGAGTTGGTAGGCATTCCCTGTGCACAACAAGCTTACAGCCAAGCTCTAGGTAAGCCAGGCTAACCCTTCATTCCCCTGCCAGCTGATTCTCCAGATCTCTGTGCTGCTAGAGGTGTGGGGAGCACAGCCCTGGGGCCTTGGGGGGAGGGGGAGGGAGAGGGCAGGAGGGACACAACTTGGCCCCGGACTGGTTGACTCTAGTATGGCAGAGGTCAATCTGGGGGACTGTAGACCAAGGGAGGCCCCTGTCTAAGTCAGTCAGTCAATTGTATTTAATGAGTGCTCAATGTGTGCAGAGCACTGTACTAAATGCTTGAGAGAGTACAGTATAAGAACAGACACATTCTCTGACCACGACAAGCTTACAGACTAGGTGGGGAGAACTGATGGGGACCCCCCAACACACACACCCCTCTGGTTTCTGGGCTGTACAAAGAGGGACATTCAAATCTCTGGTGAGGGCTGACCAGGGGAGCTACATGGGTCATCTCAACCCTTGCCGACACCCAAGAAATACACCTGGCTCCATTCACTTGGAGAACATTAGTTGAAGTGCTAGTTGAGCGGTTACTCTGGGCCAGGCACTGAGGTGGAAACAAGATAATCAGGTTGGGAATAATAATAATAGCAACAATAATAATAATACTTGTGGTATTAAGCACCTGCTATGTGCCAAACACTGTTCTAAGCACAGGGGTAGATACAAAGTAATCAGGTTGGACACAGTCCCTGTCCTTCATGGGGCTCATAGACTTAATCCCTATTTTATAGAGGAGGTAACTGAGGCACAGAAAAGTTAAGTGATTTACCCAAGATCACACAGAAGATATGTGGTAGAGCCGGGATTAGAACCCAGGTCTCTGATTTCCCAACCCGTGCTCTTTCCATTAGGCCACACTACTCCTCATGGAACCCAGCCCCCAAGGGTCATGAAGTCTAAGAGGGAAGGAGAGCTGGGGGTCATCCTCACTGGACAGGGAAGGAGGACACCGAAGCTCAGATCAACCCATCCATCAATGGGATTAAGAGTTTACTGTGTGCAGAATACTGTACTGAGCGCTTGGGAGAGGACAGTGCAACAGATTTAGGAGATACGATCCCTGCCCACAAGGAGCTTACAGTCTAGACCCGTTCACTCGGCAGGACAGCTCCGTCCACTATTCATTCAATCATATTTATCGAGCCTTTACCGTGTGCAGAGCACTGCACTAAGCGTTCAGTACACTAGACAGCGCCGCCTCTCCCTGGGAAGCCACGGAAAGAAAGGCTCTCTGGCTACCAGCCCCTGCCTGTCAGCCAACCAGTCTCTGATTTTTATCGGTCATCTACTGGTGCAGCGCACTGTACCAAGCGCTCGGTGCCGCGGAAGCATGCGGGGAAACCCAAGGCACTCTCCCTGCCCTCAAGGGGTTGACGGCCTTTGGCGGGGAGACAGACAGGTACGGGTGATGTGCACAGGGTAGGAGCGGGAGGAGGAACACAGAGAGGATTTTAGCAAGAGCTGGGTAAGGTGAATCGACGGAAGAATGAGTGCGTGCATCAATACATCCCGCTAACCGAAGTAGTGATGCGTTTTCAGCCGCGGAGGGCGTGTGTGTGAATGCGGGAATTCGTGCTGGGAGTGGTGGGAGGGAGTTAAGATAAACTGGAAGTTAATCTAGGAAGGCATGCTGGAAGAAGGAACGTTCAAAGGAACACAGTTTTTGTTGTTGTTGTTTCCTGAAACAAAGGTATCTCTGTCCAGGGGCAACCAGAAAAACTGATTTCGGACCTGCACTTTTCTGAGGATTTTTTTTCTGTTGCTGCTGCTTATTTTTCCTCTCTCTCTTCCCCCACCGTCCGCCTCCCTCCCCCCTCCCCCCCCCATCTCGGGGTGCTGCTTTTCAAAACTGCCGGAGGCTACAGTCCAGCACCTCAGATCCCCAAGGCTCAGCGCCCAGCCCGTAATGGTCACTCTCCATCTGTGTCACAGGAGCAGCTGAGGAGAGCCGGGCCGAGCCGGGGTTTCAGAGGCTCAGCCGCCCAGGTTAACGCGCTCAAGTTGCCAGAGAGCCGTCAAAAGCCATTAGTGTTATAGGAGAATTTGCCTTGCAGGGTGGAACGCGCCTGTGTGTGCGTGTGTGTGTGCGTGTGTGTGTATGTGTGTTGTGGGGGGTAGGGGGGAGAAGGTAGCCAGTAACAGAGAATACAACCCACAGTTCCCTTGAATGTCTGATATCGGTTTTGCCCCTGATCTTTGATTCATTCTTGGATTATTCCCCCACCCCTCAATTCCCCTGTCTTCCTTGCTTTTTTTTTCTCTTTTCGGTCATTAGCAGAAGGCAGGGGGAAAATCGCAGTAATATAGGGTCATGTTCTGTTGTCGGGTCCCGAGGGAGAGAAGAGAAGTAGCGGACCTTAGGGCAGGCGGTTGCCGAAGAGGAGGAGGGAGGCGAAGGGGGAGAAAGAGGGCGGGGGGAGGATTGTAATGAAGTGCCACCAGGCCCTTAAACGGAGAGGGTCTTCCCCTCTGTGTGATCGAGGAGATCGCATTACTGCGAAAATGGAAATGTCAATAAAATTAATCTCCCGCCCCTCCTCCGGCCAGAGAGCCGGGGGCTGGGGCGAGCCGGGGGGCGAGGAAGGCGGTCGCCGCAGCCGCAGTCGCAGTCGCCACCCGCAGCCTCCCGGGCGCGGGGCTTCCACGTGCGCGCGTGAGCCAGGCCTCGCCCGAAGCCAGGCCGGGCGCCGCCGGCGAGGGGGTGGGCTTCGGGAGGAAGACCCCCGCCGCGCCGAGTTTATTGTTTTAGGCTTCCTCGGACAAGGTTTCTAACTCAGCCTGGGATTTATGGCCACTGCGGCTAATGACCGGCCATTCTGAAATGACAAAAGCCACCGTGTGTCAGCGCGGGTCCCGAGTTCCCTCGAGGGTTCCCGGACCCCGGGAGGGAGCAAAACCCATCCACCAACAGCCCGGCCACCCTCCTCCGGGCTCCCGGGGCCGAGACGTGACGGGGGGCTTCTCCCCTCGTCCGGCCCCCTTCATGCATTTTGCATCGGATTATGCCACCAGTCGAATCGCGTCTCGGTCCCCTTCCTTAAAGTTATTAGTTCAAATATTAATGTCGGGCTGTGGCGGGGGCCGAGGCTTGTGATTGACGCCTACCCCCAAACGGGGAGACGGGTTTGTCTGAATCGGATAGAGCTGGGGAGTCTTAGGGTGTCTGGCCAGAAGAGTTTTTCAGATACATAATTTAGATGCCTGCTAGGGGATGCTTTCAAGGCATTTGTGCCGGAGGGCAAGAAAAAATAACTAGGACTGTTAAAAGTAAATGATTTTTGCTAATGCACAATTAATGCCAGGGAAAAGCACAGAAGAGAGAAAAGGTCGAGAGAAAGTTCTGATGAAGGGATGTGGAAGCCCGCTGCGCCCCCCGCCCCTCTTCCTCCTCCTCCGCCTCCACCTCCTCTTCCTCCTTCTCTTCCTCCTTCCTTTCTTCTTCGTGTTCAGCTTTATTTTAATGCTACCAATCGACCCGGGCGCCCGTCCTTTGCGCCGGACCCGTCTGCTGGATGGAACGAGAAGCGTGGGAAGCGTGGGGGCTGGGGAATGACAGGTTTGGGAATCTGGGCTTCTGTCTGAGAGATCAGACCGCCCTCGTCCACCATGCAGATGGCCTGGAACGTGCTGGGCAGCGCCGTGCTCACTGTGACAGTGATCACGGTGGTGGTATCCTTTAGAGGTGTGTTCACTTTGACAGTGCTCACTGAGGTGGTACCCGTAGTAGCTGTGATCACTGTGACAGTGACCACTGCACTGGTGCTCGTTAGAGGTGTGCTCACTGTGACGATGCTCACCGTGGAGGGACCCATTATGGTGCTCGCTGCGGCAGTGTTCACTGTGGAGGTGTCTGTTGTAGGTGCGCTCAAAGTGGCAGGGCCCACTGTGCCCAGGGGGTTCTGATGATGAACATCACGACCCCCTATTGAATCAAGCAAAAACTCCTCACTCTTGGCTTGAAGGCTCTCCATCACTTCGCCCCCTCCTGCCTCACCTCCCTTCTCTCCTTCTACAGCCCAGCCCGCACACTCCGCTCCCCGCCACCGCTAACCTCTTCACTGGGCCTCGTTCTCGCCTGTTCGGCCGTCGACTCCCGGCCCACGTCCTACCTCTGGCCTGGAATGCCATCCCACCACACATCCACCAAACTAGTTCTCTTTCACCCTCCAAAACCCTACTGAGAGCATACCTCCTCCAGGAGGCCTTCCCAGACTGAGCCCCCCTTTCCCTCTCCTCCTCCTCCCTTCCCCATCCCCCCTCCTTCTGCCCTACCCCTTTCCCCTCCCCACAGCACTTATATATATTTTTACATATTTATTACTCTATTTTATTTGTACGTATTTATTCTCTATTTTATTAATGATGTACATATAGCTATAATTCCATTTATTCTGATGATATTGACACCTGTCTACTTGGTTTTTTTTCATTGTCTGTCTCCCCCTGCTAGACTGTGAGCCTGTTGTTGGGTAGTTACTGTCTGTATATGTTGCCGATTTGTACTCCCCAAGTGCTTAGTACAGTGCTCTGCACACAGTAGCACTCAATAAATTTGATTGAATGAATGAATCCTTCCGCTGCCAGCTCTCCCCGTGGCCAGAGCCCGTGGCCAGTGGCTGGTTGTTCCAGATGGGGGGGTGGGCCAGGGCTGTCTTGGGAATTAACATGAGAGAGCCTGACAGGGTAGGGGCGGCTGCAGGCCTGAATCCGCCATGCTGCCACTGCAGTGCCCCTCCCCACCCTTGTCCTCTGCTGGCTCGGTAGCCCCCGCCGGCCCCCACTGGCCCCCACTGGCTCTTGCTGGCCCGCACTGGCCCCGGCTGACATATGCGCCCTCTTGCTCTGCCTCCTAGGGGATGGGCTGGACAACAGCGTGGCCTCCCCTGGCACCGGGGACGACGATGACCCTGACAAAGACAAGAAACGTCAGAAGAAACGAGGCATCTTCCCCAAGGTGGCCACCAACATTATGCGGGCCTGGCTTTTCCAGCACCTCACGGTAAGTGCATTCCCAACTGGGATCCCCTCCCAAAGACCTGTTCGGTGGCCCAGCGGGTCACAGGACAGTGAGGCTGGCCCATGAGCTGCTCTCAAGGGCCTGAGTCATAGACCCTCCCCACCCCCCAACAGACTTACTCCTCACTGAACTTCTTTCTGAGCAGCTTGGGGTGCCCCCTGGGCAGACTTGCTCCTAACTTGGCACCTGTCTGAGCAGCTCAGGTTGCCCCTGGGCAGATTTACTCCTCAGTGGGCATCTCAGGGTGCCCTTGGACAGACTTGCTCCTCTCTAGTTGTCTTTCTGGGCAGCTTGGGGCACCCCCAGGCAGACTCACTCCTCACTGGGCATCTTCGTGGACAGCTTGAAGTGCCTCCAGGTAGATTTGCTCCTCTTCCGGCTCAGTGGAAAGAGCCCGGGCTTTGGAGTCAGAGGTCATGGGTTCAAATCCTGGCTCCACCAATTGTCACCTGTGTGACTTTGGGCAAGTCACTGAACTTCTCTGGTCCTCAGTTACCTCATCTGTAAAATGGGGATTAAGACTGTGAGCCCCACATGGGACAACCTGATCACCTTGTAACCTCCCCAGTGCTTAGAACAGTGCTTTGCACATAGTAAGTGCTTAATTAAATTCCATGATTATTATTATTATTCCTGGACAGCTCAAGGTGCCCTTGAGCAGACTCACTACTCACAGGGTGTCTTCCTGGGCAACACGAGGCAGGGCTGGAGAGGGCCATCAGTCAGATGGGCCTGGTGCTGCTCATCCTTGCTTGGACACTCTCAGATTTAGACAGAGACTGGGACCAGGGTGGGGAGGGAGAGGCTGGAGTCCAGTCCAGAAGACTGTTGGTGGACAGTGGCTGGGAAGAACAGGAGCTGGTGCCTGGGTCTGGGCCCCTGAGAACGGCTTGAGGGTGGCACAGGGGAAGACTTCAGAGGCCACAGAGTGGTCACCATCCATCTGAGAGCCCTGTGGCACATGTCAGTGGGAGGGGAGAAGGCATTACTGCAGCCTCAGGAAGGTGATGGGGTGGTGGGTAGAAGTAGCATGGCCTAGCAGAAAGAGACCAGGCCTGGGAGTTAGAGTACCAGGGTTCTAATCCCAGGTCCATCATCTGCCTGCTGCATGATTTGGGCAAAATACTTCACTTCTCTGGGCCTTAGTATCTGTGGAATGGGGTTAAAATACCTGTTCTCCCTTCTCCTTAGACTGTGAGCCCTGTGTGGGACAGGGACCGTGTCCGATTTGCTTTAAAAACTGCTGTATCAACTCCAGTGCTTTGCACAGTGCTTGGCACATAGTAAGCACTTAACAAATGCCATCATGGCTTAGTGGAAAGAGCCCGGGTTTGGGACCTGGGTTCTAATCCCCGTCCCACCACTTGTCCGCTGTGTGACCTTGGGCAAGACACTTAACTTCTCTGTGCCTCAGTTCTCTCATCTGTAAAATGGGGATTAAGACTGTGAGCCCCACGTGGGACAACCTGATTACCTTGTATCTACCCCAGCACTTAGAACAGTGCTTGGCACAGAGTAAGCACCTAACAAATACCAACATTATTATTATTATTATCATTATTATTATTATTAGAGTAAAGAACAAACATGGAGAGTTACAGGTTCTCAAAAGCATCTGGATGGAGTATGGTTCAAAGGGAAGATTTTTCTTAGGCTATTTCAAGCCCATAAATCCTAAAAGCCAGCCTTATCCACCTGTGTGTGTGTGTGTGTGTGTGTGTGTGTGTGTGTGTTGATGGAGAGTGGTCAGCCCTACCGCAGGCCTCAGGACACCCTCCTGCAGAACCCCACACCTCCTTCACCTTCTCCTGTTCAGTTGGAAATTGGAAAATGAGCAATTGCCATTTTCAATCATTCATTGTCATATTTACTGAGTGCTTATTGTATGCAAAGGACTGTACTAAGCACTTGGAAGAGTACAATATAACAATAAACAGACACATTCCCTGACGACAGCATCGAGTATTTTGCTTATCTTGCCATGAAAGGGCTCTGCCCCAGCAATGCCTGGCAGCTGCTTAGCCACTAATACAGGCAGTGGGGATCTCAGGAGCCAGTTCTGAGCTCAATTCTGAGCCTGGCCCAGTTTGGGGGCACTCTTCCAGCAGGGCATGGGACAACCGGGAGACCCCATTCACTTGTGCAGGTGGCTAGGAGCTGGCCCGAGGGAGGGAGAGCTGGGAGCCAGTGGGTCAAGGGTGGCAGCAGGAAGGAGGGCAGGGAGGGTGGTCACTAATGCCCAAACCATCATCTAGATGGAAGGGCCAGGGCAGCAGGGAGGACTGTGGGCTGGGCCGGGCTACTGACTGGGATGGTGTCGGAGACTGGGCTTGTCCACCAGAAGGAATCAGACAGAATTTGAGTCTCTGGTTACTCACTTCACCAAAGACAGAATCACTCGTCCTAGGAAAATACTGATTTATTGAAAGGAGTCTAAATCCATTACATATCCATCAGGGATAATTGGAGGGATTTAATCACTTTTATCTATTCTGGATGAGTCAGGGTAACCCCTGCTCTGCTCCCTCCCCTGCTCTTCATCTTCTCATAGAGACCCAAATCACTTTGCAGCTGTTTCTTGCTGGGCCACCTAAATAGGGATTTGATGAACTTGGAAAGTTTGTCATCTAGGAGGGGCTCTCGTTGGGGAGGAGAAGGGACTTGCTGTAGTGAGAGGGTAGGGTTGGGTCTGGGAGCCAAGTGTTTTTAATTGCCACCTGGGCCATGGGGAGGCTCTGCCTCCATCTGGGCCTGCCATGCTGGGCATGGGAAGGGCTGCCTCCTCCCCTTCATCTCTTCTGGGCCTTTGCCCTGAGATCTGCACCCTATGTCCTGTGTCCTGGGGCCTGGGCCTGGCAGGAATGATCTTCACTGTCATGGAGTCGGATAGAATGGCCAGCTGATCCCACCGGTTGTCCTCTGGCTGGCCTCTCCCACTTT